>NC_037676.1:60823206-61513880 GCF_003255815.1 Theropithecus gelada | reverse complement strand
TACAGAATGGGAGAAAATTTTTGCAATCTACTCATCTGACAAAGGGCTCATATCCAGAACCTACAAAGAACTCAAACAAATTTACAAGAAAAAAACAAACAACCCCATCAAAAAGTGGGCAAAGGATATGAACAGACATTTCTCAAAAGAAGACATTCATACAGCCAACAGACACATGAAAAAATGCTCATCATCACTGGCCGTCAGAGAAATGCAAATCAAAACCACAATGAGATACCATCTCACACCAGTTAGAATGGCGATCATTAAAAAATCAGGAAACAACAGGTGCTGGAGAGGATGTGGAGAAATAGGAACCCTTTTACACTGTTGGTGGGATTGTAAACTAGTTCAACCATTATGGAAAACAGTATGGCGATTTCTCAAGGATCTAGAACTAGATGTACCATATGACCCAGCCATCCCATTACTGGGTATATACCCAAAGGATTATAAATTATGCTGCTATAAAGACACATGCACACGTATGTTTATTGCAGCACTATTCACAATAGCAAAGACTTGGAATCAACCCAAATGTCCATCAGTGACAGATTGGATTAAGAAAATGTGGCATATATACACCATGGAATACTATGCAGCCATAAAAAAGGATGAGTTTGTGTCCTTTGTAGGGACATGGATGCAGCTGGAAACCATCATTCTTAGCAAACTATCACAAGAACTGAAAACCAAACACCACATGTTCTCACTCATAGGTGGGAACTGAACAATGAGATCAACTTGGACTCAGGAAGGGGAACATCACACACCGGGGCCTATCACGGGGAGGGGGGAGGGGGGAGGGATTGCATTGGGAGTTATACCTGATGTAAATGACGAGTTGATGGGTGCAGCAGACCAACATGGCACAAGTATACATATGTAACAAACCTGCACGTTATGCACATGTACCCTACAACTTAAAGTATAATAATAATAAATAAATTTAAAAAAAAAAAGAACTTATCATGGACAACTTGATGCCAAGTAATTTGATAACTTAGATAAAATGAAAAAATTCTTTATAAGATTAAAAACTACCAAACCTCACTCAGAAAGAAATACGTAACCTGAATAAGCCTATTTCTATGGAAGAAATTTAATTTTCACTTAAAAACTATCCCACAAAGATAACTCTAGGTCTAAATAGGTTCATTGGTGAATTCTACTACAGTTTTAAGGAAGAAATAGTACTAGTTTTAAACAATTTCTTCCAGAAAATTGAAGAGGAGAGAATAATTCCCTGTTCATTCTACAATGCCAGCATTACCCCAGACAAAAATGCTTAAGAAAAGAAGACTACAGGCCAATATGTTTCATGACTATAGAGGTAAATATTGTAAACAAAATTTTAGCACAATGGCTCCAAAATATATAAAAAGACATACATATAATGTTCAACTATAATTAATCCCAGCAAAGGATTATATTACATGTATATTATACATATATATTACATTTCTGTTATATGTACATATACATATAAAGATCAAGTATAATTAATCCTAGAGAAGTAAGGGTTTATTGCCAGCTATTCTGTATTTTGATGTGATATTAAAAGATATGTTTAAGTTTTTATTGATTGGGCTTGCAGCATATTTAAATAGTTTCTCACTATGTTTTATAGTTTTTAGGGTAGAGGTTTTCCACAGCTTTTGTTAGGAATATAATTAATATTTGTATACTAACTTATACCCTGCCACCTTGCCAACCTCACTTGCTAGTTTTAGTACTTAGTAGATAATATAGGATTTTCTATATAAAACTATCATGCCATCTGTGAATATAGCTTTACTTTTTCCTTTCCAAACTGGATGCATTTTATTTCTTTGTCTTGCCTTACTGTACTGGTAGAACCTCCCCTATAAAGTTGAATACTCTTATTCTTGACAGTCTTCTGCTATTAAGTACACTGTTAGTTTTAGGGTTTTGTAGATGCCATTTATTAGGTTAAGAAATTCCCTTTCTATCCCTACTAGGTTGAGAACTTTAATAAGAAATGAATGCTTAATTTTCTCAAACGCTTTTTCTGCATTAACTGATATGACCACATCAACAGACACAAAAAAAAACCCTACCATTTAATATTACATCAAAAAATATGAAATACTTAGTGATAAGTCTGACAAAAGATGTCTAAGTCCTGTGTAGTAAAAACTGCCAAACATTGGTGAGAAATGTAAGAAGACCTAAATAAACAAAGATATACTGTGGCCATGTGACAGAAAACTCAGTATTTCACAGATTAAAATTCCTTCAAAGAGAGATGCAAACAAAGCAAGACAGCAAATGAGCTGAGAGGCTCTCCAGAAAAGGAAGGTTCCAGGGAGAAGGAACTGCAAGAGCAAATACCATGAAACAGGAGCATGATAGGTGTTTAAGAAACAAAAAGGTGATCATATGGCTGGAGTGCAGAAAGCAGGCAAAGAGAGAATGGGGATGAGATTAGAGAATTATCCAAGTGCCAGATTATGTAAGGCTAAAAACATGGAGTTTGGAACCCATTGAAAAGTTATAAACAAAAGAGTATTGTAATCCGATTTAGGTTTTACGGGGAGGCAAGACAGAAGCACAAACATCACTGAGAAAGTAATTTCAATAACCCAGTAGTAGGGTGGTGGTTGAAATCAGACTGGTAAAGGTGGAAGTCATGAGAAATGGTTGAATTAGGAATGAAACCACAAAATTCTACTAAACTTGCAAAGAAGACCTAACATCAATATCTTCAAACAATTCCAAAAAATTGAAGAGGAGAGAATTCTGTCTAACTCATTCTACAAGATCAGTAAACCCTGATACCCCAATAAGACAAGAATACAATTATAAACAAAAAAAACAAAAACAAAAACAAAAAACCCCACAGGCCAATATCTCTAATGAACCTAGACACAGAAATCCTTAACAAAATACTAACAAATTGAATCCAGCAGCATGTCAAAAAGATAAAATATATCATGATCAAATGGAATTTATATCAGGGATGCAAGCATGGATCAACATACCCAAATCAACAAATGGGATACATCACATCCATAGAATAAAGGACAAAAATCACATGTTTATCTCCATAGATGCAGAAAAACCATTTGATAAAATTTGACATCCTTTAACAATAAAAACTCTCAACAAACTAGACATAAAAGGAACATACCTAAACATAAAGACCATATATGACAAACCCACAGTTATCATCATACCAAATGGGAGAAAGCTGAAAGTGTTTCCTCTAATAACTGGAACAAGATAATGATGCTCACTTTTACCACTTGATTCAACATAGTACTGAATCTCCTAGCTACAGCTACTAATCACGAGAAAGAAATAAAATGCATCCAAGTTAGAAAAAAGTAATTCAAATTATCTGCTTTTGCAGATGACATGATTTTGTATAGAGAAAAACCTAAAGATTTCACCAAAAAACTTTTATATCTGATAAATAAATTCTGTAAAGTTGCAGGATATAAAATCAGTGTACAAAAATCAGTAGTGTTTCTATACACCAAAAATGAAGTAGCTGAGAAATAAATTTAAAAGGCAATCCTGCAGATGGCCAAATAGGAACAGCTCCAGCCTCCCGCTCCCAGCAAATGCAGCTCATCACCAGCAATGGAACAAAGCTGGACGGAGAATGACTTGGACGAGTGGAGGGAAGAAGGCTTCAGTCGATCAAACTTCTCAGAGCTAAAGGAGGAACTATGTAACCAGCGCAAAGAAACTAAAAATCTTGAAAAAACAACGGATGAATGGATAACTAGAATAATCAATGCAGAGAAGACCTTAAAAGAACTGATAGAGATGAAAACCATAACACGAGAAATACATGACAAATGCACAAGCCTCAGTAACTGACTCGATCAACTGGAAGAAAGAGTATCAGCGACTGAAGATCAAATGAATGAAATGAAGCAAGAAGAGAAATCTAAAGAAAAAAGAAGAAAAAGAAATGAACAAAGCCTGCAAGAAGTATGGGATTATGTGAAAAGACCAAATCTACGTCTGATTGGTGTGCCTGAAAGTGAGGGGGAAAATGGAACTAAGTTGGAAAACTCTCTGCAGGATATCATCCAGGAGAATTTCCCCAACCTAGTAAGGCAGGCCAACATCCAAATTCAGGAAATACAGAGAATGCCACAAAGATACTCCTCGAGAAGAGCAACTCCAAGACACATAATTGTCAGATTCACCAAAGTTGAAATGAAAGAAAAAATGTTAAAGGCAACCAGAGAGAAAGGTCGGATGACACACAAAGGGAAGCCCAGCACACTAATAGCAGATCTCTCTGCAGAAACTCTCCAAGCCAGAAGAGAGTGGGGGCCAATATTCAACATTCTTAAAGAAAAGAATTTTAAACCCAGAACTTCATATCCAGCCAAACTAAGTTTCATAAGTGAAGGAGAAATAAAATCCTTTACAGATAAGCAAATGCTTAGAGATTTTGTCACCACCAGGCCTGCCCTACAAGAGATCATGAAGGAAGCACTAAACATGGAAAGGAACGACAGGTGCCAGCCATCGCAAAAACATGTCAAAATTTAAAGTCCATTGATGCTAGGAAGAAACTGCATCAATTAGCGAGCAAAATAACCAGCTAATATCATAATACAGGATCAAGTTCACACATAACCATATTAACCTTAAATGTAAATGGACTAAATGGTTCAATTAAAAGATACAGACTGACAAATTGGATAAAGAGTCAAGACCCATCAGTTTGCTGTATTCAGGAGACCCATCTCACATGCAGAAACACACATAGGCTCAAAATAAAGGGATGGAGGAAGATCTACCAAGCAAATGGAAAACCAAAAAAAAAAAAAAAAAAAAAAAAAAAGCAGGGGTTGCAATCCTAGTCTCTGTAAAACAGACTTTAAACCTTCAAAGATCAAAAGAGACAAAGAAGGCCATTACAAAATGGTAAAGGGATCAATTCAACAGGAAGAGCTAACTATCCTAAATATATATGCACCCAATACAGGAGCACCCAGATTCATAAAGCAAGCCCTTAGAGACTTACAAAGAGACTTAGACTCCCGTACAATAATAATGGGAGACATTAACACCCCACTGTCAACATTAGACAGATCAATGAGACAGAAAATTAACAAGGATATCCAGGAATTGAACTCAACTCTGAACCAAGTGGACCTAATAGACATCTACAGAACTCTCCACCCCAAATCAATAATATACATTCTTCTCAGCACCACATCACACTTATTCCAAAATTGACCAAATAGTTGGAAGTAAAGCACTCCTCAGCAAATGTACAAGAACAGAAATTATAACAAACTGTCTCTCAGAACACAGTGCAATTAAACTAGAACTCAGGACTAAGAAAATCAAAACCGCTCAACTACATGGAAACTGAACAACCTGCTCCTGAATGACTACTGGGTACATAACGAAATGAAGGCAGAAATAAAGATGTTCTTTGAAACCAATGAGAACAAAGATACAACATACCAGAATCTCTGGGATGCATTTAAAGCAGTGTGTAGAGAGAAATTTATAGCACTAAATGCCCACAAGAGAAAGCTGGAAAGATCTAAAATTGACACTCTAACATCACAATTAAAGGAACTAGAGAAGCAAGAGCAAACACATTCAAAAGCTAGCAGAAGGCAAGAAATAACTAAGATCAGAGCAGAACTGAAGGAGATTGAGACACAAAAAACCCTCCAAAATCAATGAATCCAGGAGCTGTTTTTTTGAAAAGATCAACAAAATTGATAGACCGCTAGCAAGACTAATAAAGAAGAAAAGAGAGAAGAATCAAATAGATGCAATAAAAAATGATAAAGGGGATATCACCACCGACCCCACAGAAATACAAACTACCATCAGAGAATACTATAAACACCTCTACGCAAATAAACTAGAAAACCTAGAAGAAATGGATAATTTCCTGGACACTTACACTCTCCCAAGACTAAACCAGGAAGAAGTTGAATCCCTGAATACACCAATAGCAGGTTCTGAAATTGAGGCAATAATTAATAGCCTACCAACCAAAAAAAGTCCAGGACCAGACAGATTCACAGCCGAATTCTACCAGAGGTACAAGGAGGAATTGGTACCATTCCTTCTGAAACCATTCCAATCAATAGAAAAAGAGGGAATCCTCCCTAACTCATTTTATGAGGCCAACATCATCCTGATACCAAAGCCTGGCAGAGATACAAAAAAAAAAAAAGAGAATTTTAGACCAATATCCCTGATGAACATCGATGCAAAAATCCTCAATAAAATACTGGCAAACCGAATCCAGCAGCACATCAAAAAGCTTATCCACCATGATCAATGGGCTTCATCCCTGGGATGCAAGGCTGGTTCAACATACGCAAATCAATAAACATAATCCAGCATATAAACAGAACCAAAGACAAAAACCACATGATTATCTCAATAGATGCAGAAAAGGCCTTTGACAAAATTCAACAGCCCTTCATGCTAAAAACTCTCAATAAATCTGGTACTGATGGAACGTATCTCAAAATAATAAGAGCTATTTATGACAAACCCACAGCCAAAATCATACTGAATGGGCAAAAATTGGAAGCATTCCCTTTGAAAACTGGCAAAAGACAGGGTTGCCCTCTCTCACCACTCCTATTCAACATAGTGTTGGAAGTTCTGGCTAGGGCAATCAGGCAAGAGAAAGAAATCAAGGGCATTCAGTTAGGAAAAGAAGAAGTCAAATTGTCCCTGTTTGCAGATGACATGACTGTATATTTAGAAAACCCCATTGTCTCAGACCAAAATCTCCTTAAGCTGATAAGCAACTTCAGCAAAGTCTCAGGATACAAAATCAATGTGCAAAAATCACAAGCATTCTTATACACCAGTAACAGACAAACAGAGAGCCAATCATGAATGAACTCCCATTCACAATTGCTTCAAAGAGAATAAAATACCTAGGAATCCAACTTACAAGGGATGTAAAGGACCTCTTCAAGGAGAACTACAAACCACTGCTCAGTGAAATAAAAGAGGACACAAACAAATGGAAGAATATACCATGCTCATGGATAGGAAGAATCAATATTGTGAAAATGGCCATACTGCCCAAGGTAATTTATAGATTCAATGCCATCCCCATTAAGCTACCAATCACTTTCTTCACAGAATTGGAAAAAACTGCTTTAAAGTTCATACGGAACCAAAAAAGACTGCTCATTGCCATGACAATCCTAAACAAAAAGAACAAAACTGGAGGCATCACGTTACCTGACTTCAAACTATACTACAAGGCTACAGTAACCAAAACAGCATGGTACTGGTACCAAAACAGAGATATAGACCAATGGAACAGAACAGAGTCCTCAGAAATATACCACACATCTACAGCCATCTGATCTTTGACAAACCTGACAAAAACAAGAAATGGGGAAAGGATTCCCTATTTAATAAATGGTGCTGGGAAAATTGGCTAGCCATAAGTAGAAAGCTGAAACTGGATCCTTTCCTTGCTCCTTATACGAAAATTAATTCAAGATGGATTAGAGACTTAAATGTTAGACCTAAAACCATAAAAACCCTAGAAGAAAACCTAGGTAATACCATTCAGGACATAGGCATGGGCAAGGACTTCATGTCTAAAACACCAAAAGCAATGGCAACAAAAGCCAAAATTGACATATGGGATCTCATTAAACTAACGAGCTTCTGCACAGCAAAAGAAACTACCATCAGAGTGAACAGGCAACCTACAGAATGGGAGAAAATTTTTGCAATCTACTCATCTGACAAAGGGCTCATATCCAGAACCTATAAGGAACTCAATCAAATTTACAAGAGAAAACCAAACAACCCCATCAAAAAGTGGGCAAAGGATATGAACAGACACTTCTCAAAAGGAGACATTCATACAGCCAACAGACACATGAAAAAATGCTCATCATCACTGGCCGTCAGAGAAATGCAAATCAAAACCACAATGAGATACCATCTCACACCAGTTAGAATGGCAATCATTAAAAAAATCAGGAAACAACAGGAGCTGGAAAGGATGTGGAGAAATAGGAATGCTTTTACATTGTTAGTGGGACTGTAAACTAGTTCAACCATTATGGAAAACAGTGTGGCAATTCCTCAAGGATCTAGAACTAGAAATACCATTTGACTCAGCCATCCCATTACTGGGGATATACCCAAAGGATTATAAGTCATGCTGCTATAAAGACACATGCACACGTATGTTTATTGCGGCACTATTCACAATAGCAAAGACTTGGAATCAATCCAAATGTCCATCAGTGACAGACTGGATTAAGAAAATGTGGCATATATACACCATGGAATACTATGCAGGCATAAAAAAGGATGAGTTTGTGTCCTTTGTAGGGACATGGATGCAGCTGGAAACCATCATTCTCAGCAAACTATCACAAGAACAGAAAACCAAATACTGCATGTTCTCACTCATAGGTGGGAATTGAACAATGAGATCACTTGGACGCAGGAAGGGGAGCATCACACACCAGGTCCTATTGTGGGGAGGGGGAGGGGGGAGGGATAGCATTAGGAGATATGCCTAATGTAAATGATGAGTTAATGGGTGCAGCACACCAGCATGGCACATGTATACATATGTAACAACCCTGCACGTTGTGCACATGTACCCTAGAACTTAAAGTATAATAAAAAAAGTAAACAAAAAAAAAGGCAATCCTATTTATAATAGTTACAAAAAATAAAATAAAATAAAATACCGAAGGATCAATTTAACCAAGGAGGTAAAATACCTCTACAAGAAAAACTATAAAACACTGATGAAAGAAATTTAAGAGAACATAAACAAATGGGAAGACATCCCATGCTTTTGGAGCAGAAGAATTAATATTGTTAAAATGATCATAGTGTCCAAAGCAATTTACAGATTCAATGTGATCTCTATCAAAACACCAATGTCATTTTTTGCAGAATTAGAAAAAAAAGGAACTAAAATTCATATGGAACTGGAAAAGAGCCCAAATAGCCAAAGAAAAACAAACCCAAATCCTGAGGGAAAAAAAAAAAAAAAAAAGCTAGAACATCACTCTACTTGAATTCAAAATATATGACAAGGCTAAATTAAACAAAGCATCATAATATTTCCATAAAAATGGACACATAGACCAATGGAACAGAATAGAGAACCCAAAAGTAAATCCAGATATTTACAGCCCACTGATTTTCAACATAAGTACCAAGAGCATACATTGAGAAAAGGATAGTCTCTTCAATAAATGGTGCTGGGAATATTGGATATTCATATGCAGAGGCATGAAAATAGACTTCTATCTCTTACCATATGCAAAAATGAACTCAGGGTGATTAAAAACTTAAACATAATCCCTGCAACTATAAAACCATTGGAAGAAAACATAGGAGAAACATTTCAGGACATTGATATAAGCAAATATTTTATGGTTTAGTTCTCAAAAGCATAGGCAACAAAAAAATCAACAAATATTAAATGAAAAAGTTTCAGCACAGCAAAGGAAATAATCAGCGGAGTGAAAGAACAACCTGTTGAATAGGAGAAAATATTTGCAAACTATTTATCCAACAAGGGACTAATATCTAGAATATATAAGAAACTCAAACTACTCGACAGTAAAAAATAATAATAATAATGATCCCATTAAAGAGTGGGCAAAGTATGTGAATTGACATGCCTCAAAAGAAGACCTATAAATGGCCAATAAGTATATGGAAAAAGGCTCAACATCACTAATCAGGAAAATGCAAATCAAAACCACTATGAGGTATCATCTTGCCCAGTTGGAATGGCTATTATTAAAAGGAAAAGAGAAAAAAAGTAACAGATGCTGGTGAGGATGTGGAGAAAGGGAAGCTTTTATACAGTGTTGGGGAGAATGTAAATTAGTGCGGTCAATATGGAAAACAGTATGGAGATTTCTCAAAAAAGTAAAACTAGAACTATCATACAATCTTGTAATCCACGTACTGGGTATTTAACCAAAGGAAAGGAATTCAGTATATCAAAGGAATACTGGCACCCCATGTTTATTGAAGCACTATTCACAATAGCCAAGGTACATAATCAACTTCAATGTCCATCAATGGACAAATGGAGAAAGAAAATGCGGTATATACGCACAATGGAATGTTACTCATTTGCAGCAACCTGGATTGAGCTGGAGATCATTATGTTAAGTTAAATAAGCCAGTCACAGAAAGACAAGTATCACATGTTCTCACTCATATGTGGGGGCTAAGAAAGTTGATCTCATGAAATTAGAGAATAGAAGAATAGATCATAGAGCCTGGGAAGAGTATGTGTGTAGGTGGAGTAGGGATGAAGATTAATGAGTACAAACATAATTAGATAGAAGGAATATATTCTAATGCTTGATAGCAGAATAGGGTGACTGTAGTCAACAACAATGTATTGTATATTTCACGGTAGCTAGAAGAGAGGATTTGAAATGTTTCCAACACATAGAAATGGTAAATACTCAAGGTGATGAATACCCTAAATACTCTGAGTTGATCATTACATATTCTATGCATGTAACAAAATATCACATGTACCCCATAACTATGTATAAATTGTGAATCAAAAAAAAAAAACCTTGGCATAGTTCAAGTTAATATGCCTATCAAGATGTGCAGTTGGAAAGGTGAGTCTGAGAAAAGCAGTTCTAGTAGAAGCCATCTAAATAACATTAGAGACTTGAAGCTGGATGAATTTATACAAGGGAGTGAGAGTCGGCCCTGAGATGTCAACGTTTAGAGACGGGAAAGACCAAGAAAACAGCAAAGAAGAAGAATGGGAAGAGCAGCTAGGTGGATATGAGAAGACCAGAGAAAAATGGCATCCTTAAAGCCAGTATACACAATGTTTCAAGGAGGAAGTAATTAACAAATGTGTCAATCCTGTCTGAGGACTGAACACTGGACTTAGGACCAGAGTTCACTTGTGACCTGAACAACAAAAGTTCTAGGTGTGGTATTAACAGGATTGGATTTGGCCCCTGAGAGAAGGGGAGTGGAGGATTTACAGACAGAGGGGCCAACTATTTTGAGGACATTTTCCGTCAACAGCAGCAGAGAAAGAGGTCAACAGCTGGAGAGGAGATTGAGATAAAGGCGAATTGAGAAATGTGTGAGATGAAAGGAGAATTGTAAATAAATCAAAGTTTTCCTTTGGATGACGAAACTGTAGGAGGGTGGTTTTCTTTCCTTTTATTTTTAGTGGATAAGTAATTAGTCTATATTTTCAAATTCCTATAATGAGTATATGTTGCTTTTTTAACTGGAAAATAAATGGCGTATTAGAAAAAGAAAAATATGTGAGTAATTTCTCTTCCCTCAGTGTTCCCACTACAGAAGGATTAAATATGTTAGTAAGATAAAGGATTATTGAAAAGCAAGTTTTTAATTATATTTATTTATCTGATAAGCTAGGCCACAGTATCAAGAGACAAACTATACAGGCTCTACAAGGTGAGTGGAAATTCAAGTGCCTTGGCTCAGCCTCACCATGCCTTAGGCTATCAACAGAGGTGTGTCTGCCACCCAAAAAGCACTTTCAAAGTCTTGGAAGCTTTTCGTTTTATTATCCATCTGTTATGATGATTCAAGTTGCTTACAATTATTGTGGAATGGAGAGTGCCTTTGATACCAATAATTTTGCTTCTTACTCTAGGCATTAAAAAACCATGGGCTTAGGTCCTTTAACTACTTCTCTGATTAATTCTGCTTAGTTTTTACAAAGGTTCCAAACTCAAGTCAATCAAGGGTGCAGGCGAGTGTAACCACTGCATGCACTATCCAGATGAGCTCTGAAGGGGCCACACCACAGACTTTTTAAAAATAAGTAGCAACCACTGGATCCAGGCAGTTGTCCTGTAGAAATGCAGGTACTGTGTTCCTATCTTTTCTAGTCAAACAAACAAACAGGTAACATTATTTTTCACGGATAAAACCATTTTTAGAGTGGGCTCAGCATTTATTTTAAAATAGAGACAGGGCCAAATGAAACATGATGCCAGTCATACTGCAGGTCCTCTGGTATACACATGTAAGCCCTTCTTTTTCAGAACTCCCTCACTGTGTGAAGGACACCACTGTGGGAAACAATGACGGTCATTAGGGCCCTGTGCGCTGCAGCTGAGCGCAGGGTGGCATGACCTTACCTCTCCCAGCAGAGGGGGATGCTGTGTAGAGCCATTTTGGAAATGCCAATACAGGACTGCTGTTTAATGTCCTTCAACCTGTTCTGCACCTGCCCCAACACAACCAAGGCCTGGCTTGTTCTGATGCCCCCCCTCCACATTGCCCATGGCACTCAGCTCTGTTTGCTCTGTTTGGAAGGTCACTGCAGTTTCCTTAGGCCCACCAAGGCCTTTCTTTTGCTTCAGCTTATCTCGCCCTATGGTTCCCTAATGATCAGCTGGCCTCTGACCTGCCAGTTCACCTCCCATTTTAGAGTTGGCCTTCTCAAGATATGGGCTGTTACACTAGGGTTGGCCTCAGGACTGCCATAGAAACTTCACTGCATGCCAAAATAATCCTAGAATAAACTCGTTGTTCCTATAACCCACTGGTGTATTGGTGGCCTCCTCAGTCTCTATTCCCCCTCTTCAACAATTGTTAATTTCCACTTGGAGAATATGCATTTCCAAAATGCAGTATTTACCCATAGGGCTCAGCATATGGACTAAGCTAACCCAATCAGCAAATCCTACTCCTCTGGCTTCAGATATTAGTTCATTGGTAGACATGTAACAAACACATTCAATAAACATATGATTTTAAAGAGAAATCTGAGGCAAACATGTCTCTGGCTAGACATAAATATATATAAGTAGATGTCCCTAGGATAATCAGACATTAATCTAGGAACCATAAATAAAGCCAACCCAAGAATGAAGAGTCAACAACATAAGAGAAAGAGCAGAAAAACAAAAGGAAATGGGTTTCTTGATGAAATGATTAAGTGTCTTGATCGAGCTATACCTGAAGCCTGCACTAATTTTAGATTTTTCATGTTAACAATAACTCTCTTTTATAAAATAAATCAATTTGAATAGGATTTTCTGTTACTTGACTGAAATAATTCTAAAGAGGTATTTTTTTCATTACCAGATTCTTGTCCAAGTAGCAAGCAATTATAACAACATTGACTACAAATACTGCACAAAGTTAAGTGATTATAGGCTATCTGATCAAGATTGAGCTGAAATTTATTATTTAGAGCAAATTAGCCAAAATACTACAGTTTTTCCCAATCTACAAAAATCAGTAGATTTGGGAATTGGTTTCTGGGAATTCAATGGAAAGAAACGGACTCAAAAATTGAGCAAGGTTAATGAATGTAATAAATTGTCAAATACGACCACGAGCTCTTCCCATTCCAGTATGCTCACCCTTTTGCAGTGTGACTCTGCTGCTCTCCCCAGGAGGTGATGACCACTTGCCTCCCACCCTTTAATTCAGATCAATATTGCGACTTGTTTTAACCAATAGAATGCAAAAGAAATGATGCCTTGCAACTTCTGAGATTAGGTCTTAAGAGACTTTACAGCGTCTGCTTTTTCCTTAAGATCACCACACAAGGAAAATGTTTAGCCAACCAGAGAAGAGGCCATGTGAAGGAGAACCAGGGGCCCTAGCTGAGGATTAGCACCCACTGCCATCGGTGTGGATGAAGCCATTTCAGCTTTGCCTGCTTACCCGATCATTCAGCTAAATGCAGCCACAAGAGTGAGCCAAGGAGAGCCAGAAAAGAATGTGTTCAGGCAACCCAGAGAATCATACATCACTTGTTTAGTCCACTAAATTATAAGAGTGATTTAATCACCAGCAAAATCTGACTGATCCAATGAAGTTTAAAAAATTACATCAACAAAGACTCAAAGTATTCTCCGAAATATATCGTAACTCCTAAAATCTTCTATAGGCTGAGAACTGTTTCCTATTTGAGGGGGAAAATTAAAAAATTTGGGCTCAGAGCAGGAAAGAACATGTCAAAAAAAGCAAAAAAAAAATAGAGAGCAGACTTGGCATGAAATGAACACAGAATCTTGCATTATTTATTCAAGAACCTGTGCATACATTTTAAAAATAAGACAGAATATGTGAAAATCTGACTGAAGTGACAGTCACATCTCTTTCTGGGATTTTTTTTTCTTTATGCTTTATTGTATATATTTAAGATGTACAATATGATGTTTTGATATGCACACACATTGTGAAACGTTTACTATAGTCAAACCAATTAACATACTCATCATCTCACATGGTTACCCCTTTTTTGTGGCAAGAACACCTAAAAGCCATTCCATTAGCAAAACTCCCAAATCTTATACAATACAATATCATTAACTGCAGTCCTTATCTTGTACATTAAATACCTAGACTTGTTCATCCAAATATCTCCAGTTTGTATCCTTTGAACTACATCTCCCCCTTTTTTTCCCTCACCCTCTCCATAACATCCATTTTACTGTTTTATTTGTATGCATTAGACTTCATTTTAATTCCACATACAAGTGAGACTGTGCAATATTTTATTTTTCATTTTTTTCTTCCTGTATCTGGTTTATTTCCCTTATCATAATGTCCTCTGTGTTCATCTACAGTGTGACAAATGGCAGTATCTCCTCCTTTTTTTTTAAAAAAGCAAAAAAGTATTTTTGCTTTTTAAGGCTTAAATTATATATTTATATATTATTTATTTATTTATAATTTATTAAATATAAATTATATATTCTATTCTATAAATACAAACACACACACACAAGCACACATCACATACATATCTCACATTTTCTTTATCCATTCATCTGTTGATGGACACTTCATTTGTTTCCTTATGTTGGCTACTGTGAATAGTATTGCAGTGAACATGAGAGTGCACATATTTTTACAAGATGGTGATGATATTTCTTTTGGGGATATATCCAGAAGAGGGATTCTTGGGTCATATGGTAGCTGTATTTTTAATTTCTTTAAGAATTTCCATACTGTTTTCCACTATATCCGCACTGGTCTATATTTCTACAAACCATGGACAAGGATTCCCTTTTCTCTTGGCAACACTTGTAATATCTTGTCTTTTTGATAACAGCCATTCTGATAGGTATGAGATGATGTCTCATTGTGGTTTTGATTTGCATTTCTTTCATGACTAATGATGTTGAGCACCTTTTCTTATGCCTCTTGGCCATTTGTATGTCTTCTTTAAAGAAATGTCTATCAGATCTTTTACTTTTTTTTTTTTTTTTTTTTTTTCAGACGGAGTCTCGCTCTGTTGCCCAAGCTAGAGTGCAGTGGCACAATCTCGGCTCACTGCAAGCTCCGTCTCCCAGGTTCATGCCATTCTCCTGCCTCAGCCTCCCAAGTAGCTGGGACTATAGGCGCCTGCCACCACACCTGCTATTTTTTTTGTTTTGGTTTGGTTTGGTTTGGTTTTTGTATTTTTAGTAGAGACAAAGTGGGTTATTTATTTGTCTTCTGTTAAGTAGTGTGAATCATTTATGTATTTTTAGTATTAACCCCTTATAGGATATATGATTCGCAAATATTATGTCTCAATCTGTAGGCTGGCTTTTGATTTTTTTTAATTGTTCCTTTTACTAGTTTGATGTAGTCCCATTTATTTGTTTTTGCTTCTATAGCCTAAGCTTTTGGTGTTTTAGCCAAAAAATCCTTGGCGAGGCTAATGGATCTTTTCCCTTGTATTTTCTTCTAGGAATTTTATGGTTTCAGGTCTCACGTTTACATTTCTACCTACTTTGAGTTGATTTCTGTGTATAGTGTAAAATTAAGGGTACAGTTTCATTCTTTTGCATGTAGAAATCCAGCTTTCTCAACACCATTTATTGTACAGATTATCCTTTCCCCATTGTGTCTTCTTGGTGCCCTTATCAGAAATTAGTTGACCGTATATATTTGGGTTTATTTCTGAGCTCTCTATTCTGTTCCTTTAGTCTATGTGTCTGTTTTTATGCCAGTGTCATATTGTTTGAATTACTGTATCTTTGTTATATAACTTGAAATCAGAAAGTGAAATCTATGAAGTCTGATTGCACTTTCCAATTACAAATTATATTACAAAGCTACAGTAATAATTTTTTTCCCTCAAAACTGCTTTGACAATTCAGAGTCTTTTGTGGTCCCATACAAATTTTAGAATTGCATTTTCTATTTCTGTGAAGAATGTCGTTAGAATTTTAATAGGGATTGTATTGAATCTGTACATTGTTTCAGGTAGTATGGACATTTTAACAATAGGGATCATTTTTTATGTTGGCAAACAAAACACATTTACTTTAAATATTTGTAGCATATAAGAAGATTAATCAAGAGATGTAGAAGAGGCTCATTAAGAAGAAAAATGTACTTACTATGTGAATCATTCAGTAGAGTAGAAAGATCAAATTCTTCTCTTCAGAATATTCTGATAGTTTCGTGGTGGTACAAAAGAAAAATAAATATTGACAATTAAAAAGCTTTTTTCCCTCAACAAATATTGGTGCTTAAATTTGTAAACTGTTTGATTTAAAAGATGAAAGACCTAGTGGTCAATTCCTCCCCACCTCAACAAGATTCCTTAGCATTTATTGAATAGTGTAAGTATGAACATAGACTTTGGCAGAACGTATTTTCTGGTCACATATAAACGCACTTCTGAGACATAAGTAAACACCTAGGGCTTCGCAAACCTGAAAATCACAAGAGGCTTGTCCTGGTGTTTTGGAGCTCAGGATTTTCAGGAGAAGAATCAGTGCAAAAGGATGATCCATCTAATAAGTGAGTTTCCTCTCCCCATCTGCCTACCTTCAATCTAAATGGTCTACTTATCAATTCCTTCATTCTTTTAACACTGCTATGTGAAAGGTACTGTTAACATGCTGCAGATACAGCAATGAATAAGACCAACAAAATCTCTGCACCCATGCAGTTTATGCTATGGTATGAAGAGACTGATAAGGAAGGAGACAGGAAGGTACCCTGTGAGGTTTCATAAGCCACAGGAGGGAATGCATATAATTTGTTTCTATGTGCAATGAGAAGTCACTGGCTGATTTTAAGCAGGGAAACCACACGATCTTGTTTCTATTTTTAGAAAACCACTCTGGCCATGGAGTGGAGAATGGAATGTTGGCAGGCAAGAATAGAAACAGGCCAGGTAAGAGACAACGGCAAGGCTCTGTGGTATGGAGGATGAGATAATAGACTCAGAGCCCCTTCGAATGTTGGCTTTTTCATATATCAGCTATGTGGCCGGCAGCAGGTGGTTTAAGCTCCCTGAACCCCTCTTTCCTCATTTGTAAGCAGCAATAATAATAATGCTCACTTTGCAGAGTTGCTAGGGGGTTCTTAGGACGCTGGCACGTCACAATTGCTCTTCAGGTGTTTTGGTTTGCAGCATAACAAGCTTGGGTTAGAGATGTACTAGTGAAGATGAGGAAAAACAGTAGAATCTGGGTAGGTTTGAAGGGAATGCTGTTGGACATGCTAACATTTTGATATCAAATGTATGCAAATTGGTGAATCAAATGTTTTTGCCTAATCATTTATAGCTTATTATAATTCTTTTGGATTAAGGTGAGTCATAAAAGAGCAGCATTAATCTGTCATACAGTCAGGGAATTTTAAATTTAGGAAAAAACTCAGAGTAAACTCAGCTCAGAAGTTTTCCAAAAGAGCTCCACAGGGCTAGCCCCAAGGGCTCTCAAATGTCCACAGCAGTGGCATGTACAATTGGAGGCACATTCCCATGACAAGTCATTTTGAGGATGGTGAAATGTCTTCCTCCCAGCAGGTATTTTTGGTTAAGTATTGCATTCTGTAAAATATTACCAAAGAAAAAAAAAAAAGGGTGGAAACGAGAAAGCAAGAAAAGAAACAAAGCAATTCTAATGTTCATTTATTGATTTTTTTTAATAACAATTAAAATAAGTAACTAAACTTCCCCCCAGAAAGTTATTTACTCCAAATTTTATTTTCTATAATTTGAATATAGAAAATAAGCAAGCAATTTAAAATAAAATGTCTGACATTCCTGTTCTTAAAATCCATTTTCCCATTTCTTGCCATCAAGAAATGTGCTGAAATATCCATTTTCCTTAGACTCTAGTCTGCAGCAATGTTTCTAAACTCTCTCTTCTTCAATTTTCTCCAAAACTTATCTACCCTTAATACCCATTTCTTATGAAAAAAGAGTACAGGCCGGGCGCGGTGGCTCAAGCCTGTAATCCCAGCACTTTGGGAGGCCGAGACGGGCGGATCACGAGGTCAGGAGATCGAGACCATCCTGGCTAACACGGTGAAACCCCGTCTCTACTAAAAATTACAAAAAACTAGCCGGGCGAGGTGGCGGGTGCCTGTAGTCCCAGCTACTCGGGAGGCTGAGGCAGGAGAATGGCGTGAACCCGGGAGGCGGAGCTTGCAGTGAGCCGAGATCCGGCCACTGCACTCCAGCCTGGGTGACAGAGCAAGACTCCGTCTCAAAAAAAAAAAAAAAAAAAAAAAAAAAAAAAAAAAAAAAAAAAAAAAAGAAAAAAGAAAAAAGAGTACAGTTCTTTGTCATTCCTAGCTCACACTTTCAGGCTCTAAACATTATCTTTCCACATCTAAAATTGCACATTAAGATTTTTATAAACAGACACATTCCTCTTAAGATAAATTTTAGTTGCCACCATAAAAGATTAATATCTTGTATCTATTATCCATATAGGCATGGGGATGGGAAGGAAAAACTGAACCAGATTCTAGGGCTAACTTTCATAACGGGGATGACAATGACACATAATTAACCTATGACATCCATCATGGAGTGACCACCTCAGGTACTGTCCAGGTTAGCACCTGAACCTGGGGTTCAATCTGATGGGTCATGCAGAATTTGTCAATGTCAGTCAACAGATATGCTCATTGATCTGGGTGATTCAACTAGTTTGAAGCAAGGTCCTAACCTGTGGCATGGTGGGTATGAAGAAATATTTTAGCCCTTGCAGGGAGGGTGTTGACAAGGACCAAGACAAATAGAATTGGATTGCATGCTGTTCTTAGGAGCCTCTAGGATTTGGAGAACCAATACGAACACCAGCTCAGAAGGACTGTCCTCTGTGCTCTGCGCCAACGATGATTAGATGAAGAGGTGTTAGGATTCTGTGCAGCTGGGAGGGCCCTTGCACTCTGCACAAGGATCACCAGGTTTGTGGCAGCAAAAGTTCTAATTGCCCAGTAAAAAGATCCTGAGATACACACAGCCTTCTTTGGCAAGGATTGCCAGGAAAATGAGTAGAGTTAGCCCTGAAAGTTGAGGACATCAGTTTCTGTGGCTGAAAAGTTCTGGAAACATGAAACCTGACAAGTGGAAGACTTTGTTTATACACAGAAAGAAGGGAGAGACACTTATTTTATTTAGTGGCTGCTTTGGAATTAACTAAAAAATACAAAATGGTGATATGCAATCCCCAGGTCCCTTGTGTCCATGAGCAGTCTACTATTCCTTAAAGTGAATTTACTATGATTTTCAAATATTCTAGATTCTGAATTCTGATAAATTATTATTAATTGAGGAATAGGTGTATGTAGACTTTATATCTCTGTTGTTTTGTTGCATTTAATATGTGATGTATTTGTGCAGATAGCACAGGGAATTTGCAATGATAGAAGCAATAGCTTCACATATTCTGTTATGACAGGTCATCTTTATGAATGAGTGTCTTTGTTGGTATATGCGTATGAATCCATACATGTAAAATAAATGTGCATTGTACATATTTGTTTCAGAATGTGATAAGCAAAGGCAAAAAGATACACATGTTAGTCCCGGCCTACAGCCTTATAACCCAGGGCACTCATGTTCTGCTTTGATGTGGTAAATTCCAGCCTTGGGGCACACTCCAAGAGCAAAGACAAAGCAATAAAGGTGAGCAGGGTGAGAGAAGGCCGGTGCAGAGAAAGACACAGACCCGGAGACTGCCTTCGCCACGACACACTATCAACAGATGATCCAATTTTCAGGCAGAGTTACACCTTTCTCCAAATGGAGACTTTTGATAAATACAGTGTTCACATGAAATATCACCAACTTTGAATGGTTCGAGAGAAAGAAAGGAAAAGAAACAAAAGCAATGCATGCTACTTACAATTATACTTAGAGTGGGTAGACTACAGATGTCTCATTCTTCAGTAAATTCTTGAATTACTCCCAACCTTATTTTTCTCTATTTTTCATTTTTTGTTCTCTTCCCCCAAAGATTACTGAAAGCTATAAACTTTCCTAGTATTTGACCAGTAATAATGAAACTAAGATAATCTATATTTTTTCTTTTCCCATTTGAGCTCAAGAATTTATAACCCTGTCTATTTAGGTTAAGCTATCTAGTTATCCTTATGACATTGGATTGTCGTGTTTAGTATAGCCATCAATGTTTAATAATCTGTGAATTTGCCGATTAACAAATTCAGCCAGGGTAACCTGTTTCTGGTCATGCTGATCCTTCTAGAACTGCTCTGAGTCATGTTCACAACTCCTCCAAGTCTCAGCCTCCGTGGATTTTGCTGCCTACACTGTGTCATTTATGAAATGCCAAAAGAATTATCGAATCACTTCATGTAAACAGTTATTATTAAGGAAAATATTTTCCCACAGACTTGCATATAGCCTAAAATTCCTCCCATTAATATCATTTTATAAGGACAGTCATTTGATACATAATTATTTTAACTGAACATAACATTGTCTAAAAGAGAAAAGTAGGGTTAACATATTATCTCAATGGGTTTATCTATTTAATTAATTCATTATTAATTAACACTGCCTGTGATAAGTAGAATTCAAGTAAAGAATGAATACGTTTTGGTGGAGACACAAGAAGAAAGGCCAAAGAAGCACAGTGGGCTCCTGAGTACAGCTGACAGTCAGTCAACACACATCCTGACCTTCTTTGGACCAAACACTCTTGGGCAGAGGGAATGGTGTTCTGAAAAAATAGACTAGATTCTGACCTCATGAGACTACTGAAAACAAGTGGGAGGTCACTAAGGGAAGAATTGGAGAGAAATGAAGGCAACTTACTTTCCTTTTAGATGATTTCATGAAAACCTCTGATCAACTCTCCCAGAACCTCAGCACTCTTTGGTCTGTTAAGGATCCCAGTGAAAATATTCCATCTAAATACATTGTCTAATAATGATATTGGCCTTTCTAATAAGTAGTAAAGACTGTCCTTACCACTAACATATTACTTTCATTATTATAATACTTGTGTTATTGTAATAATATACTAATGCATCATGCAAGGAGAACAAAATCTCAATGGTATCTATCACATGGAGGAAAAATGACATTCCATTGATTGTGCCTGGAAAGAATCAAGTGCTCTGTGTTCTAAATGGCTTTGAGCTTATATAGTAATTTACAGGAAACTAAAGTTGTGTACTCAGGTTAGAGTTGAGAGCTAATTTTGTAACACTGAAGTGTTTTGTAAGATACCAGTGAGGTCAACTCATTTTAAGATAAACCACAAGTCAAAACAGCCAGTATAGCAAATGGTTTTTAATAGGAAGTGTATTCCCAGCATCATACTAAAGCTATTCTAATAAGGCCAATTTAGGAAATTTTTAAGGCAGGTACTACTTTCCAGGTTTTCAGTTCACTTTTCTTAGTTTTAAATCCTGATTAAATACTCAGAGGAGTGGAGTCCACTGGCTGGAGGTGGTGGAGCCGCAGTCTGGAGAATTGTTTTACAGACTGCTCTCCCAGTTCTCACTTCTCCCTTTTCATCATTTTCTTTGTTATGGCTGATCAAAAACTACAACTGACTGAGATCTCAGAAGGGTCACCTGCCCCTGCACTGAGAATTTGGATTTCTAGTTATCTTCCTTCTTATCTAAAGTCATTCTGATTATAAACAAAGGAAAGAAAGGATCACAAAGAAAGAGAAAAAAGAATGCTTACAGCAAATAAAGGTATCAAAACAACGTAGCCCCACCCAGAGCGGAGAGAGAGAGGAAATTACATTTGTGGATGACCATCTTATTTTTTAATTACCAAAAAGGGGAATAATTGTCACTGAAAGTATTTTCAAATCATGTGTCAAAAATTTCAAGTAAATAAAATTTAAAATTTGTCACTTGTCGATAATTTCAGCCAGAAAGTACATAGCAGTTTGTATCTTGGTTTCCTTCTTACAGTTAAATAGTTTCCTAGAATAGTTCATGTCAGCCAGGCCCCCTGTTACTGATAGGACTCCTAACCATCTCTAAGACCTATCTCCTACCCACCTTCTTGGGCAGCCCTCCCTTAACCACTTGACTCCCGAGCCCTCCATCACTCTGTCTCTGTCACATGCATTTGACACTCACCATAGACTACTCTGGCACTTCTTCTATGTGTGAGTGTTTGTCTCCCCAGTTATACTGATATCTCTTTAAGGACAGAATACCTAACTTCCTCTGTATACTCTGTAATCCTTATCACAAAGAACCCTTATCACAATTCATTCACAAGGCATTGTACCCTCATCATTGTCATTATAGTAATGAAACGAAACAAAGCTAAGAGTTTTTATGAAGAATATCAATCCAATCTTGGAACAATCTTTCAAGGAAACTGTCAGAGAAGTTAAGCAACTCACTCAATAGTAAATATTAGTAAATAACAATTATCTACTCATTTATTCAATTGCTCCGAACAAAGCAGTGATTCTTAATCTTTACCACATCACAGCACACATAAAAATATGTTTGGGAGGCACACTGGGTAGAATGGGCTGTTGGTGGGTGAAAATGACTGTCCCAGGCTGATGAAATCCATTTCTCAGCAAGCATACTCATGATCTATTCATGGAATGCCAGCATAGCATGGCAACAGAGTGGTTCTGCTGTAAATGATCTATATGCTGTAAGATAGTAGCTTTCATATGAAGACGGATACAAGAGTCAATAAGGTTTGATCCTTGCCATTGGAAAGTAGAGATTGGGAGATGGTAAGTAAAATAAATACACAAATATCTGTAACCCAAGGCCAGAGAAGAGGCAATGAACAGGTGAAAGAACAGAGAAAGTTTCATGCAAAAGGTAGGATTACATTTACAGAAGTCATTGAGAAATGCCGGTTGCAATCTACTGTACACTGAGCACTGTGTGAGACACAGCGGGAAACAGTTCCAGTCCCCAAGGAACTAACATGCAGACCAATAGGAAAACCACACCAAAAAAAAAAAAATACACTATGAGAGGAAAGTGGTTGCAATGATGGAGGTATACATGGGGTTGTGGGGAAACACAACCAAGTTGAGCATTAAAGAAGTTGAATTTTAACAAGCAGAAATCTATGGTTTTAAGAAATAAGATTAATCTACATGGAAGGCATAGCAGAAATAAAGAGAATGATGAGTCATCATGGTCAGATAACTCCTGGAGAAATATGAAGAGAAATAACAGTGGGAAGCAAAGTCCGAGTTCAGTGTCGTACTGTGTATAGAGGAAAGCTGAGGTCCAAGCACATTTATAGAGTAATGGCAAGCAGTTGTTTTCTAACAGCCATCAGAGACAAAAAAAAAAAAAGATAAAGTAAAACAGAGCCTTGGACAGAGTAAGGAAGTAGGGGTCTCATGTTTGGCAAATAAAACTATAGGATGTTGTGATGGATAATACTGAGTGTCAACTTGATTGAACTGAGGAACACAAAGTATTAATGCTGGGTGTGTCTGTGTGGGTGTTGCCAAAAGAGATTAACATTTGAATCCACAGGCTGGGGAAAGCAGATCCACCCTTAATCTGGTGCGCCCAATCTAATCAGCTTCCAGCGAATATAAAGCAGGCAAAAAAATGTGAAAAGGAGAGATGGGCCTAGCTTCCCAGCCTACATCTTTCTCCCATGCTGGATGTTTCCTGCTATCGAACATCAGACTCCTGGTTCTTCAGTTTGGGGATTGGGACTGGTTCTCCTTGCTCCTCAGCTTTCAGACAGCCTATTGTGGGGCCTGGGGATCGTGTAAGTTAATACTTAATAAACTCTCCTTTTCATAATTTTTAGCATAATCATATCTCTTGCAATGTTTGGGACATAGGTTAAAAATTATTTGTTGTTTACCTGAAATTGAAATTTAACTTAATGTTCTGCTTTATCTCAATTCTAGCAGGAGAGATACGATTCAGAGGACAAGCAAAAGTGAGCCTTGGCCCTGAAGCAGTTTTTCTTACAGTAAACCTATGGCCCTTCTGCAACAGAACTCCTTGGAGTAGTCATGCAATTTCAGATTCTTGGGCCCCACTACAAACCTGCTTAAGCGTTGTCTGTAAGGTAAATGCAGGAAACCTCCATTGTTAATGTCTTCAAATGGTTCTGTGATTTACTGGAGTCTGAGAACCATTGCAGTAAGGACCCTTTTCTCAAATATAAGAAATAAAGAAGCAGGTGGGAGGAATCATAGTGTAAAAGGACAGAGTGACAGCACTGATATTAGACGCCTCCTGTCTCCTGATTAGTTTAGAAGGTATCTGTTCGGAACTGGGGGATTGGAGTCAAGTTAGTAACCTGAAAAGAGCTCAAAAGAATTGCTGCATTCATTGCAGATACTGGGAATAGGGATACTGAGCAGAAATGACAGCCCCAATGGGGCTAAGTAGCATGGATGTGTAATAGATTTGCTCAGAAACATAACTTTATCAAGCCTTGACAGCTCAGGAGTAAAAAGAGTAGCAGTGGAAATTAGAATCTGGGGATTAATTTAGATTAATTTGATTAAGATAATAGAAGGCAGGAATGGCAAGAAGTCAAAGAAATAAAGCATTCAACAAGTTCAGGTTGGAAAGAGAGACCCTAATACCCAGGAAAGTGAGAATAGACATGAAAAATACCAACTAGGCCAGGAAAAGATGGCCCAATGAACACAATGGCTTGTCTCAAAGAGAATGGAAACTATTAAATAATAGGAGAGAAATTTTTGTATCTCTAATGTTAGAGGTAGAGTAAGTCAAAGAGATCAATGGAATGGCCAGTATTGACTAAAACTACATGAATATGGAAGCTCTGCAAATGTGATGTTATGAAACTAGAGTTTTAAAAGGGTCATCAAGATAGATGATGAAATTGCCCTAGAAGACCTGAAGTCATTGAGATGTTGGTAATTTTATGGGGTTATTTATGTATGGAAAGTGAATCATAGATTTTAATGAATAAATAATTAGATCCTCACCTTTTGTGTAAAAATATTCTCCAAATATCTCTGAGGGTTATGACAGCTCAGTCTGCATAGCAACAACCCAAAATTTACCCTTCTATTTACAACTTTCCCATTATGTTATAATGCAAATATGTTTGTTTCCTATTGAAGAAAAGCAGCATTTTCTTTCCAATGATAAAGAGTCTTAGTTTACGGCAATCTGTGAAATACATTAGATGAAATGAGATTTTTTTTTGCTTTTCCTCATCTTTTATGAAAAAATTCAATAGCTTCACATTATATGTGAACATTTTCTCACAACTTTCCTATTTAGAAGCTATTATAGCATAGTCAAATGGAAAGTAAATTCTCTCTTTATTTCACAAACCACTTACAGGAAAGCAAAAATGTACAGATAACAGATTCAAGAAAGTGTAGAATGAAATTCTAAGCATGCCAAGAACAGAAGAACCATTAGTAATGAATAGTCTCATCAAGATGTATACAACAGTATTTAATTCCATTTAAAATGTACTTTCCCAGTTCACCTGTCTGTAGAAGATTACTATCTAGAAGGGTCACCTTAGTTCTCATATCTGTTGTGATCAGCACAGAAAAAGGTTGGCAGCATTAGACCACCTGATAAAAAGACTAATAAAAGAGTGAAAATTTTGCAGAGAGGAAGGTTTGGGGTATTGCTGGAGAGACAGTTCATGATGAAATCCAGCTGCAATGAAGTATACCACTAAGATAAATTGTTGAAGGTGATATTGTCAAAGATATAATGCATATTTCAACACTATTGGTTCTTGGCTGCTCAATTCCAAGGCTACACTGCCTAATAAAATTTTATTAATAATAATTTCATTTATTATGTAACTAGGTGCAATTCAAATTTACACCAACAACCACCCCATAACTTGCATAAAAATTACATGATTGTAGTCCTGAATGCCCAATAATATGTAATTGTCACCCCATAATACATACACACAACACAATACAGTGCGGCTAATAAAAAATCACATTCTAAAATAATATTTAATAATATGAAAATGTTCACGTTATATTGTTAAGTAAAAAAAAGGAAGTTACAATGGTTTGAATATTTGGTTTGAATCAAACTGATAAATAAAATATGTATGTGTGTGTGCATATATAAAGACAAGGAAATTGGACAGTGAGAAAACTCATTAAAATATTAATGGTTATCTCACCTTTTGGAATTAGAGATGATTTTTACTATATTTTTCATGTTTTCCAAATGCTATATAGTAAATGCTTATTAATCTTCCTTACTAATCATCCAATATGATAAAACATTTCATCTGTGCTTTTAAAAACATATTTGCTGAGCTCAAGTGTGGAGCTAAACTACATGTTTGGAAGCTGACAGCCAGGAAGAGTTAGTAGTTGAAACCTCTAACTGTGCTAGATGATACCAATTGCCTGAGGAATGCACATTTCTAAAAATCCACTATTAAATTACAGCATCCAATTATCCTGGGTAAATCCCCATTAAAAATTGAATAAGGACAGCAAAGAAATGAATAATACAGTAAATGTACAACAGTTAGATGTATATCAAACTCTATACACCCTTAATAGGAATTACATCTCCTTGAAAGGCACTGTAATTTAGTAAAAAGGGCAACAACCTTTGGCGTCACACACACCCTACACTGAGTTCCAGTATGACCAGGTGCTCAAAATGTGATTGGGCAAGTCACTTAACTGTGTATCTATTTTTCAACTGAAAAAAAGTGTAGATAATAACTCTTACCTCGCTGTGTTGTTATGGAGATTAAATGAGATATACTGAAAGCCTTTTTATACGGTGGGTACTTAAAAATCATTAACTCTCTTCTCCTCCCACTCCTTTCCAACTCTCAAGTGTCCACAGAAAATTCACAAACATTGATACTATACTATGCCAAGAACAAAAAAAGAGGTAGATTTAAAACACCAAAAATTGTACAGATTCTTTTCTCAAGATCCAACACAATAAAATCAGACACTTTACATGTCAGAAAATACGAAAACCTATAGACACACTTCCCACAATAGTAATTATGTCAGAGAAAAGTGCAAGATCACTACTATAGAGCATTTAGAAATTCTTATAGATAAATCACTACAGATTTTATCATATTAGGTACAGATGAAAAAACTTGGAAATATATTTCTACATATTGTGGTATGAGTCCAGTCATGTTTTCACACAAAAAGATTTCTTAAGTATGCTACCTGTGAAATAATGATACCTATTCTTTAACATGTCAATGTGTTTGTGAAGTTGCTCCCTAAAATTTGGAAATTTGGTTTGAGTATTGAAACATCACAAAAAAGTTCCAGCAATCTATCATATCTGGACACCAATATTTCTGGAAATGCTGATGTTTACACAAGGAGAAAATGTTTTAGACAGTAGAAAAATAATAGATCAATGACAAATCTAAAAGCTAATTTTGCTGGTAAACCAATAATATAAGATTTAAAATTCCAGGCAAGTCAAATACTACAAAAGACAAACAAAAATTAAGATGAGAATGGAGAAGGAAATAAAATTTTGTAAGCATTGTGATTTACTACTCGTAATTGATTTTAATTACTCAAGCAAATGGCAGAATGTCAACAAAAAATTTTTAAATATAAAAGTTGACACAAGTTGAAAAAGCTATACAGGCCAATATATATCTATAGGAGAAATTGTAAAACATGTAATAAAAACCACTCTCTAAAATATGTCAAATACTGAGAGATTTACTAATTAATTATTTCAAATACCACAGAATAGATTGTTTTCATGTTAGATACTTTATTTCAGAAAACAGAAAAATTGTAGGAAGCTACTTGATTTATTCAATGAATAAAATATAAAAATCTTAAGCTTATAAAAATGTCAAACTGGCATATATGTTTGAAATATCAATTAAAATTGATAATATAATAAATAGATAAATCTAGATACAAATATGTTAAATTTTTAAAAGTCAGAGGCAATTGTTCAAAATCTATTTGGTTATGACAATTAATTGTTTGAAAATGAATATGTATAGCAGGTGGTGTTGGTAACTGGTGCATCTGGGGGAATGTTTTCAAAATTGTTCTGAGTCTATTTTGTCTGTGTTTAAATTTCAGAAGGTTTCGTTTGTTTCTACAGTTCAAAATGCATTTCATTTTTATTTACAACCAATTTTTACAATTCATTTTTGCTTTGTATTGCTAATAATAATGAAATGTTAGAAATAATAACACTGCCCAATAGTAGGTAACTAAGTAAATGATAGTCCAATAAAATAGAGTGTATGATTGAAATTGTATATAATCATTAATGATGACCTTGGAGAAATTACCCATTGCCCTGGAAAGATATTCAGGAAAATAAAACAGATGCTATGTATGATATATATTCTATCTTTGCAATTTTTTTTAAATTTAGTATATGTGTTGGGAAAAAAAGATCTGGAAAAATGTGCAAGAATATATTAATAGTGATAGGCTCAGAGTGGGTTATGTCATGGGTATTCTTTTGTGGGTGTGTTTTGTTTACTTCTTTTTTTCTACATTGAGAAAAGGAGATTGCAATCTATGAAAAGAAAACTGTCATTCCAAGCTTTAAGATTTCTTAAGTATTTTTAAATTCAATTAATTTGTAATGAATTATGCCTCTTCCCTTTTAGAAATGTTTCTGTTAATTTATCAACAATGTCTTCTTTTAATTAGTCTCCACTGAAAATATACTAAATATTTTATCACTTCATGTCAAACCAGTGCCCTTTTTTAAAAAATAATTGACTGAAATTGATCCAGAGTTGACCAGTGGCATTAGTGAGAAATCCTGCTTAAAACAAGACTAATAGATAGTGTTTATTTGGGGGCCAATTTTTTAAAAGAAAATTTTATTATGAACAATTTGTTTCTCATGAAGTTGTTTTAAACTCAATGCTACACCATGCCATGATTAAGAAAGTTCGATCTGGAAATGTAAGGATGCCACAGTATTTAGCAAGCTATTAAAATAGTTACCATAAATCCATGATAAACTCAAAATTAACATTCTATAGCTTGATAATAACTTTAGTACATACTGTAAATTGTTAAAATTTTAATGAGACTCAATGCTACACCATGCCATGATCAAGAAAGTTCAATCTGGGAATGTAAGGATGCCACAGTATTTAGCAAGCTATTAAAATAGTTACCATAAATCCATGATAAACTAAAAATTAACATTCTATAGCTTGATAATAACTTTAGTACACACTGCAAATTGTTAAAAATTTTAATGAGAATAGAAGGATTTTTAAATAAGGAAAATCTATTTTAAATAAAAAATTCAGCATTAAGAACTCTAAAGTCATTTTGGCCGGGCGCGGTGGCTCAAGCCTGTAATCCCAGCACTTTGGGAGGCCGAGATGGGTGGATCACGAGGTCAGGAGATCGAGACCATCCTGGCTAACACGGTGAAACCCCGTCTCTACTAAAAAAAAATACAAAAAACTAGCCGGGCGAGGTGGCGGGCGCCTGTAGTCCCAGCTACTCGGGAGGCTGAGGCAGGAGAATGGCGTGAACCCAGGAGGCGGAGCTTGCAGTGAGCCGAGATCCGGCCACTGCACTCCAGCCTGGGCGACAGAGCAAGACTCCGTCTCAAAAAAAAAAAAAAGAACTCTAAAGTCATTTTCTTTTATAAAAAATTTATTTTAGGTTTGGAGATACATGTGAAAGTTTGTTCAAGGATAAACATGTGTCATGGAGGTTTGTTGTACATATTATTTTGTCACCCAGGTATTAATCCCAGTACCCAATAGTTATCTTTTCTGCTCCTCTCCCACCTCTCACCCTCCCACCTCAAGCAGACCCCAGTGTCTGTTGTTCCATTCTTTGTGCTCATAAGTTCATATCATTAAGCTTCCACTTACAAGTGAGAACATGTGATGTTTGGTTTTCTGTTCCTTCATTAGTGTGCTAAGGATGATAGCCTCCAGCTCCATTCATGTTCCTGAAAAAGACATAATCTCATTCTTTTTTATGGCTGCATAATATTCCATGGTGTATACGTACCACATTTTCTTTATCCAGTCTGTCACTGATGGACACTTAGGTTGATTCCATGTCTTTGCTATTGTGAATAGTGCTATAATGAACATTTGTGCACATTTGTCTTTATGGTAGAACACTTTATATTCCTCTGGGTTTATATCTCATAATGGGATTTCTGGGTCTGATGGTAGTTCGGCTTTTAGCTCTTTTAGGAATTGCCATACTGCTTTCCACAATGGTTGGACTAATTTACACTGCCACCAACAGTGGATAAATGTTTCCTTTTCTCTACAACCTTGTGAGCATCTGTTATTTTGTTTAATAAGAGCCATTCTGACTGATGTGAGATGGTATCTCATTGTGTTTTGATTTGCATTTCTCTAATGATCAGTGATATTGAGCTTGTTTTCATATTCTTGTTTGCCACATGTATATCATCTGTTGAAAATTGTCTACTCATGTCCTAATGCATTTGTTTGTTTTTTTTCTTGTAAATTTCCTTAAGTTTCTATAGATTCTGGATATTAGACCTTGTCAGATGCAAAGTTTGCAAATTTTTTCTCCCATTCTGTAGGTTGTCTGTTTGATAGTTTCTTTTGCTGTGCAGAAGCTCTTAAATTTAATTAGCTCCCACTTGTCAATTTTTACTTTTGCTGTACTTGCTTTTGGTGTCTTTGTCATGAAATCTTTGCCCACTCCTAAATCCAGGACCTTTGGTTTATAGGATATTTACTACCGATTCAACTTTGGAGCTCATTATTCATCTGTTCAGGGAATCAATTTCTTCTTGTCTTAGTCTTGGGAGGGTGTATGTGTCCAGAAATTTATCCATCTCTTCTAGGTTTTCTAGTTTATGTGTATAGAGGTGTTCATAGTAGTTTCTGATGGTTCTTTGGGGTCAGAAGTAGCATTCCCTTTATCATTTCTAATTGTATTTATTTGCATATTTTCTCCTTTCTTCTTTATTAGTCTAACTAGTGGCTTATTTTATTAATTTTTTTAAAAAAACAACTCCAGGATTTACTGATCTTTTGAATGGCTTCTCATGTTGATTTCCTTCAGTTCAGCTCAGATTTTTATGATTTCTTGTGTTCTGCTAGCTTTGGGATTTATTTGTTCTTGGCTCTCCAATTCTTTCAGTTGTGAAGTTAGGTTGCTAATTTGATATCTAACTTTTTGATGTAGGCATTTAGTGCATGAATTTCCTTCTTAAAGTTGCCTTAGCTGTATCCCAGAGATTTTGGTATGTTGTATCTTTGTTTTCATTATTTTCAAATAACTTCTTGATTTCTGTCTTACTTTCATTATTTACCCAAAAGTTATTCAGGAGCATGTTGTTTAATTTTTGTGTAATTGCATGGTTTTGAGCAATTTTTGTTGTCTTGACTTCTATTTTTATTGCACTGTGGCCCTAGAACATATTTAGTATGATTTCAGTTATTTTACATTTCTTGAGGACTGTTTTGTGTCCAATTATGTGATCAGTTTTAGAATGTGTGCCATGTGTCATTGATAAGAATGTATATTACCTTATTTTGGGGTGGAGAGTTCTGTAAAGTTCGATCAGATCCATTTGGTCTATTGCTGACTTTTACATCCTAAATACCTTTGTTAATTTTCTGCCTTAGGGATCTGTCTAATACTGTCAATGAAGTGTTGAAGTCTCCTCCTATTATCATATGTGAGCCCATGTCTCTCTGTGTCTCTTTGTAGGTGTCTAAGAACTTGCTTTGTGAATTCAGGTGCTCCTGTGTTGGGTGCATATATACTTAGAATAGTTAGGTCTTCTTGTTGAATTATACCCTTTACTATTACGTAATGCCCTTCTTCGTGTTTTTTGGACCTTGTAGGTTTGAAATCTGTTTTGTCTGAAATTAAGGTTGGAACCCCAGCTTTTTCCATTTTCCATTTACTTGGTAGATTTTCTTCCATCCCTTTATTTAAGCCCATGAGCATCTTTACATGTGAGATGGGTCTCTTGAAGACAGCACACTATTGGGTCTTGCTCTTTTATCCAACTTCCAGTGCTGTGCCTTTTAAATGGGACATTTAGCCTGTTTACATTCAAGATTAGTGTTAATATGCATGGATTTGATCCTGTCATTGTGCTCTTAGCTGGTTATTATGTTGGTTGGTTTGTGTGGTTGCTTTACAGTGACACTGGTCTGTGTATTTAAGCGCACTTTTGTATTAGCTGGTAGTGGGCTTTCCTTTCAAGATCTCTTATAAGGCAGGTCTGGTGGCAATGAATTCCCACATTTGTTTATTTTTCCTTTACTTAGGAAGCTTAATTTGGCTGCATATAAAACTCTTCGTTGACGTTTTCTTTCTTTAAGAATGTTGAATATAGGCCCCCCAGTCTCTTCTGGATTGTAGGGTTTTGGCTAAGAGGTCTGTTGTTAGCCTGATAGAGTTCCCTTTGTAGGTGACCTGCCCTTTTTCTCTAGCTGCTTTTAACATTCTTTCATTTGACCTTGGAAAATCTGATGATTATATGTCTTTGGAATGATCTTCTTGTGTAGAATCTTGCAGGAGTTCTCTGTATTTCCTGAATTTGACTGTTGGCCTCTAACAAGATTGAAGAAGTTTTCATGGACAATATCCTGAAATATGTTTTCCAAGTTGTTTGCTTCCTCCCCCTCCCTTTCAAGGATGCCAGTGACTCGTAGATTTCATCTCTTTATATTATCCCATACTTCCTGGAGGTTTTGTTCATTACTTCTTATTCTGTTTTCTTTATTTTTGTCTGACAATCTTATTTTAGAGAACTAGTCTTCAGATGCTGAGATTTTTTCCTCAGCTTGGCTTATTCTACTGTTGATATTTGTGATTGCATTGTGAAATTCTTGTGCTATGCACCTCTGTCAGATACATTAGGTTGTTGGGTTCCTTTTTATATTGGCTATTTTGTCCTTCAGTTCCTGTATCACTTTATTGTGATTCTTATTTCCCTTGGATTGAGTTTTGCCATCCTCCTGAATCTCAGTGATCTCTATTCCTCTCCATATTCTGAATTCTATTTCTGTCATTCTAGCCAGCTTGGACAGGTTAAGAACTCTTGTTGGAGAACTCGTGCAGTCATTTGTAGGCCATACGACCCTCTGGTCATTTGTATTACTGGAATTCTTGCATTGATTCTTTCTCAATCTCTGTATGTGAGTGTTCCTTTAACTACAGTGTAGATTGAATACAGTCAATAGACTGATTTTCTGAGTGTTATAACCAGGCCAATGCTTCGTGTAGGGTCCCTATTTGAAGCTGACTTCTTGTCTCTGGTTTCAGAGGGAGGTATGTTAGTTAGGTATTCTTGATGTTGAGGCTTTGGGGTGTGATCAAGCAGGTGACACTTAGGCTTATTGGTCAGTTGGTAGACTCTTGCTTGGTTGTGTGGTTCTCCTATATTTCCTCACAGTTGAAGCCATGTTCTCTCTCAATCCTCTGAAAGTGTGGGTTTCTCTCCTCCTTGAGTGCTGGCTGTATAGATCACGACTTGGCATTCCTGGGCTGCCCAGCAGCTCTGGGGCAATTTCAGTGTTTATGTTCCTTCCCCAGCTCAGAGACAGCAGAGGAGAAGATCTCAGTACTGGGTGTGGCTAAAGGTCATTTGTCTCCTGGAGGCTCCACTCCAGAAAGATGCAGTTCAGCAGTTGCTCAGTGTAATTAGCCCAGGATGGAGGGTCTGTGCTGTGAGTCTAAGCCAGGGGTTCCCTTTCTGGTGGTGATGGGACCCATGGGAGACAGACTGGCCTCTCCTTGGGTCAGCTTGTTGAAGGTGTGGATAAGGCACTTAGAGTCTTTGCTCCTTGTTAGTCTGAGGGTGACAAGGCCTGTTCCACTGCAGAAAAGTGGAAGGGAGGCTTTCAGTTGCCCCAGAGGCTTTATCTAGATAGTTGCTGAGTTGCTACTGGCTAGGTAGCTCTGGCAGGGAGTGGCTGGAGACCCAGGCCTGCAGGACCTGCCCAGTGAGGAGATATAGGAATGGGCATCCCAGTAACAGTCTGGCCACTTTTCTATAGGGCTGCTGCAGTATGCTTGGGGCCCACTCCAGTCTTTAGTTGCCTCAGATTTTCCAGTACCTAGAGGTATCACCAGTGAAGGTTATGAAACAACAAAGATGGCAGCCTGTCCCTCCCTCTTAGAGCTTTTTCACAGGGAGATAAGGGCCTGTTGCTGACCCAAAGGCACCTGTAGGAAGTGGCTGGAGATGCCAGTTGGGGGGTCCCATGCAGTGAGGAGAAATGGGATCAGGGATCCACTTTAAAAACAGTCTGGTCACATTTTGATACTTAAAGAAGCAGTCTGGACACATTTTGGTACAGCAGCTGTGCTATGCTGAAGGATCCCTTCTGCCCCACATTGGCTCAGACTCTCCAAAGCCTGAAGGCTGGATCAGCTAAGTCACCCAAACAGCAAAGATGGTGGCCTGCCCCTCCCTTTTGGAGTGCCATCCCTAGGGGAATTCAGATCTCTGTCAACTGGAGAACACAGGTGGGGGAGCTGAAGGCCCCAGTTAGGAGGCACCACCCAGTGAGGAGGAACAAGACCAGGCACCTGCTTAAATCAGCAGTCTGGCCAGGTTTTGGTAGAGCAGCTGTGCTGTGCTGAGTGATCCCTTCCACCCCGATTGGCTCAGACTCTCCAAAGCCTGATGGCTGAAACAGCTAAGGTGCCTGAAAAGCAAAGATGACAGCACACCCCTCCCTCTAGGAATTTTTTCTTAGGGAGGTGCAATGCCACTACCATGGGTGGCTGGAATGCCAAGCCAGTGGGTCTTACCATTTTTGAGGTGCCATTGAAGGGGGGCCTGCAGGCTGTTACTGGATTCAGCCTCTTTCCTAGAGGTATGTATGGTTGTCTAGCCTCCCACTTTGCCAGAGCTGCAGCTACTTTTGCCAGAAAGCCCAAGTATCTAAGGTTCTAGGGTCTCTACGCATGCCTGTACAGTGTTCCGCCAAGACTCCACATAGTTCTGTCTGTCGGACTGAAGGCCCATGGTGGAGTGGGTTCAGAAGGAGATCTGACCCAAGGGTTGCAAAGATCTGCAGGAGAATCGTGTCCTGGGTCGCTCATTCACTCACTACTTCCTGGGCAGCAGAGGTTCCCTTGGCTCCATGTTGTCCCAGGTGGCCCGTTGCCCTGTCTTGCTTTTCTTTATTCTCCATGGGTCAAGTTGTTTCCCTGATTAGTCCCAATATGAGTACCTGAATGTTTCAGTTGAAGATGTTGTATTTAGTCGCCCCTTCTGTTCCTCTCTGTGAGAGCCATGCACACTAGCTGCTTCTAGTTAGCCATCTTGACCACTTCCCTCTAAAGTCATTTCCAACAAATTCAAAAGCAACAACAAAAAGGGGCACAGTCTTTAAAATCTCACAAATCAGGAAAAAAATAGAATATCAAATTCTGGAAAATAAGAAACAGATTCATTAATAGATAACATACATGTATATCAAGAGTCACCATAGAAATTATTTTCAGAACAAACCAAAATATTATAGTAGCCTGTGGACTCCCAGTTAGTCCTTGAGGGTTGGGAATATATAGATAAAATATAGATATGTTAAAGATAAGTACAGAAAAGTCAATTTATTCTTCAATTTCTATATACTTGGTTGAAATATATATTGGAAACAAAAAACCCAACTCATGGTAATAGAAAAATAGAAAAAACATTTTAGAAATCAATTTCAGAAATTCATGTGCAATAAGAAAGTAATCCACAATATATTTAAGATAAATAATTTTTGCCAAATGGGAAATAGAATTATTAATGGTATGTTTTTATAAATAATTAAAATACACAAAAAATTTTATTTGTAGCTAGTTTCCTAAGATTGCTAACTCTATGACTTGTACTAATTTTTATCCCAAGGAATATAGTTTTCAGTGATACCTCTAGTTTTCATATCTTCTCCACTTGTATTAATAACATCTGTCAATGAGTGCTTTTTCTTTTTTCTTTTGTTTTTCTTTTCTTTTTTTTTTTTCTTTTTCTTTTTTGAGATGGAGTCTCGTTCTGTCACCTGGCCAGACTGGAGTGCAGTGGCATGATCTTGGCTCACTGCAACCTCTACCTCCCGGGTTCAAGCATTTCTCCTGCCTCAGCCTCGCAAGTAGCTGGGACTACAGGCACACTCTGCCACGCCTCACTAATTTTTGTATTTTTAGTAGAAACGGGGTTTTGCCATGTTGGCCTGGCTGGTCTCGAACTCCTGACCTCAGGTGATCTGCCCTCCTTGGCCTCCCAAAATGCTAGGATTACAGGCGTGAGCCACTGTGCCTGGCCAATAAATGCTTATTCTTCTTATAAATACTTTGCTAGAGTCAACACTGTATGTTGCTCTAAAATGCTGAGAAAAATGTTGAAGACCCTATTTATACAACTTGAGAATGTCTCCCAATGGACAAGGATAATACTGACCATTATCCAAATGTCCAAAAGCTATCTTTCTAAGTTGTGTAAACATAGATTATATGACAAAGAAAAACATCTTTCAAGAATTAAATATTTTAAAAGCATTTGTTAGTAAAACATTTTTTAAAAATCATTGGAAACCATGGCCAAATGGATGACTGGCCGAAAATTTAAGTTTCAGATATTATTCATCACTGGTTGTTCTATTTATACTTTTTCATATTTGGTCACTTGTGTAAAAGGAAGAAAGGGAGGGAAAAAGGGAAGGAGGTGTGGAGGGAGGAATGCAAAGTAAACCAGAGAAATCTCAATACTATAGTCCCAGCAAAAGAAAAGGAACCAAATGAAAGTGATATGATGAAAAACAAGAGAGAAAAAGAAAATATAAACTGTTGAATATTTCATGAACTAGGGAAACTAGATAATTTAAGAAGAATGAGAGCATGAATGGAGGTATTAATTACTTTAACTAGAAAACATGTCACTTGAATTCTCTAGGAAAACAACACAAATCTTTTTTTTTTTTTTTTTTTTTTTTTTTTTTTTTTTTTTTTTTTTTTTTAGATAGGGTCTGTCTGTGTTACCCAATATAGTGGCTATTCACAGGCTCAATCATGGCACAATACAGCCTCAAACTCCTGCCTCAATCTCCAGAGTAGTTGGGACTATAGACATTCATGCTCTCATTCTTCTTAATAATATTGAGATTTCTATGGTTTACTTTCCATTCCTTCCTCCACACCTCCTTCCCTTTTTCCCTCCCTTTCTTCGTTTTACACAAGTGACCAAATATGAAAAAGTATGTCTGCCTTCCCAATACAAATCTTAAGTTCAGTTGAAAGTGAAGAGGTTGAAATAGGTTGAGGCTACAATCACTTTGCACTTTACTACTGCACTCATTAATTAAACTTAATTTATATAAATGCTCTAAACATTCAAATTCCTACTTCATCTATCAATCCATTTGTCAGCTTACAGATATATAAAGTCACCAAATTATAGAGTTCGAAATATGTAGACCACCTAGTCAGTCTTTCAAATATTACAGATTAGGATACTAAACCTCTGTTGTTATTCAGATGAAATATCCTGTTTTAATTACATCAATGTTTTATGCCATTATTTGCAGTCCTGCGAGTGAAATTTTGAAACCTCTTTTTTTGTTTGTTTGTTTTTTTGACACAGAATCTTGCTCTGTCACCCAGGCTAGAATACAGTCACGTGATCTTGGCTCACTGCAACCTCTACCTCCCAGGTTCAGCGATTCTCCTGCCTTAGCCTCCCAAGTAGTGGGGATTACAGACAGCCACCACCACACCCGGCTAATTTTTGTATTTTTAATAGAGACCGGGTTTTCACCACGTTGGCCAGGCTGTCTCAAACTCCTGACCTCAGGTGATCTGCCTGCCTCAGCCTCCCAAAGAGCTGGGATCACAGGTGTGAGTCATCGTGCCTGGCTGAAATCTCTTTTTAAAAAGATCTGTGGAAATTATCCAGAGGTGATATTATCTATTCTAGTGAGCTTCAGATTATTCCTAACAGCATTACAACAAATTGTCAAGGAGCCCAAAGGTAGCAAAACGCACTGGAAAAGTGGAAAACATCCTCCCAAAGCAGGGTAACATTTCCCTCCTTTCCTTCTCTTGTCTTGATTTAGCTTATGCCGAACAGCCTAACATTTCACTAGAGTTATGATTTGGGGCTGCTTTCTTGTTGTATGCAGAAAAACAGTCTCTGGACTCACTGATTTTCTCTATGTTTGCCTATTTTCTATTTCATTCATTCCTGCTCTCATTGCTCTCATCATTAATATTCCCTTCCTTTTAATTATTTCGGTTTGATGTGATCTTTTTCTAGACTCTTAGGTTGAAAGCTGATATAATTTATTTCTATACTTCTTCCTTTTCTAATATAAGCCTTTGAAGCAATAAAGTTTACACTAAAGTTTGCTTTAGCAGCATGTTCCACAAATTGAAATCTTTTGAATTTTCATTTTTAGTGAGTTGAATTTTTTCTTTGACTCATGGGTCATTTAGAAATGTGCTGTTTAATTTGTAAATACTAGGAAATTTTGCAGATAGATGTGTTATTGATCTCTACCTTAATTTTATTGTGGTCACAATACATACCTTTATTATTTCAACATTTAAAAATGTATTCAGGCCAGTTTTATGGTATGGCCTGGAACATGGTCTATCCGAATGTTTTTCATGCTTATTCTCTGTTGTGGCTGGGAGTATTCTATAAATATCAATTATGTTAAGTTCCTTGATAGTGTTGTGCAGGTCTTCTATATCCTTCTTGATATTCTATATGTCCTATTAATTACTGAGAGAGAATTATTAAAGTCTGCAACTGTAATTGTAGACTAAACCATGTCTCTTTAACAACTGTCAGTTTTTGCTTCAGATATTTAGAAGCTCTATTATTAGGTGTGTGTATATATATATATATATTTTTAAAGATTATTATATTTTATTGATAAATTGACCTGTTTTAACAATGAAGTCTTCCTCTATCTCTAGTAATATTCTTTGTCCTGAAGTAGGTTTTAGCTATGTTATACCTTCTCTAGTTTTCTCATAAGTTTGTCATAATAAAAGTTTATTTCATCTTTTACCTTTAACCTACAGTTTCTTTAGATTTAAAATGGTTTTGGTTTAGGAAGCATATATTTGTCTTGATTTTCTATCCAGCTTCTCATTCTTTTAATTCAAATTTAATGTAATGTAATTATTCACGTATTTGGGTTTAAATCTACTTTCTTGCTCTTTGTCTTCTCTTTATCACATTTATTCTTTTTTTTCCTTTTCTCTTTTTCTTCCTTCTTTTGTATTATTTGTTTGTATTGCGTATATCTCCACTGTTGGTTTATTATCTGTGTGTTGCTTTATTGATTTTTTGTGTGATGGCTTTAGTATCTACAGGATGCACCTTACACTTAATTTGGTCTACTTTCAACTAATATTATATTTCACATAAAATATAATAAAATTAAAACAGTATATTTCCATTTCCTCCTCGAATTACTTTGTTATTTCTGTCATACATTTCACTTCTGCATATTTTAAACTTCACAATGCATTGTCACTATTTTTAGATATTATTTTTAGATTAATCAATTTAAAAAAAATTAAAAACTAAGAAAAAATTATTTTATTTTTACTCATGTAATTATATTTTCTGATTCTTTTGATTCCTTTGTGTAGATCTACTGTTCATCTGACAATTTCAGCCTCATGAGCTACATTTAACATCTCTTATAGTTCGGTTTAATGGTCATCAATTCTCTCACATTTGCTTGTCTACAAAAAGTCTTTACCTTGCTTTTCTATTTAAGATCAAATGTTCACTGGATAAAGAATTCTAGATTGACAAGTTGGTTTTTGTCTTGATAGCACTTTCAAGATGTTCATTGAATGTCTTCTGGTTTTCATAATCTCTGACAAGCCTGTTGTCATTCTTTTTATATAACATTTATTTTTTTCCAGCTGCCTGTAAGTCTTACTCTTTACCCATTTTGTGAAATAATTCGTTGCAGTGCGCTTGGTGTTAGAAATTTGGAAATTGTTTATTTCTTTAATTTTTTTCTTTGAATCTTTCTGATCCTTTTGGAACTCAAATAGCACACTTGATAGACCACTTGATGTTTTCCCATAGCTCCCTGAGGATCTATTCATTTTACTAAGCTTTGTTTTTTTATTTTGTGCTTCATTTCAATCATTATGGCTTCAAGTTCATTTATCTTTTTGTTTTTATTTTTTTGCTTGTGTCTACTCTGCTATAAATCTCATCTAGTGTTTTCTCATTTTAGCATTTCTCATTTCTAGTTCTATTTGTTTTTTTAAAAAATCTTTCATTTCTCACCTCGTGATGTTCATGTTTTCCTTTAATTCCCTGCTCATATACAGAATAAAACAGTTCTTTTGAAGTCCTTTTCTGCTAATTCCATCACCTTTATCATTTCCCGGCCCGTTTCTCATAGCTGTTTCTTTTCTTTTAGTCATGGATGCATTTTCTAGCTTTTGTCATATCCTAAAATTCCTGACTAGATGCTAGATATTGTGTTGTTACATACTTGAGTTCTGGATTTTGTTGTACTTGTTCTGGCAGACTTTGTTTCTCATAATAAGCTTGATCCTCATGAGGCTATTTTGTAACCTTTGTTAGGGTGAGTCTAGAGCAGCCTTTATCCTAAGTATTGTTTAACCATAATATTAAATGAAGAACATTTTGACATTTCTACCAAATTCCCTGAGTGACCTAAAGTAACTCTTTACTGTAGCTGATGAAAGCTTGACTATCTCTCTATCCTGTGTGATCTGTGGAAATTATTTCATTTACAGCTCCCTGATATTTCTTAACTAGTTTCATGTATTATCACTCTCTGTGGACACAATTAAGAATTAAGAAAATACTCTAGGAGACTCTCAAATTGTTTCCTAAAGTTTCTTTTTCTATGTAGTATTCCCCTCTCTGCCCCACAACCTCTAGACTCTTCAGTTTTCTTAAAGTCCAATCTCTGTCCTCTCTACTTAAGGTCCCTCTCCTTGAACCAAAAACTGAAACGAGACCCCAAGAAAAAGTCAGAGCAATTCTAGGGCTCATTTCATTTTTATCCTTCTCAAAGATCAGAGTTCTGTGCTGCCTGTTGTCTAATGTACAACAAATTGTTATATATACTTTCTCTAGTTTTCTAGTTGTTTACAGTAGCAGGAAAAACCTGCCCCATGTTACTCTAAGAGTCTGAAAATCTTTTGGTGAAAACCTTTGGAAAAGGTTTTTAAAAAGATGAATCCATCAAAAACAAAAAGAAAATTGTAAATTCTAATGAGATAATTAGCTTAATTAGTGTTATTTAAATATATCAATATAGAAAATTATCAATGTTCATTATTATACTACAATAATTTTACATTTAGATTTTGTAAGTGCATTTTTAATAATCAATCTTCGAAGTATATGTATGTCTACTTTTTAGAAATTGGACTTCAATTTAACATTTTACATTATTTTAATAGTTTTAATAATATTTACAATACATGTATAGTAGTACCCCTTTACTCATGGTTTTACTTCCTGTGTTTCAGTTACCCATGGTCAACTGTAGTCTGAGAAATATTAAATGGAAAATTTTAGAAATAAGCTATTTATGCATTTTAAATTGCATACCTTTCTGAGTGGCATGATGAAATCTTGCATCATCCTGCAGAAGATGTGACTCCTCCCTCTGTCCAGTGTATCCACTCTGTCTATCCTACCAACCAATGAGTCACGCAGTAGCCTTCTCAGTTATCAGATCAACTGTCAGTCCTTGGATCCAAATACCCTCACTTTACTCAAAAATAGCCCCAAAGTACAAGAGTATTCATGCTAGCAATTTGGAGAGCCAAAGAGAAGCCACAAAGAGCTTAAGTAGAAAGGTAAAAGTTTTCTACTTAATAAGAATACATAAAAATTGTATGCTGAGGTTGCTAAGATCTACAGTAAGAATTAATCTTTTTAATCCATGAAATTGTGAAGAAGGAAAAAAATGTGTGATAGCTTTGCGATCACACCTCAAACTGTGAAAATTATGGCCACAGTACATGATAAGTGCAAAGTTAAGATGGAAAAAGCATCGAATTTTTTAGTGGGAGATACGAACAGAAATGTTACAGTTGACAGCATCTGTGTTGCCCCAGAAAGCATTGAGCCCATAGGAAGCCATTTTTTATTGATACGTAATGGATGTACATATTTTAGGGTACATGTGATATTTTGATATTTGATACAGTAATATAATGTATGAAGATCAAATCAGGGTAATTGGGATATACAAAGCATTTTGTGATATCGCACCATCAAAAGAGGATGGGTAAGTACAATATAATAAGATATTTAGAGAGAGAGAAAGAGACCACTTCATGCAATTTTCTTACAATATTTGTCATAATTGTTATATTTTATTATTAGTTATTGTTTATATACATATATATATGAAAAAGCATGGTGTATATAGAGTTCAGTAGTATCTGCGGTTTCAGACATTCACTGGGGATCTTGGAACATAGCCCTTGCAGATCATAGGAGACTGCTGTCACTGAATTTCACGTATCAGTTTCTTAGTACACTAATATATTCTGAATTGGGCTGACGTGTTTCTCTGCTATAGCCTGATGTTGGTAATCTATTCCAGTTCAAAACGTATATAACAATGTGTGTCTGCTCGTGTGTGTGTGTGTGTGTGTGTGTGTGTGTGTGTGAAATTAAGAAACCCTCAATAATAGATTTCTCCATATGTTTTCCTAAAACTTTCGTCACAGGCCAATTTGTTGGCTTGTGCATTTTAGCAGGTGACTAAACTGATCAATACATGAAAGAATATATAAGGAAAAACAAATGCTATTTCTAAAAACAGTTAAGATATAGTATTATTTTGAAAGACCAACATATACATAATAGAGTAATATTTTATGTTAAGACAATTGTACTTTGATCACATGATGGTATTACATATATTTGGTGCAGCATTTTTCACAAAAATTGTCAGATTAAAAGTTTGAGAATCATTTATGAATTCAGTGTTAATTCTGTATCAGAAAGACAGCTTCTGATTTTAGGAGCATTCTAATGAGAAAAAATTGATATTTTTATAAAAATGTAGTTTATGATAAGGCTAATCGAAGTGTATGTTGTTGAAAGGTAGGAACTGTGATTATATTTTAATGGCTTACTTTCCTTTTTAATTAGCAGAAGGTGAAAGTTTATTAAATTTAGGGAAAAAACAATTTAACTAAGTTCTACCTAATACTAATTTAACCCTCTGTTGACATAATTTCAATTATGAGAATTAATTAAAAGCCTGTGGGTAATGAAATATCATTTTCAAAAAAGAAAAATGTATGTTGCTCTTCTAAAAACAAAAGTTGGAGATGAAATAGAGATGACAGGTGGGAAAGAGAAAAACAGTTACACTCTCTTTTCCTCTTTTCACCTAAGACAAAGCTTATGAAGGGAAGGGCATTCCTCAGGGTATCCTTGGTCTCTTTGCAGAAAAGCTTGACTTTAAGAGAATGAACAAAAGGGGAAGATTTCTATTCTCAGAACAGCATTTTAGGAAAACTAAGAGATTCTGCAATAGACTATAGAATGGTTGAACAGGAATGGCATAAAATTATGAATAATAATCCTGGAAGGAGCCAGATGGCCAACTGGATGCAACCAGGAAATGCCCCTCCACAGAGAGAAACCAAAATGTCAAGTAAACCATCACACTTTGAACAGATTTTTTTTTTCTAGACAGAGTCTCACTCTGTCACCCAGGCTGCAGTGTGCAGTGGTATGATCTTGGTTCACTGCAACTTCTGCCTCCCGGGTTCACGCGATTCTCCTGCCTCAGCCTCCCAAGAACTGGGATTACAGGGGTGCACCACCATGCCTGGCTACTTTTTGTATTTTTTGTAGAGATGAGGTTTTGCCATGTTGCCCAGGCTTGTCTCAAACTCCTGACCTCAAGTGATCCACCCACCTCAGCCTCCCAAAGTGTGGGATTGCAAGCATGAGGCACGGCTCCTGGCCAGAACAGATTTTTTGAGAGAAAACACTGAAAGTCAATAGAAAGGTGACAAAAACACCAAAGTTGAAGAGCGAAGAGGCTGGGAAGCCTGCACAGAGTTACCGTGTGCCAGGATCAGCTCCTGGTTCTGAACAGGTCCTACAGTGAAGGAACTTCAGGGCACCACCACACTCCTGCCATGGACCTGTGGGATCCTAATTGCAAAAGATCCCAGGACTCCCAGATATGTATACTGTCAGGGGGAAACGGTTCAGAGAGTAGGCAGAGGCAGAGCTCAAACCTGTGCAGAGTCCAGAAGGTTTTGCACCTGGGACAGCTGGAACAAAATGCAACCATAGGTGCTCATGCCCCCAGGCTCTCTAGCTTGCTATGAGTGGCTCCAGTTCCTGCTGAGCCAAGAAAGAGCAAGGCTATCTTTGCCACAGGACTGGGCACATCTGATCTGTGTGTCTTCTTGCCTGCTGCTCCCTCCCAAGGCCCCTGCCTGGCCACTCCACAAGAGGATTCACACAGCATAGCCTCTACTGCCCCACCTGAGTGTTTTGCTGTCTGTCAGACAGCAGTTCAGCAACCCCGCCCAGCCATTACTCCACCCTGAGGGGCCAGAGGAAAAGCCGCAGGCTCCATCTCAACCACACAGGTTTTGCACATACTGTCCAGGTGTATTGAGCTGAGATCTGGGGCCTGGGTCAAGCCGGGGAGGAGCCCCACTCTCAAAACACCAAGAAGGTGAGAGGTGGTTGGTGTGCCAGTGCAGGAGCTAGGCATTCTTCTCTCCATAAGACCAGTCCAGGAAGGGCGTAGACTGTTTGCCAGCCACAGCCTCTACCCATGAGAGTCCCATGGCCTGGAACACTGAACAGTCCAGCAATCTGGATGCAGAAGGATGGGACAAATCTAGCTTCTTGGGCCGACTCTTGGGGCAGACACTGGAGGGAGACCCGGTCATGGGAAGCTGAGCTGGGTGGTCCCCACAGAGGTCTGCTGGGCAAAAATCCCTGGGCTAGGGGAATCATATGAGCTGCACACCACAGCACCACTGGCCTGCCCAAGGATCCTCTACCCTTGAACCACTCACCAGAGCACCTGCAGACATACACTACAACTTGCCCTGACTCTGTCAAGCTCAGAGGACCACTGGGTGCCTGGGTGGTTATGGGTCTCCTGGCAACATAACCTTCCTCTTGGGCTGTTCTTAAAAGGGGTGGAGAATGCAACCCGCCAGGGCCACCCTTGGGGTTAAGGAAACACAGACACACTGTCAGTGATTGGAGAGGGCTTCCCCAAGGCTCAGGAATGAACCTGGTGAAGGGGGTCATCTCTTACCACTTATTTTCCCCCTCCCCAGAGTGCTGCTACAAACACATGAAGATACAAAAGAGGCATGTGGCCAATAACCCATCTGCTGGCCCTTACTCTTAAGTGCCATCTGCTGCATTGAAGCCTGCATTACACCACCAAACAAAAATAAATTCCTTCAGCACACCTTGCCTATTTTCATAGATTTTCTAGATTCCCAATATAGGAATCTAGCCACAACTAAGGAACTGGTACAGAGCCTTGGTCCTCTGTAAGTACCCAGAAATGATGCACATTTGTAGTGTGTAGTCCATACACATCATAAACTACAGTCAAATACGCAAGGGGAAAAAAGGAATATAAAAACCAAAAAGCCCCATCCAAACAACAGCAACTTTAAGAAGATTTTTAAAAACCACTCCTCTCAGGTGAAAATCAGTGCAAGAACTCTGCCAATTCAAACAGAGTGTGGCCTAACCACCAAAGGATCTCACTAGCTCCCCAGCAATGGATCCTAACCAGATTGAAATAGTGGAAATGGCCGAGATAGAATTCAGAATATGGATGGCAAGGAAGCTCAATGAGATTCAAGAGAAAGTTGACACTTTGGGAGGCTGAGATGGGCAGATCACTTGAGGTCAGGAGTTCAAGACCAGCCTGGCCAACATGGCAAAGCACTGTCTATACTAAAAATTAGCCGGACATGGTGGTGCATGCCTGTAGTCAGTCGTACCTACTCAGGAGGCTGAGACAGGAGAACCGCTTAAAACCCTGGAGGCAAAAGTTTCAGTGAGCGAAGATCGCACCAGTGTACTCCAGCCTGTGAGACAGAGTGAGACTCTGTCTCCAAAAAAAAAAAAAGAAAGAGAGAAAGTTGAAACACAATCAAGGAAGCCAGTGAAATGTGAAACAATCCAACAGTAGAAAGATGATATAGCCATTTTAAGAAAGAACCAAATTGAACTTCTGGAATTGAAAAATTTACTACAGGAATTTCAAAATACAGTTAGAAGCCTTAACAACAGACTAGTATAAGCTGAGGAAAGAATTTCAAAACTAAAATCAACTCAATTAGAGAAAAATTAAGGAAGAAAGAAACTTTTACAAATGAACAAAACTTACAAGAAATGTGGGATTATGTAAATAGACCAAACCTACAACCCAATGACATTCTTGAGAGAGAAGGAGAGTAACTTGGAAAATATAACTGGAATATAGGTCATGAAAATTTCTGTCATCTTACTAGAGAGTTCCACATGCAAATTAAAGAAATTCAGATAACTCCAGCAATATATTATACAAGACAACCATCCTTAAGACACATAGTCATTAGACTTTCAAAGGTCAACATGAAAGAAAAAAATCTTAAAGCCACCTGCAGAAAAGAGTCAGATCACTTACAAAAGGAACTCCATCAGGCTAGCAGCAGACTTCTCAGAAGTAAGCTTACAAATCAGAAAATATTGGGGGCATATTTTCAACATCTTTAAAGAAAATAAGTTCCAACCAAGAATTTCATATCCCATCAAATTAAGATTCATAAACAAATGAAAAATCAAATCTTTTCCATACAAGCAAATGCTGAGGGAATTAATTACCACTAGACTAGCTTAACAAGAAGTCCTTTTTTTTAACATATAAATTGCTCACAATAGAGCCTCAAATAGCTCAAATTTGTTTTCTTCTTCTTTTTCTTCTTCTAGTAAATTTTTTTTCTCCAACTTTTATTTTAAGTTCAAGGGTACATGTGCAGGATGTGCAGGTTTGTTACACAGGTAAACATGTGCCATGGTGGTTTGCTGCACAGAACATCCTATCACCTAAGTGTTAAACCCAGCATCCACTAGATATTCTTTCAGATGCTCTCCCTCCTCCTACCCCCAATCTTCTGACAGGCCCCAGTGTGTTATTCCTTCCCACCCACCATGTGTCCATGTGTTCTCATTGTTCAGCTCCCACCTATAAGTAAGAACATGCAGTATTTGATTTTCTGTATTCCTGCATGTTTGCTGAGGATAATGGCTTCCAGCTCCATGAATGTCCCTGCAAAGGGAATAATCTCTTTCTTTTTAATGGTTGTATAGTAGTCCATTGTGAAAATGTACCACACTTTCTTTATCCAGTCTGTCATTGAAGGGCATTTAGGTTGATTCCACATCTTTGCTATTGTGAATAGTGCTGCAATGAACATATACAAGCATATATCTTTATAACAGAAAGATTTATGTTACTTTGGGTATATACCCAATAACGGGATTGCTGGATCAAGTGGTATTTCTGCCTCTAGGTCTTTGAGGAATCGCCACACTCTCTTCCACAATGGTTGAACTAATTTATACTGCCACCAATCATGTAAAAGCATTCCTTTTTCCACAAGAGGTCCTTAATGAAGCTCTAAACATGGAAACAAAAGGACAATACCTGCCACCACAAAAACACACTTAAGCGCATAGCCCACAGACCCTATAAAGCATCTACACAATCAAGAGTACAAAGCAACCAGCGAACAACACCACAATGGTATTAAAACCTCTTATATAAATATTAACCTTGGATATAAGTGGCCTTAATACCCCCATTTAAAAGTCACAGAGTAGCAAATTTTATAGAAAAATAAGATCCGGCTACCTATTCTCTTCAAGAGACCCATCTCAAATATAACAACACCCACAAGCTCAAAGTAAACAGATGGAATAAGATCTATCAAGTGAATGAAAAACACAAAAGAGTAGGGGTCACTATTCATATATCAAGTAAAAAAGACTTTAAACAAACAACAGTTAAAAAGGACAAAGAAGGACATTATATAACGATAAATGGTTCAATTCAACAAGAAGGTTTAACTGTCCTCAATATATACACACCCAACATTGGAGCATCCAGATTCATAAAACAAGTATTTGTAGATCTGAGAAAAGACTTAGCCACATAATAATAGTGGGGAACGTCAGCACCTCATTGACAACATTGGACAGATCATTGAGGCAGAAAAGTAACAATGAAATTCAACATGTGACCAATTGGACCTAATAGACATCTAGGAAATATTCTACCCATCAATCACATAATAAATATAATTCTCATGTGCATCCAGAACCTACACAAAGATCAAGCACATGCTCAGCCATAAAGCAAGTCTCAATGAATTTTAAAAAACTGAAATTATACCAGCCATCCTCTCACACCACCATGGAATAAAAATAGACATCAAAACCAAAACGTCTCTTTAAACCACACAACTACATAGAAATTAAACAACTGTTCCTGAATTACTTTTGTGTATACAATAAAATTAAGGCAGTAAGTTTTTTTAAATCTTTGAAATAAATGAACACAGAAACACAACATGCCACAATCTCTGAGATGCAGTAAAAGCAGTGTTAAGAGTAAAGTTTATATCTCTAAATGCCTACTTTAAAAATTGAAAAAGCTCTCAAATTAATCATCTAACATAACAGCTAGAGGAACTAGAAAAACAAAGACAAACTAATTCCAGAGATAGCAAAAGAAAATAAATAACTAAATCAGAGCAGAACTGAATGAAATTGAGACACAGAAATCCATACAAAGGATCAGCAAATCCAAAAGTTATTTATTTGAAAGGATAAACAAGATTGATAGACTGCTAACTAGATCAACAAAGGAAAAAAGTGAAATGATCCAAATAAGCACAATCAGAAATGACAAAGATGACATTACAACCAATCTCACAGAAATACAAAAGAACGTCAAAGACTGCTATCAATACCTCTATTCACACAAACTAGAAAATGTAGAGGAAATGGATAAATTGTGGAAACAGCCTCCCAAGATTGAAACAGGAAGAAATTTAAACCGTCAACAGACAAGTAATGAATTCTGAAATTGAATCAGTAATAAAAACCCAGCAACCAAAAAAACTTCTGGACCAGATGGATTCACAGCCAAATTATACCAGACATACAAAGAAGGGCTGGTACGAATCCTACTGAAGTTATTCCAAAAAATCAAGGAAGATGGACTCCTCCCTAACTCATTCCATGAATCCAACATCATCCTGATGCCGAAATCTGGCAAAGACACAATGGAAAAAGAAAACTGCAGGCCAATATCCCTGATGAACATAGGCACAAAAATCCTCAACAAAATACTAGCAAACTGAATCCAGCAGCACATCAAAAAGTTAATTCATCATGATCAAGTAGGTCTTATTGCTGTGAAGCAAGGTTGGTTCAACATATGCAAAGCAGTAAATATGATTCACCACATACACAGAATTAAAAACAAAAGCCAAATGATGATCTTAAAGACACCGCAAAAGCTTTTGACAAAATTCAACATCCATTTATGATAAAAACTCTCAACAAACTAAGCATCAAAGGAACATACTTCAAAATAATTAGAACCATCTATGACAATCCTATAGCCAACACCATACTTAATGAGCAAAAGTTGGAAGCATTCCCCCTGTGAAGTGGAACAAAATAAGGACGCCCAGTCTCACCACTCCTATTCAACATAGTACTGGAAGTCCTAGCCAGAGAAATCAGGCAGGGGAAAGAAATAAAAGGCATCCAAATAGTAAAGAGGAAGCCAAACTATCTCTCTTCACTGACTATATGGTTCTATACCTAGAAAGCCGTAAATAGTCTGCCAAAAGGTTCCTAGAACAACCAGTAAAGTTTCAGGATACAAATTCAATGTACCAAAATTAGTAGCACTTCTATACATCAATAATGTTCCAGCTGAGAGTCAAATCAACAATTCAATCCCATTTATAATAGCCACAAAAATAAAGTACCTAGGAATATAGCTAATCAAGGCAGTGAAGGAACTCTACAAGGAGAATTACAAAACACTGCTGGAAAAAATCAGAGATGACATAAACAAATGGAAAAACATTCCATGCTCACGGATTGGAAGAGTCAGTATCATTAAAATGGCCATACTGCCCAAAGCAACCTACAGATTTCATGCTATTCCAATCAAACTACCAACTTTATTTTTCATAAAATTAGAAAAAAAATTATAAAATTCATATGGAAAGAAAAAAAAAGCCCAAATAGCCAAAACTATCCTAAGCAAATAGAACCAAGTGCGAGGCATCACATTACCAGATTTCAAACTGTACTACAAGTCTACAGTAACCAAAAGCAGTATGACACTTGTACAAAGAAGACTCATAGACAAATGGAACAGGATAGGAAACCCAGAAATAAATCTACACACCTAAAATTGTCTGATCCCCCCAAAATATTTGTGACTAAGTCCTCAGAAGCAGTTGCAACAAAAACAAAAATTGGCAAGTGAGACATAATTAAACTAAAGAGTTTCCGCAGAACAAAAGAAATTATCAACAGAGTAAACAGGCAACCTGCAAAATGGAAGAAAATATTTGCAAATTATGCATCTGACAAAGGTATTATGGAACTTTTAAACAAAGCAACAAGCAAAAAACAAGTAACCCAATTAAAACATGGGCAAAGATATGAAACATTAATTTCTCAGAAGAAGACATACAAGTGGCAAAGAAACTTACGAAAAAATGCTCATCATCACTAACTATCAGAGAAATGCAAATCAAAACCACAATAAGATGTTATCTCACACCAGTCACAATGGCTATTATTAAAGTCAAAAAACAACAGATGTTGGCAGAACTGCAGAGAAAAGGGAGCATTAATACCGTGTTGGCGGAAATGTAAATAAGCAGTGGAAAGCAGTTTGGAGATTTCTCAAAAAACTAAAAACAGAGCTACCTTTCAACCTAGCAATCCTTTTATTGGGTATATACCCAAAGGAAAATAAATTGTTCTACCAAAAAGTCACATGTACCTGTATGTTCATCACAGCACTATACACAATAGCAAAGACATGGAATCAATCTAGGTGCCCATCAGTGGTGGATTAAAGAAAATGGAGTCCATATACACCACGGAACACGATGTAGCCATAAAAATGAATGAAATTATGTCATTTGCTGCAACATGGATGCAGCAAAAGGCCATTACCCCAAGACAACTAATGCAGAAAATGAAACCCAAATACTGTATGTTCTCACTTATAGTTGGAAGCTAAACATTGAGTACATAGGGACATAAAAATGAAAACAGTAGACACTGAGGACTACTAGAGGAGGGAAGGAGGGAGGGGGAAGGTTGAAAACTACCTGTTGGGTACTATGCTCACTACCTGAGTGATAAGTTCAATCGTATGCCAAAGTTCAGCATCCTACAGTACACCTTTGTAACAAACCTCCATGTGTACCTCCTGGATCTAAAATAAAATACGAAAAAAAAATATGTTGGTACTTTATCCATTTGGAACATTGCTGTTTGCTGATTTTTCAAGAGGTAAGTTTGTCACCCAGGATAGAAGTATCTCTTTATGGGAAAGTAGTATCACCTGTTCTGTTGTTTACCCAGAGCTAGACATGGAGTAGGACTTTAATTTTTTTTTTTTTTTTTTTTTTGAGATGGAGTTCCTCTCTGTTGCCCAGGCTGAAGTACAGTGGTGATCTTGGCTCACTGCAGCATCCACCTCCAGGGTTCAGGCGATTCTCCTGCCTCAGCTTCCCGAATAGCTGGGACTACAGGTGTGCAGCGCCACGACCGCCTAATTTTTGTATTTTTTAGTAGAGATGGGATTTGACCATGTTGGCCAGGTTGGCCTTGAACTCCTGACCTCAGGTGATCCACCCACCTAGGACTCTCAGAGTGTTGGGATTATAGTCATAAGCCCCCGCTCCCAGCCTATAGTAGTACTTCAAATACTAGTTTAATTTATTTTCTCAGCCTGTTTGTTCTTTTCATGAAATTTATTTACTCCTGACTTTTGATCTTGTAGGGATCCTTGTTTTTCATCTGCTATCTACAAGGGGAAATGATCAAGAGAACTTAAACAGGCCTTATGACTCAGACCCTTAAGAGAAAATCTTAGTAAAAAGTTTAGAACTTTGTGCTCTTCTAGCAGAAATATGTTTGTTTCTTTTCCCCTTTCATTAGTCGCATATGGGAGAAATAATGGCAATGGCCTGATTGCTTGCCCTGACAATAGCGAATCAGGACTTACCCAATTGTTGTTTTTTAGGACAGGAACTGTACCTTTATCATGTAGCCCTTTTGAATGACTCTTAAGAGCAAGGACAGAGCAGCTGACTACATTTTCTGAGAAAATTTAAAATGAAATCTATTGTCGGTAAGAGCAGTCAATGCCACACAGATTCGCTGTTTCATCAAATGGCTAATAGTTGAGATTTATTACAGATAGAATTAATACCACCTGCTTCTCCACCTTGTACCATTTCACTGCTAATAATAATAGCAATGAATTTGGAAGTGGGGATTATTAAAAGCTCCCTTTTGTTTATAGTAAACACTTCCTAGACCTCAAATCTTTAAAACTTAAGATTTAAAAATATTTTCTTCTTAAATCTTGTCTGCCTAATCTTTCTGTCTACTCTGAAAACCCCTTTTCCTTCTGTGTTGTTTTTTTTTTGGTATTCCTTGGGGTCTATTGCTGCAATTGATTCTTTTTAATACTATACCTCCAATGTATTTAAGCCTCTTTCACACAAGTATACTGAGTTTCCACTTAGTTATTCATATAATAAATGTTTACCGAGTCTCTCTTGTGTGGCAGCCTTTCTTCAAGGTGCTAGAGACAGAACATTGATCAAAACAGACAAGGTCCTCCTTCTCATGGAGTTTGCATGAGAAAATGAGTAAACAAATAAATAAAATAGATCATTTATAGTATAATAAGGTATATATAAAAAAAGATGGTAATATACAGATTGATCAGAGAGCCACTTTAGATTGAATAGGCAGAATATGAATCTTATGACAAAGACCTGAAAGAGATTCAGAAGTTAACCATGAGAAGATTTCAGGAGAAGGTGCAAGTATAAATGCGCTAAACTAAGGATGGACTTGGATAAATCCAGGAACAGAACTAAGGCTCATTCATAGAGGGTGGCTTTATTTCTAGCTCATGTGAGAGATAAAGGCTATGTACTTCTAATGTTTGGTAAAATAACAATTTTTCAAAGATAGAACGTTTAACTGGAAAGTCTCTTATTTAAAATCACATGAGACATCAAACAAAATGCTAGAAAATTATTCACTGACAATATCTTTATCTTCTGCGAGTGGTTGTGTTTGTGGAGGGGTAACAAAAAGTTAGAAAGGAGTGCAATAGCTGAAAGTGCTTAGGTAACTTTACTGTGATATTAACACATATTTCAGGTTGCTGTAGGTGTTTGAAGAGTGGGTACACCCAAGCAGCTTTTTAGACCTAAAAACATCCAGAATGCTTTAATCATAAACTTCTTCTATTTTCAATATTGATAAAAATGATTGATACTGGTAGATATTTTGGAAGTTGAGGCAAGAAATAAAATGTTCTGGATTGGATTTCACCCTGCAAGTATCAGATCTGAGGCCAGATTATTAACCTTTTGAACAAACTAGCCTGCTTTTTTTGCCAAAATTACAAATACTGTTATAAAGTAAAGATGTAATTACAGTCATTACTTATTTGCTTATTTTTGCAATTCTATTCAAAGTACAACAAATGATTTATTAATTTTTTAAAGGCCAAAAACATGTCATGCCTTTGCAAATAATTTTTAGCAGCTGTTGGATTCATGTTGGGATCTAGAATAGTTCTTAAAAGTAATAAACATTGAAAGTAAGTAAAACTTCAAATACATTATTATACTCTGGAGGAAGGATTGGGCAGGACAAGGAGTGCTGGTTGGGAGGGGAATGGGAAGTTGGCATCATGTTCTAGCTCAGAGGTAGTTCTCAAGTCATGTCTTTTATTGATTCATGTCTGAGTCATAGAAAGGGCTTTCAGCAGGAACAAACAAATCATATTTACAAAAAAATGTGATATTTTATGAATTAAGGCTCCTTAATTATCACTAAGCAAGCTTGCCTCTGCAAAATCTCCTTAGAGATAATCATGCTGGATTGAAACAATGATAGGGGCTAAAGCCAGGGGTTTTTCTTTTCTTCCTCAGCATTGCTACAGAGAAGTATCACGATGAGATAAAACACACTGGGATCATCACAAGAAGTAAGAGCAATCTGGGGAAGCAGCTCAGGGATGGGGCACTGGTGAGTCCTTTGCAGCTAGACATTGGAGAGACATCACTATACCAATTGGTGGATGAGAAATGGTAGCTGAGAGAACAAGTTTGGAAACATTTATCATATACCGTCTAGGAGATGGCAGAAATAGTTAACAACATTGAGGGTGTGGGAGGGAGAAACTAAAAGGCACAATAGAATTAGCCAGAGAATCTTAAATTACTTACAGTTACTTGTTATGGTGAGAATCAATCAAAACAGGATCTTTAAGACTTTGTAGAGAATTGTTTTCAAATAAGTGATTAAAGTTACGAAGCTGGGCTAGAATTTTAACCACATCTTCCATACAAGGAAATAATGAATTACTCAACAAATGATAAGCAATTGTTTGCATTAGTAATGATGAAATTAGCAGCAATCCAGACTTTGCCATAATATATATAATAATATCTATTCCAGAGGAGTCACTGTGGACACAAACTTTGAAGCACACTAAAACAATCTGGAAACTCTCCAAAATCATTTTTCATTCAACTGGGAAGCTTCCCTTTATATCCTGAGAGAAAATGCAAGGAGCAAGGGAAAGAAATACAAGACAACTAATTATATTATGATAATTTGAAATGGGAGGGGAAAAATAGAAAATATTTAGCCCACAAAGGTCTCAACTTGCTGGAGGACAGACGGATAAATGAGTCCAACAATCACCTAGGGAGTTTTTCGAATGACACTACTCCCAAGTCCCTACCCAGAAGGTTCTACTATAGATTCTGATATGCTGTTTTTCAAAGCCCCTATAAAGCAGGTGCAAATGATTATCCTTGACAAATAATAAATGTCTAAATGTTATTATGACCTCCTGTATAGATTTAAGTTGCTTGTGATAGAACAAGTCTAAGCTACTAAGAACATCTGAAAACTAAATACACTATAAAATAATTTGTTTAAAGGCATCAGAGACCTACTAAAGCAAGGAGAATTAGAGAGAGCAAGAGCTATAGAGAGCTGAACTGATTATCTGCAGCTTCTTTTTCTCTGAAAACACTTGTTGATTCTGTGTGCAAGAGGAGAGACTGATCATTTGGGTGGCATCCCAGCAGGAAGACCAACTCTTGGAGAAAGAGAAATATCTGTGCTTTTGACAGTCCCTTGAGGCTAGAGGGATAAAACTGGAGATTTTAGAGGCATCAAATAATAGCCATTTTGCCTTCAAGACATTTGCAGAATTGTTAAGAAGTGCAGGTAGAAGGCAAAACAGCTAAGCAAACTGAGGAATAAAATGGAAGACTCATAATGGGAGGGACTCCTTGCTTATGCCACTTAGCCAGTGAATAGAGATATACAGCCTAGAATCATAGGATGAAGTAGTAGTACACTGAGCCTTATCAAAACTTTAATCCTGGCTGGACTCACTCAGTTCCTGATTGGATAAAGATAATCATCTAAGAAAAGCAAGAGGTTTTCCTTGTTATCTTGATCCTCTGCAATCTTACGTGCCAAAAGACAAGACCAAAATAACAAAAACCAACAATAACCAAAATAGGCAGTAGAAACAGACATTCAGGTGATTTAGATATTGAGGTTAGCAGATACGAATGTTAAAGTAATTACATTTAACATATCAAATAAAATTTGGGAACATGTAAAGAAAATAAGTAAAAAGATGGAGAAGTTCGTCAGAAAATTAGAATACAAGAGACATAGAGATTCAAAAACTAAAATGGACAGTGTCTAAAAATTGATTTAATAGCAGATTGAAGGAGAGATAATGGCAGATAATTTTTCTGAACTGATGAAGGTTATCAACCCCGGGTTCCTCTGTAAACCTCAGCAGGACAAGTACAACGAATCCTACTTGACACATCATAATAAATCTGATAAGCGATGAGAGTGGAGTTGGGAGGAAAGCAGAGACAGAGACAGACGGATATACATGCAGACAGAAGGAGATATTTTAAAAGTTGAAAGAGAAAAATGATATATTACTTTCAAAGAATGAATAGTTAAGACTGGGAGCAGAGTTTTCAATAGAAATATGGAAACCAGAATACAATGAAATATTATGAATATAATGTTTAATGTGCTACAAAATAAAGAAAGCACAGCTTAGAATTTTATAACCACAAAAATATTCTTCAAAAACAAATGAAACAAAGATATTTTTAGACAAATAAAATATAAGACATTTTATCTAAGAAAAAACTGAACTGAAAGAGAAAATTATGATTTACATAAAAAATTTACAAACTAAAATATGTTTAAAATAAAAATAAATACTAGCCACTTACAAGACATGCATATTTAATACAAATAAAAAGTGAAATATTTAAAAGTATAATAAAAGAATGAAAAATATCTACCATGACAATATTAACCAAAATAAATATTTTTATACTAATATCAAAGCATATTTTAATGCAGAGAACATTTGTAGACACAAAAATAATTATTTCATAATGATGTAAGCATCAATCCACTAGGAAATTATAACAATTCAAAATCAATATGCACTCAATAACATAATGAAAAAATTGATAAATTTTGAAAGAGCAGACAAATTTATGATCATAGTGACTTTGGCACATATTCTCAATAGCTGACAGAATAAGAATATAAAAAGATATAAATTGACAGAAAACAATTAACAAGTTTAAGTTACTTCAGATATAAGAATATTGCTTTCACTAATGACAAAACATACTTTTTCCATCTACATATGGAATATTTACAAAAATTAACCATATGCTACATTATACAAAGGCCTTTAAAAATTTCAAAGGATTGCTTTTACTCAGAGTATATACTCTGCCAATATTGGAATTAAACTAGAAATGAATGAGTAAAGATAACTAAAAAATCATCAACTGTTAGCAATCACACAGGTAATTTCTAAATGACATACTAGTCAAAGAAGAAATCACAAGAAAGTTAGAAGATATTGTTAACTGAATGAAAATGAAAATATCATATATCAACACAGAATACAGCTACAATTCTTAGATTTAAAATTTATAGCTTTTTATGTATGTATTGAGAAAGAAAAAGACTGAAAACTAGTCATCTCATATTTCACATTAATAAAAGAAAAGCAAAAGGAAGTAGAAAGGAAAAAAGTAATAAAGATAATAATAATAATAGGAGTCAGGGGCAGTGGCTCATGCCTGTCATCTCAGCACTTTCGGAGGCCAATGTGGGAGGATTTTTGGAGGCCAGAGTTTTAGATCAGACTGAGAAACATAATGAGACCTCGTCGCTAGAAAAAAAAATACAAAAATTCGCCAGGTATGGTGGTGCACACCTGTATTCCCAGCAACTCAGGTTGCTGAGGTAGGAGGATCACTTGAGCCCAGAAGGTCAAGGCTGCAGTGAGCAATGACCATGCCACTGCACTCCAGCCTGGGTGATAAAGCAAGACCCTATCTCTAAATCATAATAGCAATAACAATAGGAAAAAAATCAATGAAATCAAATAACGAAAATACAATATAAAATCCAACAAAGCCAAAAGTTATTTATTTGAAAAAAATAATTAAGGTAATAGTATTATTTTGTCTTCATTTATAACCACATATTGTCAAGGTTCAGGACAATCTCGATTAAATAAATAAATAATTTAATGAATAAAAAGTACTGTTTGGTATAATGCAATGTAAATGATATTCATCCATGACATTGTACAAAGCAGTATTTTAGAAGCTAGATTGCACTAATAATATGTTTTGGAAGGAGAGAAGCATGAGCCATACCAACATGTAAAGTTATATATGTTTCTGTTTTTCTCTACTTTTCGTGCCTGAGCAACCAAGTACTAATAAGAAAATCATCAGTTACACTCATTGAATTCTCTTTTAATTAATAATGCTTAAATTCAACTACATCCATATTATTGCTTAGAAATCCTTTCATTCATATTGAATAGATTTCATTGAAGTTTTTCAAAATTATCCCTAGAGTACAGAGCTCCCCCAACCCACATGCAGATATAGACATTTATAAGATTACCTTGAATTCTAATTTCCTAAGATTTATATCATTTAACATTGATGTCTAACATTTTTGTTTTTAAATCTTTAATCTTCATTAACCCTATACAAGCCCCTTGAAAACAGATTATTTTTAGCTTATTTATTGCCATCTATCCAGCTCCTAAAGCAGTATCAGAACAAAATAAGCACTTAAATATTTACTAAAAGAATAATTTGGGGCTTTGGTTTTCATTAATTTGGGACCAGGTTATTCAAGCCATTCCTTGCTCTGAAAACTAAAGTACAAAATAAAATATTAAAAATATTTTTGTAAAAACAAGAACAAACTAACAAAAGAGTAAAGTACTGCCAGGTCAAAATATAAGAGAAATCAGAAACATAGAAAGGGAAGCAGATGACCAAAACACTAATGCCACTTTTGTTCTGAAGTATTTGCTGATCCCTGAAAACATAGGCTTCAGTATGACAAACTCATCAGGTGAGACAGATGGAAGATAAGGCTCAGTGGCCACCCAAAATAAGGAATCTAATAGGAGAACCTCTTTACATTAAGAAGAATTTTCAAAGTGCTAAATGCTTAAGATTAAAGATAAACCAGAAGTAAATCCATCCAATTACATAACTTAATGGATTGGCACTAAACAGAGCATGGTGCAAAAGAAAGAGAAATAACAATTTGAGAAGTTATGAGTGAATTTACTGCCTAGGTTCACATTACCTGGATGATCCAGGCAAACTCAAAAGATGAACTGTATAAAAGTGTCCTGAGAATAGTTCAGGAAAAAAACAATAATCTTCTCTAAATGAAGACACTTTAATTGCAGTCTTTAAGGAATCTCTTCCCCACAAATAAGTTTTTTAAAAATAATAACAAATAGTCAGCAGTTGAAAAAAATATATAAGCTTATAAAGAAACAAGGCATTATAACAAAAGAAGTTAAAAAACAGACAATAGAAATACATTCACACTATTTTATTAGCTATTAGAATTTCAGAACATTATTAAATAAGTATACTTACTATTTTTAATAAATTATAAATAAGCATAACTATATCCACAATAAGCTAAAAATTACTAATAATGGCACATTTTTAAAAGATGCAAAAGGAAAGGGAATTTCTAGTAATGAAAAGTGCTAAAGCCAAAATTAGAAGCTAGTAGCATTTTACATAGAGCTGAAGAAAGAATTAGTGAATTGGAATGTAGATTTTAATAATCAACCAGAATATAATGGGGGAGGCATGAAAAACAGGTAAAGAGATCAAGAACATAGACTGAGGAAGCCTAACATACTTATTGCTCAATAAAAGTAATAAAACTTATTTCTTCTAGAAGAGTTTTCAATTTAACAAAAAAAAGATGGCGGAGAGTTCCCACATACTCCACACTCAGTTTTCTCTATTATTAACACCCTATATTAATATGGCACATTTGTTACTATTAGTGAACCAATTAATATTGATGCATTATCATTAATTAAACTCTATACCTTACTCAGATTTGCTGTTTTTAACCAATGTCTTTTTTTTTTAATTTCCACTATCTCATTATAGATGACATATTACATTTAGTAGTTTTATCTTTTTAGGCTTCACTTGTCGATGACAATTTTTTAGACCTTTCTGTTCATGATACTTTAACACTAATCTTGAAATTCTGATAGCTAATGTTTGTGTGAATCTATTTCTATTGTTTGTTTTTCTACTTGTTTTGTGTTATAGTGCCTTGTTTCTTTGTGTGCTTGTTTTTTTGACTGCTTACTGTTTGCTGGCATTCTTGAAAAATTGACGATCTTGACAGATTTGGAGAGTACAGATCAGGCATTTTATAGACTGTCCCTCTATTAAAATGTGTCTGACTTTTTTATTAGATTAGCATTATGATTTGGGGGAGGAGTACCACAGAGATACAGTGCCACTCATCACATTGTATCAAGTGTACACATTCAACATAACCTATAATTGTTGATGTTGTCCTTGACCACCTGGTTTAAGGAAATGTTTGTCAGGTTTTTCCACTGTAAAGCTCTTTTTCTGTTTTTCCTTCTCCATACTGTAGTCTTTGGAAGGAAATCACTGTGTACAGTCCACATTCAGGCAGTGAGGAGTTAAGCTCTACTTCCTTAAGGGTGAAGTGTCTATGTAAATTACTTGGAATTCTCCATGAGAGATTGGCTCTTTTTTCTCATTAGTCAATTAATTGTATTATTTCTTCTTATGAAAGCAGACTCATAAATATTTGCTTTATGCTTTAGGTTATAATACAATATTACTTTATTTTACTGCTCAGTTTGTTCCAGATTCAACCATTTGGAGCTCCTTCAGGTGGTTCCTGTATCCTTTTGATGTTTCCACATTAATGTAGGGGGTTTTTTTTTAAGTTTTCTGAGTACTTTCTTACTTTCTGGCACTACAAGAGGCTTCAAGCTCATCCTGTATATTTCCTGCCCCAGGCCTGGAATTTCTCCAGGAGTTATTGTTTTAACTGGAAAATGGTTTAAGAAATCAAGATCTGGGCACTGGATGTGCTTGTTGCTAGTGGGTGCCATTTCTTCCAGGCTTTCTTGACAGATAGTAATAAAATATATGTGTGTGTGCTAACCTGTGTATTATACACATATTCATAAATATTCCTGTATGTAATCTGTACACCTACACTAACCTAAACATGAGTTCATATGATGTCTCCAACTTTAATCCTTTGCCACGTGGATATTTCTAGCCCCGTCCCTTTGTTTATCTTTCATTCTCACTCCAACACTGAGAAACCTGGCTCCTACCATTCGCCATCTATTGACTTAATTCTTCAATTCCAGTGCACATATACTGCAATTTTAGAAATGTGAACCTGTACCATCATTGGAAGTAACTTTATCGACTAGATAAAGTACACTGCTTATTGGTTGCACTGCTTAGACACAGTTTCTTTTGCATTCAGTCTTATAAACTCTGCTTATTTTCAGTTACTTTGGTCAGCACCTTTCCCCATCAACTTTTGTTGGGTTGTTTCATACATTTTGTCACCTTCTGTATTTCATGCTGGGGTTTCTGAATTTCTAAATTATTTTTCTTTAATTTGCAAGCAATAAGTTTTCTTTTTTGTGCCATAATGTTTGATAGGTTTGACAAATGCATAGTGTCATTTATTCAACATTATAGTATCATATAGAGTAGCTTTCTCACCCTAAAATCATCCCTATTTAACCTTCACCATCTTCCCCCAAATCCTATCCACCACTGCTCTTTTTATGATTGCTACAATTTTGCCTTTTCCAGAATTTCATGTAATTAAAATTACACTGTATGTAGCCTTTCAGACTGGCTTCATTTATTTAGCAACATGAATTTAAGATTTACTTGTGCTTTATTGTGGCTTGATAGCTTATTTCTTTTTATTACCAAATAATATTTCATTGTTCAAATGCACTAAAGTGAGTTTATCAATTGACCTATTTGAGGACATCTTGGTTACTTCCAGTTTGGGGCAATTATGAATAAAACTGCTAAGAAAATTTACATGCAGATTTTTTTGTGTTGGCATAAGTTTTCAAGTCAGTTAAGTAAATAACTAGAAGCTTAATTACTGGGTCATAGGATAAGATTTTGCATTTAACTTTGTAACAACTGCCAAAGTGAAGTGGCTGAACTGTTTTGCATTTTCAGCAGCAATGAGTAAGGGTTCTTGTTGCTTTGCATCCTCACCAGCAATTGGTATTATCAGCTTTAAAAAAAAAAAAACAAACCAGGATCTAATTAAACTAAAGAGCTTCTGCACAGCAAAAGAAACTACCATCAGAGTGAACAGGCAACCTACAGAATGGGAGAAAATTTTTGCAATCTACTCATCTGACAAAGGGCTAATATCCAGAACCTACAAAGAACTCAAACAAATTTACAAGAAAAAAACAAACAACCCCATCAAAAAGTGGGCAAAGGATATGAACAGACATTTCTCAAAAGAAGACATTCATACAGCCAACAGACACATGAAAAAATGCTCATCATCACTGGACATCAGAGAAATGCAAATCAAAACCACAATGAGATACCATCTCACACCAGTTAGAATGACAATCATTAAAAAGTCAAGAAACAACAGGTGCTGGAAAGGATGTGGAGAAATAGGAACCCTTTTACACTGTTGGTGGGACTGTAAACTAGTTCAACCATTATGGAAAACAGTATGGCGATTCCTCAAGGATATAGAACTAGAAGTACCATATGACCCAGCCATCCCATTACTGGGCGTATACCCAAAGGATTATAAATCATGCTGCTATAAAGACACATGCTCACGTATGTTTATTGCAGCACTATTCACAATAGCAAAGACTTGGAATCAACCCAAATGTCCATCAGTGACAGACTGAATTAAGAAAATGTGGCACATATACACCATGGAATACTATGCAGCCATAAAAAAGGATGAGTTTGTGTCCTTTGTAGGGACATGGATGCAGCTGGAAACCATCATTCTCAGCAAACTATCGCAAGAACAGAAAACTAAACACCACATGTTCTCACTCATAGGGGGGAACTGAACAATGAGATCACTTGGACTCGGGAAGGGGAACATCACACACCGGGGCCTATCATGGGGAGGGGGGAGGGGGGAGAGATTGCATTGGGAGTTATACCTGATGTAAATGACGAGTTGATGGGTGCTGATGAATTGATGGGTGCAGCACACCAACATGGCACAAGTATACATATGTAACAAACCTGCACGTTATGCACATATACCCTAGAACTTAAAGTATAATAATAATAAAAAAATAAAAAATAAAATAAAAAATAAATTAAAAAAAATAAAATGTTCCCACAGCATTAAATATTCAAAAGCAATTTTAGCAGCTGTGCAATATTTCACTGTATAGCTATGAGAGAGGTCATTTAAATACTTCCTTGTTGAATGTTAGACTGTTTCTAATTTTTTTACTACTATAAAAATACATTGATAAACATTTTTTTAACTGAAAAAAAAATCAGAATTACCCTTCATTTTTGCTTAGCACTTGGTAACTTTCAATTCTTCATGTGTGTTGCTTCTTAAAAATTATCCTTCAAAACAGTTTTCTGAGAGGGATAAACGTTTGCCCTCTTTACAGGTCAGGAAACTGAGACATGGTGAGGTTGTGCTCATGTTCAAAGTTACCTAGTGACAGCATGAATCAGAATCCAAATGTCCCAACCCTTAGAGGTGTTTAGCCCATTGTGTTTACTCTCCCAGGAAATACTGATTGAGCGCATACTATGTGCCAGGCATTGGGGCCCATACTGGCGAAGAGCCAAAGAGACAGGAGAAATAGGATGTGTCAAGGACCTGGAGTGAAAAGGAAAGGGAGTGAAAAGTGGGATGAAGAGCATGGTACAAAAGACACAACCACACAGGGTTTTAAGGCCACATTAATAATTTAGAACTCTTCCTTGAGGCCAAAGAAAAATCAGTGAATAGTTTTGAGCAGTGAAGTGACAATAATCAGATTTGCATCTTCTCCTTTCTATCCATATGCCCAGAATCTCTCCAGGACTTAGGCACAACCTAAGGTGTGATAGATGGCAAAATGTCAGACACCATCAGCCATGGCCCTAAATCTGACTCACCGGAACAAAGTGATAGCTAAGAGCACAGACTGGATTCAATCTCACTGCGTAACCTAGAGCACTGTCTCAATCTTTCTGGAGCCGCATTTTCTGTCTCTGTAAAACAAATGGTTGTAGTTCTACCAGCTAGAGTTTGTGTGAGAATTAAATATGCCTAAGGTGCTTAGCACAGTGCTCGATAACAAGTAGATACTCTAGTGCCCATTGGTCATTATCAATGTCGACGCACTTTCTGATTGGTTTGTCAATTATTATCCTGATACCAAAATAAGGCTTTGGGGGTCTTCAAAGGGCTGGTGTTTTATAATTTTAGAATTGGGGGTGCACCAGCAGGTTTGTTACAGGGGTATATTGTGTGATGCTGAGGTTTGGACTTCTAATGATCCTATCACAAATAAGTAGTGAACATAGTACCCAATAAGTAGTCTTTCAATCCTTTCCCTCTCCCTTACTACCCTCTTTTGGATTCCCCAGTATTTATTGTTTCCATCTTTGTGTGTGTGTAATAGTCCATACATACCCAAGGCCGGATTGGGTGGTTCATGCCTGTAATCCCAGCATTTTGGGAGGCCGAGGAGGGCGGATCACTTGAGTTCAGGAGTTCGAGACCAGTCTGGCCAGCATGGTAAAACCTTGTCCCTACTAAAAATACAGAAATCATCCAGGTGTGGTGGCAAGCACCTGTAATTCCAGCTACTCGGGAAGCTGAGTCAGGAGAATCGTTTGAACCCGGGAGGCAGAGGTTCCAGTGAGCCGAGATTATGCCATTGCACTCCAGCCTGGGCAATAGAGCAAGGCTCCGGCTCAAAAAAAAAAAAAAAAAGACATACCTGAGACTAAGTAATTTATAAAGGAAAGACGTTTCATTGACTCACAGTTCTGCATGACTGGCAAGGCCTCAGGAAACTTACAATCATGGCAGAAGGTGAGAGAGAAGCAAAAGCACATCTTACATGGCAGCAGGTAAGAGAAAGCAAACATGCAAAAGGGGAAGACCCCTTATAAAATCATCAGATTTCATGATAACTCATTCACTATCACGAGATCAGCATGGAGGAAACTGCCCCCATGATCCAATCACCTCTCACCAGATCCCACCCTCAACATGTAGGAATCATGAAAATTACAATTTGAGATGAGATTTGGGTGGGGACACAGAGTCAAACCATAACATCATGTGTACCCAATGTTTAGCTCCCACTTACAAGTGACAACATGCAGTATTTGGTTTTCTGTTTCTGTGTGAATTCACTTAGGATCCTGGCTTCCAGCTGCATCCATGTTGCTGCAAGAGACATGAATGTGTTGCTTTTTATGGCTATGTATCACCTTTTTAAAAAATTTGCGATTTCGGCCGGGCGCGGTGGCTCAAGCCTGTAATCCCAGCACTTTGGGAGGCCGAGACGGGCGGATCATGAGGTCAGGAGATCGAGACCATCTTGGCTAACACAGTGAAACCCCGTCTCTACTAAAAAATACAAAAAAAACTAGCCGAGCGAGGTGGCGGGCGCCTGTAGTCCCAGCTACTCAGGAGGCTGAGGCAGGAGAATGGCGCAAACCCGGGAGGCGGAGCTTGCAGTGAGCTGAGATCCGGCCACTGCACTCCAGCGCGGGCGACAGCGCGAGACTCCATCTCAAAAAAAAAAAAAAATTTGCGATTTCCTGGCAATTGATGTTGATCATCCTTTCATATGCTTGTTTACCATATGTACATCTTCTTTGGTGAAGTGCCTATTCAGATCTTTTGCACATTTTTTATTTGGTTGCTTATATTATTATTGTTGAATTTTATGAGGTCTTTATATACATTTGATACAAGGCCTTTGTCACATATTTGTTTGGCAAATATTTCTCCTGATCTGTGATTTAGTTTTGGATTTTCTTAATCATGTCTTTAACCAAGCAGAACTTTTTACTTTTAATAAAGACCAGTTTATCAACTATAACCTTTATAGATCATGATTTACATGCTATATCTAAAAACTCATCATCAAATCAAGGGTCACTTGATTTTCTCCTACTTTTCTTGCCTAGAAGTTTTATAGTCTTTCACTTTACATTTTCATCTGTCATCCATTTTGAGTTAATTTTTGTGAAAGGTTAAGATCTAGATTCATTGTCATCACATATAAACTTACAATTGTCCCAACACTATCATAAACAATTTTCCTTTCTCCATCTAAGTACTTTTGCTCCTTTGTCAAAGATCAGTGGCTGTATTCATGCAGGCCTATTTCTGTAGTTTACATTCTGTTCCATCAGTCTAGAGCCAGTTGTTTTGCCAATAAAATCCTGTCTTGATTGCTGCAGCTTGAGAGGATTAAAATTGAGTACAACTTTTTTTTTTTTAGTATTGTGTTGGCTATTCTTGGTCTTTTTACATTTCTATGTAAACTTCAGAATCAGTTTGTCAATTTTAAAACAATATGTTTCTGGGATACTGATTGGGATTGCATTAAATCTATAGATCAGTTTGAAAATCATCGACATTTTAAGAATATTGAATCTTTCAATCCATAAACATAGAATGCCTCTCACCTAACATACTTTTACTTGCAGCTCCACAAAGAAACAACAACAAAGGTGGAGTAGGGAGGGAGGAGAAATGTTAAGGCAATAGTTTTTAAAAGGCATGTGTTGAGAATTTTTCATAATAGATTGAAAATAGCAGTCCACAAATTCTTATACTAAACAAACCATAGCAGGATGAAAGAGAGAGAGAGGAAAGTAAGCTAATCTTACACACATAATGGTGAAGTTACAAAACACTAAATAATATGCAAATTTTTTAATAACCTAACAACAAAATGATTGCATTAAAATAGTGACAACTAAGCCACAAATAAGTAGAACCAAATTTGCAACAGAATGAAAGAATTCTAGACCCAGTGAAAATATTTTTAAAGAATATATGTGAAATAAAGACATTTTATCATGAAATGAACTGAGTTGTCATATGAAGGTTAAATATCTTTCCATGATGATTACCAGGCCCACAATCTTAGTGTCACGGAGTTATCTAAAGGTGATAAAAGACAGGTCAAGAGAGAGAGAAGAGGGGTCCACGCAGCTTCAATTTTTTTTCATTTTTATTTCACCTAGAGGACCCAGCACAGTATCTTTCATACAGTTAGCACCCAATAATCTATGAATAAAATTTGCCAAACATCACAAGGATAAAAACGTATTATTTATCCAATCAGCTATTACTTAGTAAACATTTATTAAATAATCACTACATACCAGATTCTTAGTCTTTTAAAGGATACTATTTCATATGAAATGTGACTGTTAGGAAACATTATATCCTGTAAAAAGAGAAAATTATAACTGGTCAGGAATGAAATTTTGGTAAATGTAAAAAAGGACCAATGGAAATTTTGCCATCTGCTGGAAATATTTCTGACCATGTGATGAAAAAAGTTAAAATACTGTTCGCTTTTCTACTTTTTATGACTTCATGTAACTTTGATTTGTATAACTTTAAATTCCTCTTTTTAAGGTCTAAACAGGCTTCTAGCAGATCCTGTTGGGTGGTGCTATTAAGCCTATAATGAAGGCAACAGCATTTGGTGCGGATTGGCACCCAGTGTAGAGTGGGTGCTGGCCGTTCCCACTCAGAAGGAGATAGTTACATGTAGCACTGTTCACTTCTAGTGAAGGAAAAACATCTCCTGCCACTCATGGATGACATGTAGTGCAAACTTGAGAGTGATGCAATCCTTCTAAGAGCCTAAGTATATACATCAAAGATTTGCAATTGCTGTGAAACCTAACTGAGGTAAATGAGAAGTGAGAGCAAAGGAGTTTTTTCAGCAAATTCCAAATGAAGGGCCTCCCACAAAACTTGCCTGGGACACAAGAGCACTGTCAAGGTCATCAATAAATAGGAGTCTGAGAAACTCACTGCCAAGGAGAGCCTAACGGGTCAAAATGACTAAGTCGAATGTGGGAGCCTACATGGGATATTAGAACAGAAAAAGGACATTAAGTAAAGACTAAGGATATCTGAATAAACAATGGACTTTAATCATAGTAGTGTATCAATATTAGTTCATTGATAGTTACAAATTGCCATATTAATATATTGATAAGAAAAGAAACTGGGTGATAGGTATATGGGAACTCTTGGGACTATTTTCTTGATTTTTCTATATATCTAAACTTCTAAAGATTAAAGTCTTTTTAAAAAAGATTCTTGGTACTGAATTTATACTGAGGTGTGGTCAAGAGCATGGGGATCCTTTCATAAGTCTAAAAATTACACCATAGTTAAAATTAACAGTTTCAGAAATATTAAAATCAGGTAATAAAGAGATACCTAGAGGTATCAGAGACAGATGTTTTGGTTTACTCGTAGTCCTGAAGATTATAATTTGATCAAAAGCTACTTTTACAAATCATAACTTATTGTTAAGTAAAATACAGATTTGAGGAGCAAGAGAGTTATTTACTATTTAGGACTATATTTGCACCACTGCTCTATTCCATTTATAGGAAAATCATAAGAATTAAAAACAAAGCCCTTTTCTACCCAGTCAATTGCTTCTAAATTACATGAGTTATTATTTAAAATGGACTTCATCTTTTATCATCCATTTGAGATATTACTATTCATTTGAGACTGCAGGAGTTATCACATATCTAAAGTGACATTTTTATCTTCAATAAATTCTAATTCAGTTCATACATTAACTGGAGAAACATAATTTTAGTGTGCTTAATCAAAATGCTTTATGGATTCTTCATTCCATACTAGTAATAGCATGATGCTTTAACAAAAATAATAAGTAAAATATTCATTTAAATAACCACAAGGAGGCTTTCTCTCCTGTCCCTTTAAGGGGACTCTGTCAAATGGATCAATCTTGTTCAGCAACTCAAACTTTTCACAGGTGTCATTATAATCTAATGATTTGATTATTTTCTTAATTCTTCATTTACTTAAGGATTTCTCTATAGATAGCATTTGATGATTTGACTTCAAATAACTCAGTATTTTAACTGATAAATATACTTTTTATTGTCACCCCTATAAAAAAAAATCATATATTTTCAGAGACAGGGGTTTGCTCTGTCACCCAGGCTGAAGTGTAGTAACACGATCATAGCTCACTATAACCTCTAACTCCTGGACACAAGAGACCCTCCTGCCTCAGCCTCCTGAGTAGCTAGGACAACAGTCATGTGCCACCATGCTTAGCTCATTAAAACAACTTTTTTTGCAGAGACAAGATCTCACTATGTTGCCCAGGCTGGTCTCAAACTCCTGGCCTCAAGTGATCCTCTTGCCTCAGTCTCCCAAAGTTCTGGGATTGCACTTGTGAGCCACTGTGCCCAGTCAAAAATATCTTGTTTTAACCCAACATTCATTTGCTGTTAACATAACTGACAAACTTATCGTTAATTCTAATTGGCATGTTATATTAAACAACGAAGAGTTGAAAAGAAGAGGGTACACTATCCCATAATTATAATGCCATTTGCACAGTGCTGTACTCTAAACTGTCTCTGTTGTTTTGTTTGTTTGTTCTGAGACAAGGCCTCACTTTGTCTCTGTCACCAGGGCTGGAGTGCAGTGGTACAGTCTCTGCTCACTGCATCGTCAACCTCCCAGGATCAAAGAATCCTCCTGCCTCAGCCTCCTGAATAGTTGGGACTATAGGCATGTATCACCATACCCAGGTAATTTTTGTATTTTTTGTAGAGATGGGGTTTCTTGATGGTGCCCAAGATGGTCTTTGACTCCTGGGCTTAAGCAACCTACCCACCTTGGCCTCCCAAAGTGCTGGGATTAAAGGCATGAGCCACCACATTGGCCCCTCTACAATTTTTAGTGTGAAATAAAATACCATATTTGATGTATTCACATAACCTTTAAACTCTGTACTGGTGCATAAGATTTATTTCCATCTTACGGTATGTTTTTGGCTTAAATTCTTATAATTGATATTCTTTCATCCAAGATTTATACCCTTTTGAATATCATTGACTGGGAGTTTAATGAACTAACATTACTGTGTATATTTTTAATTTAATCTTCTAATTTTTCAATATTTTTACCTTCATGATCATATGGTCATTAAGAGGTTTTTGTCTCTCAATTAACAGTTCCCTTTACTCAAATTTTAAAAGATTTATTTCAAGGAAAGCCTTTATGTACATGTGTATGCTTACATAATTCTTCAAATTCTTCACACACACACATACAAAGTTTATCTTAATCTCCTCAAAAGTTTGTTTTACTATTTCTGCATTCTTCTCTTGAAAACAACTTTTACTCCATGAATAGAAACTACATATTTAACTTCTATTCTAGCCCCAATAGAGAAGCCATTCTCTCTTCCACACAACCCAAGTCCTTTGAGTAATCTCTAAGCCATCTCCTAACCAGTATAAATCATTATAATAATGAACTTGTAAAAGTTCTTCACTTTTTCTCAATCTTTTTGTCTTCTGGAATAAACCAAATAAAGTTAATTTTCATGTTAGTACACAAACATACTGCTAACTTTTTATCACATTAATTATATGCATCCATTTTAACACAATCTCTTTTTGACTATTAACATCATTTAGGGATACAAATGAAACTTCAAAAGGAATAAGGCTTAAATAATTTAGCCATACCTTAAGGCAATTCTTTTCAGAGTTTTCAAAGAGCATTTCAGGGTTACACAGATGGAATATTTACTTTTAAAACACATTTTGAATATCCCTGTGCAGAGCCGTAAGCTTGATTTTGACAAATACTAGTTCTTCAATAATTTCAGTGTTCATGTCTAGCCACTTTCCTTCAATTTTTTAATACTCTCAGGATGTTAGGCCCAATAATCTTTTAAACTGTAAATATGAGTATTAGCTACTGTCCATTGCATTCATCAATCATTTGAAGTATTTTAACAAGTCAGAAAATAAATCAGTATGAAGTGGGATAAGCTAAAACCTTGCTACAGAGTTAATAGAAACTTGAATGCAGTTTGGGGAAAATCTGCCCAGACCCAAATTTGTTAACTCTAGGAGAAATTAGAACCTGAATAAAAAGCACAACAGTAAGAAAGAGGAAAATATATAAAAGCAAAATATGGATTTTTTTGTTTCTTTTTTACTTAGTTTTATAACATTTCATGAAACACTAATTGAGCTAAGATGTGATATTCTAACAGTGATAGTACTAATCCCATCTGCCTCATACACAAATGTGATTTATCAGTGGTATGTGTAATAAATGAAACTGCGTGTATTGAGAATGGAAGCTGTCTATTCCCTGCAAGCTTGAAACCCATTGCTGTGACTACTGTTCTGCCATTGGCATTGCCATTCTTCCATGACCTTGAGAGGGACTAAAAAGTAACAAACATTTATAAAACCGATTTCACTCTTAAAGAAGATTTGAGTTTCACTTTTTAGAATGATCATCCTTTCCCTCAGTACTCAGTACATAACGACACTATTATAAATTCTATTCTCATTGTATAAACTAAAGGGCTTTGGAGATGAAATTCACATTTTTATATTGATGAGAAATCATAGTAGAATGCTAACAGAATTATCTCTAAATCTGCATCTGATTTGTAGTGATGATTTATAAGCTAAATAAATTTTTCTGGCTCAATTACTTTTGTGAGCAGTAAAAATAAAATTCTAGCCAATGACACAAGTTGAAATTAAGGAATGAGAAAAAGCAAAAAACTCTATGTATGATTAGTTGCCTACTTGGGGATTTCTGAAGGAACAAATTTATGGAGTTAATGTAATGAGTTACTCTGAGATCTCTTCCAAGAACATCAGCTTGTCTAATTAGGTTTTTGGACAATTTGCCAACCATAAATAAATTACAGGAAAAGTTCGTAGTTTCTATGAGCAATATATTTTCCTAATCACTCCATTTCACTAAATTTGGCCTTTTCTCAAACCTCTCATTTATTCTGTAATATTCGTAACTGGTGGTTACTCTTTTATTGGTCATAGAATCATCCTTTTATTTCCAAATAAATTGCCAGTTGACTGATACTTTCAGAGAAACTCTCTCTTTTAAATGGTTCTGGGTCCAGCATATATATTTGTGTGTGTGTGTGTATATATATATGGGCTTTCTAGTAGCCAGTAAAATCTAATCATGTGGGTCATTATAATGACTCCAATTTTCATAAACCCTAAGAACCTGTGTTTGCATTAATGGTTCACAAGTAATCAAAAATGTAACAGAAAATGAGTGACTATTATGTGACGCACCTTACCTCAGCTTGTAACATTCTTACAGTTTAATTATACACTGTAAAATTCCAATATGCTTCCCAAATGGCCAAGAAGCAGTAAACATGGTGAACTACAAACCCAAATTTGTCCCTTTATTTTGACATTAAGGATATAAAATATAAGTTATAATGGAAAATGAGCACTGTGTATTCATGCTGAGTAGCCTTGGCAGAAGTTTGGCTCTTAAAGACCTACTTTCATGGCTGTGATCATTCTGTCTGCCTGCATTTGAAGAAAGAGTCTTTCAGTTTATCTGAATCATATCTGATATGTGGCATCAAGCGCAGCACTACCCAGATCTCCTAGTTTTTAATTTCCAGGTAATAGACAAACCTTGGTAAAGTGATTTTATTTTTAACTTCATGAGGTGATAGGAGTGTGGTGGCATAAGTCTTTGTGAAGTGGCAGTTAACCCACACCACAAGCCGTTTCAGCCGACTTGGGTGCAGGAAGAGAAAGTGTGGGCTTCTCAGGCTGATCGTTGCCAATGAAGAAGGCAAAAAATGCCAGTCCACGGCAGGCTTCGGGGTAGCCAGCTCAGCTCCAGTCCGCTCGAAAGAAAGCTGGGAAATCTTAAGATTTTTATTTATTGTTTTTAGAAATAAACTCAATGTTGAGGCTATGCAGATTACAATCAACACGTGGCAGCTCCAGCTTGACTGTTGGTCATCATTGGATGAGCTAGTCTGAGATCTCTTCACAGGATCCTTCTAGTGTAGGAGCACAGAAGGTAGTAATATCTTGTTTTGTTCTTTTTATAAGACAGGGTAACTTGAGCAAATAGCAACATTCTCTCTCGCTCTTTCTCTTACTTTTTCTTCCTCATCTATTTATCGGTTTTCTTTGCATTAGGCTTCTTCCAGTGAATTTAAGGGTACAAGGTATTTATTTATCGGGGGAAAAAAAAATAAGAGGTTGACCTTCTGGAACCAAAACTCTGTTTTCCAAGCATCTCCACTGAAGGCCTTTCTCATGCATGGCTCTGTTGTCTTCTCAGTGTTGTTAAATGACACAAGTCAAAGCTGTTCATCAATTTACCCAATTCCCCATCCCAGTCTCTGGCTCACTCTCTTGCCACATTAATAGTTCCCCTGAAATCCTATCACTTTGCTGGAGGATTGATGTAAGTCTCCAGCAATTAACATAATTACAAGCCTGATTATCTTCTAATTGCATTATGAGTATTTGGTTATTCACTACACAAATTAGAGGAAATTAAAGAGGAGCAAGATCCTGCAGTGTGGGCGTCAAGCTTTCTACAACAGTTACGAGCATTCGAATGTAAAGTGATCACTGGAAGGTGAAGACTATTTTAGATTTCAGTGAGCAAACAACGGATACGTTTCATTTTGGAGAAAGGTACTTCTTTTTTACTTTTTCCATTTTTCTTTTCGGTTAATGGCACACAAAATTCTCCCTGAATTGTTTATAAATTCTCTTCAAAACACCAAAGCCATCAAATAGGTTGTGGCAATTCCATATTAGTCTGTGTTGGTTCGTGTATTAATAAAAAGATCAGCGATCAAAAATAAATGAATAAATGGCAGTTGAAAATACCCTAAGTCAGACACAGAAGTTATCACTTTAAACATCCATAATTTCTGGCCGGGCGTGGTGGCTCACGCTTGTAATCCCAGTACTTCCGGAGGCAGAGGCGGATGGATCAAGAGGTCAGAAGATTGAGACCATCCTGGCTAACACAGTGAAACCCCATCTCTGCCAAAAATACAAAAAAGTAGCCGGGCATGCTGGCACGGGCTTGTAGTCCCAACTAATCAGGAGGCTGAGGCAGGAGAATTGCTTGAATGGGGGAGGAGGAGGTTGTAGTGAGCTGAGATTGTGCCACTGCACTCCAGCCTGGGTGACAGATAGAGACTCCGTCAAAAAAAAAAAAAAAAAAAAAAAAATCCATAATTTCTAAAATAACAGTAATGATAATTCCAGGATAAAATTCACTCTAGTAAAGAAAACGAGGCTTTAAACTCTGAAGTGCATGGTCTTTATAGACTATGCTGCCATATCAGATTCAAGAATATTAACTTTCTTTCTAAATAGAAGGCAGAATTATCTCATACATATTGAGCAACTTTGGAGGAACAACTGGAGTCAACTCTTCCATTATTATTCCACTGTGCTGTGGAGTCTCTTGCTTTAATTCTTGTGGCAAGCCTGTGCTTGACCTGCAAGGGGGCACACACTCCTTTTTAATGTTATGCCTTCATTTGATAACACACAGGACAAACACACAAACAAACAAAACACACAAAAAATTCTTTGCTTATTTATTGCATACTTGGGACCAGCTGATTCTCAAGGGGAACTTCATTAAATGCTCAGGGAGAACAGAATGAAAATAGCAAAAATAAAAAATATAAAACCAAGTTTCCAAAAGATAGGTTCCCAAGTGTACAGGAATTTCCCCAAGCACTATTCAGGGTTCTTTCTCCCTTGGCTCCTTGCTAGCAAGGTCTGTGCTGTGTTATTTCCTGCCCTAAGAACACATTATTTTGGGTACCTCAGTCTTTTTCATGTCAAGAATCACATTCAGATTTTGAAATTCTTCTCAGACTCTATTGGTGTGAATGACAAGCTACTCCCATGGCCATTTGGCAGAAATGGGTGCTTAAAACAATGGCCTTAGTCAGTGCATTAAAAAAAAATTCCTCTTTGCTGTCTTTCCCGGTCCACGTGGGGTGGGACCCTAGGTGGTCAGAAATAGAATCACCAAAAACTGTCTCTAAGTGCTTTTTACTTGGAAATCTTCAACTTTTTCTAATAGACAGCCAGGAAGGGTAGAAGTAGGAGTGCACTAGAAAGGATTTTTGCTGACAGCATGTTCTTGCTGACAGCTGACATCCCATTGCCAATAGTCACCCTGGCCAATGGCAGAAAGTACAGCACATAGCAGAAGTTAACGCAAGGTAGTGAATTCAAAATAATGGCCTGAATAAGAAAAAACCAAACATTAGTAATTCTAAATGTGCTGTTTACTTTTTCCTGGTTAAATAAGGTATCTTAACTGCTGCATAAATTGTTTCTCATTTGTAAAATAATAACAGCTCTCTATTTTGCATTCCCATACCAGTTTACTCACCTGTCCACTTGCCATTCATCCATTCATTCAATCAGGAACTATTTAGTGAGAGCTTACTATGTGTTTGACACATTGACCAAGCCAGAGGTAGATCTGCCCTCCTGGAGCATGTGGTCAAGTAAGAGACTCTTACCGAGCTGTAAGTGCTAAGGTAGTAGACTTATAAGGTGCTATGGGAGTTCATGGGAAGAGGCAATATTGGAAAGATTTTTATTTTCATAAGAAAGAGCACATAAGGCAAAATTGGGCAGGAGTGGAGCAAGGTCAGGAAAAAAGACAAGTATGTCAATAGAAGACAGACAACGGACGGCCTAGGCAAAGACCAAAAGACAAGTCACTATGGTACCTGTAGCAAACAAAATAACTTACTGTGGCTGGCTGGAACAAAAAGTGTAAAGGTAACAGTGTTCTAATAATTTACATAACACTTGGTTCATCAAAATTGCCATTGCTTAATGCCTGCGCTAGACTCTCAGCTCCAGAACAATAAGCATAGTGTCTATCTGGGTTATCATTAAATCCTCTGCACAAAGCACTGCCTGGTACATAGTAGGTCCTCAGTAAATACTGTCATAATGACACTGAATTAAGATGAGGTGAAAGACCAAACAGGAACCAGAGCATTCAGTGAATTTCAACTCACGTAAGTGTTTTGAACATTGTGCTAAGCAAAATGGAAAGTTATCTAAAGGATTTGAATATAAGAAAAGCATTATCTCATTTGAATTTTGGAAATATCATTGATTTATTCCTTTAATAATTAGTGGTTGAGTTCTAGGCGATTCTGTTGTATAAGCTTAGAGTAATGGGGCAACATAATCAGAATTTTTGAAAATATCATGAACTGTAGTATAGATAATAAGATTAGGATCAGGCAACAGGAGAGGATGTGGAAAGGATAGTTAGAGATTATTAGAGTTTCCAGGCAAATTAGGGTTATATTCTGAACTTCCATGGTGGCAATGACGTGGGGAAGCTTTGTTGAGACATCCAGGCAGAAATATTTAGAAAGTGGTTGAATAGAAGGTTCTCGGTCATACACACACACACACACACACATATACATATATACACACACATATATACACATATATATGTATATTTTTTTCCTGACCTTGCTCCACTGCTGCCCAATTTTGCCTTATGTGCTCTTTATATATATATACACACACACATACACACACACACATATATATACACACATATATATATACACACACACACACAAACACATGACTTTTATATATAAAAGTCTAGATTAGAGGTAACAGATTTTAAATGATTGGTTTATAGATCCTGAACTAAAGAGAGGGTACAAATGTGATTCTCTTGGAAGTGAAAAAAAATGACAACAGAATTTTTAAACTCCCCTCTTTCATGTTCAGAGAAGGAAGATGAGCATGTAAAAAGCAAAAAGTAGAATGGCCAGAAAAAAGTAGCCATTCTCACTTCTACCAGAGTAGAGGTAATTGTGTGGATGGATTAGAGAAAAACTAACATCTGGGAGCCAAGTGAGGCTTCAGTTTGGTAAACCAGGTGAAATACAAGGTGACTTCAGCTAAGGTTAAGTGCATGGTAGTAAAATAACTGGATGGTGCCAGAGATTCCTAGTAAATAGCATTGCCTGGTCTTGGTGATGGAATGGATGTGGGAGATGAGAATAAAACAATAGTTAACAAGATCTGAAATCTTTAGCTTGGATAACTGGGTAAATTCATCCAAAAAGGACAGAGAAAGAGGAGAGGACTTTATTGAGGGAGAGGCAAAATATTAATTCCCTTTAATACTTAGGGAAAAACATGCTGCTTAAAATCCTGTCAGGAAGAGTTCAGGTGAAGCAGTAAGAATATTAGCCTGATGAAAGAAGGTTAATTTTAACATATGTTAGTTATTTGAGTACCTTTGCTTACTGTTCCTACTAGATTTTAAGTCCTACAGAGCAGGAAACATATGGGGCAAGATAGCAGAATGGAAAGAGGAAGGAAGAGAAAGTGAGCTAATAATTTGCACCCAAAGAGAAATAATTAATAATAGTGAAAATGAAACCTAATAACAAAGAAATGTAAGTTAAACCAGTGTCATACTTTTAATTTCTAGCAGAACTTTAAAACAAAAGCAAAGTTATTGAAGTTTGTATACTCATATCCTACATTATACTTCATATTGCAAACTCCAGTTTTAATGCAATAGAAAAAAATGAAAGATTTTCCAACTGAGCTTTGAAGAGAGCAGTGGTTCTCCCAGCACGGAGTTTGACATCTGAGAATGGACAGACTGCCTCCTCAAGTGGGTCCCTGAACCCCGAGTAGCCTAACCAGGAGGCACCCCCCAGTAGTGGCACACTGTCAACTCACATGGCCAGGGATCCCTCTGTGACAAAGATTCCAGAGGAATGATCAGGCAGCAACATTTGCTATTCAGCAATATTCCCTCTTCTGCAGCTTCCACTGCTGATACCCTGGCAAACAGGGTCTGAAGTGGACCTTGAGCAAACTCCAACAGACCTGCAGCTGAGGGTCCTGACTGTTAGAAGGAAAATTAACAAACAGAAAGGACATCCACACCAAAACCCCATCTGTACGTCACCATGATCAAAGACCAAGCGTAGATAACACCACAAAGATGGGGAAACAACAGAGCAGAAAAGCTGAAAGTTCAAAAACTCAGAGCACCTCTCTCCCTCCAAAGGAATGCAGCTCCTCGCCAGCAACAGAACAAAGCTGGATGGAGAATGACTTTGAAGAGTTGAGAGAAGAAGGTTTCAGACAATCAGACTTCTCCGAGCTAAACGAGGAAGTTCAAACCCATTGCAAAGAAGCTAAAAACCTTGAAAAAAGTTTAGACGAATGGCTAACTAGAGTAACCAATGTAGAGAAGTCCTTAAATGACCTGATAGAGCTGAAAACCATGGCACAAGAACTACGTGACAAATGCACAAGCTTCAGTAACTGATTCGATCAGCTGGAAGAAAGGGTATCAGTGATTGAAGATCAAATGAATGAAATAAAGTGAGAAGAAAAGTTTAGAGAAAAAAGAGTAAAAAGAAACAAACAAAGCCTCCAAGAAATATGGGACTATATGAAAAGACCAAATCTAAGTCTGATTGGTGTACCTGAAAGTGACGGGGAGAATGGAACCAAGTTGGAAAACACTCTGCAGGATATTATCCAGGAGAACTTCCCAACCTAGCAAGGCAGGCCAACATTCAGCTTCAGGAAATACAGAGAATGCCACAAAGATACTCCTCGAGAAGAGCAACTCCAAGACACATAATTATCAGATTCACCAAAGTTGAAATGAAGGAAAAAATGTTAAGGGCAGCCAGAGAGAAAGGTCGGGTTACACACAAAGGGAAGCCCATCAGACTAACAGCAGATCTCTCGGCAGAAACTCTACAAGCCAGAAGAGAGTGGGGGCCAATATTCAACATTCTTAAAGAAAATGATTTTCAACCCAGAATTTCATATCCAGCCAAACTAAGTTTCATAAGTGAAGGAGAAATAAAATCTTTTACAGATAAGTAAATGCTTAGAGATTTTGTCACCACCAGGCCTGCCCTACAAGAGATCCTGAAGGAAGCACTAAACATGGAAAGGAACAACCAGTACCATCCACTGCAAAAATATGCCAAAATGTAAAGACCATCGAGGCTAGGAAGAAACTGCATCAACTAACAAGCAAAATAACCAGCTAACATCATAATGACAGGATCAAGTTCACACAAAACAATATTAAGCTTAAGTATAAATGGGCTAAATGCTCCAGTTAAGAGTCCCGGACTGGAAAACTGGATAAGGAGTCAAGACCCATCAGTGTGTTGTATTCAGGATATCCATCTCACATGCAGAGACACACATAGGCTCAAAATAAAGGGATGAAGGAAGAGCTACCAAGCAAATGGAAAACATAAAAAGGCAGGGGTTGCAATCCTAGTCTCTGATAAAACAGACTTTAAACCAACAAAGACCAAAAGAGACAAAGAAGGCCAATACATAATGGTAAAAGGATCAATTCAGCAAGAAGAGCTAACTATACTAAACATATATGCACCCAATACAGGAGCACCCAGATTCATAAAGCAAGTCCTTAGAGACTTACAAAGGGACTTATACTCCCACACAACAGTAATGGGAGACTGTTAACACCCCCACTGTCAACATTAGACAGATCAATGAGACAGAAAGTTAACAAGGATACCCAGGAATTGAACTCAGCTCTGCACCAAGCGGACCTAATGGACAACTACAGAACTCTCCACCCCAAATCAACAGAATATATATTCTTCTTAGCAGCACATCGCACTTATTCCAAAACTGACCACATAGTTGGAAGTAAAGCACTCCTCAGCCTGTGTAAAATAACAGAAATTATAACAAACTATGTCTCAGACCACAGTGCAATCAAATTAGAACTCAGGATAAAGAAACTCAATCAAAACCGCTCAACTACATGGAAACTGAACAACCTGCTCCTGAATGACTACAGGGTACATAACGAAATGAAGGCAGAAATAAAGATGTTCTTTGAAACCAATGAGAACAAAGATACAACATACCAGAATCTCTGGGACACATTTAAAGCAGTGTGTAGAGAGAAATTTATAGCACTAAATGCCCACAAGAGAAAGCAGGAAAGACCTAAAATTGACACCCTAATATCACAATTAAAAGAACTAGAGAAGCAAAAGCAAACACATTCAAAAGCTAGCAGAAGGCAAGAAATAACTAAGATCAGAGCAGAACTGAAGGAGATAGAGAAACAGAAAAACCTTCAAAAAATCAATGAATCCAGGAGCTGGGTTTCTTTGAAAAGATCAACAAAATTGATAGACCTCTAGCAAGACTAATAAAGAAGAAAAGAGAGAAGAATCAAATAGACACAATAAAAAATGATAAAGGGGATATCACCACTGACCCCACAGAAATACAAACTACCATCAGAGAATACTATAAACACCTCTACGCAAATAAACTAGAAAACCTAGAAGAAATGGATAAATTCCTGGACACACACACTCTCCCAAGACTGAACCAGGAAGAAGTTGAATCCCTGAATACACCAATAGCAGGTTCTGAAATTGAGGCAATAATTAATAACCTACCAACCAAAAAAGTGCAGGACCAGATGGATTCATAGCTGAATTCTATCAGAGGTACAAGGAGGAGGAGGTACCATTCCTTCTGAAACCATTCCAATCAATAGAAAAAGAGAGAATCCTCCCTAAATCATTTTATGAAGCCAACATCATCCTGATACCAAAGCCTGGCAGAGACACAACAAAAAAAGAGAATTTTAGACCAATATCCCTGATGAACATCGATACAAAAATCCTCAATAAAATACTGGCAAACCGGATTCAGCATCACATCAAAAAGCTTATCCACCATGATCAAGTGGGCTTCATCCCTGGGATGCAAGGCTGGTTCAACATATGCAAATCAATAAACGTTATCCAGCATATAAACAGAACCAAAGACAAAAACCACATGATTATCTCAATAGATGCAGAAAAGGCCTTTGACAAAATTCAACAGCCCTTCATGCTAAAAACTCTCAATAAATTCGGTATTGATGGAACGTATCTCAAAATAATAAGAGCTATTTATAACAAACCCACAGCCAATGTCATACTGAATGGGCAAAAATTGGAAGCATTCCCTTTGAAAACTGACAAAAGACAGGGTTGCCCTCTCTTACCACTCCTATTCAACATAGTGTTGGAAGTTCCGGCTAGGGCAATCAGTCAAGAGAAAGAAATAAAAAGTATTCAGTAAGGAAAAGAAGAAGTCAAATTGTCCCTGTTTGCAGACGACATGACTGTATATTTAGAAAACCCCATAGTCTCAGCCCAATATCTCCTTAAGATGATAAGCGAATTCAGCAAAGTCTCAGGATACAAAATCAATGTGCAAAAATCACAAGCATTCTTATACACCAATAATAGACGAACAGAGAGCCAAATCATGAGTGAACTCCCATTCACAATTGCTTCAAAGAGAATAAAATACCTAGGAATCCAACTTACAAGGGATGTGAAGGACCTCTTCAAGGAGAACTACAAACCACTGCTCAAAGAAATAAAACAAGACACAAACAAATGGAAGAACATACCATGCTCATGGATAGGAAGAATCAATATCATGAAAATGGCCATACTGCCCAAGATAATTTATAGATTCAGTGCTGTCCCCATTAAGCTACCAATGACTTTATTCACAAAATTGGAAAAAACTACTTTAAAATTCATATGGAACCAAAAAAGAGCCCACATTTCCAAGACAATCCTAAACCAAAAGAACAAAGCTGGAGGCATCAAACTACCTGACTTCAAACTATACTACAAGGCTACAGTAACCAAAACAGCATGGTACTGGTACCAAAACAGAGATATAGACCAATGCAACAGAACAGAGCCCTCAGAAATACCACACATCTACAACCATCTGATCTTTGACAGACCTGACAAAAAAAAGAAATGGGGAAAGGATTCCCTATTTAATAAATGGTGCCGGGAAAACTGGCTAGCCATATGTAGAAAGCTGAAACTGGATCCCTTCCTTACACCTTATATGAAAATTAATTCAAGATGGATTCGAGACTTAAATGTTAGACCTAAAACCACAAAAACCCTAGAGAAAACCTAGGCAATGCCATTCAGGACATAGACATGGGCAAAGACTTCATGTCTAAAACACCAAAAGCAATGGCAACGAAAGCCAAAATTGACAAATGGGATCTAATTAAACCAAAGACCTTCTGCACAGTAAAAGAAACTACCATCAGAGTGAACAGGCAACCTACAAAATGGGAGAAAATTTTTGCAATCTACTCATCTGACAAAGGGCTAATATCCAGAACCTACAAAGAACTCAAACAAATTTACAAGAAAAAAACAAACAACCCCATCAAAAAAATGGGCAAACGATATCAACAGACATTTCTCAAAAGAAGACATTTATGCAGCCAAAGACACATGAAAAAATGCTCATCATCACTCATCATCAGAGAAATGCAAATCAAAACCACAATGACATACCATCTCACACCAGTTAGAATGGCGATCATTAAAATGTCAGGAAACAACAGGTGCTGGAGAGGATGTGGAGAAATAGGAACACTTTTACACAGTTGGTGCGACTGTAAACTAGTTCAACCATTGTGGAAGACAGTGTGGCGATTCCTTAAGGATCTAGAGCTAGAAATACCATTTGACCCAGCCATCCCATTACTGGGTATGTACCCAAAAGATTATAAATGATGCTGCTATAAAGACACGTATGAACACGTATGTTTATTGCGGCACTATTCACAACAGCAAAGACTTGGAACCAACCTATATGTCCATCAAAGACAGACTGGATTAAGAAAATGTGGCACATATACACCATGGAATACTATGCAGCCATAAAAAAGGATGAGTTCATGTCCTTTGTAGGGACATGGATGAAGCTGGAACCCATCGTTCTCAGCAAACTGTTGCAAGAACAGAAAACCAAACACCGCATGTTCTCACTCATAGTTGGGAATTAAACAAAGAGAGCACTTGGACACAGGAAGGGGACCATCACACCCCAGGGCCTGTCGTGAGGTGAGGGGAGTGGGGAGCGATAGCATTAGGAGATATACCTAAAGTAAATGACGAGTTAATGGGTGCAGCACACCAACATGGCACATGTATGCATATGTAACAAACCTGTACGTTGTGCACATGTATCCTAGAACTTAAAGTGTAATAAAAAATTAAAAATAAATAAATAAATAAAATAAAAATGTTCACACCTATATGTATAATATAAATTATAATTTATAACTTAGATGTCTCCTAAATGGCCAGAAGTAGTAAAACATGCAGCAATATATCTTCTGTAATATAATGCAATTGTTAGAAATAATTGTAAAATTATTCACAATTTTAAATCTAGTTATTATCTAAAGTGAAGCAAAGTAAAAAGAAATGACTTTTATGCTGTGGTTATAAAAATTATAACACACACAACTGAATATTTTTACTTTTGAATTTCTACTTTTGAGTTCTACTTTGGGTAGCCTGGGCAGGCATAACTTCCCTGCTACTAGTGAGAAACGAGAAGAACCATCTAATGAGCAAACTTGTTTAGTTTCTCTAATACCAGTTGCCAACACTTACTGTTCCGAGTTTCCTTGCAGTCAGCCACAGTGACAGAATAGGAGACAGCATGGACATGCAGCCCCATGACTTAGAATCGGCAGTGGCTCCTATCAAAATCAGTGGAAGAGGGCTGGGCGCAGTGGCTCACGCCTGTAATCTTAGAACTTTGGGAGGCTCAGGCAGGATCACTTGAGGCCAGGATTTCAAGACGAGCCTGGGCAACATAGGGAGACCCCTATTTCTACATACAATTTATTAAAAATTATCTGGGTGTGGTAGCATGCAGCTGTGGTCCCAGCTACTCAGGAGGCTGAGGCGGGAGGATCACGTGAGCCCAGGAGGTGGAGGCTGCAGCAAAGCATGATTGTGCCACTGTGCTCCAGCCTGGATGACAGAACAAGATGTTGTCTCAAAAGAAAAAAAAAAAATCACTGGAAGAAACCACTTTGGTCCTCAGAAGCTTTGTTACACCCTTACCTCAAAGCCCATTCTTCATGACCTCTATCTTCAACTGCAGTATCAGCTCTGCTTACAGTCCTCTCCTAACTTTCTTCAAGACAGAACAAATAGATACAAGTTCTTCCTCCTCTTTTTCCTATTTATTTCTTTCGTAAGGTAGACTTTTTTAAAGGAGTGGGTGGGAGGGGGACTAACAAAGCAGAGAGGACTTCTCTCCAGGGTAATAAAAGTGGGGCATCCAGAGTTCAGCCTTTCAAAAAACTTTAACGCTATCAGGTCATTTTAACAACCATATTCTCAATACAGTTGTTGAGAATTCTTGCATCAAAACAATAAAATGAAACATTTCTTAGTTCTGCCAGGTTCACTCCTGTGCTCTGCTTCCCAACAGCACGATGTGAATCACTCATCTTTTCCCAAATGTATTAGTGACATATTTTACTTCAACTTCCTAACTGCCATAACTTTTTCTACTTTTCTAAATAAGCAGTTTCTCTGAATATCCCTTCAAATCCATTAATGATTACTATTTAAACATGAACAGTCTAAAAGATAAAATGCTAAAAATTAAACTTATTAAGATAGTTGGGTATATGTGATTTTTTTATTTTAAAATTCTATTTTGTTTTAATGTTATTACTGTACAAAAGTAAAATTTTTAGATAAACAATAATGTCTCAGGTGGAGATTTAAAGACCTTCTCTGACAACTGCCCAGGATTCTGAGGAACAACGAGAAAATATATGTATTCATGCTCTGGAAATGGCAAGCCACCTGTCAAGTGAAACAGATTCCTATAAAAATCTCTACATTTGTTAGAATACTTAGCATCGTACCTTGGGAGAATTGAGACACTAAATTATTGTTTATGGAACAAACTAATTAAGACCTGGACTTACGTAACCAAAAAAGTCCTATAGTTTCATGTATCATTTTATGCAGTTATTATAAAATGAAACTTATAATTTCTGGGAAAACAAAAGTAATAGATTTTTCCATTGTCATTGAAATGACTAAGCCCCAATACCAAGGATGTAAAGAAAAAAAAAAAAAAAACCTTGTTTATTAATTTTCCAGGGGAAGTGGTTTTATTTTGTAATGTTAGGGGAAGACTTATGAGGTTACAATTTAGCCTTTTTTTCATAAATTTAATTTTAGAGCAGTTTTAGGTTCATAGCAAAGTTATGTGAAAGTTACAAAGATTTCCTATATGACCCCTTCCCCTACACAGGCACAGCTTCCCCAGTGTCCACCTCCAACCACGGTGGTACATTTGTTAACCATTTGTTACAATTCATAAACCCACATTGACTCAGCATTATCACCGGAAGTCCACAGTTCCCTCCCAGTTCACTAGCCCCTGGCAGCTTCTGCCACTTAGCTTAACTTTTATAACAGTAACACCAGTTCTTCAGATGTTTTAAAATGCCTTTTTATACTTTCTCTATTGGTTACATAGAGGTGTATAGCTGCACGTCTCCCACCACCATATCCCCTACCTATTTGCTTCAAACATTATCTGTTATACAACACCATTGTCTGAAATGAAAACCTACAACATTACGGCGGGAACGTTCACTAACAATTACAATTTAAACACCAGTGATGTAATCATTCGCTGGAAAAATATGAATTGAAGACCTACTATGGGCCAAGCTTTAGGGATCTAGCAATGAACAGACAGAGTCCATGCTCTTGGGTTATTTATATTTTACCTATGATATCTAGTACATCAATGGTCTGGATGCTGAGTGAGCTGGTACATATTTCTGGATCTTGATCCTGTTTCTTATGCTTACCTTTTGAGAAAACAGCAAGATATGGAGATAAATATATTCTCCAAAAACTTTACCTCAGAATTAGTGTCCCAAAGAGATTAGAGCTAAAGCCTAATGTGATTTTGTCTCTCTTAAATTATTTATCTACAAGTCCCAAGTAGACATTTTGAAGTTAGGTGAAAGCAAAAGCAGAGATACATGCATTTTTTCTTCTTGCAGTCACCATGGCAGTTGCAGTAAAAATAACAATTAGTATGTGTGGGGTATATGCTAAGTGCTTCATATATATATATTATACATATATGTATGATATATATATTATATATGTATGATATATATACACACACACATATGTATATACACACACATACACACACCACAATCTCATCAGTCCTATAAAAATATGTATTATTGCCCAAACTTTACCCCCAAAATTGCCATGCTCAAAGCATGCTTATTTAGCATCACATTGGCCAAAATGTGACAAATTTTGTAAGCGATATCAAAAAAGTATGAGATGCTACTATTTTCAAATGTAACAATGACCAAGACATCAGCAGTAGACACCCACGCACAAATTAGAAGCACATTTACTAGTTCCTCTCCCACTCCTTCATTCCATTCTTTAGCAAAGACATATCCAATGACCACTTTATGGCAGGCCGTATGCTAATTTTAAGAGCTGTCTTGGTTAATAAGACATAATCCCTGTCTTCCAAGAGTCCTATCTAGTGCTGAAAGGCAGCAAGTAAACAGACAATTAAAATAATGTTTACTAATCTCTAAGCTATGGGTATTTACAGAGTGACCAGAGAGCAATATGCATACTAAACAGACATTTTCTATATATTCCCCTCCAATCTCCAAACAAATTGTTAAATTCCCCTATGGCCTTCTGAGTATGATATTGGAAGTCATTATAACAATGTGATAGCAATTTTACTACTTCTGCTATTGCTGGCTGAATCTAAAGCAAACAGACACTATCAAAGTTATTGATTTAGTAATGACAAATCTCAACATGAGAAAATATTTTAGAAAAACATGGGGAAAAGAAAGTTTTGGGTGGGGAATGAAATAAACACAAGACTACTTGAAAGAGGTACTTTGTGGCCTCATTCATCATTTTCAAGAAAATGTCTGCCAAATACCCAAGTTTGAAAAAACAGTTTATCTGTAACATTATTTCAAGTAAAAATTGGTGTTACATGAAAAAATGGTTAGTTCCAGTTGCACCTAAAATAATCACAAAAGTGTTTTTTCCTTGCAGCAACCATAAATACCTCAATATGCAACAGGAACACTTCATGTATACTTCCCACTTCATCATGCAGAATAGAAAAAAGGTGGATACTTGAGGATTGATAGTTCATAAAAATAATTATTTTTACTGCTTAATCAAGGTCATTCTTAAGCGAAACTGGCTTTTTTTTTTCTTCTGCAAGTGGAAAATAATATAATGATTTCTTGTATGGTTTGGTACCACTGCCTTGATTCATATTAAAGTTCCAGCAGTTTTAACCACTATCGTTTCTGCACCAACCATTGCTTTTACACCACCAGTGCAAATGTCAACAAAGTGCAAAAGGCACATGACACCTCAGGCCCCTCAGGAGTCCACAGGCTTTACATTGCAAACTGCTACCTTAGGGCATATTATGCCATTCCCCTCTTACTCCTTCTTGTTCCTTCACAATCCACACCTTTTTCAAACTCCTTTTTATTCTCTAGTTCCTGGCCCCTCAAAACACAATAAATATTCCTCCACATGCTCCTACATAAAGTGTTGAAAAATGTGAGAGATATCAAAAAAAATCATGAGATGATACTATTTTCAAATCTAACAACGGTCAGGATATCAGGAGTAGACACCATAAAATTAGAAGTAAAGTTGCTAGTTTCTTTATCATTTAATTCATTTTATTCTTTCAGCAAAGAAACATCAAATGCCTACTATGTGCCATATCCAATGTTAATTTTAGGAGATTTCATGAAGAAATGGACCTCCTTAAAAAAAAAAAAAAAAAAACTGGCAAACTTAACTCTATGAAATACCTTGTAAAGACGAAAAGACAAGCTTCAGACCGAGAGAAAATATTTGCAACCAAATATATAACAAAGAACTAGTATCTAGAATGTAAGAAGAATTTTCAAAACTCAACAGTTAAAAGCAAAAACAAATAAGGACTAAAAGTCAAAATGAGCCAAAAACATTAAGAGACATTTCACTAAAGAGGTTATGCAGCTGGCCTTAGGAAAGTGCAAACTAAAATTACAATGAGATATCACTACACACTTGTCAGACTGGCTAAAATAAAAAGTAGTGACAACACCAAATGATCATGAGGATGCAAAGATACTGAATCATTCACATGCTGCTGGTGAGAATGAAAATGGTGCAATCAACACAAGGAAAATGTTTGGCAGTTTCTAGCAAATCCAAACATGCAACTCCCCTGTAGCCCAGCAATTTCACTCCTGGCCATCTATCCCAGAGAAATTAAAACGTAGGTTCACATAAAAACCTGTATATAAATGTCCATAGAAGCTTACTTACAATAGCCAAAAACTGGAAATGCCTTTCAATGGGTGAATAGTTAAACTTTGATGCATCCTTATCATAAAATATTGTTCAGCAATAAATAGAAATGAACTATTAATACATGTAAGAACTTGGATGAATCCCTCCAAGAAATAATGCTGAGTGAAAAAAGCCCATCCTAAAAGGTTACATCTGTATCATTCCAGTTATACAACGTTGCTGAAATGACAAAATTACAAAGACAGAGAACACATTAGTGGTTGCTAAGGGTTAGGAAGAGAGGAAGGAGGTGGGCGTGGTTTATAATGTAGTGAAGGAATGGTTCTGTATCTTTACTATCATGATAGACACATGATCCTACAAATGTGATAGAATTGCATAGAATCAAACACACACATATGAAACAAGTGAAATCCGAATAAGTGGATTTCACCAAAGTTAAACTTCTAGTTATGATATTGTACTAAGATTCACAAAATGTTACCATTGGAGAAAACTGGGTGAATGGTACATGAGATCTCTATTATTTCTTAAAACAGCATGTGAATATGCAACTATCTCAAGATAAAAAGTTAAATTTAGAAAATGCATTAAGAAAAGTTTCAGGATACAAAATCAAAATTTAAAAATTAATTGTATTTATATAAATTAAAAATGTGTTAATACAAAAAATAAATATGAAAACAATTCAATTTACAATAGCATCAAAAATAATAGAACATTAATACTTAGAAATACACTTAACAAATAGGTGAAAAACCTATACACTGTAAGCTATAAAACACTGCTGAAAGAATGTAAAGAGTACATAAATAAATGGAAAGACATCCATGTTCATGGATAGAAAGACTTCATATTGTTGAGATGTCAATTACTTAAAGCAATCTAGAGCTTTAATCCCAGTGACATATTTTGCAGAAATAGAAAAATTCGCCACAGAATATATATGGAATCTCATGGATTCCCAAATAGTCAAAGCAATCTTGAAAAAGAAGAGCAAAGTTGAAGGACTCACACTTCCTAATTTCAAAACTTACTACAAAGTTACAGTAATCAAAACAGTGTGGCACCAACATAAAGACAGATATACAGACCAAAGAATAGAAAGCCCAGAAATAAACCATCATATATATGGTCAAAAGGCTTTTGACAAGAGTGCCAAAACCATTAATAGGGAAAGGACAGGTTTTTAAACAAATGGTGCTGGAAAAATATAGTCACATCCAAAAGAATAAAGTTGGACTCTTAATTTACACTATAATATAATATAATATAATATAATATAATATAATATAATATAAAAATTAACTCAAATTGTATCAAAAATCTAAGCATGAGTATAAAAACTATAAAATTTTAGAATAAAACACAGGAGAAAAGCTTCATGACATTGGATTTGGCAATTATTTCTTGGATATGACACTAAAAGTACAGGCAACAAAAGAAATTTAGATACATTGGACTTCATCAAAATTGTACACCACAGGACACCATCAACAGAGTGAAAAGACAACACAGAGAGGAAATATTTACAAATCATATATCTGATAAAGTATAAATGTCCAAAATATATTTTTAAAACCTCCTATAGCTCAAGAACAAAATAATCAAAAAATATAATTTTAAAATGGTCAAATAATGAATAGACATGTTTCCAAAGAAGAAATACAGGTGGCCAGTAAGTACATGAAAAGACGCTCAACATCCCTAAACATTAAGGAAATGCACATCAAAACCACAATGAGTTCATCTCACACATGTTAGGATGGCTATTATAAACAAACAAGCAAACAGAAAAGAAAAGTGTTAGCATTACGCTAAGTGAAATAAGCCAGTCATGAAAAAAGAAATATTAGATGAACCCACTCATATGAGGTACCTAAAGTAGTCAAATTCATAGAGACAGACAGTAGAATGGGGATTTATAGGGGTTGGAGGCAGAGGAGAATGGGAAGTTATTATTTAACGGTATGGAGTTTTAGTCTGGGAAGACGAAACGTTTTGGAAACGGATGGCAGTGATGACTACACAACAATATGAATGTACTTATTGCCACTGAACTGTACCCTTAAAAATGGTTTAGATGGTAAATTTTATGTTATGTATATTTTATTAGAATAAACATTAAAAAACACATTAAATAACAACAACAACAAACACCGACAGGTAAAATAATGTAAAAAAAAAAAAAAAAAAAAGACCAGGGTGGTGACTCTCACCTGTAATCCCAGCACTTTGGGAGGCCAAGGTGGGTGGATCATTTAAGGTCAGGAGTTCAAGACCAGCCTGGCCAACATGGTGAAACCCCGTCTCTACTAATAATACAAAAATTAGCCGAACATGGTGGCACACACCTGTAGTCCCAGCTACTTGGGAGGCTGAGGCATGAGAATCACTTGAACTCAGGAGGCGGAGGTTGCAGTGAGCTGAGATTGTGCCATTGCACTCCAGCCTGGGCGGCAGAGAGACTCTGTCTCAAATAAATTAATAAATAAACAATAAAGTAAAGATGCTTTATCTTTCTAAAACTGTACTTTTTGCTGGCCTTGCACAGATATGCATAATGTAAATATTTTGTGGCTTTAAAAACTAACCTATCTTTACATTCATATAATTTTGTGATAAAAACTTGCAATTTGGTATTAAAGCATCTTTTGACGTATAGAATATTTTATTTAAGTGAGAACTAATGGAATTATTGCAGAATGAATATGTGAATTAAAATGCAAGCAATGATATTGTTATGTTTTCTGTAATTCTAGAGAGGAGAGTTGACTTCCCTTGAGATATGATCTTTCCAGACTAAAGGTGAAAAGCAAATAAAGTATTGCTCTGTTGCTTCATTACCTTATTAAGGAAGGTTGACTCTGTGCTTGGCCAGCAGAAAAAATAATTTATTTCACTGTCACTTTATTTATTCACCTGCAGCAAGGTAAAGATGTTACTTGTAATTTATTTAGCTTATATTGGACACCTAGCCATCACAGGAAACATACCCTATTATTAGGAAAGCAATTATCTTCTCTTATTTGGGTAACATGTATAACCAAATTATTTATAATAAAAGTTTTCTACACATGAAATGTTCACGATTCTTAAAAAAGTATTTCAAACTTTTAAAAAATCCATTTGCAGTAGTACATTGTTTTAGTTAAGAAATTATAACAAAATCAAAACTAAAATCATCTTGATACTTATGGTAATATGACTATGTATCTCAATTACACATGTTTTTAGAAGTGGCAATTGTGCTGAGTTAAATTAACTCTTACATAGATAAATACAGATTAAACTTTATAAAAATCTTTCAAAGACTGTTAACTTTAATAGTTAAGTAGTAGTTATAACCAAAATTGAGTGACTGCTGGGTCAGAAAAAACAAACCTGAACATTTTTCACCTGATATAGCCTACGTAAACTGAAGTGATGTGGAAGCTACGAGGTGCCTAATCCTAACAACCTTGTAGAAGAGTCTTCCAAATCCTACTAAACTCCTACTTTGTCTCATGAAAAGGGAGGCTCGGGGCAAGACCATCATAAGTGTGCCTCAATAGGAGGGAAATCCTTTAGTCTTTATTATAGAATCAGAACAAAGTGAAAAGCATTCCAGAAATTAATCTTCAGGCCTCCTTTGACCTTCCTTCCAAGAAATCATGGACTACCTGAGTGTTCCCTTAACATACTAAAAGTGATACAGTGTGGGACACTTTCAGGGCGAGGCACTTCCCACAATCATCTTTCTCTTCTTTCGCTCCATCCTGTTCACAGATATTGATTGTGATCAGTTACAGATAAGAGAGGCCAAGAATTTCAAATCATATATTTCTTCATAAAGGAAATGGATACTTCCATATATAAAAACAATCCTTCTATTGGTCAACCTGAACTGGACTTGCTATGACCGTAGAGAGCGGAGGGAGCTTTCTTCTCCTTGGTTTTCTGCATTAGATGCCCAGTGGTCCTGTAGGTCTTTACTAGATGGCTGTTTTTAAAATATTTAAATGTGCCTAAAAAATATAGAAAACCACAAAGCACTCTAGGATGGAGAGAGAGGGAGAAATAAACTAAGTGAAGTAGAGGCCATATTTAGCGTCATTAACTCAGTTGTTCAGTTGGCTCCCCAAAATATAGCTGGTAATAAAATCAGAATGGCCAAAGAAGCATAGCTGTACTCAAGTATATATCTATTTAGAGAGGGTCTGATCCACAAGGGGTGAAAGTCCATGTAAATACTACCAGTTCTGGGCAATATTTGCATAACTTTCCCCGGATGCCCTGCCAACTTAGAACTGGGTAGACAAAATGGGCTTCAGACCTTGGGGAGAAGTTAGCAAGAACAAAGTAGGTGATCAGGGCCATAGACTAGTAGTCTGGGATACAAAATCAGGGTCCAGTCCTGGAGATAAACGGATATATATATTCCAAGTATTGGAGTGGACGCCAAATCCTAGAGGTTGAGCATGCAGGAGGGTTATAGATGGTAAAGCTAAAGGTCCAGAGATACACCATTTCCTAAATTCAATACAGGATATAAATACAATTAATTATATATGTCTGGTATAGATAGAATTCTTAGCACATTTCCTAACCCATATGTACATAGGCCTGACCCAAAAGAATGAGAACTGAAATTACACTTGAAGGTGACATGCAACCTTCCTTAGTCAGGAAGTAGACTATCCTCTCATTAGTCTGGTTATATCTGATCTTTATTTATACTATGTGCAGAAGTAGAATTAATAGCCAATTAAAATATTTTTGAAAATCAGAAAATATGACAGAAAAAATGATATGATTGTAACATTATATAAACAGCTTTCCACTAAATTCAACACTTATTCATTATTTTAAAAAAAAAACCTTTTAAACTAGAAAAACTAATTTTAATCTGGCAAAGAACTATCTTTAAAAATTATGCCTACAGTATGCAATATATTCAATGATGAAATCTTGAAAACATTCTCTGAGCTTGAAAAGGAAACAATGACCACCACTATAAACACTTTTATTTACTAGAAATTTTAGCAAACTTCAATTTACCAGAAATTTTAGCAAAATGAGGCAAAGAAAATAAATAAAAGGCATAATGAAGCTACCATTAAGACAACATGGTTGTGTAATTGAAAATCTACATGAATCTACAGACACACTGTTAGAAATAAAAAGTAAATTTAGCAAGATTTCTTGGTAGAAAGCCAATAGAAAAAAATCATTTATATTCCTGTTTATCACTGAAAAAGAAAAAATGAAAATTTAAAAATAATATTATTTATAATGCCATTAAAATCATCATTTAGCAACAAATCTAAACAGAAATGTGCAACATGCCTACACTAATATGGATACAATATTGTTGAAAAGAATTAGAGATCTTTAAAACATCAGGGTTATGCCATTTTCACAGATTAGGAAACTCAGTACTGTAAACATAATGTTTCTCCTCAAATTAATCCATAGATTCAATGAAATCCTAAGTAAAATATCAGCCGGTTTTATGTGTGACAGGGAGCAGTGAAAAAATTATCAAAATTAATAAGGAAATGCAAAGGGCCAAAAATAGCCAAGATAGTCTTGAAGAAGATGAGTAAAATTGGTAGATTACACTATAAAATATTCAGAACTATTATCAATCTACAGTAATTACAACACTATAACATTGACTCAAAAGTAGACAAACTGGACAACAGGACAAAATAGAGTTCAGAAGCAAACCCACACATGCGCAGTCACCTTATAACAAAGCTGACTAAATTGCAGGAGGAGAAGTTACTGTGAGAATTATGCATATATGGGAACAACCAAAATATACAGATATAAAGTAAAAATATAGATGTAGATATTTTGACACTCTAACATAACCAAAAGTCCATTCCAAATAGGTTGAGAAGATCTGAATATTAAAGGTAAACACTAATATGATAAAACAAAATTAACATTTTTAGAAGAAAATCTAATAGAACATTGTTGTAATTTTGGAGTAATCAAAAATGTCTATTAAAAAATGAAAAGGCCAAGAAACATCTGGAAAAATTCTCAACATCATTGATCAGAGAAATGCAAACTAAAACCACAATGAGCTATCACCTTATACCCATTAGCATGGCTACTGTCTAAAAACAACAAAACAAAACAGAAAATAATTGTTGGTGAAGATGTGAAGAAATTATAAAGCTTGGGCATGGTGGGATTGCAAAATAGAGCAACCCCTATGGAAACAGTATGGAAGCTTCTCAAAATATTAAAAATGAAACTTCCATATGACCCAAAAATCCCACTTTGGATATATAGCCAAAAGAATTGAAAACAGAGTCTTGAAGAGATATCTGTGAACCCATGTTCAAGGTAGGAGCAACCTAAGTGTTCATGAATGGATCAATGCATGAACAAACTATGGTAGATAGATACATATACAATGAAATATTACTCAGCCTTGAAAAGGAAGAAAATCTTGTCATACACTGCCACATGGATGGACCTTAAGGGCATTGTGTTAAGTGAAGTAAGCCAGTCACAAAAAGATAAATAGTACGTGATTCCATTTATATTAGATATCTAAAGTAGTCAAATTCATAGAAACAAAGTAGAATATTAGTTACCAGGGGCTAAAGGGCGTGGGGATATAGGAGCTGTTGTTTAATGGGTATGGAATTTTAGATTTGCAAGACTAAAAATTTCTGGAGACCTGTTTCACAACAATGTGAATTTACTTAACACTAGTGAACTGTACCTTTAAAAAATGGTTAAGATGGTATATTTATATAAAAAGATATGAAAGCACTAAATTAGACTATACTAAAATAAAGATTTTTGTCAAGTTACCTGATAAGGCAATTGATAGAATGAGAGAAAATATTCACAACACATGTGTTAGCAAAAAAAAAAAAAAAAGAAAAAAACAACAAAGTATATCTAGGATGTGTTTTTTAATTGTAAGAATCAGCAAAAAAAAAAAGACATATAGCAGTAGAAAATGGGCAAAGCTTTCAACAGACACTTGAAATAAATTATATTCAAATAGCAGATAAACATATGAGCATCATTAGTCTCAGAGAAATACTAAAACTTAAAACAACAATTGAAATAAAATACTATTATACACCTACTAGAATGTCTAGATGAAAAAGATATATAACGCCAAGTGTTGGTGAGGGTGTGGGACAACTACAAACTCTTCTCATTCCTAGTAGAAGAGTACATTGGCATAACTACTTTGGAAAGCCCTTTGCTGGTATCTTCTAAAGCTAAATACATGAATATTCTATGATTCAGCAATTCTACTCCAAGGTATATTCCTGCATAAATGTCCACATTTGTTCACCAAGAGACAACTACTAGTACTAGTAGACAAGTATTAGAAATTTATAACAGATGTACTAGATTACTACCAGCAGTACTACTCAACCAAATGGTCAGCTGAGGTAGAATGACAAATACATTGTGGTACATTCACAGCACAGAGAAGACAATACGACAGTGAGAACCAATGGTATTCAACAATGAGAGTCAACAAATACAACTGCTCCATAAAAAGAGATTCCAGTCATAAAATTGACTCCACCTATATGATTAATTGCCATGTTAGAAGTCAGCTGATTAGATGTCACGTATTCCTGATCTGAGCGCTGATTACATAGCTGTTTTCAGTATGTGAAAATCTATGTTGATGTATACTTACATAAGTACTTTTCTGTAGGTGGATTATAATTTATTTTAGCAAATTTACATAATTCATAAGGAAGAGGTTTGGCATCATCCTCTGCCCATTCAGTTTTCTTACCTTCTTCATCCAACTGGTTACAAAGTTCCATGAATACCACATTCTAAACATTCTCACATTTTCCCCAATTTCTATGTCCCCGGTTCCACTTTCTGCCTTCCACCCCCTTACTCTTATTTATTCATTCAGTAAAATGTTTGAAAACATGCATACTATGTACCTGGCACTCTGCTTGAACTGAGAATTCACGATGAACAGAATGCTATAGTGGCCCCTACCTGGTGGATGTGTTAATCTCCCATGCGCCATGTGGCACAGTGATGATTCTCAATGCCAGTCTGACCCAAGTCAAACAATCAGGATCTTCCCTAGGATTTTGGTGGTGAGGGCGTGAGTTGTTGCAAACTTTGGGGAAAGGAAACTTTGACCCTTCCACCCACTTGCATAAATCTGTTCTACAGAAGTAATGGCACAAATGTATTTGCCCGTTTATTGCAACATTTTGTATTGTAACAAAACTTTCCATATGAGAGTACAAAACCTGAAAAATCTCCCGAAAGTCCATCAATGCAACAATCTTTCTTTCCTTTTACATTTTTCCTCCCTCTGTTTCTGGGGTTTTGCCTTCTTTTTCTCCTTTTGATCACTCTCCTTTACCACCCTCACTCGCACCATCCTCTCCTGATTGGCCTCCACTTGTCTCCCAGGACCAGCTGGTGCATTCCTCCATCTAGAATGTTCCTGGTACCCCAGGCACTGTGGAACGTGCTGCTTCTTTGCTTCAATTATACTCTATCACTCTGCATACTCTAATAAATACTAAAAAGGATTAATTACAACCTGCATTATTCAGTTCTAAAGCAGTACGGTGGTTTAAGAAACACACAAATTATCCCCCAAAAATTCAAGTTAAGTCAGCACTTTTGTTTTCTCTAACACCTTAAGGGAACTTACAGCCCCCCAACAATACTTATTTAAAAAATCATCTTTCTCCTTGTCCTTAATATATTGCCTTTTTTCCTCAAAATTTTCCCTCCCAAATGTAAATTAGTACAACCACTATAGAGAACAGTTTGGAGGTTCCTCAAAAAAGCTAAAAATAGAGCTACAATATGACCCAACAATCCCACTGCTGGGTATATACCCAAAAGAAAGGAAATCAGTATATCAAAGAGATATCTGCATGCCCGTGTTTGTTGCAGCACTGTTCACAATAGCCAAGATTTGGAAGCAACCCAAGTGTCCATCAACAGATGAATGGATAAAGAAAATGTGGTACATATACACAATGGAGTACTATTCAGCCATAAAAAAGAATGAGATTCAGTCATTTGCAACATGGATGGAACTAGATATAATTACATTAAGTAAAATAAGTCATGCACAGAAAGACAAACATCACGTGTTCTCTCTTATTTGTGGAATCTAAAACCAAAAACAATTGAACTCAGGGAAATAGAAAATAGAAGGATGGTTGCCAGAGGCTGAGAAGGGTAGTGGTGAGTGGGAGGGAGGTGGTGATGGTTAATAGGTACAAAAAAAAGATAGAAAGAATGAATAAGACCTAGTATATGATAGCACAAGAGGGAGACCACAGTAGATAATAATTTAATTGTACACTTTAAAATAACTAAAAGGATATAACTGGATTGTTTTTAACAGAAATAAGTACTTTGAGGGGATGGATACCCAATTTTCCATGACATCATTATTACACATTACAAGCCTGTACCAGAATACTTCATGTACTCATAAATATATATACCTACTCTGTATAACACGCAATTTTTTTATTTCCCAAAATAATTTATTTTGTCCTCTTTTTTTGTGTGCATTTTCTTGTCCTTTTCCTCTCTTCTTTTGCTCAAAATATTTCATCTCAAACACCCAAGAGCTCATTTGGCAAGCAGGCCCCTTCTTAGAGAGGACAGAAAGAAAGGGAATGAAGTAGATGGAGCCAGAACGCTCTTTAGTATGTGGGGATCAGGAAGGGTAGGATTATTCTATGTTAATCGTTAGCCCATCACACATCTGTTCTAACCATTATGACTACATTGGATAATTTAATTGTACATGGATGGAACATGTATAACTTTCTACCTAGAATGTAAGCTCCTTGAGGATAAGGATTTTATCTCATTCACCATTCTTTAGAACACTTGTACACTTAATGAATATATTGAATAATTGATAGAATGAATCATGTAAATATACTGTTAATCTAACTTCATACCTTAAAGATACCCTGTCAGTTCCCTGGTATTTTCATTGAGATTTTTGAGACTGGATAACATACATTTTGATCAAAATACATTGTGTCATTCTAAGTGTATCTGTGGAGAAGATGTCTGTGAGGCTCTTTTTTATTTATGAAAAGCATAATATCTTGGACTGCACTTATTTTCTTGAGCAGTCAAGAGTGTTATAAAATCCATTCTTTAACAAGAGAACACAGACCATGTGACTCAACAAACCATGAGCTCATATACAAGGAAGTGTATTGCTTTGATCTTAGTACACAGCACAGTGCAGTTTGATACTAGCTTTATGTTCCAAATTGGAAATTCTAGGTAAGAAAAACTTTATATGTTAATAAGTTCAGCAAGAACTAGGAAAGTTTCCTCAAGGCTTAACTAAGGTGCTGGATAAAGCATGCTCCATTTAGTAATCTTTGTGAGCCACAGCAGATCACAGGAATTCCAGGATGGGGACATAAACTGAAAAATATAAATATCAAATCATATTGCTAAGTTGAGCTGTCTCATCAGCTTTTACCGCTTTCCTGGAATTGTGCTCGATTAGTTGTTTGAGTTTGTTTACTCTGTTAGACTATCATGGTCTTATAGCAACAAAGGTTGTTTGGTTTGATGTAGTGTTACCAATTATTGCTTTGTTCTTAACAATAACAATTTTTTAAAAAAAAGAAATAACTAGTTTTTTCGCACACTGTTCTGCCTCATAATTCTAGCATTTCCATTTTAAACTAGTATAAAATATGGTTTATAAGATTATGTTAATTTCTGAGTTCACACAAGGATGTCTAGACTGAAATTTAGGTTACTGAATGCCTCACAAAGTCATAGAACTCTATTGCTGGACGAAATTTGGAAGATATCTATTCACAACTTTGAGTGTGACCTTGGATGAGGTACTTAATTTCTCTGTACCTCGGTGTCCCCATTTGCAAAATGCGGATGCTAACGGTTGAATAACAGGATTAGAAACATGTAGCTCCTCTTTTAGATAATACAGGCTTAGAGCAACCTACAGGGAAAAAGATTAAAGAAACAAACGAACTCATGGAGTTTGTTTGAAGCTTTGAGCCTGCCAGAAATTTATAGAAATACATGAATTATAGAAATTCAGAGGAAAATATGCTCTCTCACAGAGATTTTCTAAAATATGGATTTGGGGAGATCTGGTATCCAAGGGAAAACATACACACACAGTGGAGTAGAAATGATTTGTCATTACCTACTCAATAGAGGGAATAAATGTGAATTAAACGAGTTAAACAAACTAGGCAAGAATGTTAACAGTCCATGCGAAACACTGGTTATTATGTAGAATTGTATTACCTGTGTCCCTTGCAACAATGTAATTATATCTGTACCAAAATCTCTTTCAGCATCAGCTCCAAAAATGCAACCTTTTCTGGAATGGCCCCATTGCAAAGGATTGTGTTTTTGTCAATGTACTGGATTTTCACATTCTCTATATCTGACATACACTGAGTCTAAGTAGATAAGCCCAAGACAGGAACCTTTTTTTAGGTTGTCCCTCATGCGGTCCACACCATGAGCCCCACAATAAAGACATTGTGTGTGAATCCAGCAGCCGTTTGTAAAGTGGACATTGCCAACAGGTTTAAGTGTTTCACTGGACCTTATTTTATTAAACTGTAAATATTCAGTCAAACTGTAAAGGCTCTCTTTATTATTTTAATTTTCAGAATTCATTAACTTTAATGAGATTTAGAAATGCAGAATGACCATAGGATTGGACCATCCATTCTTCTGAAATATGAATTTTCAAAATTAACATTTGAGGAAGAAACAATCATTATCACACTGAAACCCTTATTTTGAGATCTTTAGGTTGCTGAAGCAAAATCTGACTTGTTTTTACAGTGTTAAAAAGAGCTGTGGGAAAGTTATCCCTAGAAGGATTCATGGCTAATTGAAATTTTCAAATGATATAATCTGAAAATTAGTGTTTGCAACAAAATCAGTTACTCAACCTTGAACGTAGCATTCTGTGTGCTCAGCTATATAATGAGCTGCTTTCGTGAGGTCTGCAGTCCTTGACATTTGTCATAATCCTCAGACCACCCAAATATAGCAATCTGCTATTTGGAAAAGACACCCTATGAGTTTCTCTCTTTCTCTTCTTAAGGCCATATTTTTAAAGAGCCATCAGTTATCCATAGAATTCACTCATCATGCTAATGGCTTCTATAAATACCCTGACAGAACATTCTTCTCAAAGTTGTCTAGCAAAGAAAGGATGTAAGAAATGTATCCTCAGAGGCTGTGACCAGGGCCATGCATGAGTCGACTTTCTGCCTCTGGTAAGTAATCATGAATGAGTATTGAAAGTCCTACCTTCTAGAGTATTCTATGTGCAACAAAGCACAGGCAGCCCCAGGTAGAAAGTGTGTTAAAATATGGGGCGACAATAATTCTGCTGAATATTTGTAAACTTTTCACATTATAGCATTTAAATGGTGGATTACATTTTATTTATCTTAAGGCTTTCTTTCAAGAACTCTTTACAGGGAAAAAAGGTATCTATTTTATTACCCTTAGCTCAGATTGCTATAAGAAAATGCCAGAGACAGAGTAGTTTAAACAACAGATGCTTATTTCTCCCAGTCTCTTAGTTCTGGAAGCTAGAAGTCCAACATCAAGTGCCAGCATAGTTGGCTTAGGGTGAGGGCTTTCTGGTCGGTTTATGGTGAGGACTTTCTTTCTGGCTTATAGATAGCTGCCTTCTCTCCATGTGCTCACATGGTCGTTTCTCTCTTCCATCTCTTATAAAGCCACTAATCTCATCATGAAGGTGCTACCCTAATGGCTTAATTTCACCTAATTACCTCCCAAAGGCCCCGTCTCCAAGTGCCATCACATTAGAGATTGACAGTCCATGTAACACATACCCTTGAATAAAGCCAACGTCTGTAATAGGATCATCAATTGGCACTTTAATCATTGAATAGACTTTACAATTCCATGTTACAGCAATATTCTCAACAATAAGCAACAGGAAAATGGAGCACAGAAACTAACATTTGATGATGATTAGAGTGAACATATAATTTGTCATGTAAACTTCTGAGATTAAGAGGGAGTGCAATTAATAATTAGTATAATCACTAATACCATTATAAGTATCAATTAATCTAATTATGAATAATTATTCCAAGAGAACAGGTACAAACCAGGACTTCCCCTTCTGATATCTAACCAGGTACTATGCTGACTCTAGGACATGCTCTGCCTTATTAGTTCACAACATAGATGGATAAAGCCCAATGTGACAGATAAAAAACTAAGCCCCAGAAAACGTAAGTAACTTAGTAAATCAAGGAACTGGGATTTGAACACAATTGCCTGTCTGGCTAAAAGCCGGGGCTTTTCTTGCCATATTGCTGCGACTATGGATTAGAGAAATAATGGCAATATTTTCTCTTAAAAGTTGACAAAGAGGGAGCATACTCACTTGTCCTCACTCACCCTCTGTCTCTCTGTATGTGAATATAAGTATAGTTACAAAAGACACACATGTTGGTTATTAGAAGTCAATGAGATGGAATACAATTCTGCCTCTAGCAAAGAAAATAAATTTGAGATTTCACAAATCTTTCTAAATCAGGTGGCAGTACCGACTTGTGATTCAATAGAATCTTTGTTGCATCCCCTATGGAAGCATTCCTCTTTGGAACTAAGATCACTAGCCCAGGCCAGCCTTAAGTAGCAGGAATGGGGAGCAAAACTTTGCTAGTGGATATTAAGGATTATAGGCAGTGAAGTTACTTTCATTTCAATCCCCTTGATTTCTGGACCCATGAATCTTGGCCATGGGAGACGCAGCCTCATACGTCGGATGCTGATTTAGAGCACACACAGCCTTCTGGAGGACATTGCCTCAGCCTTCAGGTGTTGTCACCTAACCGATGCCTTAACTGGGTTTTCAAAAGGTCACTCCACCATTCTATCAAGCCAGCCACTTCAGGAGGGCGAGGAACGTGATGAGACCAGTGAAGTCCATGAACAGGAGACCATTGCCACACTTCATTTGCTATGAATAAGTTCCTAGATGGGAAACTATAATGTGTGGAATACCATGATGGTGAAAAAAATATTTTGTAAGTTCACAAATGGTGGTTTTTGCAGCATATTACAGGCAGAGAAAGCAAAATCATATCTGCAGTAGAATCTCTTCCAGTAAAAACAAAATGCTGTCCTTGCCTTGATAAAAGTGGTGCACCGTAATCAGCCTGCCACAGGTAGCTGGCTGATCACCCCAGGGAAAGATGACATATCAGCAGTTCAGTGTTGGTCTCTGTTGCTAGCAGATTGGGCACTGAGTAGTGGCAGTAGCAAGGCTGGCCTTGGTGAGTGGATGTCCGTGTTTCCGTGCCCACCAACCTCTCTCCTGGCTACCATGGCTGATTTGTTCATGAGCCCATGAGGTAATAACAGGGGTGGCTATGAAAAGAGGCTGATTAGTATGAACAGAACAAATCATACTGTCTTTTTCATTTTTAAACTCCTCCTTTGCCAAGACCACCCATCAGTGAACTTTCACATGGGAAACAGATATCGTAACATTCTGTGACCATTTGGAGAGCTCTAGCCACATACTTCTTCCCCAGACCTCCATGTCACCAATGTTCCCATCATGTTCCTTCCACATCCCTTGTTCTGAGATAGGGCAAGGCAGCCAGGCCCTTATACACCCACATGGATCAGTCATTGAAAGGAGATAAGCTTTCTGGTGAGGCAACCATGTTCATGGAAGACAACCCCATAGAGGAGCTACAGCTGAGCACCATCTTCCAGCAGCCCTCCTAGTAGCCCAGGAGATAAATTCTTTATTGATAAAGAGGTTCCTGGCAGCATGTAACAGGCTATCCCAGCATCCACTACATGGCTCCTTCTGTTCTCCACTCCGCTGAGCCACTTGACATCAAAATTTGAACCAGAATAAAAATGAGTTTAAATGAAACTTGAATTATTAGGTTACTACAGACATTAGCAATGTTAACATTAGAGATTTTAATTACAAAAATATTTGAAACTTTAAGTATTAATTTACTACTGAGTCCTTAGCCTTCTATTATTCTTAGTTCCAGAGGGGTAGTCTCCCAATGCAGATCATATTTAGAACATTGGCCTGAGATTCTCATGCCTCTGCCTACTTTGTGGAATTTTTTTGTTTGTTTGTTTTTGCCAAAGGAAAAGACCTACATGTACCATTTTCTGTAGTGTGGCGTTCCTGCAGATATTGATGATAAGTTTTCATTATGAAAATCACTCCTCAGTTTCTTAAAGAGTCTACAAATTCCCCAACCCTCTTAGAATTTAAAATATATTGTATATAATTTTCTCTGCAATATGTACTAAATCTGTATGGTAGAATATGTCTGGAAATGATATACACATCTAAAAGGTGCCTTTATTAACTAGATCAAATCTTAGTGTGAAATTGAAAGCTTCTGAGATTCTCCATCAGCTCAGCTGTGCCCTCCTGGGCTCTGTGACCAAGAGTGATTCACTTCCTGCTCTCAATTCTTTATTGGAAAGGAGGTAGAACCGTCTATGCATAGAATGCAATGGAGTGTCTCCCTGCCCCAGCCTATGTTTTGATGTCCACTGAGGATGACTAAACTGCTACCAAATGAACCCAATACAGCTTACCTAAATGCTTTTTAAGGTGCAATTTTGAAAATAAATTGGGCTTTAAAATATGTTATTTTACAAAACAATTTTCAAATGGTTGCTCCCAAAAATCAATTATTTACTTTAAAATCATTGTTTTTATAGAATTTACCTTACAAAATCAGCTAAATGTCACTGTGAGTATATTCTCTTGTACTCAAATTTAATTATTGACTCTACAAATGTCCTAGGTATTTATATAGCTGCACTTGCAATTTATTTTGTTTTCAAAACATAATTTTCTCTGGTTTTGTTTTTTAAACCAGGAAGGAAATGTAAGAGTGTTATAGCAACCATAGGTACATTAGGTGAGAGAGAAAACTCAGGTCACTGTCTCAGTCCCAGCGTTTTCTCAAGCAGAGGCACATTTTCCACAGGGTCACTGGGTCTCTACAAGCAGCATTCTTTCTGCCAGGCACTTTGTAATGTGCAATGAACGGTGTCATTTATTTTCATTTCCTCACACTTAATTGCATGCTTCTTGCTTCCAACATTAAGCCAGAAGGCAGGTGGCAGAAGCAATGAACTGAGCTGGGACTGTCATGTTATAGGCCATGCTCCCGCCCTTAAATACAAGCCGACTGTTTACAACCCAGCAGAAGCCACTGGGCTGGAAAAATGTTCTCTTCTGTTGCAAGTTCTGATGCTGCAGAAGCTACTATGAAGACTAATGCCCAATGAAGAGAAGACACTCAATTGACTGTACTCTTCAGCAACATCAACCTAAAAGTGATGAAGATATTAGTCCAATAATAGATATCAAATCTACTATGTATCCTGACAAATTATATGAATCAACTGCTAGATGTTATGATGATGAGAGGACAATTGGTCAGTGCACAGCTCTTGTTCAAACTATGTGCCTTACTTCTAAATACTCTCTATAAATTTCAAGCCAATCTGTTTAAAATTGATTACCTAAAGGAGCAGTTTAACTTAGTTAAACAAATTAAATATCAAATAGATGTAATTAATATGTACATATATAATTATTTATAAGTCATTTAATAACATATTCAAGATAGAAGATCATTTTCATACTCTTGGGGATATCTCAATATGATGCAGTTTTGTGGCCCAAAATAAAATTGTTTAATGTTGAGACAAAATAAATTTAGTTGACATCTTCCCCAGAATAACATACCCTTTTTTTCCGTATTACTGTCTTTAAAGAAATATTTGGCACCATGTAAGTTTGGCTTCTTCAGTGATGTCACACATGTGTTGCTTATCAGTTGTCCTTTGGAATCAGAGAATGAACACTGCATTACAATGGTAAAGAGGAACAAATGTCACAAGAATCTAATTTCCTGAGGCAATTCGTTCTTTTGTTAGGATAAAAAAAAAAAGCCGCCACATTGTATGAAATGTGCATTTTGCTTACTCTTGATAATTTTTATAGAAATGTGACTTGAAATAATGGAAGTGAGGAACAGAGCAGGAGCCCTCACTCTTTTTCGCTTCCAACGGGACATAGGCAATGAGGCTTTTCCAAGTTTTTTCTCTTTTGCCCCAAATCTGGATTCTGGCTGCATATCAGGGCTTAAAAGTGTTAAGCATGCTTTTTCTCAACCTTCTCTCCATCCTTTCTGCCGCCTCTATCTCTTCTCAGCCTACCGTTTTCTCTTCAAATTTTGGCTGCTGTTATTCCCCAGCCTCTCTCTACATTAGTGTTTGATAAATGTCTACCTGCCACCTAGTTTTTATATGTCTTCTATCTGGGAATCTGCAAAGTTGTTTTTTGGGTTTTTTGTTTGTTTGTTTGTTTGTTTGTTTTGTTTTTGTAGGACTCATATAACAAATTACTATCACATTTGTGAGGAAGTAAATACAATCACACATGTATTTACCGTGTGTGGTAAATATTACAGAAATGTCATACTAGACCACAGTTTTAACTAGGCATAGATAGCACTGTTTCCCAGAATTTTGATGGTCTTTGATTAAAAAGGTCCTGTGACCAAATAAATGTGGGAAATGTTGCCCACCAAATTTCTTCTAGGAAAATTCAAATGTACATGCAGTCCCATAGTGAAGAAATCTAACTCGGTGTTTTCTAAACTTACCTGAGCTTGGACTCTACTTTTTCATAAACTGTCTATTAACATTTCTTGGAACACTTTTTGAGGAACATTGGTTTAGAAACTATAAGGATAAGTAATTATTAGACAATAATTTAAAAGCAATAAATAGTTACATTTATAAAATCGCTGAGTTAATAAAGCAAATCAAGAATATATTCTCAAGTATAATTTATGATATTAACATAAATAATGTATTTTAATAACCATTGAAAATAGTCACAAAGACTTAACTTTTTCTTATTCTGCACTGTAAATTTAATTAGGCTGAAATATTTTCTTTCATTAATGCACCAGCATCAAAGATCTTCCGTTATGGGTAAAGTTCCTTTGATGCTGTTTGGAAAAACAATGCTGGTTGTTTACAACTTTATTGCCAGTCTACATATTTTATGTTTTTGTGAATCTTTCCATGGGTTGTTGGATAATTTTTAAATATAAACAAATCAAAGTCACTAATTTGTAACAGTTAGAAATGATCATTTCTGGTATATTTGATGATTATTTTGACTTTCTCTGGTGGGAGATTTATTTATTCTCTATTCAATAAACATCTATTGAACATGTATTATGTGCCAGGCATTGTGCATGGGCCTTGAATTCATCAGTGAACAAAAAGGTTAAGATTTCTTCTCTTGTGTAGCTTATATTCTAGTAGGATTAGAAGTGGTGGCAGTTGATAAATAATACACATAATACATGGGTATGTTATATAATGTATTATAAAGTATGTATGAAGTAAAACAAATAAAGAGCAAGATTAACAAATTAGGAGAGATGGAACACGGTAAAGGGTGACTTAATTTTAAGTAGAGTAGTCAACAGAGGCCTCTTTTTAAAGTTGACATTTAAGTTCAAACTTGAACATCAGAAAGTTTCAAATTGAGACCAGTGTTCTTTTCAGAGGAAGCAGGTAGCACATGGGCTAAGAATGGATCTGGCATGTCTAAGGAGAAGCAAAGGAGGCAAATTGGATAGAACAGAGTGAGCAAGAGGAAGAAACACAGGAAAATAGGCCACTTTAAGGACTTTGGTCTCTAATAAAATGAGGAGCCACTCTCAGGATTTGAAGAAAGAATTATCGTGATTAACTCACAATTTATTTTTTAAAAACCCATAATATATTGAGATTAGACTGTAGAAACACAAAAATACAATTAGGGAGGCCAGTAAAGTGACACAAGAATAGAATTAGGGAGGCCAGTTAAGTGACATAGAAGGAAAACCTAAAGAGGATGATGGCCTCAAAGCTACATGAAGAAAGTATGCTGATATGGAAGGTGAAATCAAAGGAAAGAGAAATGACCAACTGACCACTGAAGTTAGCAACATGGAAGTCTTCGATACTCTTGATGAGAGTGGCTCAGTTAGGTGGTCTAGTGCACGAGACATTCCTAAAGGACTCAAAATGCCATATGAACATCGGTTTCCAGGCATCTTTTTCAGGCGTTAAAAAGCCCAAAATAACCAGCACAATATTGAAGGAGAAGAACAAAGTCAGAGGACTGACAATATCCGAATTTAAGACTTATTATAAAGCTACAGTACTGAAGACTGTGTAGTATTGGCAACAATACGGACAAATAGATGAATGGAACAGAAGAGAAAGCCCAGAAATAGACCCACAGAAATATTGTCAACTTATTCCTGACAAAACAACAGCAAGGTGAATACTATGGAGCAAATATAGTCTTCCAACAAACACTGGTGGCACGCTGGAAATTCACGTGCAAAAAGAAGAATCAAGACACAGACCTTACACCTTTCACAAAAATTAACTCAAAATGGATCATAGATCTAAATGTAAAATGCAAAACTATAAAACTCCTAAAATATAACATAGGAGAGGATCTAAATGACCTTTGGTTGATGATGGATCTTTAGATACAACACTAAAAACACAATCTACATTTTAAAAAATTGATAAGTTGCCCTTCATTAAAATTAAAATTTTCTGCTCTACAAAAGACACTGTCAAGAGAATAAAAAGACAAGCTACAGACTGGGATAATATATTTACAAAAGACATATCTGATTAAAGACTATTATCCTAAATATAAAAAGAACACTTAAAACTCAAAAATAAAAAACAATCAAAAAATGGGCACAGTCCTTAACCAAAGAAGAGGTACAGATGGTAAGTAAGCATAGGAAAAGATGCTGTACATCATATGTCATCGGAGAAATGCAAATTTAAAAAAAAGCCATGAAATATCACTATACACCTATTAGAACAGCCAAAATCCAGAACACTGACAACACCAATGCTGGCGAGGATGAGGAAAAATGAAAACTCTAATTCATTGATAATGGAATGCAAATGGTACAGCCACTTGAAAGACAGTTTGGAGGTTTTTTTATAAAACTAGATATATTCTTACCATACAATTCAGCAATTGTGCTCCTTGGCATTTACCCAAAGGAGTTAAAGACATATCCACACAAAAACCTGCACATGGATGTTTATAGAAGCTTTAGTCATAATTGCCAAAACTTGGAAGCAACCAGGTTGTACTTCAGTAGGTAAACAGATAATCTCTGACATATCAGACAGTGGAATATTATTCAGCACTGAAAGGTGAGCTATCAAGCCATTAAAAGACATGGAAGAACCAAAAATGCATATGATTAGTGTGAAAGAAGCCAAACTGAAAAGGCTACATACTATGTGATTCCAACTATATGACATTCTGAAAATGGCAAAACTGTAAAAAGATCAGTGGTTTCTAGGGGTTGGAGGCGAGAAAGGGAAATATAGGCAGAACATAGAGGATTTTTAGAGCAGTGACAATATTCTGTATGATATTATAGCAGTGAAAATATTCTGTATGGTACTACAGTAGTGAAATATTCTGTATGATACTATAGCAGTGAAATATTCTGTATAATACCATAATGGTGGATATATGTCATTACACATTTTTCCAAACCCACAGAAAAGACACCAAAAGTGAACCCTAATAACTATGGACTTTGGGTAATGATGTGTCAGTGTAGGCTCATCAATGATAGCAAATGTGCCACTTTGGTGGGGATGTTCTTAATGGGAAAGACTATGCATGTATCATAGCAGGGGATGTGTGTACCTTCTGTACTTTCCTTTCAATTTTGCTGTTAACCTAAAAGTGCTCTAAAAAAATAAAATCTTAATTTAAAAAAAGAAGAAAGAAGGAAGGATGGAAGGAAAGAAGGAAGGAGAAAGAGAAAGAGAGGAAGGAAGGAAGGAAGGAAGGAAGGAAGGAAGGAAGGAAGGAAGGAAGGAAGGAAGGAAGGAAGGAAAGAAGGAAGGAAGGTGAAATTGAGTCTTGGCATCTACAGAGAAGTCAGGGTAAAATTAATGAACACAAATGTTGTTTATGACATTTTCTGTACTATTTACAAAGTGAAAACTACGTAGGAAATGTACCCCTCCTATGTGGAATTTGGGGGTTGATCTCACATAAAATTAAGAATAAATAAATATTTATTGATTTAACTCATGTAAGAGTTACCGAAAGTATAAGAGAAGTGAAGGTCATTTGGCATTCTTCAGAACCACAGATTACATGCCCAGAGAGATAATAATTATGGGAGCATTTGGATAAACAATAAACCGTCTATTATTCTGAGTCTACTAATGGCTGAAAATAACAGCCTTGGTGTATTTCAATGTGGGTCTGTGAGGGGTGGAGGATGGGTGGTCCAATCCACCCTGTTTCATGTTGCATCTCCACCATCTCCAGTGGATAGTTTAAGGGTCACTCTTTCATCAGCTGAAAGGTAGCTAGTGCTAGTGTGAATGTAAAATGTTGCAGCTGCTTTGGAAAATATTCTGGCAGTTCCCCAAAATGTTAAACATAACTTTTCCCTTTGACACAATTCTCAGATATATACTCAGGAGAATGAAAACACATGCTCACACAAAAACTTGTGTATGAATGTACATAGGTATGTTTTTCATAATAGCAAATGACAGAAACAACCCAAATGTCCATCAACTGATGAATGGATAAACAAAATATGGTATATCCATACAATGGAATACTATTCAGTCATGAATATAAACCATACCATGCTACAACATGGATAAACCTTGAAAACATTGTGCTAAGTGAAGGAAACTAGTCACAAAAGACTATATATTCTATTATTCCATTTCTATGAAATATCCAGAAGACAAATCTATAGAGACAGAAAGTACATTTTTGGCAGGGGTGGACTAGGGAAGGGAAAGAAGGAATTGGGGGTTGAAAGCTAAAGAATATAGAATTGTCTTTTGGAGCAATGAGAATGTTCTAAAATTGATAGTGATAATAGTTGCACAACACTATGAATATAATACTAAAAACTACTGAATTATACTTTTTGAGTTAATTTTAGTTAATTGTATGATATGTAAATTATATCTCAATAAAGTTGTTACTGAAAAAAGCAGGAGTGACTATTTAATAGCTGATAAAGTAGAATTCAGAACAAATAAAATTACCAGAGAGAGAGGAACATTGCACAATGATAAAAGAATCAGTCCACCAGGAAAACATAATATGTACCCATTCAACAACAGAGCCTCAAAATACATGAAGCAAAAACAAATAGAACTGAAAAGAGAAACAGACAAATCAACAATTATAGTTGGGGACTTTCTATCCCACTGAGCTACTGATAGAGCTACTAGATGAAAATTAACAAGGATACAAAAAACATGAACAAAGCAATCAACCAACAGCAACTAGTTGAAACATATAGAACACTGCAAACAATAATAATAGAGTACACATTTTTTTTTGAAAGCCCATGAAACATTCACCAAGATAACATATCCTGGACCATAAAATGAACCTCAATAAGTGTAAATACAGCCAGACACCGTGGAATGCACCTGTAATCCCAGCTACTCAGGAGACTGAGGTGGGAGCATTGCTTGAGCCCAGGAGTTAAAGACCAGCCTGGACAAAACAACCGGATAACCATCTGTAAAATAAATAAATGAATAAATATTGAAATTATACTGAGTATGTACTCAGATCATGGTAGGATGGAACTAGAAAGCAATAACTAGAAAGACAACAGAAAAATTTCTAAGCACATGTGTCTTAGTCCAATTGTGTTACTATAAGGAATACCTGAGGCTGACTAATTTATAAAGAAAAGAGATTTATTTGGCTCATCGTTCTACAGGCTGTACAGGAAGCATGCCACCAGCATCTGCTTCTGGTGAGGCCTCAGGAAGCTTCCACTTATGGCATAAGGCAAAGGTGAGCAGAGGGGAGCAGATATCACAGGATAAGAGAGGAAGCAACAGAGAGGGGAGGGAGGGGCCAGGCTCTTTTTAATAGTCAATGTTCATGAAATTTAATGGATGTGACAGCTCATTCATTACCATGAGGACAGCATCAAGCCATTCATGGGGGTTCCACCACCATGACCCAAACAACTCCCAATTAGCCCCATTGTCAACATTAGGGATCAAATATATTTTTATTTATTTATTTTTTTGAAACAGGATCTTGCTGTGTTGCCCAGGCTGGAGTGCAGTGGCATTATCACAGCTCACTGCAACCTCGACCTCCTGAGTAGCTGGGACTACAGACACATGCCACTGTGCCTGGCTAGTTCTTGTGTTTTTTGTAGAAATGCGGTCTTGCTATGTTGCCCAGGCTGGTCTCAAACTCCTGGGCTCAAGTGATCCACCCCCGTTGGCATCCCAAAGTGCTGGAATTATAGGCAAGAGTCACCGTGCCCAGACAGGGATCATATTTCAACATGAGATTTGAAGGGGACAAATACCCAAACTATATCAACATGGAAATTAAAGAGACACTTCCAAATACTCTGTCCAAAGAGGAAGCCTCAAAAGAAATTTAAAAATACATAGTAATGAAAATGAACACAAAATTATCAAAATATGTGGGCTGAAACTTAAGTGATGCTGAGAGGCAAATTTAGAGTGGTAAATATTTACATTCCAAGAAACAAAAGGTCTCAAATTAATACCCAAGTTCCTACTGAGATACTAGAAAAAGAGCAAAATAAGTAAACCCAACGCAAGCAGAAAGGAGGAAATAATACCTGTAAGGGAAAAAATCAATGGAATTGAATATAAGGACACAATAGAGAAAATCAATGAGACAAAAATCTGGCCTTAAAAAAATTAATCAAAATCTCTAGCATGACTGACAAGTCTAAAAGCAGAGAAGGCACAAACCCTAATATCAGGAATAAAATAGAAGCTATCACTACAGATTATGCAGTCATTGAAAGATTCATAAGTGACATTGTTCTCATACTGATAGAACTCCTATTTTTGTATGTATGTGTATCACACAGTAAATGAGAAAGGCTAAGAACAAGTCAGTTAGCAACATGGCTGTGATGAAAATATCTCAGAGCACTGTGGTAGAATGACCATGGAGTGATGTAAGATGAAGTGATCGGGGAAAACCTCTATGGGGTTGATATTTAAGCTAAGAGCTGGATGATGAGAAAGACGAGGGCCTGAGAAGACTTGGATAGAGAATTGTGTAGGCAGAGGTGACAGCTAGTGCAAAGGCCCTGAGGCATGGAAGAGTTTAGTGTGTTTGAGAACTAAAGAAGAGAAGTGTGACTGGAATCTAGTGAGCAGAAAGACAGCAGTAGGAAGTAAGAAAGCTCAACAAGGGCCTCATCAGGTGAGGCCAGGGGCAGGGATTTGAGTCTGTCTCTCCTGTAAAGGGGACATTCTGGAGAGTTTTAAATGGGAGAATGACTTGTTCTGAACCATGTTTTGAAAAGATCCACTATGGTTGCTCTTCAAGACAGGATGGTGGAGAGATAAGCGTGAGAAAGTGATGAGTGAGGGGGCTGTTGCCGTCAAGGTGGGAGTGGCTTGGATGAGGCTTTTGGTCATGGAAATAGAATTAGAAAGATTCAAATACATTTTGGTAAGTGTAACCTTTCCCCCAAATTAAAATGTAAACCTTAAATTAAAATTTAAAATAAGAAATTCCACCACTAAAATTTTTTTCTCAGTAAAGACTTGTTAACAATATAGTGAGTACTTTCACTTTTTTCTTGTCTGAGATTATTATGTATTTTCTTGACTTCATCATGATCCATACTGATATAATGCCAAAAGAGAGGCTGTGTAATAAGGACCACATTTATTATTAGAAAATATTCTGAAATATTTGAAAGAACATTTCACTTCTGTATTAATTTCAGCAGCCAATCTAAATTAAAAATTTTTGTTTTTACCAAGTTTATACATTTTTTTCAAAACCTCTGCTTTTCCACAATTGGTTTGATTTTCATTTTTATTCTTAGCAAGCACTTTATATAATAAGACCAGCATCACAATCATGAAAGTGTTTTTCATACCTAAAAGTTTGTTTGTTTTAATATTATTATTTTCAACTAAGGTTCATTTAATATTTACTTGTATGACATGAATGCATATATTTAAAGAATAAATAAAAATATACATTTTTGAAGTGTATCAAAAATACTTGGTTTTCTGAGTAGACTTGCAGTTAATATTAGTGCTGAAAATAATACTACAAACCTTTCAAATGACAGTTGTTAATGGAATGTTTTTGTTTTTGACAGCATATAATTTTGTAAGTGATCAGGCTAAAGGCAGAAGAGCTAAAAATGTACAAGTGTTATCTTACTGAACAGTAATATAAATATTTCTTAGTGGTTCATAAGTGTAACTCTTCTGTCACTTAGATCAAGAGTTGAGATCTTACTTATCCTTACCTTGACTTCCTTGGATGTCACATGCAGGCGTATAGCCTAAGACAACAGAGAGCTGAGTATTTATAGCTACTCTTAAAAATGATCATCTCCTACCTCCTAAAAGTACTAAATTGGATGCAGTTACTGGCTTTCCCCAAAGCATGACACAGACTTTTTCATGCATCACCAGTTCTGTCAGTTTCAGTTCTTTTGTCCATGAAGATAGAGAACGACTTCTCTGGGCCGCATATCAGAGCCAAAAGCTTAATAAACGACCAAATGACATTCTTATTATGTTTTAAGTGCTTTCCTTACATTTGCTAATTCAATCATGCTTAACAGGAGGAAAATGACTTCCTCAGTTGGAAGTTATAATTAATACTTATGCTGAAGCAAAACCTTAGACTTTGATACATTTTAACACACACACACAAACATCTTGAGGTTGATTTTTTTTCAGATTTTCACTATCACTAAAAGAAAATTCTCTTGAAAAATATCTCAACAATGAGGCTTTTTGTTCAACTGACACTGATAAGATATGACTGGTTAGAAAGAAACATTTGGCTGTGTTTTGTGTACATATTGGCAATCTGGAACCATGTAGCTAAATTACAGAAGGAGCTCCATTTCAAAAGTGATGTTAACTCTTATAGTCCCAGTCCACGTTACTAACAGGAAAAATCAGAGACTCTTGCTATATTATTATTTTATTCATTAATTTGATACAGATTTATTGATATTTGTTTATTGAAATATTAAATCAGGTACAATACCAGGCATTGACCATACAGCTCTGACTGAAGCAAAGTCCTGCCTTCAAAAGTGTATATTCTATAACAGGAAATATGTCAATATACAAGAGAAAAATCATATTCTAAATTAAGTGATGAAGTTCACAAAGGACTTTGATTCCAATCTGACCCCACCGGACTGGCCTAAGAATCTGCTTAGAGCTCTTGCCTCCTGGCAGACAGGCACACTCAGGAGGATGGGGGCTGCTAGCATCTCCCTTCCCCATGAGCGCCTGATGACGGCTGCTGCCACCCCCATCTCAGCTGCAGCTGCTCCCTCAGAGTTGCCCTCAGACCATTTGCTGGGCCACTGCAATCCCCGGCTCCACTTCTAGCTGCTGCCAATGGAGCAGGAGCCATGCTGCTGTAGCTCTTCACCATAGGCCACAAAGCTTTAGGAGTTCTAGCCCCTGCCCACCTAACCAACTTCATCTGCCCACAATCTCCCACCTGCACAGCCAGCTTCAGCACAGTTTCCTTGCTTTACTTTAAACTTCCTTAACTTACTCCCAAATCACAGTCCCTTTCTCTCAGATTCTTATATGTCTAGCTTTTTTTCATTAACCAAACCTCAGCTCAAATATCACCTCTTCACAGAGGGCTTCTTTGACCACATTATTAAAATGTGTGTCCCCTTTCATATCACATTTTCAAGTTCCATTTTCCTTACTTGTCACTATCTGAAATTACTGTATGTCATTGTTAGTTGATTACTGTATGTCTTCCTGACTATAATGCAAGCACTGTAACAGAAAGGACTCTGTCTGTTGTGGTCACTGTTGCATTCCCAGCACTTGGAGCAGAGCCTGGGACATGTAGGCCCTCAGTATCTGTTTGTTGAATGAGTGAAATGAATGATACTGCACTCATTCTCATTCAAGTTGAGTGTGAATCATCTATCGTTCCAGAAGAACAAAGTTGAAAAGAATCATACACATCAAAGAGGAAAACTTCCACTGCTTCGCTCAAGTATGCACACAAATAAGATGACCTTCCAAAGTTTGTCGACATTGCCAAATTTTTTTATCTAAAATTTTGGGGTTTTTTGGTTTGTTTTGCTATGTCTTGTTTTTTTGAGACACAGTCTTGCTCTGTCACCAGGCTGGAGTGCATTGGCACGATCTCGGCTCACTGCAAGCTCCGCCTGCCGGGTTCACGCCATTCTCCTGTCTCCACCTCCGGAGTAGCTGGGACTCAGGTGCCCGCCACCACGCCCGACTAATTTTTATATTTTTAGTAGAGATGGGGTTTCACCATGTTGCCCAGCATGTTCTCAATCTCTTGAACTCGTGATCTGCCCACCTTGGCCTCCCAAAGTGCTGGGATTACAGGCGTGAGACACTGTGCCCAGAGACTTTGTAATTTTAATTCATGTTATTACACCATATGAAAGTCTTCATTTTCCTAGGCAGAATAATGTATTTCTTCTTTGATATCCCATAGAACATTGTGTATATGTCTGCAGAGTAAAGCGTAGGTGATAGTGACAATGAAGTGAGAAAAGAGTAATCTCTAACTCATTGCTTCCAGGGGAATGCATAACACGTTAACTAGAAAGAGCCATTAAACTGTACAGTGGAACATCTGTTTCCAGGTTTGTCACCAAAAGGAAGTGACTATTTCCATCAAAGGGAATCACAAATTCCATTACCTTTAACTCAATGCACAGATCACTTAGCTCAAAGAAAAATTACTGCCACTAGCATATTAAGTTCAAAAGACAGAGTCACAGCATCATTTCTAGGGTTTAAAAATGAGTCTAGCTAGAGTTGACACACACACAAGCAAAAAATAAAATAAAGTGAACATCATCAAAGTTTAAAACTTTTGTGTATCAAAAGACATTATGAAGAAAGTTAAAAGACATCCTAAAAAATGGGGAAAAATTGTGTCTTAAATCTGCTAAGGGTGTAGTATCCAGAATTTATAAAGAATTCCTACAACTCAATAACAAATAGGAAAATAATCCAATTTTAAAATTGTGCAATAGACTCAGATAGACATTTCCCCAAAGAAGATATACAAATGGCCAATAAGCATATAAAAAGATATTCAACATCATTAGTCTTTAAGGATTGCAAATCAAAGCCACAGAGGTGTAATACTTCACACCCACTAGGTGTCTTTTTTTTTTAATGGAAAATAAGTGTTAGTAAGGAGGTAGAGAAACTGGAACCCTTGTGTATTGCTGCTGGTAATGTAAACTGGCGCTGCCACTGTGGAAAACAATTTGGCGGTTCCTCAAAATATTACATAGAATTACCATATGACTCTCAATTATACTCCTCAGTATAGGCCCAAAAGAATTGAAACAGGGCCTCAAACTAGTACTTGTACACATATGTTCAGAGCAGCACCAGTCACATTAAACTAAATGTGGAAACAGCCCCAATGTCCATTGGTGATGAATGAATCAACAAATATGATATATGCCACTCTGCTCCATCTGGACAACAGAGTGAGACCCTGGCTCAAAAAAAAAAGATAAAAAATTAGTCCATGATGCTTATCAGAGATATGCCTTAGACAAATGGTATAAAGAGAATAAGGTATATGTAAACATAAAAGAAAACTAATGACATTATTAATTTCAGACAAATTATAATTCACAGCTAAAATTATTAAAGCAACAAGAGGTATATAAGTGTCAAATAACGTGTAACAATTATACACACAAGATATACTATATACTGAATAACGTACTGTCACAATATTTAAGACTCTTGTCTTAGAAAAAGAGACAGAAAACCAAACTTTGTGGGGGACTTTAACATGCTTCTCTTGGCCTTTGTCAGATCAAAAAGGTAAACAGTGCAGACAGAATTTGGCTTTATAATTTATGTCTGTATTGAATTGTATACTCTGCAAACCTCATACAGGTTTGTAGCTAGGAGCATATAGCGTATACACATAGCTACAAACATCTGTAGCATGTTACTGTACTGAATACTGTAGACAATTGTAACACGATCGATCTTCAGTATTTGTGTACATAAACATATTTAAACAGAAAAGTACAGTAAAGATACAGCATTGTAATCTCATGGGACCACCATTGTATATGTCATCCACAGTTGTCGTAAACACTATTATACAGCACAGGATTATATTTTGTTTTCAAAAGTACATAGAACATTTATGAAAATTTAGGTAGCAAACAAAATTTTCAAATTTCAATTCATTCCACAATGATTTAAATGGACAGCTGTGATGATTTGTTTTACATGTCAGTTTCACTGGGTTAAGCGATACTCAGGAAGCTAGCAAAACATTATTTCTGGGAGGGTCTGTGAGAGCGTTTCCAGAAGAGATTAGTATTTGCCTCAGTAGACTGAGTACAGATAATATGCCCTCATCAATGTAGGTGGGCATCATCCAATCCATTGAAGGTCAGAATAGAACAAAAAGGTGAAAGAAGGGTAAATTCTCTCTCCCTTCTTGAGTTGGAACACCCATCATCTCCTGCCCTGGAACATGGAAGCTCCCAGTTCTCGGATCTTCAGACTCTGGAACTTATACCTGGGCCTATCACCGACACCACCCTGCCCCGCCACCATTCACAGGCCTTCAGCTTCCAGCTGAATTACACCAGGCAGTTTCCTGGTCCTTCGACCTGCAGAAGGCAGATGATGGGACTTCTTGTCCTCCGTAGTCACATGAGCCAATTCCTGTAATAGTTTGTGCAATAAATAGCACAGCAGAGGGGAAAAGTGAGAAACAGATATGAGTTGAGAGCAGACCAACAGTTTCTTAGTACTGTTGGACATTCCTGCTACGTATTTTTCATCCTTCTTCGTCCTTATGTTTCAGGTGTTCTAATTTATCACAGTCTACTTTATTGCCTATCATTTTGGTTTTTTTAAAGTCTGAGAGTTTCCAGATATTTGTAATTTTTAAAAAAATTTTAATGCAGTTATTTTAGATGTATTAAGTATTTTGTGACTTCTTTCCTCATCCTATATGTTTGCTCTGTTAATTCAGGAAAATATCTCCTTCTATCTCATTATCCTTCTGAGATCGTTTTCTTTCTACCTGAAATACATGATTTTTCTTTTTGGTTTATTCTTGTTAGCAACAAACCCTTTTCATTTTTATTGGCCTAAAATGTCTTTTTTTTTTAAAAAAACTTCATTCTTAAAAGATAATTCAGGATTACCTTGAAAGATAATTCAGGATTATCTTGAAAGATAATTCAGGATTGCTAGTTTATTTTATTAGAGTGTCTCCTTCTATCTTACAAGTCTCTTAATCTCCCATTTTTTCACATAGCTCTTCCAGGTTGCTGCTTCTTTTTACAACTGCTTTAAATTTACTGTTTAACCAGTCTATTTAGTCTCTAATTTCATTTATAGTCTCAAATTTCATCTCTATTTTTAAACCAAATTTTTCTAGTCAATTTTGGTAGTCTCATTTTTTTGGTCATGCTTTTAATATTACCTTTTAAAAAAGATATCTTAAACATATTTTTCAATATTTTTATCAGATAATTCTAACAACTAGTGATTAAAGATCTGATTCTGTAGCTTTATGCTGAGTGTGACTCACTCAGGCAGCTTGGTTTTTAATATGTCTGGAGATGTTTCTTAGAATTTCAACTGTGGAAATTCCTTGAGGGTACTTTTGAAATGAATCTCTTCAGAGGGATTTTGCTTTTGCTTCTTCTGGATGTGGTGTAAGGCAGCAGTCTCCAACTTTTTTCCATGAAGTTGGTAGCTGATGGGTTTGGGAGACTGGGGTGGCTTCAGGATGAAACTGTTCCACCTCAGATCATCAGGCATTAGTTAGATTCTCATAAAAAGTGTGCAACCTAGATGCCTCGCATGCACAATAAGGTTCAGGCTCCTATCAGAATCACGGTCCTTTCCTATCACGCTCCTATCAGAAGGCCACTGCTGATCTGACCGGAAGCGGAGCCCAGGCAGTAATGCTGGCTCCTGGCTGCTCACTTCCTGTTGCGCAGCCGGTTCCCCGCCTGGGCGTTGGAGACCCCTGCTGTAAGAACTGAAATTAAGATTCTGTATTACATGCTGCCTTGACATCTGAAACTTGGAGGACCTCAGATGGGCAAACTGTAACACCCCCTTAACAATTCTACTCCTTTGGATAAGGTCCCCTAGCCAAAAAAACCGTACTCACCATAGAGACCAAGTACAAGTCCCACTTACCGCTGAATGGCAGGCTTCAGTTTCCGGCCTTTCTGCGGAATGATTCAGACCAACCAACCACAATCTCTCACGTGAACCAGGGGTCACCTCATCCTCTTAATACTACAAAGACTGCCTCCCACAGCCACTCTGTGTTCACTCTGCAAGGGCAACCCCCATGTGACCCTGCATGGCACGAGGTCTTCCTCCCCCAGGCTGTGCGTGTGTGTGATTAATAAACTGCTACGTATCTCTTCTGTCCAGGGTGGAGTGTGGTGTGTTCAGCCATCCTCACAACCCTAGGTTGGGAAACCCTCCCTCAGGACAGAGTGAAGAGACAGCAAATAAAACATCGGGCTTTGAGGGCATTACCCAACCTATAACACTTTTAAGTAAATGTCTATCTTGGGAGTTTGGAGACTCATTTACATGTAATATAAACACAGGTCTCAACTCCAGATAAGCGTAAGCAAAGTTTATACCTTCACCCGGGGAAAGAGTTTTTTTTCTTCCAGTGTTCTTCTTCTTTACTCAAACTCAAACATAAGATAAACATAAACTCCACCATCTCTCTCTGGAGTGTTTTCTCCATCTACTACCCAGGGTGGGTGTTGCCCTGTAGCACTTCCACTCTTTCTATGAGGGTCTCTGATTTGACTTTTGGCCCTATCAGCACCATGGTTTATTTCCTACTCCCTACACAGGACTTATTAAACCCACTCAAGGCATCCTCCAGATAAAATACTAACTCCTGTGCTTACTTGCACCATAATTTCTGCTTTTCTTGCCCTTTTACACTTCTAAGGAATTCTTGTTCCTTGTCAGAAGCTCCATCATGCATTACAAATATTTCTGTTTATATATTTTATACAGCTGCCTTTTTCTCTATACCAGGAGGAGTTTTCTAAGCATTTCTCTTTCTCTCCCTCTCTCTCTCACACACACAACCAGAATACAAAACTGAACTTGAACGTTTCTGCATGTGATTAAATGTTCTTCAAACATGTGATTATTATTGGTATCACAGCGTTTAATCATAGACCTTTAATCATAGAACTGCAACAATTCTATTTTCAGACATTGTTTCAAAATCGTAATATCTTTACAATTATAAATAGTGCTATGACTACAAGAAGATGTACAAAAATCTTTGTGTCACTGATTATTTCCTTAGAATAGATTCTTGGATGTGTTATTATCCTGACAAAGGGTATGAACTCTTTTGAGCTCTTGATATATTTTGCCAAATTGCTTTCTAGAAAGGTTGTAGCAATTTACAATTCAGTGCAGCAGTGTGTGTTAGGTGAAAAGTGATGTATCATAGATGATTTAATGTGCATTTCCTGATTACTCATGAAGTTGAACATTAACTGAGTGTGTTTTATGTTTAACCAATTCCCTTGTAAGAATACAAGGTGATTTTAATCATCCAATTTGGAGTTTTGTTCATTTCTTCACTCAAAATATTTGTGAATCATACTCTAAACATAATACCGCATTAAACCGAAGGATTAGCTCACCACCTTGGCGTACTTCAATACATATGGAATAACTAGCATACAAGGCAACAATTATGTACTGAGGCAGAGAAATGTAGTGGAAAATGAAGACTTCTACTCAGCAAACACACTGCTGTACAAAAGAAGAGATCCTTATTTCACTGTTTTGAATAATCAAAATGAGCCTTAATGTAATTTCATGCTTTCTCTTGAAAAGGAAAATACCATATTGAAATCTAACTTGCAATGATTTTTAATTTGGCTTTTTTACAGTTAATATTGTTCTTCCACCCCAGGGCTGTTTTGGAACCATTCAGTACTTACTATTTGCTATGCCTATGTCTTGTTCAACACTAGTCTTGTTTCCATTGTTGTTGAGAGGGAATCAGCTAATTGGCACCTAAAGCAATTCTGAGATATTATTTAATGAATTATTACAATTTAATACAACTAATAAAATCGTCAGTTTTTCTCTTAGTTTTATTTATAACATTCATATGACGTGTTCTTAAAAAAGTCTTCCTGTGTGATGCCTCCCTTGGAACAGCCATTCATTTGTCTTCCTGTTGCACTGTCGTAACTATTCATGAGAATTTCTCATCCTAGCAAAGGCCGCTCGTGGGAAAATGTGGCCATCTCAATGAAATTGGGTGATACTCTCACCAGGATGGCCCTTCAAACCCCAGATAAACAGCTTTAGGCCTCTTCATTCCCTTTATTTCCACAGACAGAGGGCCTGTATGCTGCAGGCAAGGATAAAAACGTATGCACACATCTCATTTGTCTGAGTAACCAGTATCAGAGGGCTAATAGGAAAGAATATATATAATTACGTTTTATGGTATATATTTATATTTTAATATTATGTAGTATATATAAATTTATAGACGTATTCAGTTGGTGTAAAAGTAATTGTAATTTTTGACATTAAAAGTAATGGCAGGAACCACAATTACATTTTTACTACCCTAATAATATACATACATTTACACGACATATGATTTTATGTATAATGTAAACATATAATGTAAAAATATAAGTTTATATAATATAGAACTATATACAAAATATGAAAATATAAGTGTATGTAACAATGTAAAACATAAGTATATATCAAAATGTAAGTGTATATATACATATATAGTATATACTATATATTGTATAAGAATATAATACATAATATATTTTACGTATGAACATTTTATATGTACTATATATGTATATATAAAATACAATATAAAATATAGGGGTGTTGTGAGGGGGTGTGTATACACACACACATACATACATACATATACTTCCACTTAAAAAATAGACGCAGGTAACATTTAATGCAGAAAAAAAGCAGACTATATATTAAGAAACAGTTTTATTAAGGGAATAATTTAGTTCTGTAAAGATAATCTTTGCACTACTCTCCCAGTGCACTAGCTGTATGAAGGCTCCATTTACTTTGTAGGTTGCCAGAGTTAAGAAATGTCTTTCCTAATCTCAATCACTGCAGGCCTAATATGGCAGATGTGATGGTCTATTAGAGTACCCTACACCACTAAGTCTTAGATTTACTGAAAGAGTTGGAGGAAAAAGCCAAAAAGAAGGGAGGGAAGGAAGTAGGGAAGAAGACAGAGAAGGATGGAAGGTAGAATGGTCTGCAGGGTGGCAGCCCTTCTGGTCTCAGCTGGAGTTGCTTGTGTATCCATAGGTAACTTTGCTGAACTTGGCTGGTCTCTTCCATTATGCTAGCATATTCTTGCTCTCATAGTAGTGGCATGGGTCAAAAAAAGAGAATAGTTAGTTTAGTTAGCTTAGTTTCAAGCCTAGAATTCAAGAGGCCTAGGCTCTGTGATAGTTTCCATCATTTTCTGTTGTCAAAAGCAAATAATAGTTTCCATTGTTTTCTACTGTCAAAAGCAAATGCCAATATGAATCTAGACTTAAGAAATAGGAGAATGGACTCTACCTCTTGCTAGAAGAAACTGCAAAGTTGTATTGCAAGGAACATAAATAAAAAGGAGGTGAAGAATTGGAGCTATTTTTGAAATCCATCTACCTAATGTAATTATTTAAAATAAAGTTGTGTACATTATTCTCCCTAATTTTTCTTAGGTTTATTCACATTTATACATCTAACTTTTATAAAAACAAATGAAGTTATAGATATTTACCTCTAGGTTTGTTGTGTAAATAACTTGATATGATCAGTATCTTTCCAGTCAGTACATATAGCTAGATTATTCTTTTTGATGGCTGCATAGGGTTTAATAAATCATGATGCTATAATTTGTTGAACCATTTTACCTATGGATGAAAATGTAGTTGACTTTTTTTTTCTATTGCAAGCATATCATTACAAGCACATGTTTGTATACTCATGGTTTTAATTGTAAAGCTTTGTTTCCTAGAAGAGTAATTTCTAGTTGGAAGGGTGTGTACATATTTCATTTTAATGGATGATATTTACTTTATAGAAAGGAACTAGTATTGGCGATATATTTGTCATAGTAATTAATGTTAGTTGCTGGAACAGATAACCGTAAAACACAGTGACAACACAAAGTCAGATATAAATCAGACTATCTTGGATCTACCCCATGTGGTGACTCAGGAACCCCAGCTTTTTCTACCATGTGCCTCTGCCACCTCAGAGAATGGGCTCAGAGTTCCCTCACTAGGTCCTCTTATTCAATAAGCTGTCAAGAAGAAAGGGAGCAAACTAAGGAAGATAACAAGAGACGTTTTAAGGCCAAGACTTGAAGTGGCATATTTTCTTCCACCTATGTTACTTTGGTCAAAATTCAGTCAAATCATCCAATCTGACTAACTACATGGAAGGCTGGGAAATATAGCTTTCTTGTTTGCACAACAGTAGAAGCAGTATTGGCTAGCATCTGGGCAGTGCGTGCCTCTGATGATGATATGTTTTCTGTACACGATATTTCTATTATCGTTATTACTGTTATTATTGTTATTATTATTTGAAAATCCTGAAAAGCTCAAAAAGGAACAAGGAACAAGTAATAATCCCAGAACAGCCTCCTGGTATTTAACACAGCTGTGTTCTTACACTGACTGTGCAGAAAGAGAAGGAAATAAACCTACCCCATATGCATTTCAGCCCCGGGCCCTGCGCCTCGTCTATATTGTGAATAGGGAAATATGGAAGGCCATCGTTCCAGACCTTTTAAAATTGGAAAAGGAATCAAATATTCTCTATCCATTCCATCCCAGACCTAGAGGTAAACATTGCTAACAATTTGGAGTTTATCCTACTTGGTTTGTTTCTGTAACACGCACCTACCTGTTTATTAAGTATGTGTTTATCTATGTATATTCCTATGTGTTATGAGCTGAATTGTGTTTTCCCAAACTTTATATGTTGAAGTTCTACCCCCCACTACCTCAAAATATAACCATATCTGGAAACAAGGTCTTTAAAGGGATACAGAAATTAAAATGAGTTTGTTGGCGTGGGCCCTAATCCAATATAACTGGTGTCTTTCTAGAAACAGATTAGGACACAGGCATACAGGGAAGATCATGTGAAGACACAGAGAGAAGAAAGCCATCTACCAGCCAAGGAGAGAGACCTCAGAGGAAAGCAGCCCTGCAGACACCTTGATATCAGACCTTCGGTCTCCAGAGCTGTGAGAAAATACATTTCTGTCGTTAAAGTCACTAAGTCAATGGTACTTTGTTATGGCAGCCCTAGCAGACTAATACACTACACATAATTACACATAAAATATGTGATTTCAAACTCTTTCACACCCTTTCCCAACTACCCATTGTACATAAATGTTTCTCCTCCCTCATTTCTTTTCTTCTCTAGAAGTAAATCTTTTTTAAGTTTTTGCCTATATGTTTAAAATATTGGGGGGGCAGTGATTTCACTTATACTTTCTCAATTTCTAGTGAGTATTAGAATTTTTCCACATGTTACTGACTATTCACTTATTTGCATTTCACCTTTGGTAAAATAGCTGTCATTTATCCATTTTTTAAATAAGTTTTTTAATTTAAAGAAATTGTTTATATATTATGAATCACAATACACTGTTATACAAGTTGCAAAGCTTTCTCCCAATCTGTCATTTGTATTTTGACTTGACTTGGTTTATGAAATGGTTTGATTTACAGATGTTTCACATTTTTCTATTTCATAATGAGCTTCTACTTTTTAGATGCTATGCTGTATGCTGCAAGTCATACCGTGATCCAAAAGTCAAAATGCTTGTTCTCTGAGGCCAGTGGTGGTGGCTCATGCCTGCAATCCCAACACTTCAGGAGGTTGAGGCAGGAAGATCCTTGAGCCCAGAAGTTCAAGACCAGCCTGGGCAACATAGTGAAACCCCGTCTCTATAAGACATAAAAAAATTGACCAGGCATGGTGGTGCACATCTGTAGTTCCAGCTAGTTGAGAGGCTGAGGTGGGAAGATCACTTAAGCTCAGGAGTTCAAGTCTGTAGTGAGCTATGATTGAGGTAAGGCACTGTACTTCAACCTGGGTAACAGAGTGAGACCTTGTTTCAAAAAAACAAAAGAAAAATAAAAGAATCCCTGTTCTCAAGAGTATACACTTTTGGTTGGTTGAGAAGGATGCATATGGAAAACATCATACAAGAAGAACAAACACTACATCTGGGGCAAGGAGGTGAAGAAAGACTCACAAAAAAAGGAGAGGTTATGGAGCATCTTGAAACGAAGTTGGCCAAAAAAAAATCTGGTATTCTAGACATGTTTATTAGACCTCCCAGCCCCACAGGATCTTAAATGGCAGCCTCAGAAGTATTCTTTTTTTTATTTGACTGCTGATGTTTATGGATAGTATGGTGAGGGGATGGGCTGTAAAAGTATTAGACAAAGAGTAAAGGGAAAGTTAATCTACCCTCAGGCTTTCAAGAAAAGCTCAGAGCAGAGCAGCCTCAGCACGGTGGCAGGAGTACAACTCTGGCCTCTTGGTCGCACTTTCTCCCAAATGCAAACACCCTAACCCAGGACCTGCACAGGTAGATGATGAACCTCGGCCCTCACCAGTCCTGCTAGATTTCCTTGGGCCTTGCCACATCACTCAGACGGACTCAGCATATTACATGCACACGCGACCATGTGCTCTGAAGTCACCCTGAGTCACTTCAGCCACGCCTGTGAAAAAGTAGCTTTGCATAGTGGAGAAGCAGGTACCTGCAGAAGCAGCCAGGGCTAGAATTACTGCCAGCACTTACCTGCTGTGGGACTGAACCACTTCTGTGCTCCAAGTTCTCCAAGGAACTGGGATTAACAGTAGAGTCCACCTCACGGAGTAATGGGATAACACATTTTTTGTTGTTGTTGTTTTTGAGATGGAGTCTTGCTCTGTTGCCCAGCCTGGAGTGAAATTGGATGATCTAGGCTCACTGCAACCTCTGCCTCCCGAGTTCAAGCGATTCTCCTGTCTCAGCCTCCTTGGGTAGCTGGGATTACAGGTGTGAGCCACTGTGCCTGGCCGGGTTAATACATTTAAGGAGCTTAAACCAGTGCCTACTATTAGTGCTCAATAAATATTAGAATCATTCACCTTTGTAGGTCTCCCTACCATAAGGTATGCATTGCACTCTATTTTTTTTTTATACTTTAAGTTCTAGGGTACATGTGCACAACGTGCAGGTTTGTTACATATGTATACATGTGCCATGTTGGTGTGCTTCACCCATAGCAGCCCATGAAGGGTCACAAAGCAACGGTCAACCTGATTGGTATTTTTCAGTTTCTGTACAAGTCTTTGTGTCTGATCACTTGGCAATGAGTATTATTCAATCTCATCTGTAGCCTCTGGATCTTGCCAGAACTTCAAAATCTCAAAATATTTTAGAAAAGAAACTGTACACTGGTTTCCCACTTACTTAAGGTATTCTTAACAGAGAGATGTGGAGCTGGAAGGGGATTCTTGATCAAGATGATGGTGGAGATTAGCACGTTGACTGGAAATACCAAATGGTAAAAACAGTAAACTCATCTGCACATAAGGAAAAATCACAGATAATTCAGGAAAATTTTGATCCTGCTATTAAAGGACAATGTAAAAGAGACTTTCTACTTTCTTTGCCCCAGAAAAACCCCAGACACTACTTAAAAATAGGTTCAAATATATCCCAAAATGCAAATGGAAAATTCTGTGCTACATCATTGGTTCACTCAGTTCTTTCTCATATTCTATAAATGAATAAACATAATGCTTCCAATTAGAGCAAGTGGTTACTTTATGTGGGGACCAATGAAGTCAACGTTATTTTCACACTCCCTTAATGAATTTCAAATCCCAACACTGAAGAATGTTTTGCTATGCCCTTACTTCCTCCTGCTTGTTGAAGCCCAAAGGCCCAGAATAAGGATCTGATCACCAAACCAAGCTTATTTCAATTCCTACATCTTTGGCTTTTAATACAGTACATCCTTGCCACTTTTGAGCCGCTTGTGGATCTTCCTATCATAAGTTATGCATTGCACTCTTAATAGCATCCTTGTCTTATAGATTAGGACATTGAGGATGAGAAAGGCAGATTCACTTCCCAAAGCCTGACCAAAAGCACAATTTGTATTTATGCCCAGGTTGGGTAGATTTCAGAGATATTATCTAGGTCTTCAAATTGGGGACACTCACTCTAATAGCAAATAGTAAGTTTGATTATGTCTACATGTTTATAAGTTTGTATCTATACATTCTGAAAGATTTAAACTAGAAAATAGATGATAAAGATCATCATTAATTCACGAAAGGAATGCTCTTATGTATGTTCCTACTCCTTGAAACTAATGTCATAATAAAAACTTTTTTTTTTTTTCTCATACACTGTCAGGGAGAAAATGTTAGGTCTCTTCAGGACAATTTTTGTTTTTGCAATTACAGTGAAGCTCCATAGCTGGACCAACAAGTTTGCAACACATATTCTAACTGCTGTCAAGGCAACCAAGTCCAAGAGTTTAAAGCATAGTAAACTGTCTGTATTCAAATCCTGGCTCTACTGCTTTTTGTGATTATGTATGTCTTTGTTATAATTATTTTGCTAACATGTAGTGAGGAAAAAGCTGTTTGAATTTATTTTAACTCAACAAAGCAAATTATTATTGAGTACTTGATATTTTCAAGTTGTTCTGGGCGTTGTGGGAGCCTCAGAGATGAACTGGACATAGTAATACTTCCCATAAAACTTTTTGTCTAGTTGAAAAAGGAGGCCAGGTGCAGTGACTCATGCCTGTAATTGCAGCACTTTGGGAGGCCAAGGTGGGATCCCTTGAACCCAGGAGTTCGAGACCAGCCTCAGCAACATATGGAGAACCCCCATCTCTACAAAATTTAAAAAATTTAAAAAAAATAGCTGGGCATGGTGTTGCATACCTGTGGTCTCAGCTTCTTGAAAGGCCAAGGTGGGAGGATGGCTTGGACCCAAAAGGTCAAAGTGCAGTGAGCCGTGAGATCCTGCCTCTAAAAATAAAAGAAAGGGAAAAATATATATATATTATATATAATAAATACATATATAATATATATAATAAATACATTATATATAAATATATAAATTTATATATAATTTATATATTATATAGTATTTATATATTATAATTTATATTATATATAATTTATATATTTTTATATATTATATATAAATATATAATGTATTTATTATATATATAATATGTATATTTTATATATATGTAACTGTAGGGGAGGGTGAAATATAAGAAGTCCCATCAAAGGATCACCAACAAGCACTCCAGTGAATAAGAAAGGTGATAGCTCCTGTTGGAGCCGGAGAGATTTCAGAAAGGCAATGGCAGTTAAGATGGAAAGAGAGGCTAGAGAATGACAGGAGGAAGTAGCAGGTAGGCAGGGCACTGCCCTTGAACAAACACATAGAAGCCATAAAAATTCAGGGAGTGTTAACATAATATGAAGTGATCTGCTTTAGTAGAAACACAAACTTGAGAGAAATAAGCCTAGAGATCTAAGTTGAGATCTGGAACAGGGGGTGTGGAGTCCTTACCTAACTCTGAAGGCAGTAAAAATGGGCAACATTCACTGATAAGTCCCAAGTGCCTCTGAAAGCTTCTAGAAAGAGATTAAATTCTAGTTTAAACTCTAGATGCAAAATACTAAATCAATAGGAAGCAACCTTATGAGTTTTCATATGTGAAAATAGCAGATTAAACTTTGAATGCAAGTTTATAAATTAATTTACAATTTTTAAGAATGTGTTGAAACTTTATCACATTTTATCAAGTGGCAGCCTCTCTGAAAGACCTTTTTGCTGGGATTGAAATAATTAAATTGGAGATTTGGTGTACCTTTTCAATCATTTTATTAAAAACTCATTCTGGCTTTCTCTGAGGGAGAGATAAACCACTGCTAAGGAAGTGGCTAAATCTTTTTAAAGTACTGTATTCACCATAAAATATATGACACTATTCCCAAATAACACCTAATAGAAGCTGGTCACATCAAAATCAGAGAATAGTTGCCTTTTCAAAACTAGTTTTTGTACTCATTTCTATTCCAGATGTTAGGAGTATAATGACGATTTAGATAATCTAGAATGGAAGAAGAGCTTATAAGCAAATCTTTACAACACCATGATGAAAGAATACACAGTATGTATTGGGGAAGGAGAGTTGGCAAGGCTTTGCCAAAGTTGTATTTGATTGGGTCTTGAAGGTGATAAAAGTCGTTATGGGAATATAGGGTATTGAGGACTTCTTTCCTACACAGAGGAGGCAGTAAGAGCAGATGCTTGGAAAGAAGCCAAATATATGTGGCTATTTGCAGGACAACAAATGGTTTGGAGTGCTTGAGTATCAGAAAGCTGTTGGAGGTGTTTAAGCAGGGCAATGGTGTGTTCAAATTGTCTTTTAGTTAGACAGTCATAGTGGGTGTGTAGATTCTGGATTATATTCAAGGAGACCCAATGGGAGATTCCAGCAATAGTCCACCCGAGAGTCGAGAAATGGGAACCATGGTTAATTATCATGGCAGAGTATTGAGTATTACTATTAAACTAGATATATATTCCAGGAGAAAATGCTTAATACATGTATTAGATTTATCAGAATTGTATGTGTCAGGGAATAAATGAGAAATTGCCTAACGGGTACAATGTACATTATTAAGGTCGTGGATACTCTAAAGTCCTTGGTCAGCATGCAATCTATGCACGTAACACAATTGCACTTGTACCTCATAAATTTATAGGAAAAAACTCATGAATTTATAGGAAAAAAATGCATGTGTCTATGCTGAGTTTGAGTGTCTCCAGAGATACAGCCAGATATACCCGGTAGACAGTTGGAAATATGTACCTGGGAATCAGAAAATAGGAAAGTGACATAAAGTTGGGAGGGATTGGAAAATGAGTTGGAGTTGGAGTTATGGAAGCAAATGGTTAAACAGGAGAGGGTATAGAAAAGGGTCTGTGGACTTGGAGTCTAACACTGTGTCTAGCATAAAGTGAACACTCAAGTAGTGTTTGTTGAAAGAATGGCTAACTGAGTGAGGGAACAGATGAATTTCTGCCATTCCCTTCTGGAAGGTATCCTATGACTCCCTGCTCCCCGGAGTTCTGTTATTTCTCTGTTTTTTTTTTTTTTTTTTTGGTCATGCTGCTTTCTCTACCTGTTTGTTCTCTTCGTATGGATGCGCTCCAGCTGTTTATCCACCAAGACAAATAAAGCAGGACCCCTTAGCTCAAAGGCTTCACAATGTAATAGGGAACCAATTTATAAAGCTCCAAGAAAGTCAAGTAAGGTGAGGAATAAAGAGTGCTCAGTGAAACTGACAGTTAGAAATTCAATGGAAATCTTAGAACAGTTTCAATAGAAAGTAGTTCAGGAGCAGAAAACCAAACTGCAAACTGCTGCGGGTTGAAGAAAAAATGGGTCTGGTGAAGAAGAATAGATAGGGAATGAATTCAAGAAGTTTAGCAGCAATAAGATGGAAGTATATAGAGCTTTATCTGGAAGGGGAGGCAGTATTAAAAATTGTTTTAGTTGAGAAAGGACAGGGTAGGGGTTAGGGATATGGAAAGGGTGAGTGTTCTTCAGTCCAAGAACCCAGGAAAGCATAAACAACATGTCTTTTCCCTCAATGAACTAACTGTTTATTATAGAAAATGCACCCGCAAATTTATCAGAAAGGTACAGTCTGATAGATGCTAAGAGTAGCCTAGAACATGAAGAGCTGGAGGGTCTGGGAAGCCTTCCTGAACAAATGAGGATATAATATCCAAGTTTATCCGTTCTCCAAGAGAAATAAGAGCTCTTCAAGCCAAGACCAGGGAAAAGGGCACACCAGGTAAAGGAAATAACAGAAATAACAGAAACCAGGCAGATAAATATTGCAAACATGAGCATTATAAGACATTTGTCAGATGTTTTCTCCCAGTCTGTAGAATGAATTTTCATTTCATTAACAGTGTCTTCTGAAAAGCAAGTTCTTAATTTTTCTACAATCCAATTTAATAAATTGCATTTTGTGTCCTAAGGAAGCTTTGTCTAACCCAGGTTCTGTATTTTCTTCTGTGAGTTTTATGATTTTTGCATAAATGCAGATCTGTGCTCTGCTAATTTTTGTATGTGGTATGAAGGAAGGGTTTACCTTGCAAATGGATATCCAATAGTTCTAGCAGAATATGTTGAAAAACTATCATTTTCCCATTGAATTACCTAAGTATCTTTATTGAAAATCAATTGACCATGTATATTTGGGTTTATTTCCAGACTTCTGTTTGATTGGTCTATAAATCCTTACATCAGTAGCATGTGGTTTTCTTTATTGTAGCTTTAGAGTAAGTCTTAAAACCAAATGGTATAATTCTTCCAACTTTATTCTTTTCCAAAGTGTTTTGGTCCTTTGCATTTTCATAAAAACTTTTTAAAATAAACTTTTCTTTTTCAACAAGAAAGCCTAAGATCTTTATTGAGACTTCATTGACTCAGTAGATCTTTGTGGGCAAAATGACATCTTAATTATATTGAGGCCCCCATACAATGAACACAGCATGTCTCTGTTTATCTTGGTCTTCTTCAGTTTCTTTCAGCATTGTTTTGTAATTTTTAGTTCACAAGTCTTGCATATATTTTGTGGAATTTATTCCTGTTTCATATTGTTGATGCTACTATAAATGATGTATTTTTCAATATCTAATTGTTTGTCACAGTATATAGAAATGTAATTATTTTTGTATACTGACCTTACATTCTATAGTCTCTCTTAACTAATTTATTAGCCCTAGTAGCTTTTTCCCCCTAGACTCTGAAAAAGAACTTACATCCAGAATATATTAAGAACTTACATAACTCAGTAATAAGTGGACAAACAACCCAATTTTTAAAAGGTAAACGTTTTTAAAAGACTTTTCCTAATATTAAATGACTTGTCATTATACATCCACTAGGATGCCTGAACTTGACAAAACTGGCAGTGCCGAGGATTTGGAGCAACCAAAACTCTCATACATTCTTAGTAGGAATGAAAGATGGCACAGTCACTTCGGAAATCAACTTGGCAGTTTCTTGTAAATTAACATGCATTTACCATACAATCTAGCAGTCACATTCCTAGATATTTACTTAAAAGAAATGGAAACATATGTCCATACAAGTGTTTATACTTGGATTTTTATAGCTGCTTTATTCATAATAATTAAAACAGGAAAGAGCCTACATGCTCCTCAACCAGTGAATGAATAAACAACATTGTGTTATACCGATAGTCCAATAGTAATAAAAAGGAGCAACTACTGATGGATATGACAACATAGATGAATTTCAAACACATTATTCTAAGGAAAAAAAACAGACATAAAAGTTCATATATTGAATGATTAGATTTATAGAACATTTTGGAAAAGACAAAACTAGAGGGACAAAAATCAGGTCAGTGGTTTCTGGGGATTGAAGACTGGGGGAGGATTGACTGCAAAGGGATTCAGGAAAACTTTGTGAAAAGATGCAGTTTTTTTGCATTGTGATTGTAGCAGTGGTCCACAAATGCATACATTTCTTAAAACTTATCAAATTTGTACATTTAACATCAATGGTTTTATTGTAGGTGAATTATTCCTCTGTTTCAAAATAAGTCACAGTGAGTTTAGCTTACTACAAGTACAGGTCCATAATCTCTTACTTGACACCCAACGGACAAATGTGTTTTGAAATAAACATCTTTTTAACTTTTGAAAAGTTTTACAGAATATTACATAAACCACATTTAATGTGAGATTTGAAGTAGTATCACATAATGGAACAGTAATATTTCTGCAATAAAACATATGAACATACATTGAGTAGGATCAACAAATTCTAAAGAGGCTTTTGTCAGTTCAGATTAGATGATGCCTCTGGGTTTTGCTACCAATGTGTCATGACACAACTTTAAGTTTTCAGAACTTTTTGAATTTAGAGTTGCAATTTAGGGGCTGTGGTCCTGTTTAAGTAGTTTGCTATATTTTAAGATACTGAGGTTGGGGTTGAGAGGAAGGGGATTTTGAGGCTGGAAAAATATGAAGCTAAAGAGATAGATTACAGAGGGTAACAATACTCAATTTAATATTTTTCTAGGTATATTTACATTCAATAGCTACTAAAGCAGATTTATAGAATTTTGGGAAAAGTAGTATCTGCTCTCTCTTTCCGTAGTCAGTAGTTCCTGCAATTGCTTATGGAATCCTTACTGTAATGAAAATAGTGTGTGAAAAATCCCATTGTTCATAAAATATTATAATACAAATATATCAAAGTTAGGTTCTATATTAAAGCTCTTCAAGACTCCCTAACAGAGAGTTCCAGCTCTTCAGTTAGAAGGACAACACTGAATGATCAGAACCTCCTCCGTCTCCTCTCACGGCTCTCCTCCATCTGTCCTTTTCCTACTTCCACCTCAACACCTTAAAAATTATAGCAAATACTCAATTGATCTGGTTGTTCCAAACTTTTCTTTGTTTTTGAAGCCTTTCCGACTTGGTTCATACTCTTCTCTTGGCTTAAGTGTTATTTTCTCTGTTCATTCTCTGACTAATTTCTAATCTAGGCATTACAAAGGTGTATAAAGGCGACACAGAAAACATAAATGAGTAAAGCAGCCAAGAGCGGAAAAGGGAAGGGGAAGAAAAGGAGGATCAACAGCAACTAACATATATTGTTACTCACAGCACCTTACATACAGAGAAATAATGGTTTCTTTAACTAAAGGTGATACTGAACTATAACAATACAGATGAGACAACATAGGGAATATAAGACTATTGTAACTCTTCCTAAGCTGTCTTAATGCAATGGAAGTGATTATATACTATTACACCTTGAATCTGCATCAGTAGCATCCTAAATTAACTCTGGTTGAGACTAAGAAAAAAATTGCTAAGTTGTTGTCTTAGCTTGGGCTATTATAACAAAATACCATAGACTGGGAAAATTTATTTATCTCACAGTCCTGGAGGCTGGAAGTCACAGGAATTTATTTTCCCACAGTCCTGGAGCCTGAAAATCCAAGATCAAGTTGTCAGCATCACGTGTTTCTGGGGTGGGCCCTCTTCCTGGCTTGTAGACGGCCACCTTCTGTGTTTTCACATGTCAGGGAGAGAGAGGGCAATCTCTCTGGTGTCTTTTCTTATAAGGGCTCTAATTCCACCCTGGTGGCCTCATCCTCATGAACCTCATCTATACCTAATTTTCAAAGGCCCATCTCCAGATACCATCACGTCAGAGTTGGAGCTTCAACAAGTGAATTGAATTTGGGAGAAACACAATTCAGAAGCATTTGTCTTCTTGGAAAGAGTAATATTTAAGGAACTGATGATACATGGGGGTCATATATCCTATTGAAGAGATTCAAAGTCGTGTTCAAAGAGATTCTGCCCCTTCCTTCTAGGAGCCTATAATCAGTATCAAACATATTAATAGAGACAGACATATTCAAAAGCCATTAGGTATAAATTGGAAACATTAAAACAATACATGAGTAGATAGCTAATCACATTATATAAACGTCAAGCATAAGTGGATTTTTAGTGGAAGGAAATAGTACCTATTCCTGGGGGAGATCGGGTAAGGGGAGGGTGCAGAGTCACATTTACCTGCTCAACCCTGGAAGATTTCATGGGAGAATCCAGAATTCAGCAACAGCCATCAGTCTGATTGGGAGTCTTGCGTATTTCTTGTTGTCTTAAAAATGTGTGAATTTTGACTTAGTGAATGATATGCATTAAAATATATGACAGTAAGGCAGGAGGACTCCTTTTGTTTTATCTTTGGCTCTGAGGTCATCCAAAACACCATCCCTATCATGTGAGACTATCCTTTTACAAATGTAACACTCTAAAAATGTATTAGTTATTTTGCTTTTCAGTTTTGTCATATCTTACATTTTGCCTGCAAAATCAGATGTGTTATTTTTGTGTGTAACGAAAGTCCTTGAAAATTTTTATCAACAAGTCATAATATAAAGAGAAGCATTTGTTGACTTCAAAGAACCGTAAGATATTATTTAGCTCACATCTGGCTAAACTTCTCTATACGTTATTGAAAATTTATGAGTACATGTCTTTTAGATAATCGGGGCCAAGTTCAAACTCTCAGCCTACTCGATCTTATGTAAGGAAAGCATACTCAAGAAGGGTGTCAGTGGATGCGCAGGTGACTTCACAAACTTTGGTTGCAGAGATTTTTAAATCAGTCCTACTGACAGCCGACACCTCTCCTTTGGCAATACATTTAAGCTTACGCTAGGAAAAATTCTTTTCGTGTGGGCTGAGTTCTCCATGTTCTAGTATTACAATCCAATTCCTCATGTTGTATCTTCAGTGGAGGTTTTCTTTCCCTGTTGCTTGTGAAACAGCTCTGGATATATATGATTTGAAGACTTACATTGCCTCTCAGTATTGTTCTCCCTAGACAGGTCCTTTAATCTTTCTTAAAGGTCTTATTTTCTGATCCTTTAATCATCTCTGCGGTAAGAAATTTAAGTTCCCATTCCTCTTTGTCTCATTCTGGATGTGGGCACTGACTAATATAGGTCCTGTGAGCTCTCTTTATATTTTTCCACCCCAGTATTACCTTTGCTGTTTAAATTGAAATGTTACTGTTCACTCATTATACCTTTTTGAAAAACAATATCAAAATATGGCTGTGAATCCATTTCAAAATAAGACATAGAGTGTAGAAATAAACCAGAATTATCTTTCCTTTGTATTATTCTGGTTCTCTTTTGGGCCCCACTTCACAGGAAAATATGAGCCTTGATTATCCATTCTCACCAAAATATCATTTACTAAAGGCAGGAATATTAACTCAGGTAAGCAAAATGATTGTTTCTTTCATCTCAGCAATTCCACACCTACTCCCCTACCAATTGACTTTTTATAGAATATTAGTTTGCATTAAAAAATCCATTTAATTGCATTGGAAAAACACTTCACTGCCACGCTCCAGGCCGATACCATGTTGCAGCTGCTCCTATTTAAGGGATAATTGTAGCCTCACTTTTCTACAAGGAACTAATTCTGATTTTGAAAGGATTTGTCCTCACAGTTTATCCTGATGAGAGAGGACTGGATTATTGCCGTGTAAAATAGCTGAATAGTCCTATTATAGCTATTATGTCACAAATGTTGTATATTGTTGAAGATCAAAGTACTGTACCACACTCAATGGTGAGATGTACAAGCATGGCACACTTCCCAAATTATGTAAAAAATACTGCATTTTATGAGTCATTTAGTACCATGTGAGCTATCTGTGGACCTGTATCATTTCCTTCAAACTTTCCTCATCATTCTGAAATCCTTTATTTTCTGGTTGAAAGAGTTACAATCTAGTCATTTCTCACTAGTCTCCCCAGGAAATAAACTTCAGTACTCTGCGTTCTTCCATTGAAAGATATTACTTATTGCATATCATTCCATTTTATATTTAAATTACTTTAGAAAAATGTTAAGTAACCCTGGACAACAGTAAATACTAACTGGTAAATTGAGAACATGTAAACATTTCCCATCAAAACCATTAATGATATCCTTTTGAATCTAAAATGTGTAGCACTCAAGATTGGCTAGATTCTAAGGAAACAAATAGCTACTTCACCCTGTAACCTCATTGGGTATACACATGTCTAATGAGGCCTTAAAATCCTAGGTGGGCCATATGAGGCATAAAATGAATTGTATTTTAAAAGAATGAGGCTTCCTTTTCCCTAGAAATATTGTGACATCAGCTGTCACTGGAAAACTAGCCCGTTAAGTCAGAAAGGCCAGTGAAGGGCTAAATATTAATTTAGTTATACAATTTGGCAGGCTTTGATTTTAGTTTTAATATCTGGCATTTCAAAATCAACCCCTCTATATAATATTTCATTCTCATGTGCATCTATAGAGGGCTTCAACCCCTGAAGAAAAACTAACTCCAAAATCTAGCAAAGAATACCTGCCAGGAAGTACTATGGTTTGTTGAATAATATTTATAAGACTCTTGTAAATCACAGATAAGATTAACTGTCTAAAAGCTATTTTCCCCAAAGTAACGCACTCTATATGTGATTTGGAGACGTTACTACAAGATTTAGAACTTAACCTACATAATACAAAGAATCAGTAGACATAAAATGTGGTCACTGAAAACAAGTATAAATTTGAAAACATAGCAATTAGTGAAACTATAATTAAAATGAAGATGGCCAATGTTGAGGCAACAAAATCAAATGCTCCGTGTGGTCTGTAATTACTGATGAGGCTTTCCAAAGTAATCTGGAAAATTAAATAAGACAGCGAAATTCAATGCAAAGAAATTAGGACCAGGTCCATGACATAGTAGATATTTCACAAGTAGGTACTGATAGTATTACATCAGCACTAGTAAAGAGACGTTTTGTTTACAGGCACTCATTTTCTGGTAAATAGAGTACATAAAGTTCCTAGGTCAGATGAATAAACTATAACCTGGACCTTTACAAGTCATGCAAGTTTACTAAGAGTAAATGGGCAAATTGCCAACTCCATCTCTAAAATGCAGTGTAGGTGATGGGGTTCTGGGAGTGGTGATCCTCAATGTTCTCTTATGGGGACCAAGACAAAATGACAACCCAGCCTATCTACTATAATTTCATGCTTTTAACATTTCCTTTGTCCTTAGACTCTTTCCTTCTAGACTGCCTTATCTTTCCTTTTAGGCCAGTGATTCTCAATCTTTTCTGAAAATTAAAGCCACTAGAGAGCTTTTAAAAATTCCTATGCTCAGGCCCTACCCAAAAGAACTGAATCCGAATCTATGTGGGTGGGGCTCTGGCATGAGTATTTTTCAAAACTGCTAAGATGACTTCACTGAACAGACGAGGTTGGAAAATACTGCTCTGAAAGACTACATCTAGAGCAAGAATCATTTTAAATAATTTGTTTTTGTATTTTAAACCTGTAAATAACACATAGCATTAGTGTTTTTCACCACTCTGTCTGTTAATGTACAAATGAATGAATGAATGGACAAATAACTATTTTATTTATCCATGACGTGGAGTTGAATGTCCAGGAACTGAAAAGTATTACAATGACACTCTACTATTTTATTTTCTAAATTAAGAAGATTTATTCAGAGGTTTAGCTATTCAACTTTCCCCAACTTTTAGTAGAAATACATCCATTTAGTTTATGATGGGCCTTGGATACAGCATTATAAAGTGAGCATTTTTTCAGATTACACTGAGATGGCCTCTCTTTGTATAAGTGGCTAGAAGAAGGAACTTTTCCCCCCAGTAGCTCATATTCCCACCTATCACACCATGCCATGTACAGAATACCACTTTGACTCCATACACTCCTATGGAAGAAACCAGACTCTTGATTATGTAGAGGAATGCACAGGTCTCCTGCGTTTGGATTTTCCTTTAAAGCAGAGAAAAGTGGTAGGTCTGTAGAGCAAAGCAGGAGACATCATTATCTCCCAGGTGTCAAGATGCAGATAATGGCATTCCAGTCTTGAACCATTTCATTTCATCTTCCTGATGTTCACAAGGCCATGAAACAGACATAAATGATGAATTCCAAGAAACTTTTATTTTTAAAAATCAAGTTTTGATATAATAAATGTTGGATTGAGGATAGAAATTTAAGCTGAGAAATGTTTAATTTGAATCTAAAAAGTTTATTATTACTATTATTATTATTATTGTGGAAGGAAATACATATAGGCACATTTTAGTATCTACAATAGTATTCGGAAAGCTGATGTTATGAAACACAAAACTTCATTTAAATTTCATTATAAAGACCTTTATTAGGAGAAAGGACACATTTTCTATTTCTTACTTTTATTTTGTGCCTTGAAAGACTTGTGAATGTATAGAAGAATTATTTTTTCTTACTGCTTCCTCTTTGCAACCCAACCTCCACCATGTCAATCGTGAAGGTAGGAAGAAAGCTGTATTTGCTACTTTTAAAAATGATAACGAGAAGAAATTAAAACAATGGCTTAAGAGAAAGAGGATGTAAGGAGTACAAAGCAAAACTTAACATAGAGTTAGTAAAGGCACTTGCATTGACAATCCACTCAGCCACGTTAATTTTATCATTAATGCTGTCTTCATAATTTTTTTTTCCGGGTCTCTCTGCTTGTATTTGCCTGGTGCTCTGAAATACACGGGAAGAGACACTTATGGAAAAGTTACGAAGAGCAGTTGGCAATCCACATGTTCTAGAAGGGTGTGTGGAGTAGCAAAACAAGTGGAACGGATGAAGAACTTCCAAGCTCTCTTGCAGAATTTTGGGCCCTAGTGTGCAGGGCTGCTCCCGGAGAGGGAGGTAAATGTCGCCCATTCCTACTTGGACCTCCCATCCAGGACACTGCTCTTAGAGATAAATCTGTTGGACAGCAGCCAAGAGACCCCAAACTGCCCCAACCTCCAGGACACTGCAAGTTGCAAGTTTCCGAGTTGGGGAGGCAAAGCGGGAAAACATGATTGGCGATTTCCTTCTGCCACTCACCGACCGGAGAAATGGGGAGGCGGACTCCAACTTTTTCGTGGACCGCCAAGAGCACTACAGGGCGTCCTGCTATAAAAAGAGAAGAATCCCATGAGGGGCAACAAGCAAACTCATATGTTATCCCTTTAGCCGGATTGTGTGCTGATGATTGTTTCCCTATTTACACATCGAATCACCCCTGTGGCCTTTTGTGAGTCCCCAAGGCAGCCTCAGCCTTCGCAAGCCGTCCAGTGGGGCACGAATCTCGGAGGGGTGCGGACTGCAGGCGGGAGAGAGAAACCAAAGAGGGGCGGCTCTTCCAGGCCGTCCACTCCCAGGCGAGCGGCTCCTCAACCTTCGATCGGCTCGAGTCCCTCGGACATTGCCCACTCACAGCGTGCAGAGGGGTCGCACTCCCTGTGGGTTCTCGGCCCTCAGGAGCGGCGCTGCGCAGGAAAGTCACCTCCACTACGGGCCAAGCACAGTGATAGGGGTGGGGAATAGCCGAGGGGCAGTGTGGGGGTCGCGGAGATTGGGGTGGGGACGGCCGCGGAGGGGGCGGTGGGAGTGGGGTGGGGCCGGGGCGGGCCGGGGGCGGGGCTCCGGGGCTGCGGGGCGGGGTGCGCCACAGCGCCCCCTCGCTGCGCGCTCCCCACGGTACCCCGAGGCCGCCGGTAGCTCTGGCTCGCCAGCCCCTTTGTGTGCGACGCGCTGGCCCCGAGGAGCGCGGCACGGGCACAGCGGGGGCCTCCCAGGGTCCCACCGTTTCTGTCCCAGCCGGGCCGTGCTCTCCTCCTTCTCCTTCTCCGCTCCTCCTTTCTCCAGTCTCCGGCCTTCGGCTCCGAAAAGCAGCCATTGGGCCGTGAGCAGCTAGCGTCCGGCCGCGCTCCCTACCCCGCCCGGCCCGGGACGCTCGTCCCCCTCCCGCCCTGTCCCCTCTGAATTTCCCCCCCAACCCCCACATCCCGGGCCTCCAAGGTGGAGAAAATAAACTACACGCAGAGCAACTCAGTCTCCAATAAAACGCCCAGTACCTAGAGCCCGAGCGCGTGTGCTGGGCTGCGAGGGGCGCGGGAGGCGGAGATGGGGGGGCGGGCGGGGGGGACAATGAGCGCATGAAGTTACCTGCCCGGCGGCGGCGGCTGCAGCGGCGGCGGCGGGACCGAGAGGCGGCGGTGGAGCAGGCTGCGCGCTCGGCGCCGACGGGTGCGCGCCGCGGCTTGGGGGAGAGTTGAGCGCTTTTCCCCCCTCTTTTTTTTTTTTTTTTTTTCTCCTCTTCTTCTTAAACAAACCACAAACGGATGTGAGGGAAGGAAGGTGTTTCTTTTACTCCTGAGCCCAGACACCTCACTCTGTTCCGTCTAAGCTTGTTTTGCTGAACACTTTTTTTAAAAAAAAGGAAAAAGAAAAGGAGTTGCTTGATGTGAGAGTGAAATGGACGTAAGATTTTATCCACCTCCAGCCCAGCCCGCCGCTGCGCCCGACGCTCCCTGTCTGGGACCTTCTCCCTGCCTGGACCCCTACTATTGCAACAAGGTGAACGCTCTGCTTTTGTTTCCACCGTGTTCTTGCTGCTTGATCACGGGAGGGGGGCGGCGGTGGCCGGGCCGCGGCGGGGCCGGCTTGGCGGAGGCCGGTCCCGGGCGCGCTCGGCTCGCAGCCCGCTGCAGCCTGCGTGCGCTTGGGTAGTAAATATTGTGTAGTAGCTCCGGGGGCTTGCCAAACACCGCGATTGTGCGGAAAGTGACACGATTTGCTCGGATTCTTTTCTTCCTGCTGTTCGCGACTAAGGATCCCTGCCTAGGTTTGCCGGGGGGCGTTTAAAAAAATAATAAGAGAAAACCGTGGAATACTTTGGGGGTGTGTCTGGGGTCCAGGAACGGAGGCAGAGTAAGAGAATTCAGTTTATTTCCCAGTTGCCCCTTCTCTCTCCCTCCCTCTCCCGGGCAGTGGGAGCTCGTGGCACCACTTCCCTTCTCCGGAGTAGTTGCCAGGGAGCAACCGGGAGTCGGGGTGCAGGGACCCGGGAGGCGCCCCTGCCCCCCATAGGGAAAACTGCCCCACGACTCTTTTGTTTTCCCAAACCGGTTCCAGCAGCCGAGCCCGGGTTCGGACACAGGTCCGCGGGCCACAGCACAGCGGGGTAGCTGGGTCACGGTTTGGAGAACAGCTCCTGTTTTAGGGGTGCGCGCGGAAATTGCAAGTTTGTTTGGAGCCGGGCGAGCACGTCGCGTTCAAGTCCAAAGCTCCCGCACTCGGCATGGGGCTGGAGCAGGGTCCGCTGCTGAGTTGTACCCACGGCCCGCTGACCTCGGGTGCCAGGGCCGCGGGGGCCCGGGGAGAGGCGGATCCTGCCGGTGACCCGGAGGTGGGGCGCTGGCCCGGGCTGCTGCGGAGTTCGGCTGGGTCCACCTATAGGACAGTCAGGGGGTACGAGGGAGGGGGTTACTCTCCCGGCTTCTCGAACTCTCTCATCCCCGAGAGGGAGGACACTCAGGGACCGGTCCCCCAAAGTGGTCGCAGGGCACGACTGCCCCCGCCTAGGGCTAGCTGTTCGTGTCTAAGCAGTCCCGTTGGATGTACGTTGGCAGAGAGAATTGAGGTCTCTAAAACGCGGGGCGGGCCTTTTAGACGCCCAGCTCCCGCTTGGTGATAAATCTGCCTGATACTCACCGCCCCTGCAGGCACATCCATGGCGACCCTCGGTGTATTACACAGGAAAAATAGTTGGGACTGCCAACATTTGCCTGGTGGCGAGTCGTCACCAAACAGCTTTTTTACCTGATGCAGAGATACTTAGTGCTCTGCCTTCTCAGCCCCTGGACTCCCCACCACGCGACCGAGTCGCAGCTCCGAGTCATGGACAGTGTTGACACACAGTCAGGCTCTCACACACACACTTCCCCGTGGAGAAGCTCCTCGGTGCTGTGTCCAGTGTGAGACCCACTCAAAGGACTGTGCTGTGTGCCGATGGTGTTTAGGCAAGTTAGAAAAGAGGGACATCCAGTCTTGAGCAAGGGCAGAAGGGCTTCCATTGTACAGGGAGCCCTTCAGCTAGGGACAAGTTGAAAGGTACGGGGAACTTTGGCGAGCGCAGAGGAGTTTGTGTGATGAAGTTTCATTATTTGCTGGTGACATAGTTCTTTTAGTCTAAAATCTGTTTTGTCTGTACACTCAAGTATCGTGTTACGTTTTGTTTTGCTTATGACACCAACACTATTGCTAATAAAAAATAATAAAGTTGCAGCCCTATCTTGGAGAGTAAAGATATATTCCACTGTAGTTACCGGAACCAAAAGCTCAGAACTATTTTGGCAATGAAACTGGACAAATCTTATTAAGTTTATCAGTGATTTTAGGCCCCCAAAAGAAGTTAATGACTTGGATACACATTTCACTCCTCGTTCTTGTGATAAGTAGGGTCAGATTTAATTTAAAAGTTAAATGCTTTGGAAAAATCAGGAATTACTTCAATATATTAAATCATTTTCCAATTAAGTGCTTTAAATAATTTTAGTGAGTTGTGCTGTGAATTGAATAAATTAATTTAGAAAGTATTCAGAATTTCTTTACTAGCTCATTGAAGTTCCTTTTAAGTCACCCCGTGTATAAGAAGCAAACTGTTCTTTTTAAATGCAAATGAGGCACCCTTTCTATAGACTAGTTGCGGGTCTTCTATTTAACTTATCCAGAGAATAATAGATTTTTAAAATGCAAAGTCATAAGATATGTTTCTAATAGTAGAAGAAGACTTCATGGAAATGTTTCTCCAGGGACATCTCTGGCCCATCTCTATGTAGCAGTCCATCAGATATATTTGTCACTGGTCCCTGATTATATTTAATGTACTGAATAGTTTTCTAGGCCCCACAAAGCCCAGGCACTTGAGTTTTTTCACTCCACCGTGATTAGCATTGGTACAAAATTTCTGTCCAGCTCTACAATTGTAGTTGTGCATAATGCAGTCAACTAGCATTTGTTTTTGCAATGACATGAGTGGATTTGCAGGGAAATGGAAGAAGGACAGAAGTTTGGAAAAGGCGAAGTAAGAAATCTGTGCCTACATTTATTAAAACAAGTTGGATCAGACATCCCCAAAAGAACAATACTGCAAAGTAAATCTTGCTTCCTTCGGAGGCGTAATGAATATGTAGTTTATTACAAATAGCAGTCAGTTTGTCAGGTGATTTGTTTTTAATAGGGTGATAAGATCATAAATTACTTATTATCTTTATTTTAAACCTGTCAACACTTTGCTATTTAAAGTTGGTGTGCTAAATCCCAGCGGAACCAGTATCTATCTGTGCTTTAGAATCCTACAACTGTAGCTACAGTTTCCCAGTGACATTGTTTTCAGTGTCAGAAGAGACTCTAATGGAGAAAATGAATATTCTCTTCCTGAAGCTTTCTAAACTAAAATGTGATTGTTTTCCTCTGCTGACACTTTCCGGCACTGCTGCTCTATAGATTGCCAAAACACTACTTCCATTTTTCAGTTAATAAACTCTGGAGGAGGCATTTTTGGAAACGGTTTAATCTAGTATTGCTCTATTGTAAGACTAATATGCGTTATGAACATATCACTATGCAAAGTGGCCTCCATTTTCACACAGGCCATTGTGGGAACAATGAGAATGATGTTGGTTAAGGCAAGTGTGTGAGGCATCTCTTATACAAACAGCCAGAACGGGTGGCATGTTGCTGTATGTAGGTCAGTATTGGAAATAGCAGTGTAGCTCATAGACTGGACAGACACATGGAGGCTGGAGTTAGCAGTATTCACCTCTTGCAGCCTAAAGCATGGTTGTATTTCAGACATTGAAAGATGAGTACCATAGTGGAGTTTCATCTAATTAGTCTATTTGAAGTAACGTTGTATCCCTTAATTGAGCTGAATGCTACCAAAATAAATTGGATTAAATGAGCTTACAATTGGAGTTCTGTAGTGATATAGTCTTATTTTCTATTCTAGTTAAAGATGTCAGATCATCAGTTTAAATATATACCTACAGAGTAATAACAGTTCTTTTCAGTTTCTTAGTGCAGCGTCATTTCCAAAGATTGTTTTCACTGGTTTTATGCTAAGATAGGACAAAGAAGTGGTACTTTTTCATTTTTACAACGATGTGATGTGTTCAGTTATTGCTCAGTATCTGCCCACATAAGGAGTAGTAATACAATTATGTTATGACATGGCTAATGACAGGGATGGTGACCTCAGCCTGCAGTGGGAGGAGAAATAATGGGCTTCACTGTTCTCAGTGGTTGCCTTTATGGAATCATGTCCTGAATCTTTCTTTGGTTGATTTAGAAACAGGGAAGTCCAAAACACAAACCCATGCTTCATGCTGGTGATATACAGAGTGAAGAATAATGGGCATTCGGAATATTCAGCTTTTATCATTGAAATGAGGAAGGACAGTGCATATGTTCTTTTTCGTGAAAACGCACAAGGAAGGACCCATTTGTGATGAACTCTGCTTGAAAATGTCAGGGCAAACATTAGACATTTGATAACTTTTAAGAATAACAAGATTCATTACAGTCTCTGCAAAATCTCCTTTGAGCTTATTTTCCTATTTAGAATGTATTATGTGTTATACTTTAATGTGGCAATACTCATCACATCAAAAATACAAGATTTGCAAGCACATTAAGAAGGAGTCATTATTCCTATTTTGAACAGTAAATGTAAGAAAAAGGAAGAGGATGGGAGGAGGAGTAGATGAAGGAGGAGTATGGGGAGAAAGAGTGAAAAGAAGGGAGGGTTATAAGTTTAGAGCATTATGCTTGACTAGTTCTCCATCCACCTCCATAACTTCTAGGACTTTGGGAAATTCGTAGTTGATACTTCATACATCATATATATAATTAAAATTCCCCTGGGAGTTTTATCAGCTGGCACTTTTCAGAAGTTTTGAGGTTGTTAAATATGTTTTAAATAAATACCTATGTAAGAAAGAGCATAAACCAAGCAATCATGGGTTTTGGCCACTAAATCAGATATTATACAAAAGCTTCAAATGTAGCTATGTTGACTGTGTGGGTTATTTCAATATTGCAAATTCAATTTTAAATGTCTGTGCAAACAAAGTTATAGTCATGAGCTTTAGAGGGATCTGATGTTATTTTTAACATTGCATAGGTAGTTTAGTATTCTCACAGTTTATCGTGTATTTTAAAAGTTAGTAAGTGATATTAAGGAGAATTTTGATATTTTGCCTAGTTATGAAAACTAAACTAATATGTAAATATCTAATTGAATGATCATTGTGGATTTTGTTTAAATGATGTGATTGCAAGGGAATTAAGAACAGTGGAACAGGAAGAAGTAGGGAAATTTCCAATTTTAGGGGTAGTTTCCTAGGTACCAATCTGGTTCTCAAATGTTGGTTTTGGTGTGTGAGAGACTGTTTCTAGTGGTGATATGTTTTTTGTGATGGGCTCCATTCAAGAGTGTTAGCCTAGAAAATGACGAAGGTAGTGGGGAGCACAGTGATTTTATTTAGCTGTGAAGGGTGATTTATTATAGTGCTTTCTAAACTTTTGCTAGGACTTTAGAAACTTGAAAAGACCCTAGGGGTGTTTCTCAAATGCTGATGATTCTTCCTTTTCTGTTTTAAAGTCAGCCTTCAGTCGCAAGTCTACCAGTGTGCCCAGCACCTCTTATCTCCCACCTCTCTATCTCCTTCCCAGTTACCCATTTCCCGGCCACTCCAACTCCTGGGACCACCTTTGCTTTTGCTACTCTCCTCCCCAATCTTAATTTTAACCTAGGAGGTCTGTACTTCTAATCTGAACTCTCTTCTCCACTGGACACTAATCACCATTGTGGTTGCCTAGGCTGCCTGGCTCCCTCTTCAGCTCACCTTCCTTCATCACCATCATAATCATGTGAACATATCCATTCTTGCAGTAGCCTGATTCTGTTTTCTATTTGGAATCTACCAGCTCTCAGGCCCATATCTGCTTTTTGAAATCCCAAATTATGCTGTTTTCCTTTCCCCATCCCCCCGACCTGAATGGATGATGTGGAGTTACACAATATTATACTAGAGTAAGACAACCCCCATATGATGCTGAGAGGAAAAATAACCATGACTGGTATTTCTAAGCTATTATAGTCTCCCTTCCACGTCCCCTCCCATTTTGTGCAGTGTATTTAGAGCTCAGAGATAAACCCCTTAAACATCCTTCCTCAGTGAGAAGGCTATGTTTAGATTCAAAAATAGTATGAAGATGGGGCTGTGATCTTCAGTTGGAATACAGTAAATTAGGTTGGGTTACACTTGAGGTAAGTAACAGGGGTTAGCATGTGGATGTATTCTCATCAGAATATACGTAGATAACTAGAATGGGAATGGTTGGCCATGTAGAACTGAATCAATTAATCAAATTTAGATCACTTACCACCCTACATTTTAGCTATCTGAGTGTGAATCTCAAGATTTCTGAGAAGTCACAGGTAGGATAATTATCTTACATGTCAATAAAAATGAAATGTAATTATCATGAGTTGATTGTATGCTATTAACAATTACATTTTAAAAATAAGATCAGTTGTTGTATAGAATAAAACTTATATTGTATGCATCCAAATACAAGAATATAAAATTCATACTTTTATCAGAAAACAAGACTGTAGCACATCATAGTTATTAGACACCGTGGCTCTCATGATCCTAACTGTAGTTCTTGCCTGCAAGAAGCTTCTGTTTGAGGCATCTTAGAAGCTAGAATGTTCCCTTATTTGTTTAAATTGCATGTTCACCCAAGTTATTAATTTTACCAAATTTTGACATGCTTTTTTCCCTTTTCATTTACTTCTACCTCGGAGTTATTGATGTATTTTCAATTGATCTTTTTCTTTGAACATGCACTTTTCAGAACTAGATAGGCTGGTCTCCCCTGATTGATAACGAATTGTGTTAAACAGGTTGTCCACTAGGAAACCACAATGCCAAGATGATACCGCTTACATCTGGCCTAATGAATTTGAGAATTTTTTGTTTTAAACCTTGCATGCCAAGTTTCATCCCAAAGAGCAATTTCTCATTACAAACAGTTGAGTTATAAACTGCTTAGAAATGTGGTTTATAATGGAAGTGCCAACAGACTGTTAATTATAGCAGTTCTTCCATAATACTTTGAGACATGGAATTCACATTAACCTGAATGAGCTTTTCCTGGTTATAACATGTTGCTCCCTACAGCATTCATTTTGAAAATGGGAACATTATATTGCTCTGTGCTTGGATGTTGATGGTGCAGCAGAAAAGACGAGAAGGGAGGGTAATTCCAGAAACTCCTTGCTCTTTCCTGATGGGAGGTATTACTATTTCCCACACTTCTTTAGTTTGATCTATGGCAAGTTTGCCTCACTTGATAAAAATTGTAAAGTTAAATTTTAAAAGCTATTTTCAGATTTCCAAGTTACTCATGAAAAAATCATCACTGATACATATTTATAGTATCAAAGGTCATGAAACCAGGGTCACTATTAATGCTTTTTATCTGTTTGTTTTTTACTTGGGAGATTTAAATGGTTCTGCTTTAGCCAAGTATCTATCGTTTTTCATTCCTGAGTTATGTGCTTTTATGAAACTGTCTGGAAAGGACTCCTAATTAAAGGAGGCCATGGTTGGTTGATAAAAAGCTTTGCCAGTGGCCAAGAAAATAGAACGTATTTTGGGTGCCATGTGGTCTTACAGGTCATTTGTCTGATCCACAGTAGTGATGATACCAGCTTTTGGCTAAAATGCCTTTTGACTGAAGTCTTTGATGCCACTTTGGGAGTGGGGTTACTGAGCTAGAAACATTGGTGTGCGTATGGGTATGTGCATGTGTATGGGTGTGTGGGGGTGGATTTGTATGTGCATATGTATTTGCATGTGTGTGTGTGTGTTTGTGCTTCTCATGGTTCTGGAATATTTCTGGTCATAAATACATGAAAATTTATCCTAAATGGCAGACCCCCTCATGTGTATAACAGCAGCAACAAAGGAAAAACATCATGACTACTAGGAATACCTGGTTACCACTCCCTTTTAAGATACTCAGCAGTATTTCACAGGAGAAGATGCTGTTCAGAATCTTAGGGCTTTAAACAGACATGTTATATCCTAATACGACTAAAGAACCAGGTCTTTTTGAGGAAAACCATAGGCCCTTCTCAGGGAAAGACTCCATTATGTTGAATATTTGAGAGAAAAAACCAAGTGCCGTTAAGTCTATGTTGACTTACTCCCTAGGCAAAATAAACCTAACCATAAGAGGATGTGATTCCCCTCCCACTCTGTTTCCCATTCTCTTGAGAAGCCTGACTTTGTTCTGTGCCTGGTAAAAGTTCTGACACCAAAACCTTTAATCCATCTGTGTTCCAGTCTTCCATATATCCAGTAGAGAAAATAATTTATATTTGTATCAAAGAAGACTTATGAGAATTAAGGAGGTAGATTATTTGAAATCTTGTGGTGAAAGATGTTAAAAAAAATTCAAAGAATTTAGCAAAATACTGCATTCTCAGCCCATTTCTTCTATTTCTGCTGCCCTAGTGGAATAAAAGTGTTTTGAAAAGTTGTAGACTAGGGGTTCTTTCAGGAAGACGGTCAAAGAGATAACCTTTCTGGAGAGTCAAAGGTGAATTAGGAAAGTGGAGTCTCTGTAGGTACAGTGTGTAATCTCCCTCCCTCAGATATTGATAGGCCCCCCGGGGGGTCTCTTTTTCCCTCTCTGCATTAAGAGCCAATGCACCTAAGGAGAGATGCTATTGATGAGGCCTGTTGCCTGTTTTGCAGTGTAGGAAGATAAGATAAAAGTGGAGAATAACTGCGAAAGAGGGAAATGCCCTCTTGTTCCTGACTTCAGGGAAGCAAGTTTACCTCTCTATGCCTTCCTCTGATATATGGGTCAGAGATGCGAAATATAATGTGCAAGGTTAATTAAAGAATGGGTCAACTGGGCCTAAAGACAGTGCAATTACACTGGAAGAGTATCTGAGCGCTGCCTGATTTCCTTAAGTCCGTTAACTCAATCAAATGGTTAATTTAAAAAATGATGGGTAAAGTGTTATAGGCGTTAGTATTTTCATACCAGTGAAAAAAACCGGTGCTTCTTTTCTATACCAATATGGCTCAGCCTAAAATGCCAGTAACAATTGTATCAAGAGAAATGTTAATAATAAAGAGGCAGGATAACCTTCCAACAAAAAGTATATTTTATCATTTGGCAGATGCAGTCATGAACATTAATCATAGAAACCTGCAGATAGTAGAAGCTTAATATCAAAGCTAATGATTTATTTTATGTTAATGACTTCCTGCCAGGGCATAAAAGACTGTTCATAATGGACTCTCAGAGCTATGTTCAGTTACTAAGGCTAATGGGATAATCTTTCCTCTCCCAAAATTAAGCTTTTTGAAATAAATTATGCTGTTATTTTTCAAGGTAACTCTCAAAAATTTACTGCAAAACTAATCTTTTAAGAACTACTTAAAGAAATGAAAAGGAAGAAAAATCCCAAAGCAGCGTTTCTAGTTCATGAACACTTTTACTTAATTAGGGAGAGAAAGTTTGCATGTATGCTAATATCCCTGAACTTGTAATGCTAAATAATTTTAAAGGCAGCCTTCTGTGACACAATCTGCCTTTTGAGATTCAGCTCCTGTAAGTACCTCCCACAAAATAGACCATGTTTTCGTCGGCGATTACCAGCCAATAATGAGCTGAATGGTAGTAAAACATTTGAATTTTTCACTGCGAAGTTTTAAAAATCATGTTTACAATTAGTTATAACCAACATTATATTTCAATAAGAGATAATTTGCCTAGTAAAGTTCACATAATGTGCTAATCATGTCTCGTGGTTAATAAAGGCCTCCTACCTCACTCCCCTGATGGCTATAAAAGGCTATTATATTCATGGCAGCAGTTCAGGTACAGCTGCTGTGTGTTAATAATGCATCATTGTCCCACTAATCAACATAGCAAAGGTCAGCACCCCTAAGCACCTAAACCACCTATTCTCTTTCCAAAATATTTATTAACACCTTAAAAACATATCTGTTCATTTTCCTTAGCCTCGAGTCAGTTAATTCCACTCCAAGCTACTTGTGTGATAAAGGTTTTGTAACCTAAGCTAGGTGGTAGAAGAGATTAATATATATTCATAGTAATCTTCTCCCATAAACATGTTTCCATTTCCACAGTCATTGACTGAATTAGTGTCGGGTTGTTATAGCCGTGAGCTCCTTTATTAAGTAGGTGTGTACCAAAATGAGAATATTTTCAGATTTTACATGTTATTTAAAGAGATGTTTAGAAGAAAAACAACTTTTCAATAACCAGAGACTCATTTAAAGCAAACAGAGCGAATCAGGAAATGGGAAGGGATATTTAAAATCTAAGAAATTAATCAGCGTTAGTTTGTAGACCTGATAGGGTAGTGAGATATTATTTTCTTAATTGTTCTTTTGGCATAGGAAAGCAATAATAGTAAAAGCTTCTTAAGCCATATTTTCTGCACACAAAGAACATATTCACGTGGGATTTCCATTTTGCTGGAAAATCGTGCAAATCAATAAGCCAGCACTTATCTGCATTAAAATTAGGTAGACAACAATTTATAGGCATAGTGATAGCGTAGTTCTCTTCATACCCTCAGTTCGTGTTGAAGATAATCCTTGCTTTTGTGTCCTCAGAGAGAAGCCAAAATGTTAAGTGAACAAGATATCATTTTCTCATCTTGTATTATTGCCTTCTGTTTTCTGTTACTCTTTTGATAACCTTGTGTGTGTGTGTGTGTATGTGTGTGTTTCCTTTATGATTTAGGAATCTTCAGTGTTTTAAGAGAAGAGAAAAAAATGAAACTCAACTATGTTTCCATCATCAAGAGAAATGCAAAAGGCGAATGAGTGGGAGGAGCTTCTATTTGTGCAGCACATAATGTACAATGGTACATTTGTCATGCTTTAAATATATAATGCCTACAATAAAATATGTACAGGCACAGTTGTGATCTATGAAGTCCCTGGCTCCAGTGCCATTGTTTGTAGTCTCTACGGTTGTCATACATTGTTCTTTGCACATCATACCCTTACAGCAGAATTTGACACAATTTCTAGCTTTCAGCCCTGCACCATTTTCATTGCACAATATACATGAATTTGACAGGGTGTGTTGAGGACAACTCTGGCAAGCAATTGATATTTTGAAGTGGCAAGCGTTTCAGCAGCTGCCTGCTTGTGAAAAAGGAATGATAAGATATACTGTATTGTTAGTTTCAGGGAAAGCATTAAGGTTTAAGCTCTGTAAAAGTGTACACATTATTCGTCAGTGGTGAAGCAAGTCTTTTATGTTTTTTAGAGCTTAGCTCTCTGGCTGATGTGAACTAGAATGACATTGGTCAGTAAATGAATAGGAGTACTTTGAATTTGAACTGCTGCCAATTTTGCACCAACAAAAGAACTGACAAAAGATTATGTGAGATGCAAAGCACACGCAATGTTTTGGGGGCGGGGAAAGGGAAGGAGAGAGCGAGAGAAACCCACATCAGAGAATATTCTTTAACACATACTTGCAAGGATACCAAATAGTTAAACACATCTATTTTTCACGGCTCATCAGCTACAACCTAAGCTGTTTTATCTAATATGCTTTTAAAACCTGTTGTATACACATAGGCTTTCAGAATATGTTCATATGGAATTTAGAGTGTTTTTCTGAATATCGCACTGTGCCCTAAAGGCCTGTTGGCAGAATATCAGAGTCACCCACTGCTGGAGTCCCCAACTCTTTCTCTATCTGGTAGTGGGAAATTGTAGTTTAATCAGCTATGGCACCTTCAGTGTGTAACGTTCATTAGCAAGGCAATTTGTCATGACTGTTAATGGTCAGGATGCATCTGCTCTCTCAGTTACAGAGCATGATAAGTAAGAAGACAAATATTTCAATATCTGATAGTATTAACTTGTTTCAAATTTGTAATCCAAGGTTAGTTGCTTAAAACAGACACAGCACCAGATTAACAAGCATCCTGTATTCAATTTGACTGGGTCCTGTTTTTATGGATTTATGACTTTAAAGCACACTAATATGCTATTATGAAGGGCACAGTCTTTGATTAGATGTTCAACAGAAACTAAGTTATGAGCAGAGTACCTTCTGGAGAGAATTTATGTGCATAATATTTTCTACAGAGCTTCATAAATTGAAAGGTTTGATACATGCAATATTTCTAACATGCTACATATTCTTCTCATGATTAAAAAAGTCACTTACCCACTGGTTTATAGATTGGTCGGTCACTTTTCAAGTGAGTTTAGAGCCTCGATCTATTTTAAAAGTTTAAAAATTCTAGTGAAAAACTTCAGAATGAATTAGAAATGTCACATTCCCCCCCCCACCCCCCAGCAAACTGCTTTATAAGATCATTGTTCATTGTTCTAAATGGGGAAAAAAAGTTTAAAAGATTCCCCCAGTTGAAAAGGTTAGGATTTTTTACATATCTCATATTTTCTAGTTATGACATCACATAGCTTGCCATACAAAATCTTTTTGACACATTTTCATTTTTAATGAAAGGCCCTAAAATTCAGGGCATAATGATTTCTTAGAAACTGAACCCAATCTTGGTGAAAAATTCGTTCTTGCTAGTAACAAAAGCTGTTACTGTTTAAGTTCCTGTTGAGCGGTTAGTTGGTACGCTTCGCTGAATGTTGTCAAAAAGGCTTTCCTCATGATTGACAACCCGGCAGGAATGTGAATGGAGATTTTAATTGCGTATCATGTGTGCATATCAGAGTGAGTGAATTCATGACTCTGCTTAGCTCCATATCTCTGCAGGTCAGCCGTGCCAAAAAATGCTCTTTTATGTGCAATTTTTCCAAAAAGAGAAAGGTGTATGTGTACTGAAGTCATTTGTTATTCATTTCTTAAGTGAAACACTTGTGTTCCCTGAGCCTTGGAGTTTGAAAGTAGAACAAAAATCTATTTTGAGATTTCTTTCTTTTACTCTCTGTACTTATAATATACTTGGATGATGTAAATTCTTTTCAGTTACAAGTTGGGAAAAGTCTGCCAGAACATATTTTTCTTATGGCACTTGCTATACGAAGTGTGTTTATCTTTCTTTTCTTTTTTTTTTTTTTTTCCCTAAAGAGTACTTAGAAAAGAAAGAAAAAATGTAAGCCAGTGGAAAAATTTACTGAGGTCAATTGCCTTTCTGTAACTTGCAATCTTGAGAAAAGATCTGGCCTGGGGTGGGGGAGGGAAGGAAGGATATATTTCTGAGAGGTGGAAGGTTCATACAGCTGTTTCTGAATTTTGGAGAAAATAGCAAGAATATAATGCTTATTGTAAAATGACATTATTAGACATATGACTTTTCATTTCTTAGAAAATGGCTCTTTGGTTGAAGATTCATTTCTGCTATCACCGCTTGGTCAAGATACAGTGGTGGTGATATGCCATTTATCTTATTGAAATGCCTAAAACCCAATACAGTACATGTGAGATTTTAAAGTGGAGTGAAACTTTCTTTGTAAGGTAACTTTGGCTACAATACCCTAGACTAATCAAGAATTTAATAATGTAAAAAGAGGAAAAAACTAAAAACAATTATGCCATACATAAGTTTTCATTTTATATAACATGAAACTTTGGGACTTGGGCTGTAAATTTAATACCTAATTACTTTTTAATGTCATTTTGAATAGGTGAGAAAAAGATTAGCACCAGGGTCATTTTAAATATAACTAGAGTAATAAGTAGGGTAATGTTGAAAGGATGGTGACTTTATGGCCTTAGGGTATCCCATAGGGACTTAACTTTGTTCTAGGCTCTAATATATTATCTCAACTCATTTTAGAACATAAAAAATTGCAGGCTGACAATCCAGCCTTCATATGATATGCAGTACCGATAATCACTATGTGAAAGGCACTGCTGTACCTTTAAAATGCTGAAGAAGAAAAATCTATTTTATTTTAAAAATTCAGCTCTATGTACGGGGTGACATTTTTCTAATGTTATGGAAGACTATTTTGTACTTTATACTGAGAGCTCAGGCAAGGAAAAAATCTATTTACAAAATGAAAAAAAAGTACTCAGCTGAATGCATTTCACTTTTAAAGATGATATTCTGGTAATGAACTTTATCAAGCAGAGAACATTTCAGTAAAAGTATTAAAGTAGTTCCTATTTCTGTTGCCTCACTTAAGGCTGTGTCACTGTTTCCATTATAACTTCTTATTTTCAGATAGCTCTAATGCGGTCCCCATACAAATATTTGCATAGGGATGAAATAAGAATATTTGAGCCTAAGAAGTCAACTTAAAAAAAAAAATTTGGAATGCGCTTGTTAAAAAGCTTTGGGGTTGTTATTAAGGGACACTTAATTCATTTTCAGAAATCGAAAAGCATTTTTTGAACACCAGCTGAATGCAGAACTTTACTCTGAGTGTTAAGGGGATCAGGGAGTGACACAGAGATGAGTAAGTTATGAACCCTGCCTCCATGTGGCTAATAAGAGAGGAATACAGATAACTATCATGGAACCACAGTATAATTGATGTGATATGAAGTCTGTGGTCAAAGTGCTGGTGGTATAAAAGGAAAAGTTGAAGTTGGAGGAATCTCTGTTGCTTCCTGGAGGAGATGGCATTTCAGTTGGCCTTAAAAATCCAGCGGTGAAGAAGGGGAAGGTTACTCCTAATTTTTTGAATTATTTTTTAGACTTCCCACCTTTTATAAAATGACCTATGACAACTAAGAGTAAAAGCCACATATGCAATAGGGCTATTTGAATTAACATAGAACATTATCCCCCGGAAGTGGAGATGCAAGCATACTTCTTGACCTACATATTAAGCTATAATTCAACATTCAAATTGGGCTCTTGCTCCCTCGAGCTGAGCAAAAATGGAACTACGTGAATGACAGAGTTCTGATTATCAGAGAGTATCAACACTAATTAGTCACGTGTAATAAGTTTTCCTCTAGTGAAAAGTTGCAAAAACTCTAGTGAAAGGCTGCAAAAGAGAGAAAACGAGACAACGCGTGGAGGGGCAACATCCTCAGCTCAACGAGGGGGAGTCTGCTGGGAGATGCCTGGGGTTTCTGTAGGAGGGGCCCGCAGGAATAAGCAATACAGAGAGCCAGGGACAGTTTAGGATTAAGGGACGTGAAAAGATTAGAACTGTGTTTGAGGAAGATACTGCTGCCAATGTAGAGATAATGTGCTGGGGGAAGTTGAGGTGGATTTCAAATTGCTGTTGTCAGTGGGCTAATGTCCATTTCTAGTTAAGAATGTGCTAGAGAAGACTTCCCTGGGGGAACTCACATGTTGAAATGAATGACCAGGTACTGATCTATCTTTTGATGCCTTTTCAATAAAAGATAACCTTTTAGAGGTTTTGTACTTTAGTCAAAAGTTTGAGTTATGTTAAAATCTAACTTCTTAAAGCACATATGAGGTTGTAGTCTACATGCAGATTAAGTTTTTAATTGATAAGCCCAGACATTAGCATGAATATTAATGCTTTATGTATAGTCTTAGAAGCACACCTGCTGAGTTAACTTCCAATCTGTTCTAATTGTGGAGTAATATTTACTGAAGTTATTAGTAATTGCTTTCCTGAAATAGCTTGCTTAGTGGTAAATATATTCCCCAAATGTATTAGTAAATTTGGGGAATATATTAAAGTGTCCAAACATATTCAGAAATCTGTATCGGCATTTTTGAAGGTATCTTATAATCTTCCAGTATCCACATAGCAAAGGTCTCCAACTTTTCCACTGGAGTGCCCTAATGAATGGGAGGGAATTTATATTTCAGGGGGCTAGAGGAAGATCCTTTGGAAGTGCCTGTGCAATGTACATAGGTCTTAGAAGGCTAAGGTTTCATCTTTAAGCAATATGTGGATCTTATATTCTACAACACACCCATGTCTATTTTAATGTGAATATGATATTTTGAAGCACTTACAGTTGAGTCAACTCTATTCTAGGAAGATAGTCTTTGCTATTCTGTAATTCTACTGCCTTGGGATATAGTTCTTTGCTCCTAGGGGACGCATGACACAACATAATACTCTTTTGTCCTTATTATTAAAAAATAGAGTTGAGGCCTTGAAAAACTTCCTTTCATTAGGTCATCTTTACCACAGAGAATGGAATGATTTGTTTCCCCTGATTTTTTCCCTGACTTTCACTAATTCTCTACTTTTGATAAGACAGTTTGACAAAGTATTTTATCTTAGTCTAAACTGGAAGACTTCAGTTAGGGCTCAATTGTTGCTGGTGCCCCAGGCTGACCAACGTTATGAGGAAGTCAAATATCCTATGTGTAGGTGGAAAAGAAAAATCCCTTCGTTACTTGCAAAAACTGATGATGTTTAGTGATGGCAGGAGATAGTCAAGTGTATCATTACATTGTTAGGCATTAGTAGAAAACCTAACGTGAAGCGAATTTGGAAAATTCAGGAAAAGGATCAGCAAGAAATTGAACAGTTATGGTGATAGTTTGGGGGTGAAGTGGGGGCAGGTATAGGACTGAGAGAGGCCTGTAACATAATAAATGGCCTGAGGCATGGATTCCTTTCTCCCATACTTCCTTCTTTCCTCCCTTCTTCTCTTCCTTCCACCACAGGCAGACATAATTTGTAGGATGACTGATATTATTTTCAAGATTCTTCTGAATTACTTTCTTAGATGCTGATATGGTTTGGCTCTGTGTTCCCACCGAAATCTCATCTTGTAGCTCCCGTAATTCCCATGTCTTGTGGGAGGGACCTGGTGGGAGATGATTGAATCATGGGGGTGGGTCTTTCCTGTGCTGTTCTCGTGATAATGAACGAGTCTCACAAGATCTGATGGTTTTTGAAAACAGGAGTTTCGACTGGGCAGAGTGGCTCACACCTGTAACTTCGGGAGGCCGAGGCAGGCGGATCACTTGAGGTCAGGAGTTTGAGACCAGCCTGGCCAACATGGTGAAACTTCGTCTCTACTAAAAACACAAAAATCAGCCAGATGTGGTGGCATGTGCCTGTAATCACAACTACTCAGGTGGCTGACGTGTGAGAATTGCTTGAACCCAGGAGGTAGAGGTTGCAGTGAGTGGAGATAGCCCATTGTATTCTAGGCTGGGGGACAGAGCTAGACTCCATCTCAAAACAGACAAACAAACACAAAACAGGAGTTTATCTGCACAAGCTCTCTTTCACTGCCTGCCGCCATCCACATAAGATGTGACTTGCTCCTCCTTGCCTTCTGCCATGATTGTGAGGCCTCCCCAGCCATGTGGAACTGTAAGTCCAATAAACCTCTTTCTTTTGCAAATTTGCCCAGTCTTGGATGTGTCTTTACCAGTAGCATGAAAACAAACTGACATGGATGCCCTTTCACTGGCACTCTCCCACCTGCATCCTCATCTGCCCAAAGTGGGGTTCTGTTTCTGGGCAGCCAGTCTCTCCTATCTTCTCCATTATTGTTAGGGGATGCCGCAGGGGACCCAGTAGCTTTGGTTAGGCCGGGTGGCATGCATAGATTTTAGGTGTGTGCATAGAAGACTTCTCAACAAATGTCAAACTACACGATGTCCATAGAACACCATAAAAATCAATTTGTTTGATTGTTTTTTGGATTTTTCCCCCTTTTCCTCATTTTAACCTTAATCTGGTTTTGAAAGTTTTTGTTAAACGGGCATGTGTAAATAATGGATATTTGCTCTTATTGACAAGAATATGTTTTACCTTCTAAAAACTCAGTTTAGGCATATAAAAATAAGCATTTTAGATTTTGCCTTTATCCAAATCATGGTAATTTCCTCATATTTAACACATTTTGAAGTTTCATCTGCAACAGCAGTCCAGGAGAATGAATGCTATGTGTCTGCAGTTTAGGTACATTTATTCTCAAGGTCCCATTAAAATAAAATGAAAAATTAATGACAAAGAGACGTAGATTCCTAATACCTGATCCCATATCCCAATTTTCTAGGGGTTTTAGAACATTTGCCATAGGGTTGGTACAGAGAAGGCTTCCAGGGGCATGACATTTGTAATATTGGTTAATTTATTCATTAAATATTTTCCAAATGGTTATTTTGTGCCAGGAACTGTGCTAAAATGGTGAGGATAGAAAAAGAAAAAAAAATCTGCGTACTTACAGAGGTAATAATCTTAGATGTGATACACATAACCCTATTAACAGAAGATGAGTCAACTGAGAATTAAGTGAACAACTTTAATATTTGACCTAAATGCTATTACTATTGAGCTCTGAGTACCCCTGCGTTCACTTGTGCATTTATCTTCTCTGTGCTTTTCCTTTCCTTTAGTCTAGATGATATGACTGAGAGTAGAACCAGTATTCCTTGCCCTGTCTCAAGTCCTGCTGTGGCAGCAGCTGATAGCGTGTGTGATACAGTAACTTGGTAACTTAAGCCAATAGTGATTGTTTATGAAGTAGCTAAAGGAATGAATTTTTAAAAATTGAAATTCTAATTGTGCAAATATTTAAATCTTTGGAAATTTGAACTAGGTATCATTCAAAAATAAAAAATGGGAGTTCATGCTCAACTCTTTTTTTTAATGCCTTAACGGGCTGAAATCACTTGTTTAACATTACTCAATACTATTTTTATGTATGAAGTGTTCATAAGCTCGGGATATTTTTAGAATAGTCAAATAATCAGTGTTCATTTTGTTCAGGTTCATCATAATGGGTTTCAAAAAGTAAACATCGTTGTGCATTTTAAGATTGTTTTTCTGACAAATTCTACTTATTCTGCGAGACAGTCATTGCAGAAATTGCTTACAAAATAATTCTGTGAATCTCATATTTTCTTACCATCTCATTTCTTCCCCTAATATGGTATGGAACCAGACTGCAATTATACTTTCACAATTACTTTATTATATGGGCTGAAATATACTCCTGAAGCTCTTATTACCTTTTCCATACACCATTTACACAGACCTGCTGATGGTTGTCAGCGGTGCTTCCTTGGGACAATCAGCCATTCTTAGCAGGTTGTGTTTAAATTCAGAACACCACAAATAGAAAGCACCTCTCTCTCCTTGCTGATGAATTTTTAATGTTCAAGCATTTATAATAATTCAAAGGACTTCATTATAACAGCTTGCAGAATTAGGCCATGTGTTTTAGAATGTTGGATATTTATTTGTGATCTTTGTCAAAGAGAAAAAAATGAAAACAACACAATATTAATAGTGTGTTTGTGTCTGTAGCAACCCGAGAATTATGATGTTACCCAGTGTAGAGCTCCTTTTCCCTGAAAGAGGTTGATTAAGATTTTCTACTTCAAATAATTCACTCAGAAGCTCTTCTTTCCTCTATAATTGCATTTTATGGGGAAAAAAAGATGCAACTCTACTCCCTGTCTTTAAATGGAAACTGGAGTGCCTTATATTCAAATATGCAGTACATTTACAGTTAATGACAAAATCAAGAACCTTTCTTTTACATTACAAAGAGAAATATTCTTTTAAAATAGCCAATTCTTAGGGTCTTTGAGAGTCTTCCAAAAAGAGATGTGGTTGACTTTGAGAGCCATATGGTACAGTCCAGTCAGTCTCTTTAATGTGTCTTTTCTTTATCATTTTATTTTACTCCCAAACTGTAATTAAATTACAACAACTTACATATTTGGCCATCTCTTATAAAGTAATGACATTTGAAGTATAAATAATAGGACATAGTTAAAATATAATCACCTTATATGTTTCCTGCTGTCAAATGCCAACATAGAGTGATTGCTTCTCCTTTGAAATATTAGAGAGATTTGAGCCAAGTGCTAATACCCTACGGGTACAGTACTCCTACAAGTCTATAATGTCAAATGTTCAGAAATTTTCAGATAATTGATTGCATACCTCAGGTTTTTTTCACAGTACTTAAATGTATCAGTATACTTTTTTAAACACCATAATTATTCATTTATTTGGTGTTAAGCCATTTAGTGTCTGTCTTTCAGGTAATTCCTTTTATATTGCTGATAATTAGTGATAGCAATGAAATCAATTCATGAAATGGTCCTGTTTGTAGCTTGGTATGGTAGAAAGAAGATGGAGATGGAATATCAGGCCCTGGATGTTAATTACAGAACTAACTAAATGATGTGGAGCAAGTTACTTAATTCTGATCTTTCTCTTCTCTAAAAAGAGGGGCTTGATCACCTCTAAGATTTTTTCCAGCCCAAGATGTCAGAGAAATCCATTGGCTTGTCAAATAGCAAACTTCACAATATCAAGAGGTTCTGAGGCTAAAAGCAAGCGGAGTGTCATCTCTATTACAGACACCAAGTTTAAAAATCTAATGCTGTTGTCTTTTATTACATATCAAGAGGAAAGGCACCATGGCATTCGTCATAACGACTAAAAAGTACAGCAAGGTAGGTTTCCAAAGAGTGAAATTTAATCGAGAGTAGACATTGAACATGATTGTAGCTAGTTCCGTCATAACATGTTGGCAGAAAACTTCACTCTTTTTAATTCACGTCGGAATCATTTTTGGCTAAAGGGCAACTGGAGCATATTAAAGTAGCAAAGGATAAAGCATTTCCCCAGTGTTTCCTTGTACTCATAGAGCAAGTCATGGATCATAAGTTAGGAAAAGAATGTGGGAATCAGAAGTCAAGGAGGATGCTATGGGAGGACAGGTCTCAGAGAGCTGGGAAGAATCCAGGGATTTAGCAAGGCCTGAAGGAGCAAGCCAAACAGCTGTATCCAGGCATCGTGATTAAAACAGTTTCCTGCCCCGTTCACAGATTTATCATCATTATTAGGATTCTTTCACAGCTGTAACAAATCCTAGCCTTTCTGATTCAGGCAACTTGAAAGGCCCTATTTTAAGTGGAGAGTGTGCAGGCTTTCAAAAATGGACCTGCGTTCTGTCAACCGGCTCCATCTTTCACACATATAATGCCAGCAGGATTCAAGGAGGCAGAATTCCTGACTTCCAGAAGTTTTTGGTTTGGGGAAAAAAAAAAGTTTATGCTTGAAAAATAAAAAATGCAGAGAGAATAGCATGAAAGACAAAATATATTCTTAGTGCTAGATTGTCAGTTCTTAACCTTTTTGGTTCACACATAGAAGTGAATATTCTAGAATTTCTGACACTGTACTTAAAAGGAATTAATAGGTCAATGCTTTAAAAATAAAGTTTCGGAAAACTGAAAAAGGAATCCTCCACAGCTCTGTTACTGTTCTGGCATCCACTCTCTGTGCTGTTGAACCTGGCTGCTGGCGGAGAGCTCTGGCAGGTACCTGTGAGACCACCTTTTTGGATGTTCCTGTAGCTGCCCTTTTTCTTTGACTTTAGCTCATCGTCACTCTTGGATTTTTTTTTTTTTTGTAACCTGAGTTGTAGTAAGATCTTATTTGTGCTGGTTGCTTCAAATGATGGATTTCCCTCAGTGATTCCCCCAACCAATAGGGCCGTAAGTAATTTATCTCAGTTAAAGCAAAGATAAATGTTATGCTTTGATCAAAATTTAGGGGCCCACCATGAAAACTTGAAAAACAAAAATAGGCTTTGACACACTAGTTGACAACCACTTGTTGAAGTACTACCAGAGATAATCGTTATGCTTACAAGATGCATGAAAACAAAATATTAAAATTGTATGTTCATAAAACATAATGTTTACATATTGTAAAACTCTAAAATTATCTTTAATTCCTCAAGAAACCATGGAGACTTTCTATACCGTTCTGTACAACTGTCAGTCAAGGCCATAGCAGAAATCACTTGAGTGTGAACTGTTGAGTTATTTGAGTTACACAGATGGATTTTCCCACTAACTCTGGTGTAGAATGTGCCACACGTGAGAAAGGATCCTAGGTACGAAGGAAATAGAGGCATCATGGGAAACTTTATGTGAGTTTTATTTCTTTTCTGTACCATAGTTTTCCCATCTGCAGAATGAAATTAATGGCAGTATTTTATTGGTGGAATTTATAATGAGGATTAAATGATAAACATTGTGTAAAGCACCACCTAGACTTCCTGGGTAAGAGGTGTTCAGTAGCATTAGTTGCTGTTGCTGCTGCTGAAAACCTCACTCTGGTGGCGTAGACCCTGCCGGAGGAACTCATGCTGTCTGTAAACTCCAACATTTCTGAAACTCATTAACTTGTGTTCCTTGGAGTTTCTCGGACAGGTATGGAAGTTAGTGGCATTGTTTGTAATCTCACACCAGCGCAGTCACAGACTTGTTCAGGTTATCATCCTGGACCTGTGGTCAGGACCTTCCCAGGGATGGTGTCACTTCAGGGATATCTGACCTGAAGGTGCTAGCAGACTTCTGATCACGTGCTCTCCCACGTTGGGCTGTGTGTACCTTCAGTCACCAATGAGTCCCAAAACAAAAGCCAGAGCATTGTTTATGGTTGGCTCCAGTAAAATATGCATCTCACCTGGGATTGCCGTCTATCTTGTTTCCAGCAATGTACTTAGAATTATTTATCACATTAATAAACTGACACCCTAGGCCCCAAGAGATGCCAGATAAAGAAGTCTCAACCCAAGATGCCTGTAGATTTGTATGTGTAGGTCACACCATTTGGTCACATAATTGGAAAGAACAGGAGATTTTTCACAGAAAGAGATGATGGGAGGACGCCAGCAACACTGTTCACCTGGTTCTTAGCTATGCTTCCCCCACACTTGCTCCTGGAGGTGTTCACAAATCTGGAGGAGTCATAGGCAAGTCTCTCCTCCTGTGAAACTCTGTGCCTCTAGTGATCTTTTTCATTTTCTCTAAAATTACCAGAAATAATAATATGATCATTATCTGTTAAGCAGGAGTCAAATTACCTTTGTTGTGGATTTCTGGGTTGAGTTTTAGTCTTTAAATTATAGACACATAATTTTTGTGTGTGTCACCAAATTTTAAGAATTGTTTCTAAAATACTACACAGCAATTTGAATTTATTGATTCAGATAAAGTTTCATTACCATGTGTCCCATGAAAGGGGAGAGGAATTCATTTCCAGTTTGGAGGTATACACTGTCTGTATTGGTTACCATTGTTAGCAATGGTTTGAGGTTAGTAAAAAGTAAATTGCCACAGTGCAAAGAAGTTAAGATGGGTGACTGATTCTCTGCATGATAAGGATTCAGCAAAAGCTCTTCAAATGGCCACTAATATTATCAGGAGTGTTAATGGGTGTTAAAAAACTAAACTAATTAAAGTAATTTTCAAGCAACGTTAGTCTGTTTCATCAGGTGATAATAAAAGTGTAAAAGATACATTATCATTCCATTTATACTTTTATTAGTAATATGATAAGAAGCAATTATCCTTTAATGGGTATTACCTCTTGTAGTTTTCAGGGCATTTGTAAATATATTTGAAATGAATAACAACACTGTTGGGGAGAGGTGGGGAGTTGGACATTTGGATTTCCATTTCACAGCTAAGGAAACTGAGGTTCAGAAAGTTTAAGTAAATTATTTAAAATTGTGTGGTCAGTAAATGACAGAATGGGGATGTGTTAAATGAATGAGCTGATTCAGATACATCTCTATACACCTATTCTACAACCCATCAGTTCTGCTGAATTCCGGAAGCCATTGGAGTGCTGGCACGCCTACCTAAACACTTAAATCATTGGCTAGGTGAAAACTGCCACAGAAATGCAAACCTGTTTCACCTTATTTTTAAAGAATGTGCAAGGATCTGCATCTTTTTAAAATTATTTTTAATATTGTCTGGGCGCGGTGGCTCACGCCTGTAATCCCAGCACTTTGGGAGGCCAGGCAGGTGGATCACTTGAGGTCAGGAGTTCGAGACCAGCCTGGCCAACATGGTGAAAACCCATCTCTACAAAAATACAAAAAAATTAGCCAAAAATGGTGGTGCACGCCTGTAATCCCAGCTACTTGGGAGGCTGAGACAGGGGAATTGCTTGAACCCAGGAGGCAGAGGCTGCAGTGAGCCGACATCATGCCATTGCAACCTAGCCTGGGCGACAGAGTGAGACTTCATCTAAAAAAAAAAAAAAAGATTATTTTTAATATTAATCTTTCAGGATATTCTTGAGAAAATGAATGCACCTAAAGTCAATGTTGACAAGAAAGCTTCCTGAGATGAATGTTAGAAGTCTTATTCGCAAATTGTTTTATTGTGTTGGAATATGGGCAGAATGTATCTGAAATTCCTATGGAAAAAAAAAAAACAACTCTTTTAGAGTAAATATTACCTTTATGTATATAGTTGCAAGGTCAAGTTAGATCCTAAAACAAGTGACCTCAATTACATAGTTCAACAAAAATTAACAAAATGATGAACAATATGAATATAATCACCGTCCTTGTCCCCAATGCTTAGAATATAATAGCGTTTATAAGACATCTGTAAATGATGGTATAAAATAGTGAGGTGCTATAAAAGAAATGCAAATGATAGTGAACTTTGAGTAACAGCGTCCAATACTACTCTTCGTTTTTATATCATTATTTTTGGAACCAGTGTAGCAGTGGCTTTCTGTGCCACTTCCAAATGTAGTGACATCAGTAAGACCAAAAGGCTATTTGAGTGTCCTCTCTTTAGAAACCAGGATAAAAGGTAACTAAAATATATGTTTCTCTTAGAGTTGCCTATGGAAACGTAAACCTCCTTGGGGGCTTAGGTAACTTTAAGGAACACTACTCATTCTTCAGAACTGTCAGATCCATTAACAGTGCGGTCTGCGGGTTTGCTTCCTAACTCCGGACTGCTTCCGAGGTCCTTCTGCACTGTGTCTCAGGACAATTACTGCTTTGCGTTTTAAAAATATTTGAATGATGACGTCTTTCACACCCAATTATTATCATTACTTATAATTATTATATAATAATGAAATATAATAATGAAAACCCCAAGTAATTCTGTAAACCCAGTAATTATGTAATATATGTAGGCGCGCGCCACTACACCCGGCTAATTTTTGTATTTTTGATGGAGACAGTGCTTCACTATGTTGGCCAGGCTGGTCTCAAACTCCGGACCTCAGGTAATCTGCCTGGCTCAGCCTTCCAGAGTGCTGGGACTACAGATGTAAGCCACTGTGCTGGTCCCACTATATGCTAATTTAGTATTGTAATTATGTAATACTCATACTAATTTTTACATTTATTATGTTTTCACTTGTACAGAAATAAAATTAAAAGTCAAAACATTCCTACTTTCCCCTCTGGTTCCACTTCTAGTAATAACATCCACCAATAGTTTAGTGTGTATATTTCCATTTTTTTACTATTTTTATTTAAGCATAAATATTTATGTTATTAAAGATACTGATACTTAATATATAATGAATATTACAAGATCTGTAAAACTTGTATTTTTAACCAAATTAGAATCATGCTCTGTCATATTCTTTTTATTTTGTTTATTATAATTTTTAGTAAATAATAATTGAAAGTCCTTAGTTTGCTGGCTTACATTAATACAGCCATCACTCTTGATATTTCGATGTTGTAGGCAAATATTTGTCTTGTTTAGTGTGACAAGCTGGCAGGTAAATGCAAATGATGTGACATTTTCTGCAAGAAACTGTTATTGTCATTTACCAACATGCCAGTAAAAGTTGATCAAATCTGTAATTGACTCCTCCTGGATCATTTTTTAAAGGATGGATTATTAGGGGAAAACATTCAGATTTATAGCTCAACAATCAAGTTATCAAATAACTCTGCTGTTTAATTTTTAGAGGCCATATATGTAGAAGCAAGAATGTATTTTCAAGCAGACAGCTTCTAGCTGCAGGTGAACCCAAACAGAAAAACTTATACTTTACAGGAGAAAGAAAGGACTTCAGGTACATTTTCTACACAGGTATTCTGCATTATGAACTTGTAACAATAGCTGTAAATATTTAATTATTTTACCAGGCTCAAGGGAAACGTTTGTTGAAGTAACAATATTCATAGGACTTGGTTCAAAAGCTTTTCTAGTACTCAGCAGTTAGGCCATGTCACAGAAAACACATAACAAAGTACATTAATAATCATTCAGTGGATGTTAACTGAGCACCTACCACCACCTGTGCTTGGCTCTACTGGGAATTAAAATAAGAACAAGACACAGTTTGCTTGAGGACTTCACAGTTCTGTAGATGCATTCACCGTTATTTCTCAGTGGCTCTTACGAAAGTGTGTTAGGGAGAGATGAAGCTTGGGCATAACAAAGAACTCACAACCAGTAAGTGATGAAGCTGAAACTGGAAACAGGATCTCACCTCAGAGCCTACTATAGGAAGAACAGAAAGGATTAAAAAGGTGTGAGCTGCAGAAGTTCTACCATGACCCTGTCCTGTGCGCCTGGAGAAAGTGCTCATACATCTCGTGACGTTTTCTTACTGAGTTCAGATATAGCCTCAGATTCCACTTCCGGACAATACTTACTTACTTGCTGGTGTTGGGATCCCCCTTGCCACCTGTTTGCCAATCCTGTGCAATGCTCTTTCCACTACACCTCACTGCTTCTAAAGAAAACAATAGTTTATGTCAGAGTGGCAAATATTTACTGGGCATTTACTCTATTCTAGGCATGGGGAGGTAAAGGTGATTAGGATATAGGCACTTCCCAGAAAGAGAGACACACAAATAGGTCATTCTAATATACCATGGAAGTTGCTAAGATGGAACAACACACGGCACAAAAGGAGACTCTAACCTGATCTGGATCTCAAAGAAAACTTCCTAGAAGAGAGGATGATGGAAATAGAAGAATCTGTAAGAATTAGCCAGGACAAAGGTGGGAAGTGTTTCCCAGCTGAAGAGACCAGCACAGGATGAGAGCGAAGGGTGGGGCTAGGCTCCTTCCTCTTGAGTTACATTAAAGAGCTTGGCATTTGTTTGCTGATGCTTGTAAGAAGCCATTTAAAGGTTTTATTGAAGTAGTGAGATACCAGATGTAGATTTTAGAGAGATTACTCTGGCTTCCGTACAGTGAATGGATTTATGAGGACAGGATGGAAACCAGGAATACCAAGTAGGAATCTATCAGACTGATAATTTTCCAACTTCTTTATAGCAGCAAGAGTTTTTTTTACTATGTATTATATATATTATATATAATATATATATTTGAGATGGAGTCTTGCTCTTTCACCCAGGCTGGAGTGCAGTGATGTGATCTCTACTCACCGCAACCTCTGCCTCCTGGGTTCCTAAGTGATTCTCCTGCCTCTGCCTCCCGAGTAGCTGGGATTACAGGCACCCACCACCGTAGCCAGCTAATTTTTTGTATTTTTAGTAGAGACAGGATTTCACCATGTTGGTCAGGCTGGTCTGGAACTCCTGACCTCAGGTAATCCACCTGCCTCGGCCTCGCAAAGTGCTGGGATCACAAGCATGAGCCACCGTGCCCGGCCACAAGAGCTTTTTATTAAAAACAAATCTTACACTGAAATTTAATAAATACAGGAGATAGAAAAAGAGGAGTCCTAAAGCTTCTTAAAAGAAGTTTGAAAACGATTGATCTAGATGAAGATGACTGGAGAATGAAGTGGCAGCACTGACTTAGCATGGTGAAATCAGTGGAAAGATTTGGGATGTGGGTAGGAGGGAAAATCAGATGTAGATGCTTGGCTGGATGCTAGTCACTGAGAAAGAAAGTCATTCATAACATGATACAAATATCTATTGATACCACCATACCAGACATGGATGAAGCCCTGCACTGAGGGCTCTGTGTATTATTTAATTCTTATAATAACCTAATGAGAGATGTGCTGTTATGAAACCCATTTTACAGATGAGGAAACAGTTTTGTGCTTAGGAAGTTAAAAACTGAGCTAAGACTAACAACTAGATCTATCTGTCTATATTGTCCAAGAACAGCATATTGGGAATAAAGGAAAAGAATCATGAGATAACCCAAGGGTTAAGGGGTGAATAGAGGAAGAGACCCCTGAAAAGAAGGAGCAATCAGAACCAGGATAGAGTGGTGTGTCATGGAAGCCAAGAGAATAGAGCATTCCAGGGAGTGTCTCATAGAGAGTTCTGGGGAGTGTCATCTCAACAGTGACTGTTAGAAAGACTAAAACATAGCCATAGCATTTGTCACTATGGACATTATTGGCAACTAGGTGAAGATAGTTTGAATAGAGTGCTGAGGCTGGGAGTCAGACAGTGGTGGAGGGAGGAATGGGACGGGATTGAGGCTTTGAGGCTGGCAGTATGGAGAACTCTTTCACTGCACTTATCTGAGAAGGGAAGGGAAGAGAGAAGGCAAGAGTTGAGGGAGACAGAGCCCAAGGGGTTATTTTTGGATAGGAGAGGCTTCGGTGTATTTATATGTGAGGGGACAACGCTGCTGGAGAAGGAGCACATGGGAAAACCTGCTGGAGTCACAGCTGGCGGAGATGGCATAGGGACTTACTGAGACTGGGGTGGGACTGCCTTCAGTAGAATAAAGGACACCTGTGCTTTGCAACTGGCGGGAAGCAAGTAAGGACACATGCGGAAGGTGGTTGATTTGTATGATGGGCCTTGAGGAAGCTCCTCAAGTCCATGTTCCTGGTTACTCAGTGAACTAGGAGGTGGAATGCCCAGAGTGATGAGATGGGGCTGGCTAGCAGCCTTGAAGAGATGAGTGAAGATTTGGAACAGGTGCTGTGAGGTGAGGGGAAAGGAGCTAACCAAAAGCAAGAATAAGGATTTGTGAGCAGCATTAAGGACCCAGCTGAGAGCAGGGACCCTGAATACTTGCATTCCTTCTCTGAAGAGCTCATGACCTTTGGAAAGTTACATCAAACTCTTCCCAGCATCCTGGACTCCTTTTTCTGTGGGGGATGATTTTGCTATAATAATATCAGGTGCTAATAAACAGGTGGCATTCTCTGGTTTGCTTTTTCCTTCTAAATTTAATTAGAAATACACAAAGGATACATGACACACACCGTGTCCACCTCTTGACATTAGATGCTTGGTCATATCCTGCATTGGAAGCATGTGATGAGTTCTACCAAAGGGCTCTTAGATTTAAGCAAAATTTAAAGAATCACAGGGCAACTAATTATCACAGGGCAGATAATTTAATTCAGTTACCTACAGCAGGATTTTCCACACTCTGTGCTGAAAATGTGTATGTCCTGTGAAATTTTGAATAGGTGTTCCTTGAGAAAAGTTTTCCTAGGTCAAATAAAACATCACTGCATTCACTATTGTCCTCTTAGAAACTCATTACATACTAACTTCTAAAAGACTCTGAGAAGCCCTTCAATATTGTCACTTCTCTAACTCTGTGTAATCCAGTAGAACACAGTTGGGAAACAAATGGTTTTGTATCTTGCCATAGTGCACTGAAAGTACCTGACCACATCAATGGCCAATGTTCTGAGTCTGATGGGGCCTTCAGTCTGATAGACCATCACTGGAGAATGCTGGCCATAAAACCTTAAGTTCCTAGCATGGATGGAGGTGTTAGCATCCCAGACCTCTGGCTTTGGCTGGGCATGGTGGCTCACACCTGTAATCCCAGCACTTTGTAAGGCCGAGATAGGAGGTCACTTGAGCTTGGGAATTTAAGACCAGCCTGGGCAACATAATAAGGATCATCTCTACAAATTAAAAAATTAGCCAGGCATGGTGATGCATGCCTGTGGTCCCAGAGACTGGGGAGGCTGAGGCAGAGGATCCCTTGAGACCAGGAGATTGAGGCTTTAGTGAGTGGTGATTGCACCACTGCAGTCCCGCCTGGGTGACAGAGCAAGACCTTGTCTCAGAAAAGCAAAACAAAACAAAACTTCTGGCTGAATGGTTTGGATTAAGTCAGCCTTGTGTTGCTTCTCTGAGGCTTTTCCATGCTACCAAGGGGTGAATGGAATCCCATAGTAGTCACTTAATCTGAGAAGTCACTTCCAACAGGCACCGCTGTGAAATAATATAGTGACTATATGAGGGACTTGCAGGAACTCTTAACTCAGTGTACCTTCCAGATTACTGAAGAGCTGAAAGAGGTCACTATGATGGTCTCACAACCCACTGAGCTGGAGACATGACCCCTGAAGTGAGAAAATATACAACGGGAAGTGACTTAAAATTCAGTTACCTACAGCAGGATTTCCCACACTATGTGCTGAAAATATGTATATTTTATAAAGCTTCATACACCTGTAAACACGTAAGCTACATCCTAAAAGTGTTTTGTACTTCATACACACGTGTGCTGCGCCCAAAACACATATGCTAGGTCTACCATCAGCATGAAGCTCTGTTAGCATGCCTTTCACAAAGTGATTTCAGAGGGTTAAGGTTCATTAAAATCTTGATTTGTAATTTGTCATGGAGTACTATTATAAATTCTTTTCTGGCCTGTACTTATTTTATCTTAAACTTGGATGCTGACATAGTTTATAGTCTATTTAGGTTTGTTTAAGCATTACATTTCACTAATCAATAATATGAAGATCAGTATTATTTTTAGTGAATAGAAGGCCATTAGTGTGATCTATAACTTGTGGCAAATAAGTACCTGCTAAGAGATGTGTAGTCATGTCATTGTGCAGGGATACCCAAATGTCATCAGTTTGTTTTGATTTGCAAGCAGTGATGCATTGTCTGTGAATGGTCCAGCTTTTCTTACACCACAGCTACCTCATTTGCCAAATATGGGAATGATCCTTTGTTCGTGTTAATTGAAAATGACATCCTTATTCATCATATGCAATTTTTTTAGTCATTAAAATTCTGTCCAAAGCCTATCCAACTAAAGGGAATGGCTGACTAATACCCAGGCCTTGTTAATCTATTGTTATCAGCCTTCTATTTTATCCTTCTGACATGAACAGAAACAGGGACTATGATGTCCAAACTTTGCCTTGGATTTTGTACCGAAAATGTAATGCTGGAGCAGTTATACTCATGATCTAGAAATATTTTTGGCCTAAGTTATCCAGAAAATGTCTGGCGTCTTTCATTTCACTTGGAGGTTCAACAACTTACGTCTGATTATATTCCCATAGGAAATATAAATTCCTATGATAAATTTCCCTTCACATTGTTTCTCATCCCTTCATAAGTATACAAAGTATAATAGTGCAATTGATTGAGATAGTGAGCGGAAATGAACTTTTGAAGGAAAAAGAAAAACCTTTCAAAATAAGCCTGAGTCTAAATTACACTGCTAATCATCACCTGAATTAAGATATAGCTATAGGCTGTATCTGCTTAATGTCTTATTCTTTCTTTGTGACCTTCTGAAAAGTAGTAAAAAAAAATGGCATTAAAATAATTTATATTTGCTGCCAAAAACGTGTTTTTTTAATATAATAAAGGTTTCCATGCCTTTGATTAAATTTATGTTTATATTTGACACTTTCTTGAGGTACATAAATTCACATGACAGTGAAAGTCCACACACTCACAGGACCCAGGGCCAGGTTGAGTTGAATTTGGACACATGACATAAATAAAAGTGGTTTTATGTTTCACCTTCATCTGGTAGGTGAGCACTCCACCTTTTCTTGTGAAACATAATCGGTTGTGACATGGCAAAATTAGATCCTGGCTATTTATTATCTTCTGAAATCAAACCCCATAACTGGGAAGGCATGTGGTAGGTCTGCTGGGGCAGCTTGCATGCAGAGAGGAAGGGGGGGTGGGTTTCCAGTTTTATAAGCTCAAGGTGATTTTCTCCAACATCTCGAGCATTTTAATTAATTACCCTGAAAGATTGAGTAAATTATTATTTGAATACTTTATGGCATTACATGTTAACATTTCAAGGACAAAGTGCTGTACTTTGCTTTTCAACAGTGCTTCATCTGTCAGAATATATCTTTGAAATTTATGTAGTTTGCTACAGAGTAAAGGGGGGACAGACCTGGAGTCCTATGAATTATTAGGAGACACCAGAGTCAAATGTGATCTATTCCACAATAAAAGGAATATTTATCAGTATCTGATTTCAAGTTGGATATTAACAAAATTAATAGTGAAATTGATTAGCTGTATTTCTCTCCAAACCTGTGAAGCAAAATTGGCTTTCTGTGATGAAGTTTGTCTGTTTTTTTTTTTTTTAACCTTTGACAAAGCTGAAAGGCTAAGCAAATGATTTTAAATCAGAAGACAAAATTCATGAAAACGGTTTTGGGCATGGCAGCTTCTCCCTGGGTGCCATGCTTCACAAAGTATGTTGTAAGATATGTGCTCGACTGTTTATGCTTTTAGAGAAAAGTTCTTTCAGTTTAGATATAGAAATCTTTAAAAATATATATTTCATTTTCAAAGCATTCTTCAGCCTGCAGAAAGCCTGGCTTGCTGAGTTTGACAAAGTCTGTTTAAATGTAGAAAGTGCATAATATGTCATAGGCTGTTTAGTTGATCTTTGTAACCAATAACAAGCTTCTCTCTGCAGATATAATCTTTCTTTCTCCATAAGGGCACTGAACCTTTTACTAACTTCATCCTACCATCAGTAGATTAGATTAAATCTCCATTTACTGCATCATATTAATATTTTCAATGGCGCACTAATCCAAGAAATAAATGTGTCAGTTTCTATGGCTACATTGTAATGGGCATAGCCATCAGAGAGTGCCTTAAGGCCACATAAAAGACTTAATGTACAGATTGAATAGAAGCACATTATTTATTACGAAGCTATCAAGCCGAGAAATTTAGCAATCTCATTTTTTAGATTTGCTCATTTGACCTGGGCCAATTTGCCTGACTGATAATATTGAATATTTAGTATCACAATGTTTTTGCAGTTTTAAGGATAAAGTGTTTCAGACTAATTTGATTCAGAGCAGTTTATTGAATTGAATGATTTTACGTCCCTGGAATCTTTATTAACTTCTTTTTTAGTCTTAGTGACTTAAAATTTAAGTGGGACTAAGGAATAGGCTACTTTATATACTGATGATGGGAGTCTATGTAGCAAAAACAATGACAGAAATGGAAGCAAACTTATTAGGCTGGATTCTGTCTTCTGGGCATGGACTGCTGGGGAGAGGGTAAAAGTGGGTATGGAGTTGGGAGTGGAATAATGTGCTCCTCACATCTCTTCCTTATTAACCCGAAGAGTTAAATAAGGTTTAATATTCTATGAGCTTTAGTTGGGGTGTGGTGGCTCACACCTGTAATCCCAGTATTTTGGGAGGCTGAGGCGGGTGGATCACTTGAGGTCAGGAGTTTGAAACCAACCTGACCAATATGGTGAAACCCCATCTCTACTAAAAATACAAAATTAGCTGGACATGGTGGCTCACACCTGTAGTTCCAGCTACTTGGGAGGCTGAGGCAGGAGAATCACTTGAACCTAGGAGGCAGAGGTTGCAGTGAGCCGAGATTGTGCCATTGCACTCCAGCCTGGACAACAAGAAAAAAACTGTCTAAAAAAAAAAAAAAAGAAAAGAAAAGAAAAGAAAAAGAAATACTCTATGGGCTTTGGTGGAATAGTTTGATTCACCCTGAAATTTATATTGGGAGAACCAGAGGAACAAAAGTTTGTAAAGAAAAATTTCTCTCGTTCTCTTTCTCCTAAGCCTCACCCACATCCTTTCCTTTGGACAATAATAAGAAAAATGCTAGGATCATTTGGTTAAATAAGAGTCACTCAGTCAACACAAAGGTTGCTGTCTTCCTCCAGTATATTTGCATTTGAACCAAAATTAAAATTGAAAATTTCGATTTTATGGTGGGCACAGTGGCTCACGCCTGTAATCCCGGAACACTGGGAGGCAAAGGCGGGAGGATCATTTGAACCCAGGGATTTGAGACGAGCCTGGGCAATGGAGGGAGACCCTGTCTCTACAAAACTCAACAAATTAGCCAAGTATGCTGGCGCATGTCTGTGGTCCCAGCTACTTGAGAGGCTGAGGCAGGAGGATCACTTGCACCTGGGAGGTTGAGTCTGTAGTGAGCCGTGCTCATGCCACTGCGCTCCAGCCTGGGCAACAGAGTAAGACCTGTCTTAAAAAGAAAAAAAAAAAAGGAAAAAGAAAATTATGATTTCAGATTGGTGGTTTGGCATCATATAATTTTAAAAAATATTTGATTACATTACTTTTCTTAAATAGTTAATGTAGATGGATTGATTTAGAAGTTGAATTCAGCCTTCAGTTGCTGGTAGCTAAAAATTGTGGCGTTGGAATGTGACTGATTATTTTTCATTCATTGACCTGCACATGAAAGTGAAAGGGATTGCTTTCATTAAAGTTTGGTGGTAAAGTTCCTTTCAAGATCAAAGGCTGTTTTGGTAACTGCTATAGTATAATATCTAGAGGATACTGAAAATTTTCAGGCAGACATGCAGGGGCCCATTTCTATCTACTTTTTATACTTCTTTGTTTGATTTATTCTATTATTATTTGGCATGATTTAACATTTAAGCAGACGTAGGATCTGGAGTTACTACTACAGAATATCCATTGATATACCCATTTCATTTATACTTGGCATTACACTTGGAAAATTGTATTTTAGTTTGGGATTTAGGTAGAGAATGTTTAAAATTTGTGGGTATTTTACTGTATTCTAGAAACCTGAAACCTGTTGAAAGACAAAATTATTTTTTCCAATATTCCTTTACACGTCCTAAGAGAGCTACTAATAACTGTGTAAACTGCACCGTTGCCAAAAGCTGACATTTCTAGAATTTCCCATGTCAGTAAAACAGTGTAAAGCACTATAAGGAGCAGTGGGAAGACAGGAAAGAATTAGCAGAGCATTTTAGTGGCTTTAAAGGAGTCCTCCCAATCTATTGAAGTCTTAAATTTTATGTTCCGGAAAATTCTATTTCTAGTAAGTAAAAATAACTCTCATCACAAACTTTCATCAGCGTTAATGCTAACGACAAGTAAAAGATATTAGTAGTTGGTAGCTTAAAGTTGAGAACGGATAGAAAGTTATCACCTATGAATTATTAGTAGTTTAAAATAACATGATATTTGCATTGATTGGTGTATTTTTATTTTACTAGAGAGTGTTATCTCTCACTTAAAAAGTGACTAATATAGACTTTTGTGGCTATTTTCCAGTACAATATTAATACAATCATTCCCTTACTTTTCTAAAATGCAAATAAAGCATCTTTGTTTTTAGAGAGTCACATATCGTTATCTTTTCCTTTATCTCTGTAGCATTTGGTTTATAGTTTGACAATAAAGATGTAATATTTTAAGGCCTCTTTCAGAATTCAAGTAAAAAATACCTGAGAGCCTTATTTTAAAATAAGCATATATTTTTTATAAACCGAGCGAAAGCAGTAAGTATTTTAGTAAGAACATTCTGCGGTGTGGTCATATGAAAAGATACTTAAGCCTGTTGGTAAATACGTTTAATGTTTCCTCTCATAACATTTCTTTATAACCTGAGCATTAAAAGGATTATATGTATTGTGATACCTAAAACACTGAGTATAGCATTGTGATAAAAATGAACACTCATAGAGCAACAAGTCAACAAGTGTCTTTTGCCCTAACAGTATTTTTTAACTTAAAGTTAAAAATGTGAGAGTTTTTCTACTCTGTCACTGAGGCTTGTTTCTGAATTTACAAAGAATAAGTGCAGATATTCTTCCAGCAAAAAACGTGAAAGGAAATTTCTACAGCACTTTAGCCTCTTGGTTCCTAAAAGAGTGAGTTATCGTTTCTCTCTCCCATGGTCATTAATAATGACAGATGTACATGGTGCAGAGTTCACCTACATTATTGTCAGTAGCAGGGCTGGCAAGAGAATATTTATTACAGGAGGAGGAGGGACAGAGAGACATGATGTTGAAACAGAAGACAAGAGCAGAGTTCAATTGTTTTTTTCTGTTGAAATAAAATATAATCATTCTCCAAGCTTTCTCAATAGCATTTACTTCAAAGCACTCTTATTGTAAATATATTTCATCTCCATAAACGCTCCTTGTGGTGTTGATTTTAAAATTGAAATGATGAGGCACTCATTTTTATTTTATTTTTCCAGTAAACCTGTCTAATAACCAAATATATTTGAATAACTCTTAAAATATTATTTGAATTGTTGATGGGAGGACCTTTTGATTGTTAAGGTCTTTTCTCATCATGATATACAGAACTAAAGGTATTTAAAATGAATGCAGCTAGCATTTGAATCGTGATTTGAAATTTTGCTTAAATAAATATTATAACAATAAGTAGGTTCCAAGATGAATTTACAAAGTGCATTTAGGCAGCCTCTCCTGGACTCTCTCCTTCCACTTTCTCTTTTTTCCTCTGCCCTTCCCCCCTTTCTAATTTTAGCCCGTTAAGACAGCTCTTCTTGGGATTCCTTTCCTGGGTTAGTCTGTTGATTGTCTCTTATGGTACAAAGGAAAGCCTGTATTTGGAGTTGTGTTTTCTGTGCCTACTCACACTCCCTCACAACAGAAATCCAGACACAGCCTCTTCCGTGGGAATACCTGACTGACTGTGAATTCTTTAAAAAAACAAAAACAAACAAAACAAAAACAAAAACAAATAAAATGATGAAGGGCTTGGGGTAGGGAGAAATGAAATTGGATAAACATGCAGTTCTTCTCTAATTTCAGATTAAGGAAAGGATGAAGGACATAGCTTCCTGTGTGATTTATACAGAAATCACACAGATTCCCAAGGGTAGAGGTACGCAAATGAGGATATATTAAAAGAAAACTTAAAAGCCATTTTATCACTTAGCTGACAAAAATCATACAACTTCTCAACGGTATTCTTCAGAATGATTATAGTTGTAACAAAGATACAGTCTAGGGTATGCCACATGGTGGGTCCCTCATAAATATTAGGTTCCTTTTCCCTTAAGGCAAAGTCCATATCTTGTTTATTTTCCTACCCCCTCACCAACCAGCAATATGCCCACATCTAGAAGGCATTTAATAAATATGTTTTTGATGTATATATGTAGAGATGTAAAGGACATATGGGCATTGATTAATTAAAATTCATGTCCATAAATGTATGTTAAGATCGCTCCTAGCTGCACAGTCATACTGTTTGCAAGCAAACTACTAGTTTTGGCCTAAGTGAATTTCGCAGTGCAATTTGACGCGAGGAAACCACCCATCTCATGGCCTCAAGGCCAAGGCCTCATGGAAAATTTGGCTTTCAGTGGCCAGACTGACCCATTGAAGAGTGATGCTTTCAACTCCCCAATTCTCCGTGGAAGATTTTTTTTAAAAGCAGACTTTAAGGCATTAGTGGTCCTCTAAATTGAAAAAGAAATGAAATATAAGCCTTTTCCAAATTAAAACTAAGCCAGACAAATAAAGAGTATTAGGAAACAGAGTTGAACTATAATGCAAAAATCACTACTTATGGATCTACCAAAATGGCATTAACAAGAGCAGGGCAAGATCAACACAGCTAAAATGATGTCTCTGTTTCAAAAAGCTGTTCTCAGATAGAATGAAATAAATTACTGATTTAGTTGACAAATATTAAATTAAATATTTTATCATTTTTCCCCTTTATAAGTATTTAATGATCCTTTTTAAGTGGTGAGAAAATGAAGAAATATGTATTCACGATTTTTGGTAATGGTATTAGTCTTACAGTAGCTAGGGAAGTCTGCCTTGCAGTATTCGATTTTTTTTTCAGCTAAGTCCCATTATCAGTTATCTATGGCTGTTAAAACAGGATGGAGTTACCTGTTATTCCTTTGCCTCAATTTTATCCACCACCTCACCATTGCTTTGAACCTGATGCCAAAGGAGGCTAGTGCTTCATCTTGCCTGACAAGTTCCAGTTATTAGAGCTTTCCCAAGTAACATGATCAATACCTTCAGAGGTGTTTTATTCTACTTTTCTTAGACATCATGTAAAGACACTTTTTCAAGTGCTACTTTTCCGAGATGCTGAATGATGCTCTGAGCATGCAATCACAATGTGAAACTTAAAGCTATCATTTGACTTCCTCTTCTTTGGCACTGTAACAAACAAAAAACCTTAAGCAAATGAGGGTGTATTGCTCAGGGAGTTGCAAGAATCTTGTGTAGAAGCCATACGTACATTTTTGCTGTCTCTCAACTTATTTATGCTACAATCCCGAATTAACTTAAAAACTTTCTTTATACACAGAATCAAATTCCTCTCATTTAAAAACCTTCCCGCCGGGCGCGGTGGCTCAAGCCTGTAATCCCAGCACTTTGGGAGGCCGAGACGGGTGGATCACGAGGTCAGGAGATCGAGACCATCCTGGCTGACACGGTGAAACCCCGTCTCTACTAAAAAATATGAAAACTTAGCCCGGCGAGGTGGCAGGCGCCTGTAGTCCCAGCTACTCGGGAGGCTGAGGCAGGAGAATGGCGTAAACCCAGGAGGTGGAGCTTGCAGTGAGCTGAGATCTGGCCACTGCACTCCAGCCTGGGCGACAGAGCAAGACTCCGTCTCAAAACAAACAAACAAACAAACAAAAAAACCTTCCCTGGCCCAGTGTGGTGACTGATGCCTGTAATCCCAGCACTTTGGGAGGCTGAGACAGGCAGATCACTTGAGGTCAGGAGTTTGAGACCAGCCTGGCCAACATGGAGAAACCCCGTCTCTACTAAAAATAGAAAAATTAGCTGGGCGTGGTGGTACTTGCCTGTAGTCCCAGCTACTCAGGAGGCTGAGGCAGGAGAATCGCTTGAACCCAGGAGGCAGACATTGCAGTGAGCCAAGATAGCACCATTGCACTCCAGCCTGGGCGACAGAGCGAGACTTTGTCTTAAAAAGAAAACAAAACAACAACAAAAACAAAATCTTCCCTATACACTGTCAGATACAACATCTAAAATTTATAAATTCCACCAACACACAGGTGAACACTGACCAGTAGTTAGAGGCTTGTATTAAGTTGTTCTTGCATTACTATAAAGAAATACCTGAGACTGGGTAATTTATAAGAGAAGAGGTTTAATTGGCCCAGTTCTGCAGGCTATACAGGAAGCATGGCACCAGCATCTGCTCAGCTTCTGGTGGGGACCTCAGGAAGCTTACAATCATCATGGAAGGCAAAGTGGTAGCGGGCACATCACATGTTGAAAACAGGAGCAAGAGGGTCGAGGAGAAGGTGCCACACACTTAAAGGACCAGATCTTGTGAGAACTCACTGTCATGACAACAGCACCAAGCCATGAGAGAATCTGCCCGCATGATCCAAACACTTCCCACCAGGTCCCACCTCCAGCATTGGAGATTACAGTTCAACATAAGATTTGGTTGAGGACAAATATTCAAACTACATCATTCTGCTCCAGGACTTTCCCAAATCTCATGTCTTTCTTACATTGCAAAATACAGTCATGCCTTCCTAACAGTCCCCAAAAGTCTTAACTCATTCCAGCATTAACTCAAAAGTCCAAAGTCCCATCTGAGACAAGGTGAGTACCTTTACCTATGAGCCTGTGAAATAAAGAACAAGATAGTTACTTCCAAGACACAATGGGGTACAGACGTTGGGTAAATACTCCCATTCCAAAAGGGAGAAATTGACAAAAGAAAGGGGCCGCAGCTGGGCACAGTGTCTCACACCTGAAATCCCAGTGCTTTAGGAGGCTGAGGCGGGCAGATCATGAGGTCAGGAGTTTGAGACCAGCCTGACCAACATGGTGAAACACTGTCTCTGCTAAAAATACAAAAATCAGCCAGGCATGGTGGTGCATCCCAATAATCCCAGCTACTCAGGAGGCTGAGGCAGGAGAATCACATGAACCCAGGAAGTGGAGGTTGCAGTGAGCCAAGATCACGCCACTGCACTCCAGCCTGGGCGACAGAGTGAGACTGTCTCAAAAAAAAAAAAAAAAAGAAAGAAAGAAAAGAAAAAAAGAAAGGGGCTACAGGCTACAGGCCCCATGCACATGATGTTAAGCCTTTGGTGGGTTCCAAGGCCTTGGGGAGCTCCACTCCTGTGGCTTTGCAGGGCTAAGCCCCTGAGGCTGCTCTCACAGGCTGTTGAGTGCCTGTGGCTTTTCAGGCTCAGAGTGTGAGCTAGCAATGGATCTACCATCCTTGGGTCTGGAGGATGCTGGCACTCTTCTCACAGCTGGGACTCTGTGTGGGGCCTCTAACCCCACCTTTCCCCTTGTCACTGACCTAGTAGAGGTTGTCTGTTGGGGCTTCACCCCTACAGCAGTCTTCTGCCTGAGCATCCTGGCTTTTCCATTCATCCTCAGAAATCTAGGTGGAGGGTACCAAGCCTCATTCACTCTTGCACTCTGTGCATCCACAGGCTTAACACCACGTGAAAGGTGCCAAGACTTACAGTTTGCATCCTCTGAAGCAGTGGCCTGAGCTGTACCTGAGGTTTCCTGAGCTGAGGCTGGAGCTGGAGTGGACTGCATGTGCAGAGCAGTGTCCCAAGGCTTTGAAGGCCAACAGAAACCTAGGCCATGCCCATGAAATCATTCTTCCATCCTAGGCTTCTGGGCTTGTGATGGGAGGGGCTGCTGGGAAGGTCCTGAAATGCCCCTGAGGCCTTTTTCCTATTGTCTTGAATATTAGCACTTGGATCCCTTTTGTTTTGCCAATTCTGCTGTATTTGCATAACTAAAACTTTTTAATTCCTCTCCCCAAAAGGTTTTTCTTTCTCTGCTTCATGGCCAGCTTGCAAATTTTGCAAACTTTTATGCTCTGCGTTCCTTTTAAATATAAGTTCCAACTTTAACTCATTCCTTTACACCCACATCTGAGCTTAGGTTGTTAGAAGCAGCCAAGTTATTTCCTCTTGAACACTTTGCTGCTTAGAAATTTCTTCCGTCAGATACCCTAAATCATCACTCTTAAGTGCAAACTTCCATAGATCCCTAGGGCATGAACAAAATGCAGCCAAGCTCTTTGCTAGCTAATGCATACCACATGGGACCTTTGCTCTAGTTCCCAGTTATGTTCCTCATTTCCACCTGAGACCTCAGTAGCCTAGACTTCATTGTCTCTATGTCCATCAGCATTTTGGTAACAAACATTTAATCAATCTTTAAGAAGTTCTACACTTTTCTTTGTCTTCCTGTCTTCTTCTGAGCCCTCCAAACTTTTCCAACCTCTGCCCGTTACTGCATTCCAAAATCGCTTCCACATTCTCAGGTATCTTTATAGCAAAGCTCCACTCCTAGGTACCAATTTTCTGCGTTAGGCTGTTCTTGCATTGATAAAAAGAAATACCTGAGACTGGGTAATTTATAAAGAAAAGAGGTTTAATCGGTTCACAAATATACAGGAAGCATGGTGCTGGCATCTGCTCAGCTTCTTGTAAGGACCTCAGGAAGCTTACAGTCATGGTGTAAGCCAAAAAGGGAGCAGGCACATCACATAGTGAAAGCAGGAGCAAGAGAATGTGGGGGTTGGGGCAAGTGCCACGCCCTTTTAAATGACCAGATCTCATGAGAACTCACTGTCACAAAGACAGCACCAAGCCACGAGGGATCTGCACCTATGACCCAAACCCTCCTACCAGGGCCCACCTCTGGCATTGGGGATTACAATTCAACATGAGATTTAGGCAGGGACAAATATCCAAACTGCCTCAATGCTGCTGTCCCAGGTTCCTGGAGGAAGAGTCTTGCTGGTGGAGACTTGCGCAGTGACTGCCCAGGCCACTTGGTTGCCATCTCTGATCTGTTATAAAGTTTAAGAAACTGGCCTGTGACACTGCTTGTCCCCAAGCTTGGGATGTAGCATAAGTAGAATTAAGCTTTATGACTTTTGGTGACATTACCAATATTTTTCATAATGTATTTGTTTGTATGGATAATATTTTTCCTCCATTTCCTTTTTTCTTCATTTTTTTTTCCCCTCCAAAGTTGATTCATCTTCTCCCTGCGAACAGTGCATGTATTCCCAAGTGCAACCAAGGCCTATATGAGAAGCAACAAGTTGCCACTTACTACATTTCACATTTGTCTTACCATGATTAAGGGGCAAAAAGGATTGTTCCATATATAGAGTTGCCAGGCTTTCAATTGCCTCTACTCTTTATAGTCCAATAAATAAGTTTTTATTTTTTAATAGCACATTTTCTACATCATAGCCCTTAGCAAACAAGCACGAATCAATAAGTATCGAACTTCATTCAGTATCAACCATGTAAATAAAATGTCAGTGTTCAGGCTCTTTGTCTGGAAAAGTTTTAGTCTTTCATCGAGGCTATCTGGAACCTTCAGACTTCCACGAGGAGGGAATTGGTGTAGGAGCAGATCTCAGTGCCAGGAGAACAGAAAGGGGCTGCATGTGTCGATGCCTGTATTATTCAGGGAGCTCTTTAAGAGGGATCTCAGAGACCCAGGGATCACAGCAACGAGACACACGTTCTTGGGTACCAAGCATCATGCCTCTCTGGTCATGATGTCCCATTTTAGAAGTGAATGACCTCACTCCTACAGAGACTTTATGATAAAAACTAACCTAAGAAAACACTCTAAACTTACATGAGCCCTCAAGAACAGGTGATCGATTTTCCTGCATACTTAGAGAAGAAAGGGGAACCTGGAGTCACAGCATAGGCATTGGGTATCTGAAACAGAGTTAGGAAGTAGTGTGTTCATTGGCAGAACAAAGAGCATGCACTCCTATGGTTGTGGACTTTAACTTACAGGGGAAACATTTGTGACTGAGGAAAGGTGGCTATCTGTGCCTGTGGTAGACTTCCTCAAAGATGTTCATCCTAGAGTAGAGCTGCCTTTTGCAGTTACGGGGCATGGGTCACAGCTCTGCCCTAACTCTAACACAAGGAGTGCAGGAGCTGAGTGATCCTGTCTTATTCACTCCCCTGCCTTCAATATTTTCCGTAAAATGAGAAAACACTACTGGCTTTTTTGGTGGTTGTGAGGTTTCAATTATAATATGCAATAAGATATATAAAATTGCTTTGTAAAGTGCTATACAAATGATACTCTAGTATTGATACTGATTGATTGTGCCTTAGTAGTTGATAGACTTGGTTTTTCCTGAATTTAAGAGAGATCATATGGGATACAATTAGAGAACAGTGTAAGGCAAAATATAATTAAATATGAGACTGTTATGTTGGGTACTAAAAAGGTTTGACCTGTGATCCTTGATGAAGAGAGTATGTTTTTGAATAGAAATACTCTTTTCACTTAAAACATGCATGAGATTATATATTTATAACAACAATTAACTACTGCAAAAAAAAATTAGCAGCATAAAATTAGGAGCATAAAATTAGCAACATAACAAATTAGCTGCGTCAAAAATAACCATTGTATTAGTCACATTGTATATTTTTATCTCTCTGAGAAATAGAGATCTTCAAGTAGGAAGATGCCAAAAGTATAGGTGCTGAGTCTAAAATATCAGTTATTTCTTTGGCATTATTATGAATTCTTTTTTTAAAAAATTAAGGAGTTATACTTGATTTGACTCCAGATTCACCAGTGTGAAAATTCTTTTTCAGCATATAGGCAAAGCCAGACTTGGGAAGCATCCACCATTCAGACAAAGGCTCTCTCATATCTCCTCATTTGGTTTTTCCAATAGTGAGAAGCTCCTTGTATCACTGGGTAGTTTACCTTCCTTTGCATCTGAAGGACTGCTGTTTTCACTTCCTCACCAGGCTTTTCTAATCAGCCTCTGGCGGGGTGACTTTCGCTTCAACTCTATTTCACCGTCTCAGGGGCATGCATTGAATTCTTCCAGCTAAATCATTTGTATCCTCACTGGATTCTCTTGGATGTGTACTGCACAATGGAGGTCCCTCTCCTTGAAAGATTCTTCTAGCCTGGTTTACAGCGCCTTCTCTCTGACCTCCTGAACTCCCCTTCCCTCCCTCACATAGGCCCTTCCTGACTGTTTTTTTTTGTTTTTTGTTTTTTTTTTTTGAGACAGAGTTTCACTCTTGTTGCCCAGACTGGAGTGCAATGGCGTGATCTAGGCTCAACGCGACCTCCACCTCTTCGGTTCAAGCAGTTCTCCCGCCTCAGCCTCCCAAGTAGCTGGGATTACAGGCATGCGCCACCACACCTGGCTAATTTTGCGTTTTTAGTGGAGACAGGGTTTCTTCGTGTTCTTGACCTTTTAATGATGAGCAGGCCCTTTGACTCTACCTTCCCTGCTTTCTCTCTCCCTTTGCCCTCATCCCTCTAGTAGGCAGTGTCTCGTCAAGTTTTTAGCTATGACTGTGCTGCTGACTACAAAACCAGTATCTTCAGTTTTATATTTACAGATGTAGGGGAGGAAAAATACCCTTTTATTTTATTCTTCTAGGTTTTCAGATGGGGCCCCTATAAGAAAAGACAGATTGGCAAGATAAAAGCTTACAAATATGTTCAAGATGAGTTTTATGTGGCATGGGAACCTCCATAAAGAAATGAAGACCTCAAGCCCCCTCATGTTAGAACAAAAGGGCATGAACTGCACGGAGGAAGCTTTGCAAAGCCTGCTCACTCGATCTCTTGGCGTCCCTTTGTCTTCAGATAAGGACATTCCTCTCCTCTGGGTATAAGGTGGGCACCTCTCACATGAGGGTCTCATGACCTGCTTCGGGGGAAGGTCAGAGAGTCCCTTCGGCATCTGCTGTTTCTTAGATTACTCCGGTTTAGACTATTCACTATGTCAAGGCACCATATTTTTGGAGTAACATGTTCTGAACCCCATCACGGATGTTTCCAGGCTGACATTTCCAAAACCAAATTTATCCACCATCTCCCTTTCACCATTTTTGTCATTAGGATCTTTGTTCTTCTGGTCCTTGAGGGTTAAAATCTGGGAGTCTCCTTCGAGGGCACCCTTTTCTTCATCATATTAATACATTTTGTCATTTTGTCTTACTGGATTACATCTGCATTCCCATTTTCACCATTACCATCATGGCTGTGTCACCACGAAAGACTTTATCTGCAGTCCCTGCCTTCAGTTTTGCTTACAGGAACAGACTAGCAGGTAGTCTGCTCTTCCTTAGTGACAATTTAATTTTCCTGTTCCTCTAGTGACTGCTTATTTTTTCTTGCATGGCCTCCACATAATGCCAGCCCCCTCTTTCCAAAGGCCTGGAGTCTCATGCTGTCTGAGTGTTGGACGTTCTCTTGTCTTTATCTTTACCACGCTGCTGTCGCTCAGGCTAGACTCAAATTTTTGGCTTCCTTTGAGGCACAGAGTCAAGGACCTCATCTTCCTTCTAAACTTATCCTGAGATTCCAATTCACCTTGATTTTTTCCGCTAACTTTAATTTCTGTCTACAACATCCAGAAGCAGTCCACTATATCTTAGTACTTAATAATATGCTTTTTTAACACAATATTGCATAGGTACCTCATCATTTTTGTGAATAAATAATGTCTCAACAATAAGATTCTTCCCTCAGGGGCCAGATATTTTTCAGCTTGATCCATCCGCAAATCTTACAAGGTACCTGGTAGATAGATGTTCATTCAGTACTTATTGCTTATAGATGTTCATTCAATCAGTATTGAATGAACCCGTATTGAATGCTAAGAAATATGCTGTGCTCTTCATCTGCTTCTTTTTCTCTGCTCTACAAATATTCAACATTTTGCTGAGAAATGCAAATGTATTTCTCTTATGTAGGAATTACATTTACTGGATAGCTATCAATATGTTTCTTAAGAACCCATTATGTAAGTACTTGAGCAGCACTATTAATAGGGAACACAAGTTCTTTGCCTCTCTTCAATTGAAACTTAATAGATATTTGTTCAAAGAACAGACAGACGGCATGTTTGCCGACAGATTTATTGTTGGAGAAGTTAAGAGTTGAGAGGTTAAGTGACTTGCCCAAGGTTACTTATTTTGTGGTGATGGTACTTATTGCCATGGTTTGAAGTGGAAGATTGAAATTATTATCTGGACAATGCAAGCTTTAAGAAAAGAAAAATATATAAATACCAAGGACAATGAGGAAATGGGATAATGCTCTATGAACTTTGAAAAGTAATGCTTTGTTTTTCATAATATCCACAAGCCACACTGGACCCATGCTATTTAAGTGAAGGGCCTCACAGGGGGTCACAATTTAGGACTGTATTTTGGGACCCTCTGGAGGGCAGAGGGGTGAATTGAGTCTACTCTGATATGTCATTTCTAGATGGAACACTTAGTATTATTTAAGTCAGGTCTTCCAAATTTGTTGGAGGGAAGGCTCTTGATTTCTATTAAATAGATTTATGAAGACCATGAACAGCCTTCTCTAGCACAAGGATTTGTATTTAATTTTCTGGGATACTATCCAATGATAATGTCTTAAACACTCAAATTCTATGATTTAAAACAAAACAAAGCAAAAAAACAAGATAAAAAAAAAAAGTCTCCTACTATATATGCTGGCCTGAAGGTAAATTGGACTCTAAATACAAGAAGCATGATCCCCAGACTCTCACCAACTCCAATAGCTCTTTGGTTTCAAGCAACGCATTTCATGTAGTTTTGCTTGATAAAGTTTTGGATATTTGTTATTGCTGTTGTTTTTATTCATTTTTTTGAAGTTTTCCTGGTGGTTTTTATGCTATAGCAAAGGATATTTAACAAAATGCAAAAGTTATAATGGTTATGGAATCTGAACAATTTTCGTTAATGCGGGTCCCTGAGATGTTTCTAACTCCTTCTAAGATGATAAACAGAAGCACAGATAGAGGTTTACATGTTCCGAAGTGTCAGTTTTATGTATTGTGTGCTAGTAGTTGAAGCCTTTGTTGAGGAATTTGACTCAGTTTGTCACTGTTTAGGTGTAAGATACCCATTAAAAAGTATGCCTGTGTTCGGGGTGGAGATTGGGCTTTACCTTTCCATTTGAACTTACATTTTTCTTTTTTTTTTTTTTTGAGACGGAGTCTCGCGCTGTGTCACCCAGGCTGGAGTGCAGTGGCACGATCTCGGCTCACTGCAAGCTCCGCCTCCCAGGTTCACGCCATTCTCCTGCCTCAGCCTCCGAGTAGCTGGGACTACAGGCGCCCGCCACCACGCCCGGCTAGTTTTTTTTTTTGTATTTTTAGTAGAGACGGGGTTTCACCGTGTTAGCCAGGATGGTCTCGATCTCCTGACCTCGTGATCCACCCGCCTCGGCCTCCCAAAGTGCTGGGATTACAGGCTTGAGCCACCGCGCCCGGCCTGAACTTACATTTTTCAATCATTCAGAAGACAGCAAAAACGTGAGAGAACTATTCATTTGTAAAATTATTTTTAAGTAGCTGCCCTGTCACATATTTGATGTAAATTAGCTTCATTACATTTAGCCAGTGTTAAAAGTACACGTTTTTAAATTCAAGAACAATTTTAAATAATGCCAAGCAAAGTATGACATTTTGGAAATTTTAATGAAAATGTGAAAAGAAAACGAAATTACAACCATATCTTATATGCTGTCAATAATAAGTTTTTGTTTTACTTAAAAGTATTATTAAACTTATGACAGTTGAAATAGCTGTGACATAAAATGGAAGAAATAGTATGAGCAATAAGTGACAGGAATTCTTTGTCATATTTCCAAATGTGAGATACCACAACTGGAAAGACAGTATCATGGTCTACAAAGATCTCAGTAGTTTTACATTTCTGTGAAATGCAACTACATGGCTATGTTCAGGGGAAGATACTAAACAGCCAATTTCTTAATTCATTTCTATGTAATTTGTCAATTATTAGCATAATTTGTGTATTTCCCTTAAAATATTAATTTTTAATATCCTGTGCATCAGGCAGTTTCCTAAGCTCTTATTCTTGATCAGGAACCCTTTTCATGTCTTTTGGTTATGATGATATCATTGAATCTACTGGAGTCCAGTAGTGGCAAAGCACCAGGAAATTCAGTACTATTTCTACCTACCAGGCAATATATTTGGGGACTTTATTACGGAAAGATTTTTTTAGTCGCCATGTCAGAATGCCTTGATGATCAAGGAAAGATACAATCTAAACTGGTATTTTTACACTGATCAGAAATGCAAGTCTTATTTCCTTTTTGGTTAGCATGTTGATCTATGTTGTTTATATAGTCACAAACTTAACAAAAGCATATACTTGAACTACAATGATGTCAACACAAACATTTACCTGAACACCTTTAATGTGTAATCTTGCTGGTCCCTAGGAGGTTGGTGGAAAAGGAAGCAGAATATAAGAAAATCAGAAGAAGCCCAGGCCTTTAACAAACTTAAAAGATGATCTCTTCGATATAATTTTAATTTTATATTTTTAATGTTCATTTTTTGACAAATTGATAAAATTATGAGAATATTGTGTAGCACTCTGTTCAAAGGGAAAACATGAAAACCTAAGAAAATAGAAGAATTAAAACAATTGGAATTTCCCTTAAGTATCTAATTTATCCAGATTGGTCTTCTTTGGCCATAGCTCTGTACTTGAATCATAGCATGACAGAGCCAATTATTTGAGCTACTCAATGAGTAGATATAGATCCATATTCAACTGATATCTATGCCATAAGTTTTCATAGTCACATTCAGTCAAAATCTACTTACCTGGATAAAGTTCACAGGTAAATTGTTTAGGCTTCTTTTCATTTTGGTTTCCTGGATACCATCCTAATACTATAGGGCATTATGGTGACCAGAAAGGGTGTGTGGAAGTTTGGCTCTCTCTTAACTCTAAAATTAATGAGTTTTAATCTTTCTGAAATTGTTTCTCTAGAAATTCTTTATTCCTTTTGCTTCTAAACATACAACTCCATTTAATTAAGACATAACTAAAATAAGCTGTCATTGGAACTTGATAATTGAACAATTAATTAAGAAAGAAGCATCTTTGTTTTGGAGGACTAGTGTCCAGTGAGGAAAGGTTCCCTGAGTGGAGAGCATTTCATATGAAGCTTGATAACTCATTCACTCTCGAAGACATAAGCAGGTGGTTGGTGCTCTGTGGTGTGTATTAAGGGTGGGGAGTGCGTCACTCTAATTACTTGTCTTGGAGTTTTGTTATCCTGAGACCTTCTACTCCAAAGCCCTCTGCCCCACTCTTCCTTACTCCCTCCCCCCTTGCAAGTGGAATCTCAGTGAATCAGACATTAAACTTGCCTTAACTTTAATAGATAGCCGCTCCATGTCTGAGCTTTTCACGATTGTTGTAGAAGCAGGAACAGAAGCAACAAAATATTTACACCAAGTTGCAATTTATAATGTAGCTGGCAATCATTCCCTGGTGTAGGTGCACTTTCTATCTGAAAAATCCGAAACACCATGTTTTCTCACTTTGAAGGATATTGCTAGCTTTTTCTGTGATTCATTTCTCTTACCCTACAGAGATTTTTTTTTTTTAAATAATTGCTTTTGTTTGGGATGCAATTATGTGATAGCTTCAGCCACCTCTCATTCCTCTCTGAGGTAACTGTACATTGTTACCTCATTTTCAAGCTTTCTATCCCATTCACCTCATCGATTTCCAAAGATGACCTTGAAACATATTTCATATGAAATAGAGGTCACTAAATGAACAAATACTTTCTTCTAGCCACAACATGTAAAAATCTGTCTGTACCCACTATTCTTTTCTTGTTGCTCTTGGATCTTAGTGGAGCACGCATCTCTCTCTCTCCTTCTAACCAAGACTGAGACCTCAACCTGTGCTGGTACCCTCTTTCCACCATCTTTTCTTCTGTATCTTCAATCTTAGGTCTCCCTGTGTGTGTGTGTCTTTTTTTTTTTTTTACTTGACATAATTTATAGAATGTGCACATACTTTCTTATGGAATCTGAACAAAGTTCATTAATGCTGATCCTTGAGATGTTTCTAACTCCTTCTAAGATGATAAATAGAATCATAGATAGAGGTTTGCATGTTCCCAGCTATCAGTTATATGGATTGTGTGTTAGTTGTTAAAGCCTTAGTTGAGAAGTTCAACTCTAGTTTGTCACTGTTCAGGTATAAGAGACCCATTAAAAAGTATGCCTGTGTTGGGGGTGGATATTTGGCTTTACCTTTCCATTTAAACTTAAACTTTTTAATTATTCAGAAGAGAGCAAAAATGTGAGAGAATTATTCACTTGTAAATTTATTTTTAAGTAGCTGCCCTGTCACATATTTGGTATAAATTAGCTTTATTACTTTTAACCCTTATTAAAAATACAAGTATTTGTGTTCAACAACAATTGTTGCATGTCTCTTCCATCTTGAAAATATAAATGCTTTAAACCATGTTGCCCTTGAGGTTTCTCTTCTGTCTTTATCCCTTTCCCACCAGGCGCTGTACAGGTCAGCGTACCGTGTTACACATTGTCTTCACCTGTTCCGACTCCTCAATGCCCTTCACATTTCTTAGGCCCTTCTCACTCTGAAAGGTCAACAGTGACCTCCGGATGGCCACATCCACTGAACGCTTTCCTTTTTGAAGCCTCTCCTCTCAGTATTTGACTCACTGTACAACATATCCCAGCTTTTTCTTGTACCTTTCTGGCCATTTCTTCCTAAGTTCTTCTCTGGACCTCTTAGATCAATAAGCCAATGAATTTTAATTCACTGAAAATCATGGCTTGTTTTAGCGCTATCTCTGATGGGTGTGTGCTGAGCCTGCCAAAGGTGTGGTTAAGAGCCATTGTCGTAAGTGCCGACATTCCCTGAGGCTGGTCTCCTCTCTGTAAACATTGTTTTCTAGGGTGGTCGATCCCAAATAAATGGCTTCAGCTACTAACTATAAACTGATGTCTCTAAAATTATATCTTCAATGGAGATTGCTTTCATTTCAAAACCTCTATATCCTGCATCTTAAATCAAGAGGATCAAACATAACACCTTTCCTCCCAAGCCGGTGTGTTTTCCTACTGTAATCTGTAATGTGGAAGATTGTACCAAATTACCTGGCAACCCCAGCCAGCATCCAGGGAGGGATCCTCGTTGTTCCCTTGTTATCAACTTCTGTAGCCAGTGGACTGCCAACCACCTGTCTGTTCCTGAACTTAATTTCTGTCTTATTTGCTACCCTTCTATCCTTCAACACTTCCTCTCCCTTAGGTCAGCCATCCTCATTTCTTACTGGATCACTTGAGTACCCATCCGTCTTGCTGTCAGCTCTCTTGCAAGGCTCGCAGCACTGCTGTTCCAACTCCTGGCCACATCTCAGGAGCCCCCTTGCATGCACTATGTCCTTGAACCTCCGTGAACCTTGCTGTTTCAAGCCATCGTGAATTCACACAGGCTACTGTGCCTGACTCAGCTGCGCCTCCCTGCTTCATCCGACTGACTCCTGCAAACTCTTCTCATATCACGCCTTCTGCATCCCTAGACCCAACTTCAGCTCTGTATGCTTCCTCTGGGCCCATGGCTGCCACCCTCTTCCTTATTTTAACCTTAGGATGATAGGTTATGTTGTAATTCTTAGTGAAGTGGTTATAAACCTAGGCTCCACAATCAACCTGCCTGGAGCATGGCCAGACTCCAACATTCATCATGATGGTAGCAAGTTACCTCATTTACCTGTGCCTCAGTTTCCTGATCATTAAAATGAGGGTAGTATTACCAAGCATACAAGATTGTTGGAAACATTAAATTAACAAAACTCATAAAATACTCAGAATGCCTGATACAGAAGACGAGTAAGTCTCAATAAAAGCTGATTTTCTTTTTACTTTCCCTTTTCTCTTCCTCTTTTTTACTCTTTTCTCTGCTTTATTCTGCTCCATCTCCTCTTGTTTTCCTTTTACTCTTCTTTCTTCTCTTCATTTTTCTCTTTTGTCACCCCCTTTTTTCCTCCTCCTCTTCCTCCTTGTTTTCTTCTTTATCCCCCATCTCCTTTACAGCTATTTCCCCCACTAGACGTCTATAAAGCTCTGTGGACACTGAGACTATATTATGTTTAACTCTCTGCCTTATATCCTGTCATAATGTTATTTCTTATTAGATACTGGGGAAAATATTATGTTTTTTTCTGCTTTTAAACAATTATTATTTTCACCATTCAGAGTTAATGAGCATGTTTCCTTAAATTAACAATAAAATACAAGGATCTTCAGGAAGCCTATTGAATGCTAAATATGCAAGGATTTTAGCATTTTCTAAATGCACAATAAGCATAATAATAATATCAGATATTTATAAAACATTATGTGACAGGCATGGTTACATACAAACTCACTCCATTATTGTCCCCAATGATAAGGTCTAATATTCACAAGTTACTTTATTAATTCACATAGATTACTTATTTCTACATATAGTAATTTTGTCTGTTAGTAATTACTACCATTATACCTTTTCATATCAGAAATGGAATGACAGATATGGTTTTATATCTTAGAAGGTAGGAGAGAACTGCCATTTGATGAGAGAAACGGGTATGAAAAATCTTTAGTGTGTCATATATGCAAATTAATAGGTAAAATGGAGTCGTCATTTTTTAACCTCATGACCCAGTCGTAATCAGGGATGGAAGTTTTAACCATGAAATAAGCGCCTCCATTTTTTTTTGTAATAGTAGGAGCCTGATCCTTGGAGCAATATCTTATCTCTGCCATTTACGAAGAACACTTGGGGTCAGTCAAGTTTACCCTAAAATAGTTTTCCACAGCGTATTTGGAAGGAGAGAATATGTTTAGAAATAATAATGTGCTATGCTTGTTATTATTGTAGTTTTATCTATTTATTTAATTTATTTATGTTTTTGAGACAGTCTCACTCTGTGTCCCAGGCTGGAGTGCAGTGGTGTGATCTCGGCTCACTGTAGCCTCCGCCTCCTGGGTTCAAGAGATTTTCGTGCCTCAACCCTCCAAGTAGCTGGGATTACAGGTGTGCACCACCATGGGTGGCTAATTTTTGTATTTTTAGTAGAGATGGGGTTTCACCATTTTGGCCAGGCTGGTATCAAACTCCTGACCTCAAGTGATCCTCCCTCCTCAGCCTCCCAAAGTGCTGGAATTATGGGGGTGAGCCACCTCTCCCGGCCTGTTACTATTTTACTTTTAAATGAGAGCATTGTTTAAGCACATCTTTAAAATTGTTTTATTTTTGGTTTTACAAATAGGGATTCTAGGAAATTTGTTTTTAACTTACTTCAAAGTTAAAAATTGGTAGCATAGCAGCCTCCCACCCCCTTTCTGGATTTGCAGTAGGATTAAGAGGCACCAAGAGGGTCTGCAAAGAAGGCGTTTGCAACTTGGTATGTAATTCAGTATTTCACAAAACCTTCCCCTCCTCCACCCCAAAGTCTATTAATATCTGCAGGCACATTAGTGTTCTGTGGAACACAGTTTGCATAATATTGATGTGTTTACCAGTTTGGGTTCCATCCTATGAAATGTGGTGCATTATTTTTAACAGGTTTTGTTGCATTTTAGTCATAATGAGCTTTTGGTCGTAATGAGTTTGACCCTCAAGCTTGTAAGTTGAGAGTAACTGACAGTGAACAAGGAAATTAATTTGCAAATTAGACTCTTGGGGAGAACTTTCGTTGCTTCTTTCTTAACAGTAGCTGGGGCCTCCGAGTTTAAATGGCCTTCATACTACAGTTCAGTTTAACATTACACGGGGCAGACAAAGTAATAGATTGTAACTGAAAGAATTTTGGGGACGTTTTGCAATGCAAAGAATTTGTGGGATCTATTTAATGGTGCTGCAAGACATAATTTGACTGATGGAGGGAAGACAGGCAATCTGTAATTAACGAAGAACAAGGGCTCTTTTGGTTAGTCATTGTCACAAATATTCAATATTATGGGATTTGACTTCTATTTGTTACTGGATTTTTTTTTTTTCTGCAACCTGTTAAGATTGTAAGAACATTTAATACATTACTAATCTGTTCTGAAAAAGCAATCGTGTGGTTTCACTCATTTGTACTTTAATCTGACCTAGTAATGGAGAAGGAAACTAATGAAAGATCAGTGATGTTCCTTTTGTACAAGTGTAGCAAACTTCCTACTTATCAAGCCTTTAACCGTGACATATTTGTTCATTAAATAATCCAGCAGCACATGTATGAAACTACTGTAAGTCCTTTTCTGAATGGTGGAAACTTTATTTGGCACAACTATGCCATTTAATGCTTTTTACTCTTCACAAGACCAGCATTCAGCAGTATCCAAGAAGGAAGAGGGTGGTTCTGTTTTCCCTGCGGTTTGGTATACTTTCCTCCTTCATTTAAATGTTTCTCGTTTTTTCCTGTGTACCTTCCATAACTGAGGTTGATCATTTTACCAAGTTGGACATCTTTTGTCTATTTGGAGGAATTCAGCATTCAGAATTGGGTTTGTTGTTTTGCTCTCACTCAAGCTGTCATGGTAAATCATGGACGCATGTTATTCGCTTATTGGTTTGTCAATATGTGAGACTTAACCTGATTATTTGACGATTTTTTTTTCTTCAGAATATGAACTTTGGTTCTCATGTGAGCGTTGAGAAGGGAGAAACCAGGAGTGAAAGAAACTGAATCTTAGTTTGGAACAGAATTTTGTTCCTACCATAATCCACGTAGATGGTACACTATTTTCTCTTTTTTGCTTCTGTCATCTATGAAGTAAAGACGTTTCTGCTCTGTGACAGAGCTGTGCAGTGGGAAGCCTCTGCGTTCCAGAAGAGTTCTTCTAAGGAGCTAAATGATTCAGAACAAGGCACATAACTTTTCTGGGTCTCAGATTCCTCATTTGTAAAAGGAAGGGGTCAGATTAGATTATCTTTAATCTCACATAAGCCTATCATCTTAAATTCGAATATGCAAGTAATAACATAGACGATATGAAACTTGTACTAAGTAACTTCCTCTTAAAAAGCATTAATAACAAAACTTGCTATCTACTTTGTATTAATTTTACATGGCAAGGGAGGATAATAATGGCTTCTAAATCACTGAAAACCACTGAAGTAATACGCAATTGTAATCCAAATTAGTCACATTTATTCTAACCATTCTCCTACTCCTTTGCCCTTTTTAAGTGACTGTGATTATATTTGGTAGTTCTTTGAGGGGGAGAAATGGTTTTTTTGTTGTTGTTGTTTAATTATGAAAATGTTATTTCAGTAAATGTAATTTAATTAAAATGAGAATTTCTGCCAACTGTTTTAAATAAATACAGTATTCTTTTACTAGTATGAAAGGAGTTACTATTTGCTGTCTCATTTCCTCACTAATATGCTGGCGTGTTTAGCTTGAACCTGAGCTTGTGGAAGTTTATTCTTAACCAAAGCAGTTCCTTTTTCATGTAAGTAGGTTAAATGTGAATTGGGAAGCCTCAGGGCGCTTTTTTGTTCACTTTTAAAAAGCCCCCTCAAGTGGGCCCCTTTTAGAAACCTGGAATCATATGTTTGGAAGATTGATCCAAATTAACATTAGAATGGTTCTTTCATTTTTAAAAATTATACAGACCATTTAAAATATGCTAAATTGACATAGATTGAAAAAACTGAATAAGGAAGTAAAATTTCTTGTTTTATTCTACTTTTGTGATGAAAGAATTGGAAATCAGAGAGAAAATGTAGAATGTGTTAAGGTACAATTTGGCCACTAAAATACAGGAGGAAATGTATTTGTACAAAAGGTATAAATTAATGTTATGGATTTACTTGTGATTTCATGTGCCCTAGAATAGTGCAAGTAGATCCTGAGTTTATATATGTTTTCAGTTCTGAGAAACTTGTTTATTTTTGAAAAAATATTACATTAATAGATTTCTAGAATTATATGCTAACGCATTTTATTCATAGAAACGCTGGCACCTGATGAAGTATGGTTAATGCACTTTCTCATTTGCAAGTTATATAGCAGTTTCATCCAGAGTTAAGACAATGCAAACATTTTAATTTGTTGAAAAGGAGTGAGCCATTCAATATGGGTAAAATTGCTTAAAGTGATTTTTTAAAAATATGCTGGAAAACTAGAGGACAACAGATTATACTTTGGCTATAATTTAGGACTATACAATCACCCAGGTCCCTAAAGGTCTCCAAAGAATGACAGAGAAGCCATGATTTTCAGACATGTGCATTATATATGCTAATAGCTTTGCAGGGGAAAAGGTCTATATACTTGTAATAGAGGAAACATTCATTTTTAGCATTTCAGACCATAGGGAACATGGTAATTACAACAGGCACTAATATCTGGCTCCTTTCTATTCTTGCTCTCACCTCCCCCAACTCCAAGCACTTCAATAATCCCAGTGGAATTAGTCAAAGGACTTTAAACCTGTCATTTCCAAGTCTTTTATTCTCTCTTTAGTACATTTAGCACAACATTGGTCCTCGAGGAAGGTATAACATAGTTCATGTACATATACACACAGGAACACACATACACACATGATTTATATATCACAGCAGAAAGAATTAGAAATGCTTTTCTTTACTTAAATATATCTATAGACATTTTCATTCATGTGATTTACAGTGATGATTTTTAGACACACAAAGCTGGAATATGCTTTTATAGTTGGGATTAAGTTTAAAGCTGTGCTCTCAGTAAAAGTCTGTATCCTGGGTGGGACACAGTGGCTTAGGATGTAATCTCGGCACTTGAAGAGGCTGAGGCGGGCGGATCACGAGGTCTGGAGATCGAGACCATCCTGGCTAACACAGTGAAACCCCGTCTTTACTAAAAATATAAAAAATTAACCAGGAGTGGTGGCATGCACCGGTAGTCCCAGCTACTCGGGAGGCTGAGGCAGGAGAATCACTTGAACCTGGGAGGCGGAGGTTGCCCTGAGCCCAAGATCACATCACTGCATTCCAGCCTGGGCGACAGAGACTCTTTTAAAAAAAAAAAAAAAAAAAAAAGTCTGTATTCCATCGTTAGACGTTAGAACTGTTTGGCCATCGTTCAGTCTTTCAGAATAAAAAAAAAAAAAATTGCAAATTTTATCATTAGGTAAGAAACATAAGAATAAGCAGTCATTAGCTCTTAACCTATAATGTTTGAAATATTTACCTGTCTGGATTCAGTTAACACACAAATCCCCTTTGTCTTAGCCCATATGCACAGCATTGATAGTTGCAATGTTTGATTGAGATTCTTACAAATCCCCAGTGCTTAGCTTTTAGGTAGTTCCATTGAGAAATTCTGAGGATTTCAGTAGCTAGAGCCCTGTAACTAATACCAACTCAAAATGTGCATTTGATGGCCAAAAAAAAAAAAAAAAATGAATTTTCTGAAGAATTTTTGCAAGCTTATTTTTACTCAAAACATAGGCAATAACAAAATTATGAAATAAATGCATAAGCTTTTTTCTTCACTATGAAAGATTCTTATAGTTATACCTCCTTGTTAAAGGTATTAAATCATTTACAGAAGTTAATCCATATTATCAGGAAAAATGCTAGCTTAAAGCTTGATGATAGACCTGATTTCCTTTTATTTTGTAATTTTAACTTTCTTTCTCTCTTTCTCTCTGTCACACACCACACACACACACACACACACACACACACACACACACAGACACACACCCCCTCTCTCTTTTCCAAATAATTGTCTTTGATTGTATAATTTTTGAGAAAACCAAAAGGCATACAGGTGGCTTTGACTTCACTAGTAAGGAGTAAAGGATTGAGGAATTTTATTTGTTTCAACCTCTGCCACTGGGAACAACTATAGAACGACACCTGTTCTTGAAGATTTTTTTTTTTTTTTTTTGAGACGGAGTCTCGCTCTGTCGCCCAGGCTGGAGTGCAGTGGCGCGATCTCAGCTCACTGCAAGCTCCGCCTCCCGGGTTCACGCCATTCTCCTGCCTCAGCCTCCCGAGTAGCTATTTTAAGTGGGAAAGTGGCCTATCAGCAACAACTCTTTGAGCTGTCTACTTAGAACAGTTCATCATTGTCATCCGAAAGAGCCATTCTATTAAAGCACACTTATATAAACGCTGTAAGTAGAAACTACCTCCTCCCTACTCCCATGCAAGCTTCAAACTCAATTCACATTTAATTACCTAGTTAAATTTTCCATATTTATAAAATTAATATGCTTTTATGAGTAATCTTCTCTCAGCCACCACCACCCTGCACGAGCCCTTACGGATATTTGCGCTAAAGCGGATTCATTCGGACATGTTCTCCCGCTGTGTACCTGGCAGGATTGTCTTCATTCTTCCAGCTTCTTTTAAGGAATTGCCTCCCCAGAAGGCTTTCCTCAGCCTCTGGGGAGTTAGGACCTCCTCCTTTTCCACTCCTACCACCTCTCCTTACCCTTTCCCCACCCTCAACTTCCCTTAGAGGACTTCTCACACTGCTTCGCAACCGTTCCACCTGACTTAGGTTTGGGTTTTGGTAAAAAACAAAACAAAACAAAACAAAAAAAAACACTTTGGTTCTGTTAAAGAAGAATCTTTTGGGTGTGGGGGCAGAATTTTCTGGGCTTAGAGACACACTGGAGATCCCAAAATGCTATACAGGAAGCCTCTTCTTGGAATATTTAGGAAAAGAAAATATCCCTCAAAACAAGATTTTGAGCTTGTAAAATCTCAATGAAAATACATAAAAAAATAAAATCTGAATCTGAAGAAGAAAAGCGCCAAGAAAGAAGATGGAGGGGTGGCACCCCCTTGCTCTGCTGTTACCTTCTTCCCTCCCCTGGCAGGGGCTGGGCATGGGCGCACATGGATTCTGCTTTTCTCTAGCTCTGCTTTCCTCTTCCATGGTGATCTCCAAGAGGTTGTCATTCCAGAACTTCTGAGTTTCTTGCTACTAGATATATATAGGAAAGTGTTAAATGATGGAATAACCGACATAAAGGAGTGGGCTTTATTCAAGGGGTTGCCATCCTCTTATCATCACCTGGCCACCAACTATGACACTGGTTAAGGATCTTTATAGCCAGGTGGGGGTTTTGCTAACAGTAAGAGACCATGGAGTGGGGGAAAAGAGGGGATTTTTACCAGGTAAACATTTTAAAACATTTATTTAAAAATTGTGGTAGAGGAAATTACCGAAGAGGAGGCCATCACGGAGAGAAAATTACTAGGTAATTACTAAACCTTTACTGAACGTTATCTTTTAGAGATATAAGGGGTTTTGTGTCTCCATTCACAGGAGTGAACTGGTTTGTGGCATTGCTTTCCATAAAATCTTTTCATCAAATACCTTTTATTGCAACAATCAGTACCAACTGCTTTGGTTTCTTTGGTTTTTGATGATCCACATTGATTATTTAGAAACTGAAGCATTGCCATTCATAATACCTTGATCCAGTCATCTAATAACTTGATTTTATGCGCAAATATACACACACACACACACTCAAACACAGATTTGGTTTACAATTTTGTAAACATATTCTGTTTTCATTTTCTATTTTACATTACTTATAATCTATCATTTTTACTGTACAATCTCTTGGTAATCTCCTGTAATCTTTGCTGACTTATTCATTTCTCAGTAACTCTAAAAGATGCAGCTTTAAGGAAGATTTTGAGAAGGGAGTGATACAAGGGAAGAACATTCAGCAGGAAAAGATTGATTGTGTTTTTCAATTAGGTTTTCCCCCAGTAGTAGTGTTGTTCTTCAACTAGCCTTGGTTGGTTATGAGTGGCTTAATGTTCCATCCTAAATATAAAATATAAAGGGCATCAAACAACAAGATACAGTGGCAAGTATAGTTAATCTCTGTCAGCCCCGGTTTCCTCATTTGTAACATGGGATAATGGTATTATTTAATTTTTGATATTACTAAGAGAACTGAATGGCATAACAGGCAAAGATGGCTTCAAAAAGGTGACTGGTACAAAACAAACATTGGCTGTTAGTACTATTTTTATGTTATTGTTACATTTAAAATTTTGGGGGGGAGGTTTGTTTGTTTGTTTTGCTTTGCTTTGTTTTTTGAGACAAAGTCTCACTCTGTCGCCCAGGCTGGAGTGCGGTGGTGCAATCTTGGCTCACTGCAAGCTCAGCCTCCTAAGTTCAAGCAATTCTCCTGCCTCAGCCTCCTGAGTAGCTGGGACTACAGGCACGTGCCACCACACCCAGCTAATTTTTTGTATTTTTAGTAGAGACGGGGTTTCACCATGTTGGCCAGGCTGGTCTCAATCTCCTGACCTCATGATCCGCGCCTCGGCCTCCCAAAGTGCGGGGGATTACAGGCGTGAACCACCATGCCCAGCCATAAAATGTTAATAGCCAGCACACTATTAGGATTGGGAGCCAGAAGGGTATAAAGAAGAAAGGAAGAGTTGGGATAAGTAAGTCTGTTGAGATAGATTTGTGTAATCCATATGAAAAGACATAAAGACACAGGGCTATCAAATGTTATCTTGATAGAATTAAACACTCTTATCAGTCATTACAAAAATAGTGGGAATGTCAGCTGAGACAAGGTAAAATGATAAGGTAATAGCATCCTAATAAAACGGGAAATCGTTACACAATTTTAGAATTTTGTCAAAGAATAAATGCTTATTTTTATTTATCTCTGATTATGGAAAAAAAAAACTATGGTGGATCAAGGTAAAAGATAATAAAAAGACAAGCATACATTAAGCCAGTGTCTACTTACTATAAAAATTTAGATGATTTTCTTTCTAAAAGATTTTTTTTTTTTCCCCACAACATAACATAAAAGGTGGAAACAAGACTTTGGTCACTTCCCAACACTAATGTGAACCATTTTCTAGATCTTCACTACTCCTTTCTGGCCGCGATAACAAGAGTTCTTTTTGAAACAATGCCACAAAGCAGCACTAAATATGTGCTCTCCCACACTCTGCACATAAGGGAAATCAAGTAGGGAATAATTTTACTAACTGTTTGCCAAGGTCAACTTTTCTGTTTTTCAAAGAGTAATGTGTTTTCCTTGACAAATAATGTAATCCATTCTGCATTGAAATATGGGCCTCCTGATATGGGATTCTTTCTTGAAGAATAATATAAATTCATGTTATCTAATTTGACAGTAGACCACTGTATGGACATTTAAAAAACAAAATGAGTGTTAATGTTGTTCAGAGGAGATATATTTATTACTGATTCTTTTTTCTTCCTTTTCCACTCTCTATCTTTACTAACTTGGTGATATTTCTCAGTTAAAAAAAAAAAAAACAATTAAAGAGTAAAATATTTCTTCTTTTTACCTTCCAATTAAATTATTTTCTTCCCATACTTGGGATGGGGATTCTGTAGGAGCTCATCTTATCTTTAGAAGAACATTCAAGGTAGCCCTACCTTCTCCAGGCTCTTAGAAAGGAATTCAATTTTATTTTAATATTGGTGATATAGAGGAAGGGGAATGGGAAAGGATCATGTTTTTGAAGTTCTTTTTATATTCTAGAGGACAATTACTTAGAGCAAATTGGCTCTTACTTCACTAGTTAGCACCCTCATTATGTACTTAAAATACCTCTATCTTCTCTCATTTACAAACAAATAGAAAAGCTGCTGGCGTACCTGAATTCAAATCCTCTCTGGCCAGATTGCTCTTACTGCTCTTAAAGAAGATTTTACTGTTTGCCTCCTACATTCTAGAAAGGCCAACCAGCAGTCTCACTTGGCTGAGAAGTTTGCCATCAGGGTGTGCTTGATGTGCAAGATTAAAGACCGGAGCTGGCTGTCTTCCTGGATACCCTGGGCTCAGTGTTTACTTTCTTTATCGAGAGAAACTCTGACCCTTTTAATATACATTTTTTTGTTGTTGTTAACTGCAAACAGAGAAAGGCTCCTTGATCTAAGAGTCTCTTGCTGGCTGGTGACTGGTAGGGAAAGAGTTACAGGTGGGGAAAGGCACTACGGAGGCTCCTGAGCTCTTTCTGGAACCTGGGGAATCAGACTCTCCGACTTGGAGCACACAACTCATCACAGTCAGCATGGTGGCTGCTAATGTATTTAAGGATGAACGGTCACAGGGCTCCCACTTAGGACCTCCTATAGCTTGTACGTCGTTAGCTGGGGCAGACCCACATGATCCTGAGAATGTGGCTTGCCTTCTTCCCGAACTTCGTGTCTCCAAAGAGAAAAAGACAGACATGAAATTATCAAGGTGTCTCCTTCCAGTAGGCAAGCATGTAGATTCAGCTCACTATTTCCACCAGTTACAGTTGCTCCCTCTCAGTTTCAAGGTCTGACCTTGTTTCCTTCTGCTCCCCTCATGGCCCCACTTGCTCTTTCTGGGCCACTGGAAGGAACAAGCTCATGCTATTTTTCATTCCCACCTCTATGTCATCTTAGAAACATAGTCCTGAAATATATACGTTGTTCTTTCCTCCCAAAGCAGTGCTGTCTCCCACGCTCAGCTCACCCAGAAAGCCACCACTGATCAATCCAGGGAGATGAGCTGCTTCACCTTCCAAATGCTAGTGCTGCCTTGAGCAGCTCCTGAGAGTTCTGCTCCTTCGTAGCAAGCTTACATGGGGAGAACTCACCTGAAATGAGATGATATTCTTAGTTGCTTAATCATTTTTTTCTTTAAGCTTTCAAATAATAAGTAAACCATTGTCTAAACAAAAAGCTTTTGAAATAGGATAGGGATATTGGTTTTATATTTTGAAAATACGATTTTTTCCCTCTAGAGCCTAGATTGACCTGTGGTCCACATTCTAGAGCACCCTTTGGGTCAAGCATAAAACACCTGGGTGGTGGAGGTTGCAGTGAGCAGAGACTGTGCCACTAGACTCCAGCCTGGGTGACAGAGTGAGACTCTGTATCAAAAAAACTCCAAAAAACAAAAAACAACTTCTAGAAGTTTTGATGATTGAGGTTTCCTGAAGATATTTACAAAACAGCTGATTATTAAAGGAATACATATTGCTTGTAGAAAATATGGAAAACGAAGCAATAAAACTGTATAATTCGACCACTCAGCATTCATTTTTTTCGCAGCATTCATATATAGAATTATAAATATATGGTATTCATATGCAAAATGTTTTGTTTGTGTACACTGAAAGGGGGGGGCGGAGAGAATATACTTTTTATTCACCCACAGCACAGTTACAAGCATGAGATCTGGAGTGACACAATGTCATTTTAGGCAAGTTCTTTAATATCTCTAATCCTCAGGTGTTTGGGGTGAGGATTAAATCAGATACTAGGAACTAATACTGATTGTTTCCAGTGTCTTGAACATTGTTCTACACATTTTATACATAATAACTCTTTTTAATTCTCGCAACAAACCTATGAGGTGTGTATTAGGACATTTTGCCTCTGCTTGTATGCAAATAATACTTGTAAAGGGCTCAGTGTAGTGTCAGAGGTGTAGTAAATACTATTTGTACGTGATTTTTTTTTCTACAAGATATGGCCAGTTTGTAACAGAAAATGTTTTCATTTTATGTTTGTATATTTTCCCTGAATCATATTTTTATTTAAATGTAAATTTACTGGTTAATGTCTTCATTAATACGTAGTGCTCAAGGCAGCACTAGCATTTGGAAGGTGGAGCAGCTCATGTCCCTGAATTGATCAGTGGTGGCTTTCTGGGTGAGCTGAGCTTGGGAGACAGCACTGCTTTGGGAGGAAAGAACTACGTATTAAAGGGTATCAAAGGGTATTTTTCATACACTTCTTTTCTGGGGATAAAAATTTAGATTCTTACATTAGTAAAGACTAGGGCCAGCTTTTTGTATATTATCTGTTCAAGTAAGCGTGCAGTTTTTCTAGACATGTCATGACCTTATCTTTCCAAGCGGCTAGTTAAAATGGAGAGGTTTGACTTGCTGCCAAGAAAGGGCCATTGCTTTTGTCTTTTTCTGTTTGCTCTTCATGTGGGCTCATGTGGGACTCTAGAATAGCAAGCACAGTTGGTTTTTTAAATCAGATACTTTCTAAACAGGTGACATGTGACTTTTCAGATAACATAACGGAGTAGAAATTTCTGCATTGATGTGCATATTTTTTATATAATGAATGACGTAGGCTACTGAATGTTATTTTCTTGTGTTTCCATAAGCTCAGATTCAATCCTTGAATCCTTTAAGTCCTGGGGACACTGTAAAGAAAGCGCCTGGCAATTTTAGTTTCAAACATTTTACTAAGGGGTCATCTTACCACTTTCATTGTAGTGGTATCAGCACAATTCTTTTTTTTTTTTTTTTTTTTTGAGACGAAGTCTCACTCTGTCACCCAGGCTGGAGTGCAGTGGCACAATCTTGGCTCACTGCAAGCTCTGTCTTCCAGGTTCACACCATTCTCCTGCCTCAGCCTCCTGAGTAGCTGGGACCACAGGTGCCCACCACCATGCCCGGCTAATTTTTTCTATTTTTTAGTAGAGATGGGGTTTCACCATGTTAGCCAGGATGGTCTCAATCTCCTGACGTCGTGATTCACCTGCCTTGGCCTCCCAAGGTGCTGGGATTACAGGCGTGAGTCACTGCGCCCGGCCAGTACAATTCTTTTTTTCTTTTCTTTTCTTTTTCTTTTTTTTTCAGAGACAGCTTTTCTCTGTCATCCAGGCTGGAGTGCAGTGGAGTGATCATAGCTCACTGCAACCTGGTCCTCCTGGGCTCAAGTGATCCACCAGTCTTAGCCTCCCTAGTAGCTGGGACTACAGATGTTCACCACTATACCAGTCTAGTTTTTAAATTTTTATTTTTAGTAAAGATGAGGTTTTGCTATGTTGCCCAGGCTGGTCTTGAACTCCTAGGCTCAAGCAGTTCTCCCACCTTGGCCTCCCAAAGTGCTGGGATTATAGGCATGAACCACCACACCTGGCTTCAATATGATTCTTGGGGTCCTTGGTTTAGAAGGACTTCCAAGAAGAGTTTAATATTATTCATTTGTTACTAGCTTTTACAGGATGTTTAGCAAAATGTTTTGATCTCTTTGGCAAGAGAAATGTATATGAGCAGTCTCATAGTGTTACTTTGCAGTTACTTTAAGTAAAGTTATTTTAGGACTTATAAGGGGTAAAAATTTTTATGATTTATTGTCAGTGTTCTATATCCTGAGATGTTCTCCCTGTAGTCTTGTTTAAGTTGTAGGATGGGACAAATAGGACTTGGCAAGTAGATGTCCCTTGATAAAGTGAGCAAGTACTAGGAATGCAGACCCAGTTGCTGATATGGGAAAGATTCAGAGCTTTAGAGAGAGTTTTATTATACTCAGGAAGACCTTTCCCACTTTAAAATTAAAGTGTTTTCTACCTTGAAGAAATTATTTTTCTTCAAAACATTTGACCCATCTAATGATTTAGTTTTGACTAAGGTGTGAGGCAGGGATCAAACACTTTTCCCCAGTGACTCCCCAATGACACTTCTATTACGTTTTAAATTTCCCATATGTAGTGGGATCTGCTTCTAGCCTTTTTCTTTGGTTTAGTCCATTTAAGCTCAAATGTATGGTCAGCCATGGTGGCTGCACTGGAATCGTCGCTAGCCACTGCCTCCTGGCTGCAGCCTTTCTTGTTTCCTGGAACTCTGTAGTAGGCAAAATGCTAACAGACCAAACAGAAGGGACAGCATTCATGTGGGCCCTTGTTCTTTATTCACAAGTTCAAACATGATAAAATGTTGCCTTCGAGGGGAGCAGGTAGAGAAAAGCCCTCCTTGGGTCTGCTTCATTGAGTCCCTGTGTGCTAATGTTGATCCAAGGGTAGGGTTCCTGTTGCTTTACAACAGTGCTTGTCCCCTGGGGCCTGTTTGCAGCTGATCTGAGCACAGCTCCCCCTTTGATATCACAGCAAGCTTAGCTTTGAATCAACTCTAGGAGTATACAAAGCAATACAGCAAGCTGGTTGTCACGTCAGTTCAGTGGCACATGGTGTAGACCCAGAAAAGTCCTTGGAAAACTGTAAGCTACTACAGTGAAGTTAGTTAGATTTTTTTCTTCTTCTCTTTCTTTCTTTGACTCTTTCTTTTTTCCTTCCCCCCCTTCCTTCCTCCCTCCCTCCCTCCCTCCTTCCCTCCCTCTCTTCTCTCTCTTTCTCTCTCTCTTGCTCGCTCTCTTGCTCTTTGTTTCTTTCTTTTCTTACTTTCTTTCTTTTTCTTTCTTTCTTTCTTTCCTTTCTTTCTCTCTTTCTTTCTTTCTTTCCTTTCTTTCTCTCTTTCTTTCTTTCTTTCCTTTCTTTCTCTTTCTTTCTTTCTTTCTTTCTTTCTTTCTTTCTTTCTTTCTTTCTTTCTTTCTTTCTTTCTTTCTTCTTTCTCTTTCTTTCTTCCTTCTCTCTCTCTGTCTTTTTCTCTTTCTCTTTCTTCGTTTATCACTATGAACTTGCGGTGGCTGTTGCTACTTGGTGGAGAACATTTCTGTAATTTATGAGAGTGTACATTTAGAGGAATGTATTTGGTCTGTGGCAAGGACACTTCCTTTTGTCAAAGTTATAACGAGTCAGCCTTTAATATAATTCTCAGAACTATTTTTTTAAATTGTTGTTCCTGGAAATGTTACTAAACATATTTCTAAAACAATATATTTGTCTCTGTCAAACTTTTAAAACCAAATTCCAAACCTTTCTTCCCTGTAAATTACTGAATCCTGACAATTTAAAACTACATGATACAAATCATAGAAGCCATTTCCAGCAAACTCACAACTGTAAGGATAGATTGGCAAGATAAAAGACAACAGTTCCTGATCTCTGACATTTGGGAATACTGGATGAAGCTTGGAAACTTGTCAGGTAGTTGAAAATGTTTTCTTGCCTTCTTTGTGCCAAAGGAAGGAGAGAGTGCACAAAGATCAGAATGATCCCTATATGCTAATGACCTCTGTACTCATGCCTATTCATGAACTGTTTATAATAGAGTTAATTATAGTGTAAATTATTTATTGATATTATAATGTAAGCATTTAATAATTAAAATAAATTGGCATCATGCATGTGTAGCTTTAAAATGCTGTGGAGTTTTATTAGATAATTTTGGCCATTCATTTTCACACATTTAGCCATGCACACTGAATAGGAGATTACTTGCAAGTTAAAGTGGTTAAACTAACCACTCTTTCACCACTCTCTGATATTTTTTTCTGATATAGTTAAAATTAATTCTAGGCTCCAGATGCAATGTTAAAAAAGTTTAATAAAAGGATGCAAGATTTTCTTTTTGAAAATGTATGATATATATTTTTTTGACTTGAGAAAAATATGTTTGCTTTACATAAAGTAGGCAAAATTATTGCTTGGTGTTGAATTACTACAATTATAAGAAAAGTGACATTAAAACATTAGAGAATCCTCCTTTTTTTCCCTTTTAAATGGAAATAGATTTGACATTTGAGTATCTCAAGTCCAATGATAGGGCCTAAATCCTTAAATAGCATACATGTGTTCACAATACCACTTACACGTTGATCCAAATTCCCTAGATTCCATAAAGGAAGCAGTGACTCTTGAGCAATAACTCTTACTATAAAGCCGTTTGAAATACATGACACTTAAAGAACAATGGTATTAAAATGTCAGTACAGAACAGAACACGTTATAAAGACTACGTTTCTGGATAAAAGACAACTGAATTATTGGTCTTATGAAAGGAATGAAACAACAGTCAAGATTATGTTTTATGTTTTCTCTAGTTAAGGTAGACCAATATATTTTCGAGACAAACTTGCTGAGATCCCAGAGGCAGTGTGGTGTGAGCGCAAGGTTGCTGTAGAACATGGGCAGACACAACCATATGTTCCGTTGGTTTTTTCAGTAGGGATAGCAGCACTTTGTTGTTTTATGGGAGATAATATTTCCTCATTGTAACATATTAAAAGATAGAAAGGGGACAGAGGATTTCTGCAATTTGGGGTGTCAAAATAATGAGTAAAATGATGTTTTTATTTTGATACCGAATGTCTTAGTCAATGAGAGTATACATTTGTGCTAAAGCAAAGCATTTTTTTTAAAATACTAAACTAAGAGACAAACCAGTGCTCAGTCCCCAAAGTAGCTACTGACTGATGCACATATGGAATAGATCAGAATAACACTTCAAAGTATTTGGTTTTTTTCTTTTCTTTTTTTTTTTTTTTATTATACTTTAAGTTCTAGGGTACATGTGCACAATCTGCAGGTTTGTTACATATGTATACGTGTGCCATGTTGGTGTGCTGCACCCATTAACTCATCATTTACATTAGGTATATCTCCTAATGCTATCCCTCTCTCTTCCCCTCACCCCACAACAGGCCCCGGTGTGTGATGTTCCCCTTCTTGTGTCCAAGTGATCTCATTGTTCAATTCCCACCTATGAGTGAGAACATGCGGTGTTTGGTTTTCTGTTCTTGTGGTAGTTTGCTCAGAATGATGTTTTCCAGCTTCATCCATGTCCCTACAAAGGACAGGAACTCATCCTTTTTTTATGGCTGCATAGTATTCCATGGTGTATATGTGCCACATTTTCTTAATGCAGTCTATAATCGATGGACATTTGGGTTGGTTCCAAGTCTTTGCTATTGTGGATAGTGCCACAATAAACATACATGTGCATGTGTCTTTATAGCAGCATGATTTATAATCCTTTGGGTATATACCCAGTAATGGGATGGCTGGGTCAAATGGCATTTCTAGTTCTAGATCCTTGAGGAATCGCCACAATGGTTGAACTAGTTTACAGTCCCACCAACAGTGTAAAAGTGTTCCTATTTCTCCACATCCTCTCCAGCACCTGTTATTTCCTGACTTTTTAATGATCGTCATTCTAACTGGTGTGAGATAGTATCTCATTGTGGTTTTGATTTGCATTTCTCTGATGACCAGTGATGATGAGCATTTTTTCATGTGTCTGTTGGCTGCATAAATGTCTTCTTTTGAGAAGTGAACATTTCTTTTAAAAAGTTTTATCATTGACCTAAACAGTGGTTGGTTTGATTGAATATGATTTCTTTCCATCCAAGAAATGTCAAGGGCATCCTCAGAAAATAATAATCATCATTAATTTTATTGCCATATGGAATTCAAATAAATTTTGATTTATCTAAGTCTTGAACCATTTAGAACCATTTTCCATTATTCAAGCTTTTTCCTTATTTCACTATTCATTTTTCATTATTTGGTTCTATATATGCGATACAAAAGTAGGGCACATTAAAATTTTTTATTTTACAGCTTCTACATGTCAGTTTTTTTCTAAGAACTTTGCAAGTATTAACAGCTTTAATCCTCATAGCACTTTGAGAGGTATATTATTAATATGCTAAGGAATGCCTTGCCAATCCTACTAATGTTATCAGAAGAAATGAAGGAACAGAGATGTTAAGCAATTTGCCCAGTGTCACCCAGCTGGTGAATGGCAGAATTGGAGTTGTGTCCCAGTGAACTTTTATGTTGCCTCATGTAAAAACATAACAGCATATATGGAAATTCAATTCAACTAAGACTGTTGCTGGGGGAGAGCACCTTGTAACCTTCTGGTAAATGGAGAAATTGGGATATTTGTTTTAAGAATAGTCAACTAAAATCCACACTTGAATTAATTCTGAAAGTTAAGGAAGTTATAAAAGTCAGCAGAGAAGGTAAATGCTTATTTATCCTTTAAAATAAATAAGCATAAATAATGTGACTTATTTCCACATGACATGTGACATTTGATTTCATTAAAGTGATCTATTCCAGAGTCTAGAATCTCACTGCATGCTTTGCAAATGCACTAAGTATTGATTGAAAAATGACTTTAGTAAATTGCAAGTCAATATGTGAAAATACATTTTTGGCATGATTTTAAGTTTGATTGTAGGAAAACATTTAAACATATAAAAGAATGTTATAATGATACTTTAATATGTTCCCATTACATATTTAAAATACAGCATCCTTGTTTCTGTATAAAAGTAGGTAAGAGAAAAGTGTTATGGATGATTCCTCATGTATTCGGATCTCATCCAAAACAGAATTTTCTTTGTAGGCTTTGCCTTATGTAGGATCATATCGCTTAGCTTTATTTCTCATCATCTATAAATTCTTAACAGGGATATGATTCCAAAAGAAAATACAAAATAGAGAGTCAAAACTTCTGGCAAACACATATCCTGGTAAGGAAAAGTGATTTAGAATCATTCAGATGTGCTCATTATATTGACTCACTAATTAGAGCTGATAAACTTCTCCATTTAATTTTTTAATAGAGACAAACCTGAAATCAGGGTAGTGTTGGGAGTCTAAATACCAATTCAACTTCTTTCATCATCTGCATCATTTTATTACTTCAGTGAGAAATGTAAACACTCAGTCCCCATCCAACAGGTATTTTTAAAGCGTCTGTGGGATGCCCAGATTGTTTACGAAAGTTTTAAAATTTTAGAGTAGATTTTCTTTATTTGTTTGCCAAGACTTAGGTTGCATAGAGACACGGATATTTACAAGGACATTTGTCTTATTCTTTGTGTGACCAGTTTCTAGTATGGTGCCTCTCATATAATAGACTCCCATAAATGTTAGATGATGAATAATTGATCTTCAATGCAAAGAATGATATAATGACTTTATCAGAATTACTGTAAAGATTTCTGATATTTTAAACTAAAATGCAAATTTTGTTTGCTTTTAAAGTTATCTGTTCTATTTGTATCCTGGAGATACCGCAGCATCCATGACTATTTGAGATACCTGACATAATCGCGAAGGTTTTAGGGGTTGTTTTAGACTTATTCATTGTCCCATTGTCCTTGATATTTTCTTAAACCCATATACTGCTTTTACCTACACAGTAAGTAAAGGGAACCACATCCTTATCAGGTAGATAGTGGGAAATCTGTTTCTTCTCTAAGGGACCAAATCTGCCTCATTTTCTTCAGTTTAATGTCCCAGTAAGTATGAAGGGTTATTTTCTAGACTATAATTGCCATCTATATGTTGATGTCAAATGTTCGGGGTATGCCATCAGCAGCCTTTCATTTTGTGCTCTGGAAGTCATCTAAAATCAACCTAGTATAGCTGAGCAGATAATTTTATGTCGTAGAGCATGTGATAATATGTACCTTTGTCTCAGTCTTCATATGACCAGTTTCTAGCATGGCACCTCTCATAAAATAGACTCTCATAAATGTTAGATGATGAATAATTGATCTTCAAAGCAAAGAATGATTTAATGACTTTATCAGAATTACTGTAAAGATTTCTATATTGGTGAAATACTGCTGAATGCAATGAGAGCTTTTTCACTTTTGTTCTTACAGATATTTCACATAAAAAACAAAAACAATTCAGCTCTGTCAAAATGAGGTTATAAAGGATGAAAAAATACTTAGCACACACACCAAATGTTAGGTGATGCAAATATGAGATCCAGAAGGTCATCTTGAGCTTCTCTTAACCCTGAGAACATATTTCGTTGTTTGTATTAGTACAAGGAATTAGAATGATGTGAAAGTATGGACTTTTCTTCCTTATGTTGATGCTTTAAAATTTACTGTAGAGTTCAATAAAACGAGTATTAACATTATATTAGAAAAAATTTCAATAAAATATTACATAATTTTGATTCTACTTAATTCATTAATCTGATGGCTCTTTTAAGTACTAGATCCAATAAATAAAACGTGTTGAGTATTGAGATAATGGCACATGTAGGAGTTTCATTCTGGCTTATCATTTATAATATTTGAGTAGTCATGTGTGGTTCATGCAGCACTTTCACAAATGCTATTCTAATAACAATTCTGGAAGGGAGAATAGAACTTTGCTTGGAGTTCCAGCTCCAAGTCTAACTGCTTTGTCAACTTGGAGCTGTTGCTTCATTATATCTGCTTTCCTTGTGCACTGGTGTTAATTCTGACTGGATAATAAACTTTGACAATAGAACAAAAGTTGCAATAAATTGTCACAATACATGAAATTCCAAGCTCTCCTATATTTAGCACAAGGCTTAGGAGTGCAGTGATAGAAAATGCACAAGGGAATAGGTTACTGCAAAGCAACCTCACTTGAAAAGAATCTGGGGATCGATACCAGGCTTATGAAATTGTTCATGTCAGGCATCCCCTGGATATGTTTTATTGCTTTTATTAGTGTGACTATATAATACAAGAACATATACTTCTGTGCTTTTAATTTTCAAAGCCTGCTTAGTATAGAAACCCCCGCCACTCCACTCTTCTCTCTTCTTTCACTACATTCCAAAAGAGAGGCGAACTTTCTAAATACTCATATTTCAAACAGATTCACTTTCTTTTGGGAAACTATAAAGCACTCTGTGATCCATAGAAGTGGTTTAACTCAGGAGTTCATAAAGGTATCAGTAGCCAGCAGAAATGCTCTTCTACCTGAGTGTTTGAAAACCATTGTTTAAAATCCTATTGAAATCTTTTTACAAAGGATTTAAAATAATTTATAGATTAGAAAAAATGGAGAGCTGGGCAGGTTCACCATACTGCTGTTTGCAGCTGGCTGAATAATTGCTTAGCTGTTGGTCTACTTTGGTTGTCTTATTTGGTGAAGGATGTTTGAAAAAAATCTAGCTTCTAATATTTAATACATTGATATATTGTAGATAGGATCATTAACACATTGGTTTTAATCTATATTAAAAAATACAAAAAGATATTGAAGTTCTAGATCTTTTCAGCCCAGTATGTTGATTAAAAAATGTGTTTTATCTAGTTTATTAAAAAGAACAGAAGATAAACCTTTAGGATCTTTGTGATCCATCAAAGAGGAGAGTTTATTGATCAGCCACTTAATTGTCATTGATTTTTGGGGTGACCACATAGTTGCCAAGTGAAGTCTGAGTAACATTTGTTAGCAATTGAATGATTAATTAACTGATTTTTTGGTCCCTAAGCTGAAAGAGCAAACTGACTTATATTATGGATTTAAATATAGTTAAGATGTTTTAAGCATGCATGTTTTCTTATATCACCAGCAGTTTGTTTTTTTTTTCATTTTCATTCCTGGGCCAAATAGTAAAGGATAGATAAAATGGTTTGCTTATACTATTATTGAAAATAAGTCAATGGAATAGATTGCAAACTAGCTGAGAAGAGCTCATGACTAATTTTAGATGTCTTTGAGTAAATTTAAACTTTTTTTTGAAAATAAATTTTTATTTTCAATAACCATATTTCATATATTAATATCTCTTATGCTTATACATACTTATATAAGCATAAATAGTACTGTTTTGCGTGATATAAATACAAATTGCTTTTAATGGATGATGTAACTTAAAATATAATATTTCTGGCATGTTTGATGTGATGGCTACCCCATTTACCCGGTGTGAATATTATGCATTGCATGCCTGTATCAAAATATCTCATGTAACTCATAAATATACAAACCTCCTGTGCATGCACAAAAATTAAAAATTAATTAAAAATATATCTGGGAAAAAATTAAAATTAGCCATAGGTTTCTCCCACCCTTTATTTTTTGGCCCAATTCATTCCTGATAATATAAAAAATAAGAACATTTCCAAGAAAACTTCCTCTGTTGCCTTTTTGTTGGGAGAAGGTCTATTAACTTGAAGCCAGAAGACCAGAAATTTTGCTCTGTTATTTATATGTTCTACGCTTTCTGGGTGAGTTTTCTAACTGTCTGATGTTTCAATGTCTTCACAGATTAAAAAGGGGGAATTATCTATAATGTTCTAATGGCGAGCTTTCATGGAACTGTTCATGGGTATGCAGACTCGGGGAGGTATCTGAAGATTCAGACAGAGAGTGATTGCTGAAGACAGTCTAATAGTTTGGTTAACCCAGCAACTTCCTGGTTATTGCTACAGATAATGGTCAAGAACAGAATTTACCAGTTACCTTTAGAACTGAAAGCAGCCTTTAGAACTGAAATATAGGAGAGCTTGGAATTTCATGTATTGTGACAATTTATTGCAACTTTGTTCTATTGTCAAAGTTTATTATCCAGTCAGAATTAACACCAGTGCACAAGGGAAGCAGATATAATGAAGCAACAACTCCAAGCTGGCAAAGCAATTACCTTTAGAATTTAAAATATAAAAATATTTTCTTTGCTGGTTTTGAGAATTTCTTATTCTGAGGTGCTGAGTAGCTCTACATGGAGCCTTTGGGATCATGGCCATGTTGATCTTGAGGACAAGACAGAATATAACTTTTTACTTTCAGGAAAATTGTATTTTTTTTTTTTTGTAAAGTGATTATTCCACTTCAGATATGTCCTGAAGAAACATTACTATAATAATAATCAATGACTATTAACAATTATACACTATTGAATATGTTTCTATTCTGATTATCATTCCAAATTGAGGCTGGATGTTTTTACATCCATGCGAAATGCAAGAACTTGTATTGCAATAATTTTTTTCTGTTAGACATAAATATTCTTTATTCATAATGCAAAGACAGAAATTTTAATTTTCTGGTAATTAATGTTGCTTGTAATTGAATTCTGTGATGTTTTGAAGTTAGTTTATATGGTGTTTTTAAGCCCCTTCTGTCTTTGAAATTCTCCAAGCCAGCATACTGTCATATTCCTGTAGTCCCAGCTACTAGGGAGGCTGAGGCTGAAGGATGGCTTGAGGCTGGAAATTTGAGGCTATAGTGTGTTATGATGGCACGTGTGCTATGATGGCGCCTGTGAATAGCTACTGAACCCCAGCCTGGGCAACATAGTAGAACTCCATCTCTAGAAAAAATAAAATCTCTGATGTGTCTCTAGGGACTCTATTTGCAACGCAATTCTTAGTGGAATTGTTCAATAAAAACTAACCTGTTGCATGTAATTAGTGTACTGCTACTAGCTGTGAGCAGAAACATAGGAAAGCTGGAGTGCTTGCTTCTTCCATAGTGCAGGGCATTATTACCAGTGAATAGACATGGAATATGTGCTTTGCATATGCAGGTTTTAAAACATGTCACTAAGTGGTGGATGATGATTCAGTTTACTTAGACCGCAGGCCCAGAGTGTCCTTTTTCTTTTCCTTTCCTTTCTTTTTTTTTTTTTTTTTTTTTTGAGACATAGTCTCACTCTGTCTCCCAGGCTGGAGTGCAACAGCACAATCTTGGCTTACTGCAACCTCTGCCTCCCAGGTTCAAGCGATTTTCATGCCTCAGCCTCCCAAGTAGCTGAGACTACAGGTGCGTGCCACCACGCCCAGCTAATTTTTGTATTTTTAGTAGGGACAGACTTTTACCATACTGGCCAGGCTGGTCTTGAACTCTTGACCTTAAATGATCCACCCACCTTGGCCTCCCAAAGTGCTGGGATTACAGGCATGAGCCACCACGCCCGTCCTAGAGTGTTATTTTCTAACAGGAAGATGGCGTTTGTTCTTTCAGTGCCACAATTGCTCCCCATTTGTAAATTAAGAACCCTTAGCAATCCTGATTTTCATTAACACCTAGGTTATTATTTAGTTCTCTGAAATTGGAGCTTGCCAATAAGACCCTCAGGACTGAAAGTGTTATTGCAGCTTGGGCACTGGGAGAATTTGGTTGTGTTGAAATAAATAATGAATAACAGGGATTTTTAAATCCCCATTAAATATTTAATTTATAAAAAGCTTCTGCAGTGCCATTATTAATCTTTAGTTGAGTGTTTTAAACTTTTTTATTGTATGTATATTGAATATAAAATGGCCTGCCGCATGGTAGGCTCTCCATAAATATGCAATTTATGTTATTATAGTTTGGGTGGTTATTGTCCAATGAATGATTGAATGAAAACATGCAACATGGAGGGTAAAAATCATCAGCTAGTAGCAGGTCTCTGTAACTGTTATAGTTTCCTAAAAGTCATTACACACAGAGCCCTTAAACCCAGGGGATAGCAGTCACCTCTGAGTGCAAACACGGGCACTATTTGTGATTGCTGGAGAAGGGCAAGATCACCAACTTAGCCCAGAACACATTGGGCGACTTTGTTGGTGCCACAGCTGGAGCCCTGTTTTACTTCTAACATTCTGGTAAAGTCACTCTGAAGTCAAGGGCAAAAGAAGCCGTTCAAATATTTTGGCCTCATTCCATGATAATCACAGGTACTCTGCCAGCAATTTTGTTTTTGAGTCCTATAAAAGTCAGCTTCTACTAAATTATTACTTAATCCTTCCCTGAGTTAGAAAAGACCACTAGTTTTTTTCAGGCAGGTGAGGAGTAGAATGAAGCACAGGACCCCAGAATTTTGCTTGTCTGGTTTGGATGTTTTGAGCACACATTGGGTTTGCCTCCCAATGGGTTGGGACTCATTTTAACTTGAGAGAGATGTGAGGGGCTGAAAATGCTCCAGAATTCGTAGTGACCTTGCTGTATTCTACAGACCAAACTACTATGCATCTAGACTGTGCCATTATTCAAATAACAACCATGGGTAGGAAATATAATCCTGGCTCTTAAACATCAAACATGATTTCTTTGCGTCTCAGCAGCAGAATTATTTTTGCACCAGTTACAAGGCTTGCCTATGAATTATTTAAAAAATAAAATCTTGAGCTCTGAGGCATTTTTGAAAAATCTTTTATTACCACCATCACATAAACATAGAAAAGAACAGATGTGTGCTATCAAAGGTGAAACTCTCTTTCATATTTTAAAAGAAACACAGTGCAGTTGCTTCTAAATATAGCTTGTTTAAATAATAAGAAAAATATGATGTGTCTGCAGGTAATGGAGGATGTAAAAATTAAGAAAGAAGAATCATGGGAAAGTAGAAAAGAACAGGTAAATAGTTGAAAAAAACAGTGAAATTGTCTAGGAAAAAAGAGTCTACTTTTCACCCAAGAAAAGCTGGAAAATAATAACAATTACATTATTTTATTACATTAGAACAATTCTGTACAAAGTGATTGTGCACTATTTTTGCTTAGAGAAATGATATGTATAGGTTAAATGGAATGATGGCCTCAGTGCCCTAAGCCATTCCACAGCTAATACTTCAATTTAAAATGAATTTTTGAAAGCAGAAAAACATGTGTCTAGCCGATTATTCATATAATTAATCTGTTGGTTTTTCATTTTATGCTTTCTTGTCTTTGGTAAGGAGTTGGTTTATAATATTTTTCCCTTGACGGGGACATTTAGATGAGTGATGCCATTCCTCCTTGAAATACATTGTTCAACTTTTGTCCAGTCTTTAGGCAGGTGTGAAGAGGAAATGGGTTACATTTTTTTTTTTTTTTTTTTTGAGACGGAGGCTCGCTCTGTCGCCCAGGCCGGGGTGCTGTGGCCGGATCTCAGCTCACTGCAAGCTCTGCCTCCCGGGTTTACGCCATTCTCCGGCCTCAGCCTCCCGAGTAGCTGGGACTACAGGCGCCCGCCATCTCGCCCGGCTATTTTTTGTATTTCTTAGTAGAGATGGGGTTTCACTGTGTTCGCCAGGATGGTCTCGATCTCCTGACCTCGTGATCCGCCCGTCTCGGCCTCCCAAAGTGCTGGGATTACAGGCTTGAGCCACCGCGCCCGGCCATGGGTTACATTTTGAAAGAGTCCTGGTGGAGAATCTTAAAACCCTCTATTTTAACAATAAAAAGAGAGATTTCGATTTTTTAAAATCATCTGTGTTAGGTGAAGGAAGCATCTATTTCTGGGGAAATAAGCTAATTTACTTTAAATCATAAAAATTTCTTTTACAGAGAACCCTCTGAAATGCTTTGAATATAAAATGTTATAAATACTCTGTTGTCTCCTCCAGGATTTTGGAGGCGTCATCATAGCTTGTGGAAATGTGGATGGGGATTCAGCTCTCTGTAGTCAGCAAGGGACAGGTGGGAAATCTTGTTTTTGAAGAAGAGTGCGCTTGTAGTAGCAAGTTACCACAGTCAACTTTCACCTCTGCCAAATGTGTGATTGGCTTAAGCTACTTATATTTTCAAATCTGTTAATTATTCACAGTTTTGGCAGAGCTGTTGCTTCACACAGTGTTGGTGGCTGTCGTCCACCTTTTTTTTTTTTTTTTTTGATGAGTGCCATGAAAGAGAAAAATGGAATTTTTTTTCCTTCTGAAGCCTTTAAGGATACCACCGTAGCTTTTCTGAACAAGAAACAATTTCACAGTTTTATTATGGAATGGGTGCTAACCTCCCAGCATAACGCTGTGGTTTTTAAGTGTTACACCAGAGCTGGCTCAGGGAAAAAGCTATATACAGACAATTTGGTGGGTTCCAAAAGAGAAAAGGGAACAGAAAAAAGGAAGAGTACATTTTGTGGTTGCAAGACTTATGGTTTAGGGGACCCCTTGGGGTTCAGTGCCATTCAAAGGCAGGAAGTATCCATTCATAAGTCTTGGTCCCTCTCTACTGTATTTGGCATCATAATTTAAATGAATTCAGGGCTGAATGCCAGCATCAATCAGTTCCACATGTTTGATCAAATCTCTATTCCTGCCTACATAGTCCTTTCAAAAAGCACGCTGTACTAGAGGGATGATAGCACTACTCGGGGCTACACATCCATCTTGCATTTCTGGCTAGTGAAGGAAGTCATGAAGTTGCCTCCATGCTCTATAATGAATACAATTTCAGGAATTTCTAGCTCCAAAGAAGTGATATTCCTTTTAACACTACACAGTTGACCCAAGAGTATTGCCGTTGTTTGAAACAGGATGGAACACCTTTTCTATAACTCTATAGAAAAAGGAGTTATAAGACATGATACCTATGAACGTTAGTTTAGCTATATAGTTTATTTTATAGAGCCAGTCTGTTAGTCAATAGATTATCTATTTTACTAAGTTCTGATTTTTTCCTATAATTCATTTTGAAAATATTCAAACATATTAGTTATATAATAATTAATAAATAAAAATAAAAGTAACAAAGAATAAACATTCAAACATAATTTAAAATAAAGCTAGGTTCTGCCATAACATTTTGCTGTACTTTAACACATATCTAGTTGACTTTTTGATAGTTTCTACAATTTCATTTACTGGAAAAATAAAGTTTACACACAGGCACACACAAATGCACACACACACACACACACAGAGAAAAGAAAGTAGGTAATTTCAAAACAAGAGTTTTGAGATAAGTATGGATCCAGTTGAATACTTTAAGATAGAGTAGAAAGGTGATTACCGGAGGCTGGGGGCTGGGAGTAGAGGATGGGGAGTTTTGGTTAAAGGGTACAAAGTTTCAGCTAGACAGGAGAATAAGTTTTTTGAGATCGATTCTACAACATGGTGACTATATTTAATAATAATATATTGTATATTTCTTAATTGTTGAGAGTACATTTAAGATGTTCTCATCACAAAAAAATGCTATGTGAGGTGACTGATAGGTTGATTAACTTGATCAGTCATTCCACATTGTATATGATAACATCACATTGTACCCCATAAATACATACAATTATAAATTACTGATTTACAATATAAAAGAACACTCTCAAGATAACTTTAGTGCCTTAAAAAGGATGAGTTAATACTCATGGTAAAGTTCTGGTATACAATATTTGCTTAAAAATTAGCTATGTTACTTTAGAGTCACACTTCATTTATGGCTTCAACCATATGATGACTTTACAAATAAGATTAGATGTAGACATCACATGGAACTAAATTTCAAGCTATGTTATTAGAACTAGGTGTATGGACTTCACAATCAGCAAAGATGAATTTGTGGGGAACCTGTTGTGTGATACTTTAGATCCCCCATGCTTTTGCATAATAATAAAAATGCAAGTAGTTCCTGTAAAGAAGTAAATTATTCTCAGTTATTCCTCCCTTGTTAAGATTACGGGTTAATACACAAAGGTGGTATCTGACAAAAACGGAGCATATTTATCTTTAAAATGCTAAAGTTCCCTCTGGCTCTGAAAGTCTCTGATTCAGTAAGCTCTGAAATGGCGTTCTGACTTCAGTATTAAGTAGAGTCATATTTGAAGGATGTTAATGTAGATGTGAATGAGAGGAAATGCTGTTTGGTTGAAGAACTTCTGATTCTTGGCAGGCAATACTCAGGGCTCTTTGACATGCAGTACAAACACCCATAAATATCAGATTCCTGTAATCTTGGATTTTTGGGCTCGTAACCCTTTACTATGTAGCGATCAGAATCCTTTAATACTTGGACACTATTTGTATTTTATTAGAAACCTCTTTGGCTGTAGCACAAGTGTTACCAACTAAAGTGAGCATGCTATATGGAGAAAAGAAAACTAGGGAGAATTTTCTTTTCAGTTGCATTTGATCTGGCAATATTTTAAGGAATTCTATGGGCACATTAATGCAAGGAAAACTTACATAATACACATAACGTAACTCAGGGATTACAAATCAACAGATTAAGAGAAAATTTTAGAATTTTAAATGTAGAAGAGACTTCAGAGAGACTATTTCACTCCTCCTCATTTTACATATAGCATAATGATGGTAGACAGTGTTGATTTCATCTACTTGCCTAAATTAACCCTTGTAATAATGGGCAGATCCAAGACAAGAATCCAAGACCCTTAACTTTGACGCCTATTGTTTTCCTACCATATGTCAGATATTCTGACACTAGCGTTTTTAACTGTGATTTGTAGCTAAAGGCACTGGGGCACAAAGATGAAGTACTTGCTGGAGTTTACACAGCTAGCGAGTGGTCAAGCTAGGATTTGATTCATGTTGGCTGGTGCTAGCCTCCATGCTTCTAAACACAAAGTAGAATTGCTATGAGTGAATGAATGAATGAATGAATGAATGAATGAATGAATGTGCTGTGAGCACAGAAAGGAGCTGTAGCTCACTGGAGTTTGCAAAGACATAGAGGTTGAGATTAAATAATGAGTACACATTTTGAAGGGGAGAAATGGTAACCAGCATTGTAGGAACAGGTCGTGGACTCCTGCCTGATGAGTTTGGGGAGACTGATGCCCCTGAGTGGGACTCAGGATGGGGGAATGAAAGAAGATGCCAGAGCAACACAGTTTAGTTCAGATGGTAAGAGTGGGGTGTGCCATATTAAGAAATTTGAAATCAACCCAGCAATTAAATAGAGAAAGGGAGGAAAACAATGTATATTTAATACCTATTAAAGGAAAATGAAAATACTTCTGAAATGAAAATAAAGCACCCGATGCCAGCTCCTTTAATGTTTTACACATTTACACACACACACACACACACAGACACACACACACACGGAGTCCCTTCTATGAAGTGCCCCCTACTGACGGTCAGAGGTGTCCCTACCAGTGAGTGATGGGAGCACAGGATTGTCCCATCTGATGCTAAAGCTTATTTTGACCTCACCTGGTTGCTGAGGGCCAATGGAGGCTTTGAAGCAAGGGTGTGTCCTGCTCACAGGTTTTTGTTTTGTTTTCAGCCAAGGAGCCAGGAACCAGGAAGAAAGGACCAGTGAGGGGAGTGGGAGGGTCAGAGAGGCGGGGCCATCCCAGGCCCAGAGGCAGCACCAGCTCCTAAGGCAGTGAGTAGCATGGGGATCCAAAGACAGTTCTGATTTGTGATTCTTCCTGAACTACCCTTGGACTTTCTAGTCAAAGTGTGCTTTGGTCGCGCTGTGCAGATGTGGCCCTGGTGACTCAGCAGTGCTGTATATTTGGGTCTATTGCACTTCAGTAGTTGGCTGGGGCATGAAGTTGATCCCTCTGTGAGCAGGTTTTGGTCTTGTTGACAGTTATACACTCAAATGGTTTGTTTATTTAACTAATGATTAGTGCCTTTAGCACAGAATATTAGCACTCAAATTAGTGTTTGTTGAGCTTGACAAAATGCCCATCATTTTGTCAAGGGTGGGAGGTTACTGCTGTACCTAATTTGAGGGGCCTCAGTCATTGCTGCTGATGGTCTAAGATAGCAAATTCCATCTCTGAATTTTCTGAGATGGAAGGAAATTGATGCTTCTTTGAGTCCAGTTTTGATTAAATTATTTTTCATGTTTGAAATTCTCCGTGGATTTCTGTTAAATAAGGAACACTGGAATGATTGTATTTTTATGAGTTATTTTACATTTTTCCTTTAATGAGTATAAAATTTTGTGAGTAGATCAAACTCAAGTGTTAATTATGAAGTGTTAATTCAATAAATAACGTGTTGTTTCTTCTTCAACCTCATACTTTTAAAAAAATTATTTAAATTAGCTCTCCTCTGTCCAAAACCAGAAAGTAAATACATAAAGCTTTTCTATTTCTGCTGGATAGTTTTCTGAAGGTAAAAAACAAACCTCTTTCAACAATTTACAGAAATGTTTAGGATTCTTTAATGTTTAGCCTAAAGGGGAAATCAGTGAGATGCCAGAATGAAGTAGTTAGGGTAATGATAAGAGAGTAATGAGAAAAAAATGGACAATAGAAGGACATTATCCTGTTGGGAGGATAATGAGAGGGAATAAGAGATCAACAGAGGAGAGAGCATTCATGAAGATCAGCTGGGAAATGCGTTGGGCATAGGGAAATAATGAAGATGTAAACAAAAATTCAAGAATTCTTACTCCCTCAGCCGTCTGCTTGTTCACTGCAAAGGGAAGTGTGGAGCACTGCTGAACAGTGAGCAATCCAAAGCAACTGTGGTAAGGAATAGGAAAGAAAGAAAGTGTAACGATAGTTATTTCCACTTCATATACAGTTTTTAGATTCATTAGAAGATTCGACAATATTTGATAATTGTTGCTTTCAATCATAAAGGTATGTGAACAATACACTTGCAATTCGTATCAAATCCATTTGATGAAGGTTGGTTGAGTTTGACATTCTTTGCTTAATCAGGCTTGCTGAGACTTTTTTAGATACGTCCACTAATGAATGATTGATGTGAATTGACATAATGTAGGATTACCACAGTGTGGTTCGTAAGTGACTTCAGTGTATTTGGGAATATTGTTTTAATTCTAAAGCGGGGTAGGGAGGTCAGAGGTCATTTAGCCCAACTGTCATTTCATAGATGAAGAAAACAAAATCCTGGAGAATCTAAGTGCCTTTGCCTGAGGCTGAAGCTGGTTCAGAGCTGTCGAAGAATTACTGGCATTCCCCGAGTCCAGTGAGATTTCATCACACACTGCTCCAGCCTGGCAGGGCAGGCTGCAGGACAGCCGGACGCTGTCCCTTTTTGCTGCCATTTTATCAGTTAACTTGCTGGCTTCAAAACGGAGCTAACCCAAGGGAAAATAAGTACACATTATGTTTTAAAAAGTCAAAAGTGCCCAAGACGACAGAGGCCAGTGATGTGGGGGTAGTGCACCAGCCCGAGAGCCAAGCGTCCTGTCTCCAGGGTTCCTGTTAATTAGTGAGCCTGGGGAGATAGCAAATAGCTCCCCTTTTAGGGGAAAGGTTTCTTCAGGTGATAACAGGCAGAGGCCAAATCTCATCAAATCCAAAATTCCTACCGACTTGAAATTCTAATAGAATGTCATGGTGCCAAGGAGAACCTGAACTTTTAAGGACATTTGTGGCTTATGCCTTATCAACATGAGGAAAAGTAAGTAGTATAATCTCTCTGAAATAGCTACTGTTGTTATTGAAAAATGATACTATTGGCTGAAAATCTCAGATGGAATGTGAGAAAAATGTTGATGATTCAGCTCTATATAAGAAAGGAGATAGCTCAAGCAAAGAACAAATTTCTGATTACAAGAAAACCAAACCCAACCTAACCGTGTTGCTCCTGCTATTTAATTGTCATCTGCCTTACTAGTCTCGTATAGGCATTTATTTGATTCATGAAAGTTTAGAAAACTCCCACCTCAACTTTGTGTTCAGGTAGCCATAAATTAGGAAAGGAACTTAGTTTCTTTCTTTATAGAAAAATGATATGTTAACCGTAATGACAGATTGAAATGTAATATTTTAAAGGCTTCAGTTAAAGTAAATTGCCTGAGTTTACCATTTTAACTGTGGCATATGATTAAAGTAGATACACATAACATTCATGTTGGATACCTAATTCAGGATTTAATTAGTGTCACCATCAGGAAATTCTTCCACAGGGAAGTCTGGCATTGCAAAAGTCGTAGAGACACTAGATGCTGTCTGAAACTGTCTTGGAGCTCTCTGATTTTATTATTGTCCTGTGTAATGTTACTATTTCATGATCCTTTTTCAACATTAACACAAAATAGATGAACACACACATTTGATGTTTTTTCAGGATCTTAAGAAAGGAAGAGTAGTAGCTTGTTAGGATAATAGCTGAAGAAGAAAAAAATTCAATTTTTTTTTTTTTTTTTTTTTTTGAGACGGAGTCTTGCCCTGTCGCCCAGGCTGGAGTGCAATGGCATGGTCTCAGCTCACTGCATTCTCCGCCTCCCAGGTTCAAGCAGTTCTCCTGCCTCAGCCTCCCGAGTAGCTGGGAGTACAGGTGCCTGTCACCACGACTGGCTAATTTTTGTATTTTTAGGAGAGAGGGGGTTTCGCCATGTTGGCCAGGCTGGTCTCAAACTCCTGACCTCATGATCTGCCCGCTTTGGCCTCCCAAAGTGCTGGGATTACAGAAAATTCTTAATTAACAAAGAGAATGAAGAAATGTGTAGACCCAAAGACGAGAAAAAGCAGTTTTATTTTGTTTTCATTGTTTTAAATACAGAATTACGAGTACTATAACACAGGCCTAACACTTCACAAGAGGAACATGAGAGTAAGCAGACTGACAGTCTGACTCTACTTTGAATTTTACCAGGACCTTAAGAAAGACAGAAGCAGGAAAGGGGGCAGTTGAGACAAAATTCAAAAAAGATTTAAAAAGTTAGACATTCAGAAAAAATCCAAAAGGATATATACCAGCATTTGATAATGTGTGAAAAAACACGCAAAGATGTAATCAAACAGAGAAGGAAAAGTAAAAAAAAAAAAAAAAAGAGCTTAAAAACATTGGAGCTTACGATAGTTGGGTTTTAACTTTCCAATACAGAGGCCATCTGGATTCACAAAGTAGGATATTTCTGACAGATGAGAAAATGACTGAATAATATCCCCAAAAAGCCCATGTAGTCAAACTCTGAGCAGCTCTTGACACGCATTCCAGGTCATATAAGGAACTGCCAGATATTAATCCAGAAAGACCATTGTTTTGAAGGCCTCTTCATGAAGGGGAGAAATGCATGAAGGCTAAGGAAGGAATATACACACACAGGGTCTATGTTTTTGTAAAAGACAGTAAGGTGACCCAGGCAAAAATAAAGCAATCTGTTTGTCACGAACCTTATTAAGACAAATAACATCAGAGTCACACACATACAGACATACCCCAAATTTATAAAGAATCAGGGAGATCAGTGTTAAGACCAGTAATAAATAAAACAATTTCATCTATAAACACTGATACTATAGAAAAAGAAGGATGAATTACCTAATACATCTGAATGTAACTTAGTTTGATTGATGGATGGTATTTTCATTAATAATTTTAGAAGGAGCCTCATCATTACACATAGATTAACTGTTGGTTAGAGGACTTGGACATAAGTATGTTTAGGATGTCTAAAAGTTTAACTCTCTGGTGAGACTAACAAGATCCTGAAATTGTTAAAAATTCAAATGACAATTTTCAATAAAATGCAGGATAAGACGCAGTAGAGATAACACAGTCTCCCCTCATTGAGTGGGACGAGATGCCATTGCAGGGATGAGAGGCCAGAGCCTGGGCTTCTCTCACTGTTCTTTGAAATGTCATCTGCAGTTCATCTCTGGCAAACGATGTAGTTTCCAAAAGGGATCAGCTATTCTTCATGCCTTTAGATATTGCATTTCCTTCCCAGGAGTAAAGAACATCCCACACTCATTGCTCTTATTCATTCCTTTTCACCTCATTGCTCTTATTCATACTTAAATATTCAACTCAAAGAGCACCTCCTCCTGGAAGCTTTTCTAATATCCCCTAACCACTACCTAAGTCTGACCTGCTTTTCTTTTCCTGAGCTTCCAGAATACTCTGAATACAACTGCTAGGGGAACAACCATATGTGATGGTGAGAGGCAAATACTAGAGTTAGTGCCTAGGCCAGCAGGGCAGTTGGACCTCTTGAAGCTGTGTGGCCAAGGGAAGTTGCATGACTTCTCTGGGCCATTTCCTCCTCTGTAAAGTGAGGCTAATAGTAACCACCTCATAATGCTGTCACAATAGCTTTAATGAGTTCACCTATGCAAACAATTAGAACAGTGCCCTCTGGCTGGCACATGGGAACCCCTGTAAGTGTAAGCTGTCATTGTCCTTTTTGCACCATCATTGTTTCATCATGGTTTTTGTTATTACGATTATTTCTCTATGATCACTGATCTAAAAAGAAAAATTCTTTTCAGGACATCTTTGGCTTTGCAGCCTGAGTATCCAGCACCTTCAGCACACAAAATTTTTCACTAAATGTTTTGTTGAGTAAATAAATAATGGATAAAAAAAAAGTGAGTGGCTATTTGTAGGCTCTGAGAGATTAGATGTTAGCAATGAAATGCATGGCTTTTGTTTGTTTGCTTAAGCAAATATAAAAAATTGGAGTCGGGTGTGCAAGCACTTGTAGTCCCCAACTACTTTGGAGGCTGACACAGGAGGATCATTTGAGCCCAGGAGTTGGAGGCTGCAGTGAGCTATGATGGCCTCTGTGACTAGCCACTGTTCTCTAGCCTGGACAACATAGTAAGATCCTGTCTCTGAAAACTAAGAAATAGAGGGTAAGCATCATTTGAGAATTCCTGTTTTGCTGTAGTCACCGTAACTTGCATTAAATTATTGGCTCTAATTTTCATCCACACACATTTATGTTGCTTAGCAATAAAAATATGTTGTTTTATTGGATTAAGTTTATGGATTTATGTTTTTATGGATAGTAATTAATTTGGTATTTTTTCCAGCTGAAATCTAGCTAGACAAATTTAGTACCAGAGTAGGCTAATGAGTATGGTAACATTCTGTGAAAGTGGAACTCAAGATAAACTGGGGTGGTTGGAGTGCAGTTGGGAAGACAAGTGTGCCGCCCTATTCCCTGTGGCTGATCCTCCCAGGTGTGCGCGGAAGGACCAGAGCACCTCCAGGGCGGCTCGTCCCAGCATCTTGCTCTTCCCCTCTTTCCACCTTCCCTTCCACTTCCTGATCCTGAGACTTTGAGCTGGTTCTTAACTTCTGTGTGTCTCAATTTGCTCACTTATAAAATGGGGATGATACTCGTTCCTACCCCATAGGGTTGCTGTGCGGACAAAATGAACTTCTTTGCAAGGCCTTTGAATGGCACCTGGTGCATAATGAGAGCTGTGTAGGTATTTGTTCTAATTATTATTGCCTTTTCTTTCTCTGACTTGCCATTTTCTTCCCTTACTCTCAAACACCCAAATGCAAAAGGGGATGATGGTGAGCTGGTGGGGTGAAGATGAGATGCTGCTTAGAAATTCACCTTAGGTTTTCTTGAGTGAGGGTGGAGGGAGTTCTTCAGCTGTCTTCCAGGACTTTCCTGCTCAACACTGGGCTTGGATGATAGCATCAGACAGACAGGACCAAGCCATTCTGTTTTCATTTTAAAGGCGATAGGAAGTTGTGTCAAGTGTCACCTTTCACTGATAATCCATTTTAAGCATTTGATATTGCTCTTCGTGGGGGTGGAGGTGGGGGACAGAGTGGGGATAGGGAACGATATCTGGATAAGGCTATATTCTCCAGTTGAGCTAGGAGTAGATGCCTAACCTCACCCCCTCGCTCCTGCGTCAGCGCTGGCATTTGGGCAGCAGTTTGTGTAGTAATTATCATAGAGATTACTTTAAAATAAGACTGGCATAGATTTCAATCTTATCTGGTAACGGTTAACTTATTAATGATCATTTGGGCCTGTTGGCAGCTGTTCTGTCTTTAAACTGTGAGACAGATACAATCTCTCAAACTGCACGGGATAAGCGATTGGATGGGAGACCAGGAAGAGCTCCTCGACATTGCAGGAAGGGTTTTCAAAAAGTTGGCCTCTGTCAGTCCGATGGGAACTGGTTGGGGAGAATACCTGGAAGGCCCCTTTATGGATGGTCCATGTACAGAGCAAAATCTTGGCCACTTGCAGATTTTTATCTGGGTACATTTTCTTTCAGTCTGCTTCCCTGAAGATTCCAAGGACTTTCAGTCTGAAAGGGCAGGAGCAGCTAAGCCGTTACTGTCAATGTCTATGTTGAGGCTGCCCTATCTGCTGAGGTCACAGGAGCAGCCTCACATGTTCTTGCTACCAGAAAACACATTCTCTAGAATAGATCACTCAAGAGGCTAGGCAGTCTGCTGTGAACACAGTCTTTAAATACATTACAGTGTGGGCTCTGTTGGAAATAGTTTCCTTCCCCTGACATGATGGAGAGATTGGATATATAATTATGATTTGCCCCAATTCAACTAAGACCACTTTTCTTGATGACAGACTGTCCTACCTCATACCTTAGCAAACATTTACATTTATGTCTGGAATAAATTCTAGCTGATCCCTCCTTTCTTGTAATAGTGGTGACTGGGCATTGACCTTTTTTTACTGTGGAAAAATTCACATAATATGAAATTTACCACGTAAACCATTTTTAAACGCGCAGGTTCAGTGGCATTAAAGACTTTCATGTTGTTGTGCAACCATCTACCACCACTCATCTCCTCAAAGTTTTCATCATCCCCAACTGAAAGCCTGCATCCTCTGGTATCTCCTCATTCTTCCCTCTGCCAGCTCCTTATAACCACTGTAGACAGTTCATTTTCAGCATGTGTTTTTCACTGAGTGCCTACTATGTGCTAGGGGCATCAGCCTGGCAATAGAATGGTGAGTGAGCCTTCTAGGATCTCATAGGAGGAGTGTCAAAGAATTTGGGGACCATGTTTTAAATCCTGTCCAACTCACAATAGGAGAGGCATGCTCTGGACTTAAGAGGAGTATGGGCATAGCCAAGCTTTGGCTACGAGGAGAGGCTTCTTCTTAAGAGAGATATCCAAACTGAATCTTAACTTCTCTTAGCCTTGGTTTCTTTTATTCTTTTTCTTTTCCTTTCTTTTTTTCTTTCTCTTTTCTTTTCTTTCTGATAGAATTTCACTCTGTGGCCCAGGATGGAGTGCAATGCTGCAATCTCGGCTCACTGCAACCTCCGCCTCCCAGGTTCAAGCCTAAGCCTCCCAAGTAGCTGGGATTACAAGCGCCTGCCATCACGTCCAGCTAATTTTTTTGTATTTTTAGTAGAGATGGGGTTTCACCATGTTTGCCAGGATGGTCTCGAAGAGACTTCAAGAGATCTACCCACCTCAAGAGATCTACCAGCCTTGGACTCCCAAAGTGCTGGGATTACAGGCATGAGCCACTGCACCCAGCGGTTTCTTATTATATAAAATTGAGATAACATTGACCTTAGAGGGTATCCATGAGCTTTAAGTGAAGTGGTGTAATTGAAGCACCTAACACAGTGCCTGGACTCACAAAGCAATCCTAAATGTCAGAGTTTTATTACTATTAAAGAAAGCGCAGGCGTTAGCCAGAGGGATAGGTGAAGGAAGAGGAATGCAATTGGAGGTGATAACATGGGCAGAGGTTCCAAGGCACCTGACTGTGGGGTGTGCTCCCGAGACTGCGAGGAAGGAGCCGTCACAAAACTGAAAAGAATATTTGTTGGTGGAGTCATTAATAATAGTGAATATGAAAGAAATTATTCAATGTGTCATTAACGTAATAGTAAATATTAAAATTTTAAGTAACATTGGACATTATTTCCATTATTTGATTTTACTGTGTGACAGTTCCACTTAAAATGACCATAAGAGAACTCTAGACTTTTCCCTTAAACTTTTCAGTATTTCCATCCTAGTTACTTAGGGCTACATCCTTAAGGTCATCTTGAATCCCACACTTCTCCTTCACTCCCATATTGGGTCCATCCCTTCCTCTCAATTTCTGATGTTCCTGCTCTAGCCAAACCATGAGTGCAGCTCATGTGGATTGCTGTAGAGGCTTTCTAACTAGTCTCCTTGATTTTCCTCTTACTCCCCTACCATCCCTTTTTCACCCAGAAGATAGAGAAAACATTAAGCATTAAGTCAGATGATGCCACTAATTCACACACAGATCTTCAGTTTCTTTTCATTGCACTGAAAGGGAAAACCCAGTTTCTCTTTATGTACTCAAGACCATGCATTTTTCAGACTTTTTCCATCCCTCCAATCTCATTTTGTATTTTTTTTCTGCTTTATTTATTAGTTTATTTTTAATGTTCTTCACATTGGCCAAACTTATTCCCACCTCAGGGTCACAGCCCAATCTGCTCGCTCAGTCTGGAACAGTCTTCCTTGAAGCTAGCTTGTTGTCATTCAATTCTCAGCCTAAATGTCACCTCCTCAGAGAGGGCTTCCTTGATTGCCCAATCTAAAACATCTTCACTCTTCAATCTCAATCCTTACATCTTACTTTGCACTCTTCACAGATCTGTGTGCTTGGAAGTTTTCTCATTTATTGGTTGACCCTGTTTGCCTCTCCCCACTAGAATTTAAGCTCCTTGAGAGCAGGGATATACATGCCTCATATTTTTGTTCCCTAATTTATACCCAATGATTAGAACAGTGTCTGGAACATAGCGTGTGCCCAGTTAAGTGTTGGCCAAATACTTAAGCACATGAATCTTATATAAAATCAATAAATGGTTGACGTATGCTCAGTCAGTGTGAAACACAGGCACCTGCAATGGGCACTGGGATGAGAAACTTGTACATCTTGTCCTAGAAGTTTTCAAACTCAATGAAGTAACCAACATATAAAGAATTTCGGCCGGGCGCGGTGGCTCAAGCCTGTAATCCCAGCACTTTGGGAGGCCGAGACGGGCGGATCACGAGGTCAGGAGATCGAGACCATGCTGGCTAACACGGTGAAACCCCGTTTCTACTAAAAAATACAAAAAATTAGCCGGGCGAGGTGGCGGGCGCCTGTAGTCCCAGCTACTGGGGAGGCTGAGGCAGGAGAATGGCGTGAACCCAGGAGGCGGAGCTTGCAGTGAGCTGAGATCCGGCCATTGCACTCCAGCCTGGGCGACAGAGTGAGACTCCGTCTCAAAAAAAAAAAAAAAAAAAAAAAGAATTTCAATGTGCCATTAGTTGAGACTAATGAAATATCAGAACTTTAAGTATGAGTTATTATTTTCTATAATGTCTTAATCTAATCCCCTTTCTCCAATCTAATCATCTCTTCCTTGTTCTTTTCACACCTGTGGCTTCTCTTGCTCACCTGTCATACCTAACTGGAATGTGTCATACCTAACTGGGCTCCAAAGTGGACAATTGCTTATACTTCTTTGTACCCCCAATAATTTTTTTCTCTGCATATGGCAAATACATCTTAGTTGATAATTGTATTGATTGACTAACAATTAATATGAATGTGATACTTCACATCAAATATTTAGATGTGTTTTTGCCATGAAATTCTGATGTATGATGTTTCTGACACAATGACTCAGTATGTGGATGGAAGAGCTTTATAGAAAAAATGAGAGGAGATTCTGATTCTCATTGAAAACATACACAGGTAATGCCTACTCTTCCCAAAGTTAACAGAGGAAATCCTTGTGGCCATAGTGTAAATATTGTAAATAAGCAGTCTGTTATCAATCATGTTTTATTACCATTGGAACATGTTGAGTGCTTTGATAATGACCTCGGGAGCCAGTAGCCTCAGTAACCTAGATGTTACCAAGGAACTCTAGAACAGCTCAAAGCCTAAAACATTGACCTTCAACCTGCCTGGAAGCAGATGGAACACTTTGTGAACAACTGGCCGTGTGTAAATGTTAACCTGTTTACTTAGTGACGTTAGAAGCAGCAAACGAGCACGTATGCTTATGTTTTTCCATTTCGTAGAGCTTCAGTGGCTTTTGTTAAGAAAAGTTCTTCAAATATTAAAAAAAAAGACTGGGAAATTAATATTAGAGTCATTAGTAACGTACAACTTACTACCATCGCTTTAGCAGCAACTGTGCAGTGTGCTTAAGAGAAGTAACACTAACAAACATTACTTATTTCTGTGGTTGTCAACATTTAATTAAACAGGGCCCCTACATCTTAAGATGTCACTGTTTTGTATATATGCAATAAAAGGTTTAAATTAAAATACTGTACAATTAGTTTGCATAGAAAAATGACTTTTGCAGACCTCTACAATAGACAGTTTAGAGAAATAAGCATTTTGTGTTTAAATTGTGCTCCTTAGTATTTTAAACAGATGGCAATGGCTTTCCTCTTGATTATAACTTTGAGGCATGCTTTACTAAATGGAATCAGCGGGGTTCATTAAGGTCCCATTTGATGTATCAGTATTATAAAAATACCATGTTAATTATCCTCAAACGTTGCAAGTTACCTCCATTTTCCTGCAATCAGAAGATGAGAGAAACCCTGTGAAGCAAATTAGTCCTAATTGAAAGAGGACTGATTAATATTTAAATAAGGCATTGTGTGAGGGATTCTGCCATGAGAAAAATAGGCTGAACATCTGAATTAATTGCATAGCAGGTTAAATTAAATTTCATATAATGGGTTGGAAGATGAGTTGGCACAGTGCTTTAGCAGTGAGCACAATGGCTGAAATACCAGTCTTTTCTTTCACTCTTGGCTGGATTCCATCGAGGTCCTTGTAGCCATTACCTCTTTGTTGTCTCTTTCAATGCAAACAAAGGTACTAACAGAAAATTGCTACCACATTTTAAAAAATGTTAATCCTTTTTGGGAGACAGCACCTGTCTACATTTTCTCCATTTCTCTTCCACCTTGTCTGTAAAATTGGGAAACATTAGTATCTTTTTCCTTGCCAGGTTTAATGAGGATTGATGTCATAAAATGCTAATGGCTGGAATATAGTTAGAATTGTGCTATTAGTGGGTTATCACTGTCTGACATTTTCACTGCACAGGAGCACGCATGTGGAGCCTGTTTAAAGTGATTGGGTTACGTAAGGGTCCCTGTTAGGGATATTTAATCCAACATAAATTACTTATGCACTTTGTTAGTGTTCAAAGAAAGAGTGTCACGTTGTACATGCTGGCAGTTTTCCAGTCAAGAGCTGTTAATTACTGTACAGCGACTGAATACATTTTGCAGCAGTGGAAGTCATGGGGATGGAGCGGGGAACTATATCTATATTCCATCTAACTAAAAATGAATAAATGAGAGTGTATAGGAAAAGAAATAGACTGAAGTCATTTTTGCCCTTAGGAATTATAGTGCCATTTGTTTTCATTTTGAAAATAAAAACAAATGACAGTACGATTTCCTCCGAGGAAAAGTACTTTAGTTGTAAAGCATTTCTGTCCCCAAACAAGCAATTATCTATTTGTATGCTGATGAAAACCAAATACATTTCCTGAAGCCTCAATTCAGAATTTTACAACTTTGTGAACCTCAAGGTTTGCTACGTTATTGACTAATCAAGTCAAAAACTATAGCAATGATAAAAACAATTTAAAAAATATTTTACAGCTACCATAATGTTTCTAAAATTACCTGTTTACAAACTTTGGTAGATCAGCAACTGTCTTTTTAATGTAACTTTGAAGGATCGAGCAGACTTTGTTCATATTAAAACTATGAAATCTGCTATTGTTTGAAAACCTAAGTGGGAAAAAGAAAAGTTCTTTCAAAAAGTCTATTTTTCTGCTTTGAGTAACATTGCAGTCAAGTAAAGGAGCTGAGCTAATCTATGTTCCTGAGTGTGCACCCCTGGTGTTATTTAGAAGAGTGTTCATAGGCAATATGTATGTATGTATATATGTATGTATGTATATATCTATATAAATATCTATCTAGATATGTTTATATCTGTCTATATATTAGATCTTCCCAATACTATACATTTACCACAATAGCCTGAAGCATATATTATGATTTTTTTGCAAACAATTCATTTTTGGTGTCTAAGAAATTATAAAATATATGGTTTCTAAGCCTTTGTAAAATAACCCCTTTTCTGAATTATGGCTCTGAACAAAGAACATTTCATTTTTGTAGCTCATATTATAGCCATCGGTTTTAAATTAAGACTTGGAAATATGTGACTAGCATATTTATAAACTTCCTTTAGAAAAGAAAAAAAAGTTCGTTCTTATTGAGGAATGATAAGTTAGGCACAACTAGGTCAAACACATGGTGCTATTTTAATAACAGAATTAAAATGTTTTGATTAGCAATATTAAAAAGAATTTCTTATTAAGGGGAGCTCACTGGTATTTTATACAAATTCGTGGTAACAGATACAAATTCATGCAGTTAGTTCTAATGGTTAGAATATCATCTATTAATGAATTCATGCTTCGAAAGATTTCAAAGATGTTTCTGCTTTGAACACAGAGTTGTAAGACTTGATGTTAGGGAGTTGATTCCTAATAATTCACATGGGATATCAGTGAAATACGAAGCCCAGCTAAATTTAACCGGCTAACAACCATGTGTATGAAGAGCAGTAGGTCACAGTTTTGCAAGAAAGGACCTATTACCACGTTCAAATATATAGAAGTCTATATTCATCTCTTGATGAGGATCATATGTGTACCGGTAACTCCTCTAAGGCTAATGGGAGTTCATCAGAAATATCATTTGTGCACTTCTGGGCAATGGACCAATCTCATGAGTGGATTGTGAGTGATGAGACCATTTCAATGAAGTCCATAAAAAATCAGATTGGGCAAAGGTAATAATTCCTTCATAATTGGCTTAATGATGAGAGGAAACATGAAAAGATATAAATCTGTGCAACAAATCAAGAATGTTTTAGAAAGCTACTTAGACTCAAACCAGTTGGTGCTGTCAAACAGAAAGACTGGTTTTAAAAAGAAAACATTTTCATGTTTTAAATCATCTTTGTCATTGAAAAACTTTTTTAAAAGCCCTTGCTCCTATGACATAAGGATGCATTTCATGTGACTAACACAGAAACAAAGACAATCAATTGCAAAAATGTCTGCAAATCTCAAAGATCACGTTTTTTTAAATCTGAAGTGTAATTGGAGGAAAATTTCATGGTCTGTAATTCTAACATCTCTTAGGTAGACAGATATTTCTGCCTGCTGGAAATGTTATATGCTTTTATAAAACTTGGAACCTTCTTTGTAATCAAGTTCTTTACTAACCAGTAGTGTTCCAGGGCCTAGACAATCTGCACATAACTTTAGCATTAAATCAGAAACCAGAAACGTTTCCTTTGTAGATTGCACCCAGTCTGTTTCTTTAGCAGGTGGTAGCTTTCATGGTGAGACCACGAATAAAGGGATGCAAAGGTGCAAACAGGTAACTAGCCAATGGAATTTTGGTAATGATGAAAGCCTTCAGCAGTCACCTTCCACCTCTTCTCCACTCCCCCTTCCCCAGTGCTTCCCCTACTCCTTCTGGACTAATCACAGGGACACTTGTTATTTTGCTGTTTTTTTTTTTTTCCCTTCCTCCCTCTTTCTCTTTAAAGAATTCCATAAATGTATTGAATTGTCTTATGTTCTTATGAAAATTTTGCATTCAAATATTTGGTGCTCCTGAGGCAGGAGAGGCAGAAAATTATCGTGTGTTAAATATTGAAACTTCAGTAGGTGGAGCATATTTCTTTCTGAGGACCTGAAGCTTTAAGAAGTTAAATGATAGAATCACTCTATGTAGTACATGGTACCTGAATATCACTCAAATGGCAAGTGCTGTTAATCTCATTTCTCAGTGTCCAGGGTTACAGCCTTATGGGACTGGCAATAATAGTGGATTCCAGATCGTGTAAGCTTTCTTATCCAAATCCAGATTGCTAAAGGAAAATAGCTCATTTATCAGATTGAAGTCCTTGCAGAGTCCATAGCACAATGCTGTGAAGTACATGCACGTGTAGTCCAGAAATTCTAAAATTTTAGCAATTTTAGAAATATTGATCAATCTAATCCCTTACCCCCGCCTCCCTTTTTAGTTGTTTTAAAAAATGAGATGTTTGTACTCATGGCCCACCAAGTTCCATTCTTCTATTGCTTTCCTTACATGTTCCTCTCAGGCTTTCCTATTGGTCCATGACTTTGCTAGTCACTAAAACCTGTCCTCTATGATGCCAGCAACACTCTGAAGTAAGTCATCACAGTGACATGGGGCCATGGACCATCCTAGAAAGAGGACACATTAAAAGTGCGCAAGGATATTGTGCAGTTTCAATATTGACTCCACTGGGGCTCATTTCGTGTGTTCAATGAATGACTGAAAGAAAAAAACATAAAGTTAAGTGAAACAAATCTAGAACCCGTTAATGCCCTTGAATGAGTGCAGATAGCATGTATAACCTTTTGTCTCACTTTTTTGCCACTCTTGAAACTTGCACCTCGATAAAGCTGTAGTCCTTTCTGTCTATACTCATGCGGTGCATTGCTCATGACCAGTTCAATTCTATTCAGTCACCCTTTTTAAGTACTGACTCCAAGTCTGGAACTCCATTAGTTCTGGAGGTAGAATCAGAGAGAGGCAAGGTCCCGGTCCTTGATGAGTCCCCCTCACGGGGAAGGCAGTCCTATGAACACTGGATACTGCTTCAGTGTGAGAAGTGCAGTGACAATGCTGAGGATGAAGTTGGAGGGGAATGCAGGTAAGCAAACCGTCTGCCTGGGGAAACAGGAGCTGGAGAGCCACTGAGAAGATGACCTAGGAGTTGGGCCTTGAAGAAGGAAGTCACCGGGCCGATTGAGATACTAGGGGGAGAAGGCAGAGCGGTGGGAAGATCACTGGATATTCACCAGCGGGGTGATCAGTAGGTGTGTTTAAAATGTGGCATTTATCAGGTTAGAATGGCTATAGAGAAGGCTGGAAGGGTAAGTTGGGATCCCGTTATGCTTGAAGGCCTTATGTGCCTGGCTAAGAATGTAAACTTTTCTGCTTACTTTATGTGTAGTGCTACCTTCCCGATTGGATAATGGTGAGCCTCCAGGGAGCATGGACTGGCCTCAGTCTTGTATTGGATGTACAGTAGGTACTTAAGGTGTGTCTAGTGAGTTAAATAAACAGCTGGTGAATTTATTGATTGAATGAACTTACCATTTCTTTCTTTCTTTTTGCATAAAACACCCCCACACAGACATACTATAATGAAGTCCCACTCAAGAAATAGCATAGAATCAGGGAATTTCATCCTGAGAGGGACCTTTAGGATCCTCTGGCCCAGATTATCAATCTTGCAGCTACGCACTGAGTGGCTCGCCCAAGGCTGCAGTACTAGGGGCTGTCAGGGCTGAGGCCTGGGTCTTCTGAGTCCAAGTTAAGTGTATTTTACACTCTACCATGTACCTACTCACATTTTCTGAAATACCACTTTGTGGTAGAAATATGGAGATAGAACTTTCTTAAAGCATAGAGGGATTTCTGTGGCTACTATATATCATTTTCTGTTAATAGTTGATATTTAAAAACACTTTATGATGATGTTTAACAGTCCTATTAATTACAAACTTTGCCAAATTTGACTGTCTTTGGAATTGGCATTTACTTTAATAATTTTACTTTTAAAAGAAAATGAATCTTAGATATGTTGTCACTCTACATTGTATGGGATGATCACATGGCCACTTTTCTAGAGCTCACACACCTTTTTTTTTTCTTTTCTGGGGGTAAAGACAAGCACACAGAAGTTGGTTTCTAAAAAGTTGCAGCCAGAAGAGATATAATTCAGATTATCTGAAACTCACATCCTATACACAGCCTAGGTGGGTTAGTGATAAGGTTTCCTAGACCACTGCATTTAGCAGCAGCAAATTATAAAGAGGGCTGCTGGCTACCATGTCAGGCCGCTAACTGACCACAAAAACGTGACAGCCTGACAGGTATGTAGGATCTGGACAAACTGTTTTTAAAATACCTACCCTTAAGCATTTAAGAAGCATAAAGGCCTGGGGTCATTTTCTATGACACTTAGCACATACTTAGTAGCTACTGAGAATATCCTCTTTTATGGCAAATTATAGTAATTAATGTTCCAACTCAAAAGTCTGATTTATCAAGAAAAAGGAAGCTATAAGCTTTTTAAATAAAGCATTGATTACACAATTCACTTTAGAAATATTTTTATCTAAAACTGATCAAATGCTGTGAAATATTTGTTATTTCTAAGCTATAAGTGAAAACAGCTATCCAGACAGTTTATCTCTTAATATCAACAAGCACATACTGAATGCTTCTCATATGTCAGGCACTGGGTTAACTACTGGGCGATTACACAGATTCAGAGTTCTGAGGCTTGCCGTCAAGAAGTTTATAACTCAGTGCAAGAGAGAGAAAGACAGATTCAGAGAAGGCCTTCCCCAGAATGTTCTATTAATATACAGCTATTTCTTTTTCTTTACATTATATTGCCTTTTCTTTTCATTACCTTTATTGATCTTAAGTATGCTCTTGATTGTAGTGACAGCTATACACTCTTTTCTTCCATGTGCCCAACTTGGAATTCTCTTCTCTGATTTCCCGTAAGTTAACTGAAGTGAGAACTTTGGAGAGTTCAAGCACTGTTTTGCTTATTTCTTTTTTCAAGCTCGAGCTTTGTGACCAACAGATGACCATAATCATTTTAGGGTATGACATTTTGTTAGAAGTACAGGAACCCATTTATTTGGCACAACACTCTGTGTTGGAGTCAGTATTGCTTTTCCCATTTTGTGGGTGAGAAAAGCAAGACTCAGAGAAGTAAAATGCAATTACTTGATTTCACAGAGCAAATAAGTCGGGTTGGCATTTAGCAGTAGCCTCTATTCCAAGAAGATAAATCTTAGTGACTTTCCATGGTATTAGAACAGTTAAAACTTCTCAACTATGGAAAAATAATAGGGTACTTTATTTGTACTGTAGTGGAAAGAGCCATAGACTGAGTCTCCTATGATGAGTTGTGTTACTAAGTCGTGGTGGGATTTAGAGCAGATCACTTAACTTCTCGGAGTGGGCTTCTCCAACTGTAAAATTCAGAGACTGACCAGACAAAATATGTATTGTAAAATCTGTTACGTGATTCTCAAATATTGAAAATTAGAGTCGTAGAGTACCTTTGTAATGGTTTTTAGTAAAGGTAGTCTCTTCAGGTATCTTCACAACTCATGAGAGTATGAAAGGGCCATGCAACACTGTTGTAAAGATTAGGGTTGTCACCGTAACAGGCACAGGCTGGACATTAACTGTGTACTAAACTGGATTCATAAATTATTCTTAAAATGATATGAAGTGCACTGAAGTGCATAAGCTAAGCTATAGGCTCAAGTCAAAAGTCTTCTTAAAAACCTTCAGTTTCTCAGCAAGATGGGTCCTCAAAGCAGGTTTGCTGCACATCATTGGTCTGAACTTCAAAAATTGAAGAGTGGAAGTCATATGCCACTGAGATTTTCATTATTTTAATGTAGCTGTTTATGAAAGGAGTTAGAGCTCATAATGGTAACTGGTTTCCAGCCATTTGAGAATGGTGTGTGTGCTTTTCATAGAAGCTTTTCACTTTTCACCTCCCACTGGAGTAGTAAAGGTCTCAATTCCAAACTGCAAGCTGGGTTTTGCTGTCATCCTTCAAGACAGCATTTGTCTAGCAAAGTGAGCCAATGGTCAAGACCACCACAGGCCTTTCATTCCTAGCTCTTGATTGCTCACCTGTCTATTTCTAGTTGTGAATCATCCATTATCACCGTTAAATCCCATATTCAAGATCTGCTTCCACCTAGACATCTTAGATGACCCTTTCTTCACTATGAGTTTACCAGTTGCTACGTTTTAAGAAGCAGAAATAATTTAAGTAAAAGCAAATCAATCATCCTGTAATCTGAAAAGTAAGATCATACAATTTACAATTTGTGCATGCATCGAGGCAGTGTGAGGTAAAGGGAAAAGCAAGAATTATGGAGCTGAATGTGCATGGGTTTAAATCCCGTTGGCTGTTAGCTGTGTGGAATTAGGGAAGGTACATGACCTCTTTCATATCTTCGTTTGTAAATGGGGTCTAGAAAGCCAGTGTTATAGATCTGTGTGGTTTAAATGACAGTGTACATAAAGCTCTCACATAGAACATGTCAGAGTCTTTGGTTGGGTTTTCTACACTGATCCTCCCCCTCCATTAGTGAGATAATTGTGGGTGACTGAAATGAAAATGAATGAGTTTAAAGACTGGGAACGTGCCAATGAAATTCACAAAACTCACCAAACTTAAGTCTAACTCCATTTCACTATATGATTAGAGTTTCTAAGTCATAGTTAAAATATTCAGTCTAATTTAGAAAATCTAAATTGATATAATGATGGTTCATAAACACCTTCTGCATTTAATCGGGGGTGCAACTTAAATTTCCTAATTAAAAATGGTGACACTTTGGAGGGCGGTAAGTGATAAATGGCTTCTGTAATCCTTCATAGGAAATGTGAGTTATTTTGTAACCAAAAATAACATTACATGTAGACTTTAAAAATTTCTCACATACAGACTGACTAGATGATAATTTGGGTGATTTTTCTCCTTTCTCTTCTATTATAGATCCACAAGGCAATATTGTAGCTTTTATCACCTAATCGAATTTAATAGAAAGTTTCAGGAAAAGTTAATAAAACATGGTATTAATCCAGATGTGACGGTTGGAATTTCAATCATGATTTTGATTCTCTGCATATATTTGAAGGAAAATCAAAATGGTATATGCCAGTTTATGGTAATATTTAAGAGATGCCTACAACAGGAGTCACCTTGTTCTAGAGAACTATTTCACTATTTGAGAAAACCAATCTATTTTTGTATTTTGGATATGTTCCAAATTGTAGGTCCCATAGAGACTTTCTTTTCTGGAGGATGACCTGCTCAGTTAAGAAGCAGTGTCAGATTTATATCTATCTCTATCTATATATGTATCTATATATATCTGACACCGTATATATATATAGAAAATATATGTATATTTTCGCCTGCAGAAAAACCTGTTGCCTGGCAAAATTTAAAAAGTGACCTTTTTTTCTGACAACAGATGGCAGTATTTTCAGGGACAATAGCCATGTATTTATTAGCTACCAGAGAATCTCATACTACATTTCTTTCTCCAACCTCCCCCTCCTGCTTCCTCACCTCCCTAATCAGGAGCTAGTGCGCACAGGAGAGCTTGGTTAGCATTTTGACTTCATACGATTTTTTTTTTTTAATAGAAAAAAAAATGTCTGTAATGAATTGTCCCTTTGTTTAAAAGTTTTAAGTTTTAGATACATTTTCTGCTGTTACATTGGTTTAGAGAAATTAAATTTTACAACTCTTTTTTTTCTTTTTTTTGAGACAAGGTCTGGCTCTGTCACACAGGCTGGAGTGCAGTGGCATGATCACGGCTGACTGTAGCTTAAAACTCCCAAATGATTCCCTGACCTCAGCCTCCCGAGTAACTGGGACTACAGGCATGTACCACCATGCCTGGCTAATTCTTTTTTTATTTTTTTGTAGAGACAGGGTATCACTATGTTGCTCAGGCTGGAAGTCTTTTTTTTTTTTTTGAGACGGAGTCTCGCTCTGTAGCTCAGGCTGGAGTGCCGTGGTGCTATCTTGGCTCACTGCAAGCTCCACCTCCCAGATTCACGCCATTCTCCTGCCTCAGCCTCCCGAGTAGCTGGGACTACAGGCGCCCGCCACCACGTCCAGCTAATTTTTTGTATTTTAAGTAGAGACGGGGTTTCACCGTGTTAGCCAGAATGGCCTCCATCTCCGGACCTCGTGATCCGCCCACCTCGGCCTCCGAATGTGCTGGGAATATAGGCGTGAGCCACCTCGCCCGGCCTGGAACTCTGTTCTTTTAATAAAAGGAAAAGCTTCTTTTGTACATAGGAATGATTACTATTGCCTAAACTATATTCTACAGATACAACTTTAAGTAAACTTGATAATTATCAAAATGCATTTTTATTTACAATGCAAAGTTTACAATACTTATAACGGATATGGTAATGTAAAAGTATAGTAAATAATGGTATGTACATATATGAATGGTAAATAATGTAGTGGTGTGCACATGATATGTAAAGACAATGTAAAAGTATGATAATACTTTTACATGACACTTAAAAAGAAATTGTAAGATGTATGCTGATATGCCTGTTCATACAGGCACATGGCATTTTAGGACTTTGACAGGAGCTATGTCTTAAATACTGTATTGTATTTCTGTAGCACTTGATTGTGTATTGTAGTTGTGGGCATGGAGAAACATTGATTCTGAGCTGGGCTAGAAAGTAGAGTGAGTTTTGGACAAGAAGAGAGGATAAAGAAAAGCATTCTCAGCAAAAAGTAGCAGCGGAAGTCCTCACAGTGGGTAGGACATCATGGAAATGGCAAATATTAATAGTTGAGCTTATCCTAAGTGAAATGATTGGAAGATGGGGTTGTACCAAATTGTGAAGATCCTTGAATGACCCTGTGGGCCCGCAGTTTTCACATTAAAAACAAGAACTCTGTCCTTTCCTGTAAATACTCTAGTGGAAGCCTAGTATGGTTTATGAAACAAATACTATAGTGCTTTTGAAGCCTATTCCTGAAAACACTTCCACAACATTCATAGTACTGTACTATCTTCTGAGCTAAGGTTGAAAATTAACATTGTAGAAACAACTCATAGGCAAGGTACACATTCATTCATTTATTTGTTCATTTTACAAACCGAGCGCCTACTATGTGCCATGCAGTTGTAAGTGTATAGTATTTCATATTTAAACTTGAAGAGTGAACTATATATGATTCATTTGAGACATGCAGCTGAGTTTCATCAGGAGAAAAATATTTTGCAAAGCAAATCGACTTCTAAATGTTACATGGCCGAATTGTAGGACGTGTGAAATACACTGCTCACTGAGTGAAATAATAATCTGTAATGATTCCGAAGCAGAAGCACACGCATATTATGCATATTCTCATTCCGTTTTATATGGTCAAATATAAATATCATATATATGACTACACACACAGAAAATATTCATCTGTTGCTCTAAATGATTATGTATCTATACAAAATGACAAGAGTAAACCCATTAAATTATATTTTTACTTTACTTAGAAATATATTCTTAATATTTTGTCGATTGAGACACAAATTAGATTTCATTTTTGGCTAGGCAATCATTTTTGTGTTCTCTTCAACTTTCGACACTAGTTTGTGTCTGCTGTGTAAAAAGTAGAATGGCTGTCCTATTTCTGTCTGTTTCCATTACACTATTCTTTCTGTGCTACATTCTCTTTCTCTTTGTGCCTAGTGGGACATTAAAGGTTCTGTAATTATTTTGATAAGATCAGGATTGTGGATTTTTTTGGTTCCACTCAGTTATTTGCTAATAATCTGGCTTTAGTGCTGAAGGCTAACAAATTTCTTATTTAACAATGCATGTTTAAAAATGATACCCTGAAGGATACTATGGTTACTAGTCTATAGTCTATCAATTATCTAAATTGTGTAATTATCCCTCAATTTTAGGAAACATACTATATAATGTTTAAATTTTGTACACTAAAGAAAGCAAATGAATGTTGAGTATTAACAAAAGTAAATGATGTTATCCTGGTGAGAAAATTAATCAGGATCTACCTATGAAAAAATTTTTATAAAATAGGGATTATCAAACAATACGAAGTCTTATATTCAGAAACTAAAATGGGATAACAATAGTGATTACCCAGGCTACAAGGCTTAACAATGAAAACAGAACTCTCAGACATCTAAGGAACTGTCCTGGCAAGTTAAATCATTGAGAATCAACCATGAGCTAGGACAACCATAATAATCCATATCTTTAAAAAATTATAATTATTCTGTTCTCAGTCCTGGGTAGTCATAGTGGAATTGTTGTTGGCTATACCCTAAAATTTAGGGTTTTTTCTTTTAATCAGCAAGAAAGGCATTAACTATGAATATATTATTAAAATCAAGAAGAAAAGTTCGAACTTTCAGGTCCACAGTTGCTGAACTCACCCTGGGGAGTCCACAGTAAGCCTCAAGCCAGTGTTGGTTCCGGGTTCTGCAGCAGAAGTGAAGAAATTCCAGAACACCCCAGAGAGCAAAATGGTGGGAAAGCACGTGGGGTATATGGACTTAGAATCCTTCCATGTGACTCGGAACCCCTGGGAAATCTTGCAGTAGAGACATTCAGTGACTTGTTTGACCTTGCACGTCCCAACTTACTTAATCTATTGGAGCATGACGTACTATCCATACTGTGGAACCGACTTTGGGAAATGTTATTCTGGAATTTTCCTGATATTGAAATAAAACTTGAGAGCTCCTCTGTGTTGCTAAGCCCAACTGCCAGGGAAAACAGTAGGGGACAAAAGGGAGAGGAATTCCCCAGAGCCTTCCCAGTTCCCTGTTCCCACTGACACACCCATTTCTCACCTGGGTTCTTGTCCACAAAAATGTCAAGTCTGCTCCTAAGAAGATGCTGTGAAACTACTGTACTACGACAACAAATATAAAATAAGACTGTTGATTTCCTTAAAACTTTACCATTTCAATGGTTGAAAAATATTTTGTTGAACAGTGTGACATTATGAATCTACTCAGTCTTTGCTTGAAACTTATGGTCCTAAATAAAAGTAAAAATTAGATTACTCATAAAAATATGAAAAATAAAGACTTTATGCAACAGGGAGTTAAAAACAGTGCTTTGCTTTGTATCTATCGTTTGCCATTGGGGTTGTTGGTATAATGGAGACTGTACACTCTCTCTTTCTCTTTTTGACTAGAACACATCAATGTAAGCAGTTGAGGGAGACGGAAACCAACTGTTTTTCCATTCACCTTATTATTGAGCTGTGGTTATAGAACTTCCGTTTTTGTTATCAAAAGATCTGAACTAAAGCTTCAGTTATGCAGGGAGAAAGAGTTAACATTTAAAAGTGTAGAAAAATAGCTCTAGACACCTGTTCCGAGTTTGTAATATAATACTCAGAAGAATAATATTACCTGGTGAATTACAGTTAAAAACTGGTGTAAGAAACATGGCTTATTATACTGTCTGTCACATATTCAATGTCGTCGTTCTTGTTTATTCCTTTTACTTAAGTTTTAAATGACATGTTTCTTTCTTCTAAGAGATCTAGCACCTAACAGGTGTCTAATAACGGAACGTCTCTATGAAAATTATCTGAAAGTTATCCTCAGCAAAGGACAAACAAGTCATTCAATACTAGTTTAAGACAGACCTTGAAGCATCACAATTAACCAGCAAGGCACACTTGTTAAGCTGTTTCCCTGCAGGGGATGATATGGTGCCTCAGGTAGCATTTTGAACGATATTGTAGAGAGCTGAAGAAGTTAGTGAAAAGTATCTTTCTAATACACAATACCATTTACAAAAATAAAGAAAAAGAAATCAAAGCATAATTTACGTAGACAGGGTTTCTCCAAATTTCATTTAAGTATAGAATTTTTAAACAATATTATGAATTTCTAAACAGTGTTACAGTATGATAAGTAGCATATGTTTAATACAGCTAACTAAAGGTCTACTTGCGGAATGTTAGTAATACCAGACTTAAAATTGTTTAGATAAGCTAGACGCTGTCCACGCAGCCTGGTGGAGGCAGCATGCCTCCCAGAGGTGAAACGTGGACTCTTCAAGGAGGAAGGATGCCATCCGTCCCTCTGGAAGAGTTCATGGCTATGAACAGTAAAGGCGCAATATAGACATCTTCAGCCAGAAGTTATTAACCTTCATGCTAGAGGAGGTGATAGATAATATTGGGATTGGGAGAATGACCCAGAAGCTCTGCTAGACGCACACTCCACAAAGCTATAAAAGTCATAAGTAGAAATATTTTATCAAAAACTCAGTATCTTAGGACAGGTAAAGGAAATGGAATGGAATCATATGGTAAAAAAATAATTTATTCATATATATTAAGCTTGTTTTGTTATATAAGCTTGAATAGCCTTTTTCTCTGCAGCTAGTTTGGATCCATTTGAATATAATATATGTCTTGTGACATTGCTTGCATTTTTGCTTTGTGATTTTGAGCGAATGCAGAAAGAGAACCAAGGCATTCCTGATATAGAAATAGAATCTTTATTGGTTGAGTTGACATGATAAATAAATAGCAATTTTACATGTTAATATTTATTTAAAGATACTGTTGCATCTATTATGAGCATAAGTGCTTATAGAATCATTGACTGATGTTCATTTTTAGTTGAGCTGTAGTTAGCATTAGTGGTGTTTCTGTAATTGACATTTAACATTTAAATATATTTAATACAATGTATACTAATTGCGTTTGCCCAGATTAATGAGTCACAATTTTAAACAGGGAAAATTAAATTGATATTTTAATTAAGTGGAACTCTCCAGTTTTGGGGGGAAAGTGAGTTATGTAAATAAAAATACTTCGTAAAATAAATGGTTTATTTTGCCTGGTTATTAAAAAATACCTGTTTTTATTATTTTTAACTAGTAGCAATTGAATAAGCAATGCTTGTTTTTGAATTCTTGCGCATACCCTGGCATACAGTATAATTCCTTGCACACAGTAGGCATTTAAATATTGATTATAAAAAACGATATTTTTTTAAGAAAAGAAGACCAATTTAGTGACTACATTTTGCTAAAAATTGTAGTCATAAATATGGATTTCTTTAAACTAATTTGTTATTTAGGTCATCAATATTAAACAGTCTGAAAATCGCCTGCTAGAGATTATCATTTAAGAGCATAAAACTGAAAGCTGGGGGAAAAAAGATTAGTGGTACCCAAGTATTTTCTGTATTATCTTTAATGCCAACATTTAAAGAGTAGCAGCAATAGAAACATCTCAAATGACTAACCGTTAAAGCTTAGCCTCACCATGACAAAATTTGCATGTTCTGGTACTTCTGTGAGCCACATTATCACTGTATGTGTTACATTAGAGTTGATTTTTTATTGTTTTCCTAGCTTTCATTTCACATTTTTGCAATCATCTTTATACTGTTTGTTTTTATTTCAGGGTTAGTCAGCTATTTATTTCATTAGTATCGAGCAAAGCAAACCAATAGATAAAGCACTGTCTTTTTTATCTATGTCTTTTATAATCATTTCTTTTTTAAGTAATAAATTTACATTTTATAATCGTAATTATGAAATTGCAAATGAAATCAGTTCTAGAAAGATTAATTCAGTCGTGCTCACAGCTGTGAAGATTGTGGAAATAAATATCATTTTGCAATAATGTATTCTTGACAAAAGGCATAACAAAAGAATGATTTCTATTCAGAGATAGTGGGTATATTTATTTTGCATGTTGGGGGAGGGGAATTCAGCTCTAGCTTTTCGACCCTGACCTAGTTTTGTAGCTGCTTATTATTCAGCTATATGTTTGAGAAATCTCTGTAATTTAATTTGGCATCCTCTTCTGCATGTCTGCACCTAGCAGTAGGGGCTCATGATATTAGCAGTGTCCCGTGCTGAATCGTATTTATTTTAAAATATCCTAATGCACTCATAACTCAGAAAGAAAGTGTTAATTGTTACCAGGGAACTGCCTGATTACAGACTGGCTGTCCCGTCCAGGGCCCTGCCATAATTAGTAACCACTGTTGACATTTAGATTTAAATTGAATTTCCTTCTAATTAAACCCAGAGGGGGTTGATCCTCTCAGATGTACAGGTTAATAAAATTAGTCAGAAACTGTTAAACAGTAAGCTGAATTCTCCAAGAGAGCTGTCCCAATGTATTGTTAAGAATTCTGTAATTAATATTAAAGGCATTCATTAAATTTGAATTGTCTTTTTCTGCTTTGAGTTGCATATGGTTTTGTAGCAGTTATTTCTTTAATTAGGCCTGTTTCCTTTGAAAACTATAGTATTACTAATTTCTCTCATGTTTGTAAATTTAACATTATAAATACCATTCCGCCATTCCATTCTGCTCTGCATAATTCACACCACCATTATTCTAGGAGTGCCGAGCGAATAATAATAAATGCTAAAAATAAATACAGTAGTGGAATGACATTTCGGTACTCCAGATGACTCTTAACTGCTCTCTATTTATCACTGTCCTTGCAACAAAGATATTTAAGCTTTAAAGCAGGTCGTCAGCATTTTCCTCAGTATATTTTTCTATCCACTCTTCACAAGTTTTGACGTAACAGTAGCTTGGATTTGGATTGCTTTGTCTGCCGATAGATAGGAAGCTTTCCAGTTCTAGCTACTTTGTAGATTCTGCATATCAAGATAGACTTTGATTCTTCTTCCCTTCCAGGGACTTGGGGAAAATAAAAAAGCTCAATGCTCAGTATGAAAACAGATGACAGGAAAAATTTAAATGATCAGTCATGAGAGATAAAGAGAATTTGGTAATTTTACGAGGAGGCGTCCAAAGCGAACCCATTGATAGTGTCTGGATTTAAAGGAACTTTTGTGAAGCACAGCTTTAGCTGCTGTTATCAGTGCTTTATTTCTGAACTCATTTATTAATTTCTTACATACCCCACAGGGTAATAGCATATTGTCAACCTCACCATGGTACAAAAGTCTTGTTTTCAATATACTGATAATAGTTTTATATGTTAATTCTTAAGAAATAGCACTCTCTAAAGATGCTGGATGATTACAACAGTGTCTTTTAGACTTTATTCATTTCTAAAACAATGACTATTTCCTCTCCCTGTCCCCCTCACCCCTTATGAAAATGTCTAGTCCACAGAACTAGTCACTTGGGATAATGGGTTTTAGAAATAAATGCATACAGGATTTGGCAAGGTGCTTTATTTAATGTTATACTTACTTCTCAAAAGAGGAACATGATTATTCTGTAAAGTGCTTCTTAATTTTCTCACCAAAATAAACAGAAGGAAACAACATGACTTGATTTTTCTTACTAAGTCTACTTAACTGAATTGAATTAAATAAAAATGTTTCTATCACAATTGAGTTCAGATGGGGAAATTGGGGGCAGAATATGCTTAGCCTATGATTCGTGATGTCTCATAGACGACCATCTGATAGCCAGGCGCGCTGGCTCACGCCTGTAATCCCAGCATTTTGGGAAGCAGAGGCGAGTGGATCACGATGTCAGGAGTTCAAGACCAGCCTGGCCAACATAGTGAAACCCCGTCTCTACTAAAAATAGAAAAATTAGCTGGCCATGGTCGCGCATGGCTGTAGTTCCAGCTACTCGGGAGGCTGAGGCAGGAGAATCGTTTGAACCCAGGAGGCGGAGGTTTTAGTGAGCCGAGATCGTGCCACTGCAGTCCAGCTTGGGGAACAGAGTGAGACTTCGTCTCAAAAACAAACAAACAAAAAAGCCTATCTGATAGTTGGAACTTGAAGCCTACAGAGTTTTAAATTATCAAATGATATCTTTAAGATAATCTGAAGCCTCATACTTTATGTCTGTATAGCTAGAGTACGTTACATTATTGATGATAGCCTAGGTGTAGTAACCTCCAGAATAAGTTGTTGCTGAACAGTTGTATCAGACTCTGAAATCCACGAGGAAAGCAGTGTCCAGGAACCAGGGATGTAATATGCAGATAAACAAGAGCGGTTCTGTGATAGTGTGGTCTCACCTAGTGGCCTGCTGGAAATCCAAGAATTGAGAAAACATTGCTCTGCCAATAGTTCTATGAAGGAATAGGTAAACATGAGTGAGTAGTTGTGAACACAAGCACTGACAGCAATAGAATTGCTGGGTAATTAAAAAGACTATATATCATGGCATTAATCACTGGTTCGATTTATTTGTCACCAGTGTTTCCTGACTCAGTTTATTTTAGGACTTTTTTTTTTTTTTTTTAAATCTATGGGAAGAAATGTGGGTGGGGAAAGAGTGCGCTGTCTGGGGGTGTCTGCCAGCCAGCTGAGAAACTAGGGCTATCATTTTACTCTGTGTCTCAGTTTCTTTCTTGGTAAAGTTGAAAGATGGTGAGTCCCCTTCTTACCTCACAGCAGTTGTCACTTTTGAAGTCAAAGGGAAAGTGAGGTGTTTGTGAAAAGGTGATTTTCTAAAAAATGTGCTATTTTATTAATTAAAAATAAAATTATGAGGATTAATGTGAACTTATTCCTTAGTTTTTATATCATTAGTTATAATTCCAGAAGCCTTCTCTAGAGACAAAATAATATCCCAATTCTGGCTTTAAGACTGAGTATTAATCACTTTCTTTTTTCAAGAAAAAAAATGTGATCTCATGTGAGGTATGGGGTTTAGACTTGAGGCTTCTGCCAGCTGTGCACAAAGCATGGGGTCAGGTCAGATTCTCTGTGGTCTCTCTCCATGTGGACTAACTCTCAAGTCACATTTCCCAAACTCTCCACTCCCTTGGGCCTCTCTGGTTCAGTTGCTCCCCAACACCCCCTCATGGTATTCCCAGTGCACCTCAAACTTATTGCTGAAATGTCCATTTATTGAGTTCCTCCATCCTTTCTACAAACATGTCATCCGACTTTGGTTCTACACTAATAATCAAAGGTCCTCCAATTGCCTTATCTCCAAATATCAGATTGGTGATTGGCTTAAATCACCATTAAATTCCTAATCCTTAGAGTGGGATTCCAGGTCATTTATGCATTTTTACTTATAGCCACATCAAAGAGACAAAAGGCTGATCACATTTTTTTAAGAGGTTACAAGGTTGACAGGGCGAAGGAGGATGCAATGACTCCAGGGTGGTCTTGCCTGACCCGGAAATGATTAGAACATAAAAAGGTCAGGTCAGGCCATGTTGTAACTGAGCTTCTGTCCCCTTGAACTTGTGTGTCAAGCCTCATCTTGACCCTTAATGAATTCCTCTCTGTAGCATTTCTGTCCCCATGATGTGGCTCTGGGGTCGCACTTCGAGTAATAGTTGTTTGCAAGAAAACGCAGGCAGGAGAGACACTAAGATGTGTTGGGACAGTGTACCAGGCAATAAGATAGGCACCTCTGCATCTAATCTTGCCTCATCTTCCATTAAACTCAAAAGAAAGGTGGTTATTATTATTATTATTATTATTATCATCACTATTACTAATTATGGTTACTCCCATTTTACAAACTAGGAAACTAACAGGAAGAGAGGGGAGAGGTTAAATATCTTGATCAAAGTTACTAACAGTAGGTGATAGAGGTTACTTACCCTGCAGCCAAAGTTAACCTAGCTTGAAAAAAAGATAGGAAGAACAAATATCAATATTACTAAAGAGATTGCTTGAAAAAGAATTTGCTGAGTTTTGCAACCGAGACTGCCGTGTTCAGGAGGCTTAGGCCTCTCTCAAAAAAACAAACATAGAAATGGAAATACTTCTTTCTTCTTTCCAGAGCTTTTCGGTTAGAAAGTGAGCCTGGCATGCTGGTTTCTGCAGCCTTTCCTGGGTGGGGCTGCATCTTGGAGGGCAGGGATTCTTCCACACAGAAAAGCTGCTCATTGTGCTTAGGAGATAGAGTAGAAATAAATAGGATTTTCCTCCAAGAGAAAGAGGTTTTGATGGACTGAAATCGCATTGGTGGCAGACTAATCCTTGGTCTCTTTGTTACCTTGGCTTTTGTTAAACAATGTCCAGTTACTACCTGTATCTTTATGTTCTTTAGATAAATTATGTGTAATTGTCAATTCTGACATGTTCCATCAGCCAAATGAAGAGGGATCTAAAAATACAATCTATCTGAAATTAACCTCATGGTTTTTCCATGAGTTCTTTCTTTATCCAGGCAAACTTCTTTTCCCAGAGGTGCTGACCATTTTTATTTCCCAAAGCAAGGATGGGAAACAGCCTTTCTTACTATCCCGACTGTTACGAGTGTGATTCAGCTATGCAAATAGGCACACATACTGGGCAACCTGAGCTACATCAGAAAGGCTAATGGAGGTGACACACACAATGATGCTTTGTCAAAAACCCTGCTGGTCTTTTAAATTAACTCCAATTTGTTTTTAATAGGAGTTGTGACTCTAGGAGAAATATATTTGTGTTCTCTTAGTGCAGAGAAAGTGGATAATAGTGCTTAACTCATTAGAAGGCATTGTCAAATTCATTATTCTAGTGATCCTCATGATAACACTGTGTGGTAGGTATTATTATCCCAGTTTTGTTTGAAAGGGATGTAAGGACTGAGACCCAAAAAGGTTAAATGGCTTTTATAATCTCATACAATGATCAGGTGATACATCTAGGGTCACAATCCTATCAAAACCCATTGCACTGGAGTGGAATCCAACATGATTATGGCAGGCAGAGAGGTAACTAAATAAGACCTTTGCCATTTTGCATTTCAATTTTCGCTGGCCTCTTCAGTCTTAAAATCGTATGCAATATTCTAACATGATCTTGTCAGCACTCTCCACATAAATACTCCAGCTATCTCTTCTAATTTTTAAATTCTTTCATAATGGTTTTCCTAAAATATACTAATAATAGTAATAGTCATAATAATTGCTAATATTTATGAACTACTTGTTAAGTAACTTACAAAGCATTTTACTCACACTGTATCATTTAATATTTGTAGTCATCTATGATTAAGTGTGCTTTGTATCCCGATTTTATTCATGAAAAAAATCAGGCTTTCAGATTTTAAGTATCTAGCCCAATATTTAACATCTGGTTGTGGAAGAGCTAGGAACTGATACTCGTGAATTCTACAATATTTGGTATCTTAGATATAAACTTTGAAGATCATCTTGAAGTCAAGAGTTATAATTTTGACAGAAACTCTATAGTGCCCCAGTCTTTCAAACCAAACTAAAACTCCAAATTTAAATAAGACATTCTATTCTCCTTCCATGTTTATTTCAAAACTAGATGATAGGTTACTTCCAGCTGGCCAGATTTCTTAAGGCACTTTTATTTGCACCTCCCTTTGCTGGTGCAGTGCTGCAAATGAGATTAAATGGTAGCACAAAGTGCAAAACTAGGAGTTGCTAACTTTTTATTGGATTGCTTTGAGGTGGTGGGCTGAGCTTGTGGTGGAAAGAAAGGAAACAAAAAGAGAAGGTACCTCATGGAGACGTAAAGGGAAAATTAAACATAGAATGTGGAAGAGAGAAAGAGGGTGGAAAGGAGAGGATGGCCGGGCATGGTGGCTCATGCCTGTAATCTCAGTATTTTGGGAGTCGAGGTGAGCAGATCACTTGAGGTGAGGAGTTCAAGACCAGCCTGGCCAACGTGGTAAAACCCTGTCTCTTCTAATAATACACAAATTAGCCAGGCGTGGTGGCACACTTCTGTAGTCCCAGCTACTCGGGAGGCTGAGGCAGGAGAAACACTTGAACACAGGAGGCAGAGGTTGCAGCGAGCCGAGATGGCACTAGTGCACTCCAGCCTGGGTGATAGAGTGAGACTCTGTCAAAAAAAAAAAAAAAAAAAAGAGAGAGAGAGAGGAAGGAAGGAGGGAGGGAAGGAAGGAAGGAAGGAAGGAAGGAAGGAAGGAAGGAAGGAGGGAGGGAGGGAGGGAAGGAAGAAAAAAGAAAGAAAGAGAAAGACAGAGAGGGGAGGGGAGGAGAGAGGAGGGGAAGGGAAGGGAGGGAGGGAAGGGAAGGAAGGAAGGGAAAGAAAGAAAGAAAGAAAGAAAGAACGGGAGAGAAGACTGAAGGACCAAGGAGGGCATGCAATGGAAGATAAGAGCTGTGCTCCCGGGAGGCTTGTACTCATCAAAAAAGAAAGGAGAAAGTGGGGCAGAGAAGGAAGGAAAAAAATGAATAAAGAAAGGAGAGAGGAAGGAATAAAGGAAAAAATAGTAGAAAGGAAAGAAGGAGATGGGAGAGAAGAAAGTAGGAAGGAAAAAGAAAGGGAGGGAGGAAGAGAGGGAAGGAAACAGGAAAGGAAGAAAGGAAGGAAAAAGGGAAAGAGGGAGGGAAAGAAGGGATGAGGAGACAGAGAAAACACTTAATGGATGGACGGAAAAAATATTAAAATTTAAACCAAAAGAAAGAACTACAGTTCCATATGTATTGTAATCTTCCTGGTCCCACAGCTTCCTGCCTTCAGGCTCCCTATCGAAAAAAGTGGTTTATAGCTTCAAATCAAGGTAACTGCTGATTTGTAATGTGCCAAATTCTGCTAAGAAATTAACTTACTGGTGGCCATCTCTGAGGTTATCTTTATAGTCTGACAGGAAGATTTGCCAATGGGTTTTCTGATGGAAAATGTCACAGACAGCCACCATGAGAAATCCAGCAGAAATTGAGGAGAAATTGAGGAGGCCACAACATTGAGGCTTCTCTGGGAAAGGTGTCACCCCCATTGAACCCTGTAGGATGTATTCCTGCAAGTCATTCTGTCTCATGTGATTTCCAGACCAATGACTCTTTTAGTCATGGGGGGAGGTGAGCTTCTGTGTGGAAGGACCCACTCTCAGGTGATGGCTTAGCAGTCTCTGTGTGGCCTACCACGTGCACCACCGGCCCTGTCCAGGCTTGGAGAAGACCTGGCAGACAATAGCAAGTGAGCAGCCCAGCAGCCCCTCCCACAGGGCTCAGTTTGAGTGAGCACAGATCTGCTTCTCCTTCATTGAAAAGTAAGTATGTACGATGGAACCCCTGCTGTTTCTTATTTATTCTTTATGCATTAATAATCCTGTCATACAAGCAGCGATGTAAAGCTGTGTCTTCAAGATATTTTATTCTACTACTAAATTAGCCTCAAAATGTGGATAATTAACATAACTTGTAAATCTGGATATAGCTTAGTCCTGTCAACCAAGCAAACACACAGATCATTTGGCCAGTCTTTTACCAATTGACCTGAGGGAAATGGAAATCACTCCAAGAAAAGCTGTTTTCATTTGATGAAAGAAACCGATGACTAGAAAAAACTTAATTTGAATCTACAAAAATGAAAACAGTGTGTAGCATACTTCATTTTGAATGTCAAAACTATCATGACTTCAAATTTAAATATAACAGGTGAAACAGGTCAAAGATATGTACATGGAAAAATATTCTTGCTAAATTTGAAAGTAACTAAGGTCTTCTTAAGAAGGAAACCTATTCCTCAATCAGATTATCAGTGCCATTATTGATTACCTTCTGGCTCTTAGATAAACTTCCCCAAAGTTGACTGTCCTGTGTTGATGGAAGATGTAAGAATTAATATTACCTGTGTAGTTTAATATCTCTTAAAGAATATTTAAATAACACCAGCATATGATACAATTTCATGGACAGAATCATTCATAATATTTATGTAAGAGTGCCAAACACTACTTTATTTATTTATGTATGTATTTTTTTTATATTCCCCCCAACATTACTCCAGAAAGGATTGGAAAAGGCTCCATTGTTTATTCAACAATAGATTTCCTTCTTACTGAAATTGTGATTTGGTAGTAAACGAGTTACTCAGATGTCATTATTCAATATGTCTTCATTGATTTCCATCCTGAGCTGAATGTTGTGGATCCCTTCATTTTTTTTTTTTTTTTTTTTTTTTTCTGAAAATAGCCCTTTGATTTACACTGTTGCATATACTCTTCTTAAACTCCAGTAACTAGCAAAAGTTATGCACATTGCCTTCCCCTGGACACCTCGAAGTCCACAAACTGCTGCTTAGCAATGCCATTTCTCTTTTTTTACCTGCCAATTTTAGACATATTCCCAGAAAGTTAAATTAGTTTTTCCAGAAAGAAGAATTTCATTAAACTATGTCAAATGACATAGAGTATAGTAAAAACAAAGTTTGCATAACTGAAGAAAAAAAAAGATGATAGCCCCATATTTTCCAACAGAGCTGTGGTGATTCTGACAGCTCTGAGAGCTGTGGAGAAGTCATACTTTGTTTTGTGGGCATTGGGAAAAGGAAAAAGGCCTGGAAATACACTATTGTTAGGCGCAGATGATATGCTAAGGAACTTCTAGCTTCTCTTAGCCTTTGCAGACAAGGATTTTGTTGCCCAATTTCAACATGATTCAATCCGTCAACAAGTGTGTACGAAGTATATGCCTCTGTTCTGCATTATTCTTCATGGAAGTTAAGAAAAGAAGGAAATCTTTCCATTCTAGAGTTAGGATGCTTCTGGGAGGAACTGGAACTTGAACATTAGAAGAGACCTACATCGAAATGGGCTTAACTTTTCTCCAGGGGTGATTTTTTGGTCTGGATGTCTGTCACAAAAAGATCCCATTTATTCTGAATGTTGGTTAAATGGTTGTAATTAGTTATTTAATGTTAATACCTCAAGAAGCAAAGGCCAGTGGTGTACCTAGGGCCAGAGTTAGATATTATATTTAAAGACAGTTGCTGGTATTGCTGTCAGTATTACTAATATTTAACAAAAGTTCCTAGAGGATTAGATATATATTACGTCCTTTGTGAGAAACGTAAAGACTAGAAAAGACTGCACTTCTGTTCTTGATAAAATTGCAATCCAGTAGTCCTTGACCATGGTGGTCGAATTACAGGATTTAAACAGATCAGAAACATATAAACATGTACCTAATTACAACTTTGTCTTCTCCTACCTCTCCTCCTCCTCCTCTTCCTTCCCCAGTGAAAACAACCATCACAATGGCACAGCAGCTACTTTTCCAAGTGAGAAAACAAGCCTATCAGGGCATAGCATTACTGTAGAAGCCAGTGGCAGAACCCAGTGCGTTACTGAAACAGCATCCCAGTTTTTCTGAAACTATTTTTCTTTTGTTCTTTGTCAAGAACCTCACAGTGTATCTTCCTGTGTATGTGTGCAAAGACCACAGGCTTAGCAGTTATATATGTAAAACATTTTCTTTTACTAAATAAAAGCACAGACACAATGAATCTAAAACATAAATGTTCAGAGAATATTTGTTTTCTGACAAGTGAAAGTGAAGTACATTGCATCTCTTATTTGAACATTAGAAGATCTGGAATCTGTATAAAACCTATCCTTAAGCAAGAGCATGTGGAAGGGAGTGCTGTACATGATCCTGTGTGCACATCTGGGAAACTGAGGCATAGACAGCAGCCAAGGACCGTGCGTAAAATGGTCTGACAAGTACAGACCCTGGAGCGTGCTGCCCTATTAATAAAAAGATTTGAGAAAGAAAATGCATCCGAACTGCTAAACTAATGGCTTTAAATCCAGCCAGGACAGCAGTTCTCTTTCAGCTTCAGCCAAGGGACTGGTGGATACCAGGAGACTAGGCTTTGAGCTTCACTGCAGTAGAGTGGAGAAGAATAAAAGACACTGTGTTTCAGTTCCAAGAAGGTTGTCAATGAACAAGTCTATCATTCTACAAACCAACTTCATTAGCACATCTTTCCTTATTGTTTCATGCTCATTAAAAAAAAAAAGTTAAAATTTTGGTGATTAATGGTTGTCATGTAGTGAATCTTTCTAGAAAACTATGTTGTTAAATTTTATGGTGCTAACTCTTACTCTTTAAAATTGTTAATGTCGTACTATTTTAGCAAATGTAACAATGTGATAAGTAAAATCCCTCTTTATGTATGTAGAATCCCATTTGTCAGCAGTTACTAATTTAAAGAAAGCAAATAGACCTCCCTTTTAAATCTATTTAGTATTTAGTATGTTTTAACAAATGATACCTAGGTTGTAATACTTGCTATAATCATTTTCAAAAACCACTTACAATAATGATATTTTCAAGTTAAAATTACAGAAAATAAATTTCTGAATATATTTACATGTTAACATTATTTGCAAAAATGAAATAAAAATATAATCACACATATTCCAGATATAGGCTACTACTAAGTTGAGTTGATTCCCATGCTAGGATATGCAAACAAGCATTGTAATTTACTAGGGCCACAAAAAAACTATTATGTTTTGTTATAGTAACAATGATAAAAAATGACCCAAGATTAATCATAGTCACTATTTACTATGTTGTTCAGTGTATATGTCTAAGCACTGTATTAGGTAGTTATGTTGTCTCATTTGATCTTTAAAGCTGCCCCTGTGTGATAGATTTTTCATCCATTTTTCAGATATGTTACCCGACTCTCAGAGGTTAAATAATTTGCTGGAACTTTTATAGTTAGTAAGTGGTGGAAGCTGGAATCCTACACAAAGGCTGTGCTCTTTCTAGTCTTAATTTAAATTGAATAAAACCTTTTTTTCAGTAGAATATAGATCCTTAATTATTATAATGCATGCGATTATTAATGTGTACTTTACTAAATGTAAATTTTGGGTACGGATTAGTGTCATATGTTAGCCCTTAGAATGATGGCTAAAAGCTAACCAGCCACAAAAATTGAGATAGTGTGTTGTGGATATTACTAAAAGTCACCTCAGTAGGGGAAAAGATAAAGCTATAGAAAATTGCTACTGACTGGAGTCAAACTACAGTAGTTGCTTACAATTGATTGTGTGTTGTTCAACCACAAAGATAAATTAGAACATGGAATACTGCAATAGAAAAGTGGTTTAGATGTCACAGAGACCGTATGACTATTTTTATCTCTCAGCTGTATAAACCATAGCTTACAGTGGCTGAAATGACATTGAACTGTTTTTCTCTTTGATGATTTACAGCCTGTATAGTGCATTTGTAAGAGCAGATGTCACATTTTATGTATTTGAAAGTGTCAGCTCTGCTGACTTATGTCTGAAGATTCTGTTCTTGAATCAATAGAATGTAGTGATTTCCATTTCTTAAAAGTGATTTCCCCAACATCATAAAAAACACATAGTGAATATTGGTCATTATAATGCTGCAGTTAAGCTCTTACTTTTTGGTCTTGTATTTTACATACATCATACTGTTGATCATTATTTTGTGAAATCTGACTTGCATAAATAGGGAAGCTTCTAGTGAGCTGACCATGTTTGTGCTTAAACAAATTAAAAAAATGTTTGCATTTCATCCCAGACATAGCTGTCCAAAGTCTAAGATGGATTGAGCAAAGGAAAATACATCAAGGTTTTCATAATAAAAAATTATTCCCAGAAAGTCCACATATACTTTATTCATCCCATATTTCAAATTGATTTTCATTTTACCATTTAGGGTGCAGTTACTGGTAGTCCCATCTTTTAAAAAGTCAAATTTGCATTTAAATAGAAACTGTTTCAATCATTTAACATCCGAAAATCCGAACATTTTATTCATTCCTTTTCCCCTCCCCCGTCTTTCACTGTTGAAAAAATATCTTGTGTTGTACTTTTCCATAATCCTCATGGATTCTGAACTTCCATGAAAACTGTAGCGCCCTCTTCCTTATGTCACTCATTAAAATCCCATTGCTAATAGATCTCTGGGAACAGGTCAGGATCAGGTGAGAATGGGGGATGCAGCGTGTGATAAACGGTAACAGCTGACTAGTCATAGTAACACAATATTTTCTTCAATTGGACCTGAAAAAGAAAATATTTCAAAGAATTTAACTCATAAATAAGTAACTAAATAGAAAAAAAGCATTGAAAATAATAACGTACAAGTTGTTCTACTTAAAAAAATATTGAAATACTTTTTATTAGCCAGTAACAGTATAACGAGTTTCATGAAAAAGGGTCAATGTGTAAAAATATTTTGAAGTTTGGTCTTTTATTTAAAATGAATCAAAGCCTTTTACTTTTAGAAGAAGATGAAACCAAAGATCAGTTTTATCAAAATGAAATTGACTTAGAGGCCTCAAGTTAAAAGTATAAAAACATATTGAAACACAGGTTTCAATGTAACACAGGCTTCAATGTAAAGAAATGGAATTCCCTTCACCAGCATTTATAAACATCTCTATACCCTTTGTCTTTCACCTGAGGCACCGTTTCCAACAATTTAAGAACATCAAGAAATGGCTGTAGTTGACTTGAACTGTAGCGCATTTGTTCTGTAACTAAACTGCTTTAATGTTAATGACTAATTTATTCCCTATCAGAAAGATTATTTCATGATATTTGTCTTATTGACTATGCCTTTTACTGATAAAATAAAAGAAAAATCATTATAACTATTTTTTACGGGTGACATACACATGCTAAATGGTTAGAAGGTCTTTTACAATGCTGTTCATTTTATATGCCTGCATTTAAAAAAAAAAAAAAAAGCATTTCCGGCTGGGCACGGTGGCTCACGCCTGTAATCCCAGCACTTTGGGAGGCCGAGGTGGACAGATCACCCTAGGTCAGGAGTTTGAAACCCGCCTTACCAACATGGTGAAACTCCGTCTCTACTAAAAATATAAAATCAGCCAGCATGGTGGCAGGCACCGGTAATCCCAGCTACTGGGGAGGCTGAGAGCCGGAGAATTACTTGAGCTTGGGAGTCGGAGGTTGCAGTGAGCCAAGATCGTAGCCTGGGCAACAAGAGTGAAACTCCATTTCAAAAAAATAAAAATAAAAATTATTTCTGTATTTTAAATTGTGCCATTGCCTCCTTGACAATAGAGAGATAATTTTATTGATAAAGGGAAAGATGTCACAGCCCAATTATTTGTAAGACATTTCTCCTATGAATATTTTATTACTTATTTTTTCTGGTCTCTTTTGATTTGTTTTTTCTTTGTTTTGCAAATTACAATGCAACTATCATTTTGTCATCTGATTGACCTTATAATTATGTCTTACTTCTTGAATATGATAAAAATTTCAAAAAGAGCAGACTAAAGTTAACCAAAATAATAGTATTTTAAAAATCTTTTTGTGTTTTGTTCTACGAATGCATCCTTAACTCTAGAGGTCCTTATCTTCTTTATCTTCAAACTCAGGATGGTTTTTAAAACTCACAATTGCAACTTACTAGCATCGCTGTGTGCTCACATAACTGAGTAAGGCACAAAATACCATGTACTCAATTATGCTCAGTCTTGTCAATTCAGGTCCCCTCAAAACCGATGACTGATTGCTGTGAGTTGCTAGAATCACTTTTCCCATCATGAGATGTTTGCCTGTTTCTAAGTGCAGTTTTTAGGGTGGGAGTGGGAGGTATGTGTTAGGTAGAAGTAAGAGAGATTGGACCACAAATACTTAACACCACATAAGTCAGCAAAATTATTGGAATAAAATTAGAAGAGGACAGATGACAACAATTGTGAGGTGCCTGTTGTTACCTCTTGGATGTATCAGCATCATAATCTATATCGGAAAAACCATAATTTTGATTATCTGTCTAAACCCAGCTAACCTGAGAAAAGTTCTTCCTGCCACATTGGCGGTGAGTAAATGGAGACAAAGAGTAATCTTAGTTCTTGCAGGTATTTAGCAAACTTACTTCTGCTTGAGAGACTATTATAGAGATTTCTACTGTGCAAAGACTACTATAATTACCAATCGTTCTAAGCTTGCTATCATAATTCTTTTATGAGTCCATATTACTTCTAGTTGGAGACACTAGATAGAGTAGTGGGAAGATAGTAAATCAGAGATACAATTGAGATAAGAAAGCACCTTTAAATTTCATAACTGAATTGCTGGCTTAAATTTAATTTCTTGAACTGTTTCTGTATTTTCTTTAGTGTCCTGGATTTTTATTATGAGAGTCATGATATGTGACAGAAGATTCATTTGCAGTGGGGTTTGACCTCTTTAATGTGTATGTGTGTATATTTTTGATCACTGATACAGTATTGCTGTACAAATAGCAAACATTACAGACAATTTCAATTCTCAATTTTTCTTTATGGCTGTACTGAAAGATTCATGGCAGCACTGACCTGGAGCAAGTCACCTACTGAGTAACAATAATACTAAATTATTTGAGTCAAGTTAATTACATATACTGGTAGTGAGATTAAAAGGTTCTCAAGCCAAACTGAGCCTGAGTAAACAAGACAATTATACTATTTAGTTGATTTCAAAGATGTGTATAATGAAAATTTGGGGGTCAGTTATGAATCCATCAGCTAGGACAATAACTAATTGCATTTTTCTATAGCATGTAGCTCATTTTTTTCCCAATGAACTTTAAATAATATTCATCTAGCCTCTAGCACCTCCTTTATATATGCTGGGTATTCCCATAGTGTCTTCACTATAATTACTTTATTATTTCTAGTGTGTATAACCATAGCCACAATTTTCCTTTCTTATCACTTTCTCTTCAATATCACTTCTCCCTTGCTGCCAATCAATTTGATTTAGCTTTATTTTATAACCCCCTCAGCTATTATCTGTAAGAACTGAATATACACATCTATTCTTTTCATTTCCTCCAAAGGATTTCCTCCTCTTTTACCCTGTACATAGTAGATTTCTTTAGATCAAATTCTACCCCTAAAAAGACATGATGTATTTTAAAAGGGTGCCTAATTATATTTTTTAAAATAACTCATATTACTACTAGTATTTTGACTAAATATCCAGTGTCCTAATTTATCTTGGTCCTCCCGTCGATTTCTATGCTTGTAGAATTCTGGTAAAAAATATTTTCATATTATTTAAAGTTTTAGATCAGAATTTAAAAACCAAAACCAGCCCCTCTTGTGTCTACTATGTAAATTCCTATGTGGATCATACAAAATACCTTAGCTATCTCTTCTTCCACTCATGATGTGATAGAAACTCATTCAAGTTAATAAACCTAATTTTCTCTAGAAATTCCCCAGAGTCTCATTGTGAATCTGACTTCATAGCTCCCCATACCTCTTCCTAAAAAATAGAGATCGCCGTGCCACTCCGTCCAAAGCACGCTTTGCCTCCAGTGGTTTGCTCTGCCTGTCTTTGTCACACATAGAGTTCTGCTGTAGCAACTCATAAAAGGATCTGTCTTCTGTACCAGCATCCTACCTCAAAGTGATCAAACCTCATGCATTTAATTCATATTTCATATTTCATATCAAAATATGCCCTCCATAGTCACTGACCCCAGCAGTTCCACACCTCCCACCTCGTTTCAGGGACTACAGTATTTCTACAATAGTCTTGACAACCCTTTCAACCCTTGTTTTTAGTTTTCAGAAACTTTGTCGACTTCTTAGTCTCTTTTTTTTTCTCCTTTGACTTACTGTACCATGCAGGGATTTAACCTCCTTTTTCAGGTCATAGTGCTTTAATTTATTGTTTTTTCCTGAAATTATTTACTGAAATTCCAAAGATCACAGATTTCAGCTTTCATTTGTTTTTGTATTTCTTTCATCAGGTTCCTTTTTATTGAACTGGCCATTTGTATTGTCTTTAAGTCAATTATTTCTCAATCAAATCTATAATCTCAAAAGCAAAAATATTTTGTTTCTTCCTTTGCAGTAGTCTGGCTACTAAGGAGAAGTGCAAAAAAACTGTAATCAAAAAACAATTTGCATTTAGTTTCTTTCCAGTTATTGGGACTTTCAGTTGCTTTTGGAAACTCATTTCACTAAAACAAATGTTTTAATTTTAAAGTAAACATTTTGGTTATAAACATGATGCCAAAGAAAACATTTGGTAGTTCTAGGAAGTAACAGATTGAACTGAATTAATAAAATGAATTAGTAACTGGTGATTTTGGAGTGTGTTCTCTTGGAAACATTCAGAGAGTTTAGGAAACTCAATGTTTTGCACTCATACCTATCCTGTTGTTTGAGATGAAGTTCAGCCTTTGTACTTTCATACTCAAAATAGGAAGGCTATCTGAATCAATTACTCAGTTAGCAGAATATTTGTAGGCAGTGAATATTTATCTTATGTTTCTAATTGTTTGTGGACCAGATACACCTTGTAGGCTGCTCCTGATTAAGAAAACATTTTCCAAATCTTACCATATGTATGTAAATTTATTATATATATTAAATATACTATCTGTATATAGTACATACTATACTATCGTGCATAAATTTATATATTATATATATATTTTTGAGATGGAGTCTGGCTCTAACACCTAGGCTGGAGTGCAGTGGCGTGATCTTCGCTCACTGCAACCTCCACCTCCCGGGTTCAAGGGATTTTCCTGCCTCAGCCTCTAGAGTAGCTAGGATCACAGGTGCATGCCACTACCTGGCTAATTTTCATATTTTTAGTGGAGACGGGGCTTCACCACGTTGACCAGGCTGGTCTCAAACTCCTGAGCTCAGGTGATCCGCCCATTTCAGCCTCCCAAAGTGCTGGGATTACAGGGTGAGCCACGACGCCCGGCTGCCATATTTTTTTTGAATCAAGGCTAATCTTCTTTCTCATATTAAATATGCATATACTCACCACCGATTATCTGACATAAACGTAAGAAAAATATTACATCTGATATTCAAGTCTGAACATTTATGTAATTATTAATGGGCTAAAAAGGCAGTTTCCAGGCCAACGTGGGCGGATTACGAGGTCAGGAGATCCAGACCATCCCAGCTAACACGACGAAACCCCGTCTCTACTTAAAATACAAAAAATTAGCCGTGCGTGGTGGCGGGCGCCTTTAGTCCCAGCTACTCGGGAGGCTCTGCCAGGAGAATGGCGTGAACCCGGGAGCGGAGATTGCAGTGAGCCAAGATCGCGCCACTGCACTCCAGCCTGGGCTACAGAGCGAGACTCCGTCTCAAAAAAACAAAATAAAACGAAAAAAAAAAAAAAGCGTTTTCCAAATTTATAATCCTACTCTAAATAATATATATATTTCAAATGTATTATTTATGGAGGGGCAAAAGTAAGGTATTAAGAGAATATTGGTTTGATTATCCATTTGCTGTGACTCTGTACCTTTATTTAAGACATGCTCCATGCCCAGGAAGGTTTTGTCAAATAGTGATCTGCAAACACAATACATGAATGGGACAACGGAATAAGTAACTTACTGACACTGACCATCCACGCGCACTTGGCAGGTTGATGAATATAGTTGTTCTACTCTCACGGTGGGAATCTATGACTCTGAAGCCTTGAGGTCTAGGGAAAGGTTTCAGAAGCCAAAGACGAATCAGTCATAGGATCACAGAACGAAAATGTGCGGTTCCTAGACACAAGTGCACTTAAATAATTTCGAAGTTTGTTCATCTGAACTGCTGGTCTAAGTCTTCATCCACTGGTCTCCAGCCTTGCTTTCCTCTTGCTTATTTCTGCTAAATTGCTCACATCTTGACAATGACTTTCACAGTAAGCCCCCACCTGTTCTAGTTGTCATCAAATCTATTTGTGAATACTCACCTTTCCTCATAGACTGCTGCAGCTTTCAGATGTCTACCTGAGAGTATTTGGAGGAAAAGGCAGTGCGTCCCTTAGGTGTGTTTTGTGTTGGAGATAGCCTTACCTTGGTATTTTTTTGTAAGGTCTCTTTCAGAGTGTGCTATCAGAGAGGTTAGTGAGTCTGGTTCTGGTTACTAGTTTGAACATGTGAGTTTCATATAGTGGTGCATTTCTAAAAATACTTAGGTAGGAAGTCTTTTTACTTCCTATTTTATTCCTTACTTTATAGCTTTGTGAATCTGAAACAAACCTCTACAGGAAGGTCTCCAATAGAAGAGGCTGAAATGGGGACTGTCTTGGCAATCATTGCATAACTGGCTACACCCCTAGCTAATTCCAGAGAACCCGATGACATCATTGATGGAAACTCAAGGATCATGGTCTTTTCAAAGGAAATTGGTGTGACTATTGCATTGTTGCTGTTTTAGTTAAATGAAGAATAGTTTTCTAATGGGCATAAATGTGGCTGGAAATTGCCTATTAAAATGTATTTGTCTATAAATATTTTTCGTAACATGTTTTTCTCTAAGTAGGGCTCACTGATAGAATTTAGTACAAAAAGTACCAAAACTATCAAAACAACGTAAAGGTACAGGAAAAGCTATTGCCTCATTAAAGGACACAAATAATAATAAAATAAAGTTATAGGAAAGGGGCATTGGCCTCATTTATTTTTTCATTCATTATTAAATTACTTGGTTACTTATTTGCTTGCCTCATTAGAACCAGCCTTTTTCCAGAAAGGACTTAAAAGAAACGCAAATGATTGTAATCTAATCTGTGTGCAGGATTGGAATCTTGATGATTCTGAGATAGGGGTTTGATGCTTCTCTGAAATGAAACTTTAGGAAGACAAGACCCTTAAAATTGGACTTAGAAATTATAGCTGGACCTAGCCATATCTGCCCTAGTCACTTCATGATTTCAGTCCCTGCTTTGCTTCCTAGTGTGGGGAAAACATTGTGAAATCTTCGTTGTGAAGACTAATTAAACAATACATGTATAGAAAGTTTGAACTCTGAAATATGTGTTATACATGCAAAGCATTTTCAGGGAAGAGTCCTTTTCTTCACATTCTCCAGGAGTAAAAGGAGAGTGGAAATATGCTTGTCAGAAAGAGTAAAACTGCTATAAAAATTACAATGTTCAAACTGGACGAGGAATAGATTTCCATATTTATTGAGTAAGGGGAGAGCAGGCCTGGAAACGGAGGGAATACCAACTAGATGAAATGTGGCATCTGGGACAAGTAGATTAAAATGATTCCCAGCCCCAGGAAAAACCCACTAAAAACAACTGCTTTTTACTCTATCTCATTACTGAGTGAGTCACCTCGGTTTTGAAATGGCACAGAGTAATCGAAATGATATTTTACCTGTTGGTAAGGATTCATTCAAGCAAGTACATCAGTCACCGAGGTACAAAATGCTAAAGTATATTTTTCATGATGGAAAAGATGACCAGCATATGAAGGGATGGATCTGATTTCTCTCCCCCAATTCATATTTTTATAACACAAAATGAACACATCTATTTTTCCATTTTGGAGGTAATCACTTTTGTGTGTATTTCTCACTTTATTGTTCAAATCATGCTTTTTCAGTTGTCTGTGTTATCCAGAGGGGTGGAGAGATCTTGATAAACAGTGCCTGTGTGCTCCATGCATTAGCTCAATTTGATATAAATAATAAGTAACATTCATAGTGACATGAAAATGAAACAAGATGATTGTCGTTTTGCAATCTCTATTTTGCTTTTTAGGGCATTATAGTTCATTGAGTGTTTGCGGTTAGCCGTCTTAAGAATAAAATCAAAAGAAATTTGGGATTCATAAGCAGAAAATCAGAAAACGGTTTTGTCTTTGGGAAACTGAAATAGAAATTTCATCTTTGAGAAGTAAATCTCTAGCCTCTATATTAGGAAGGAGCTACTTGTTGGTATTTAGCTTATGAAATATAAAACAAAACAAACAAACAAAAAAACAAATCACATTAGGGGCTAATTTGGGATTTGTAATAAATGCTATACTCTGAGACTTATATCTCCATTATCATAGCAATTATTCCTCAAGTGAGATTTAAATAAAGTTAGTTGCAGAAGATATTGGTGGCGGTGATATTGGTGATGAAAAGTTAAAAACTTTAAGTAAGCTTTACTTATTATATATACAGAAATAAGGACATGTTCATTGCCACTGACGAGCTCATAGTCTAATAGGGTGGACCACTGTGTGAATACTTTATTGACACTTAGTGTGATATACACAATAATGTAAGACGGATGATACGTGGAAGGAAACCATCATGATATGGAAGAGGATAGATCATGAGAAGGAAGTTGACTGAAGTGACTAGAAAGCTAATAGGGTGCCGTCAGCATTTCGAGTCTTCAGAGCAGTAGGCCACATCCCACCCTGTAAGGTTAGCTGTTCCGACATGACCTTGAATGTGTCGGGGTTGCCGGTGTGGGAACAAGAGTCAGGTGAAGTGGGGAGATGGGCCAACAGCTTTCTCTGAAACAAACAAGTTTCAGGCCATCTCTGAAAGAGTAGGAAAACATTTTAGATATCCTATTTGATTTAATATATATTTAAAATTTTATGGCATTACTTTATACGTATGCTGTTATCTTTATAACACAGTTCTATCATAGAACTTCTGCCATTGGGTATCATTAGGAAATTACCAGTCACGCAGGACAGAAATTCAGTATTCTGGACAGTAGAACTGTCTACCTCATGGACTTGGAGTTTCCAACAAGTCTAAAGAGATTTAGTCCTTTCTTTAAAAAAAAAAAAAAATGCACACACACACATACACACACACTCTTGGCATTTTGAAAGCTATAGTCTAAATATGGATATATGACCTTACTGATTTTTTCCCTTAATGGAAATGTGTATGTGTTCTAGTCATTCTCACTATGCAAGTTTGAATGGATTCATCTACATTTTTCTCTTCGCAACACTCAGTGATCATTTCTCTGAGTCTGTCTCCTCACTGGATTGTTACACCACTCCATGCAGATTTTTCTACCCTAAAGTCAATACATTACTGACAAACAATCATTTCATATGAGTCTTCACGGAACGACTGGCAAAGTAAGAAAGCTATTTCCAGTTATCCGCTCCTGTACTTTCTGGCTGTTTTAGACCTGGCTCAGGTCACTAGAAACTCTTGATGAATACTGGCAAGAATATGTCGTGGATCTAGGTGAAAATAGACTACCTTCTATTTTTGGAAATTTTTCCCATAGGTAGACCAATTCACAACGTCTTTATGCTACCATGGCAACTGGCCACCCAGCCATTCAGGGAATGCTTTTCTCTGTATTCTGAACAAGGTATGGCAAGATGCCTTTTCCCCTTAGGCCATCATGGAAGATGATGGAAATGCCAGAACCTCTACAATAAACTGAGAATGCAATCCATATAAAAGGATAAAACTAGTGACTCAAGAGTAAAGGTCTATGATCTTAGATTTAAAGGAATGGTCAGGTTTTCCCTCCCTCCCTGCCCTTGATCCCATTCAGAGACTGGAAAGTTGAAAGGCATGGTAGAAGTGAAATATTATTTCATGCCAGAGCCCCATCTAGGTCTTACCTCTGGGTGTTATTACTGTTTTCATTTTCTCTTGCAAGAAAACTCTGGTTTCAACTTGTCTTAAATGTGTTCATTATTTTTCCATAGAAATCTCTGCGATTCCTGCCCTTGTGGATGAGAAAGACTTTTCCCAGTCTGACACAATGATTCCTATACTAGAGTTTGGAACAGCCTGTGCTTACTTGACAGGTTCATCCCTCTGCCATTCCTGGTGAAATTTTACAGCATCAACTTTATTAATATCCATCAATGTCAGTGAGCCTCTTGAAAAGGGTCCAGCCATAAATATCCCTTGGCCATATACCCCCATCTTTCCAAATAAAATCTAACCTTATATTTGTTATGAAAGTGTAGCTCGAAGACAATGACTCTAGACCTCTCTTATGTAGAGATTCTGGAGTCCTCATTGCTGGGAAACCCTTCACTGTTCTGTCCATCCCCAGAACAGGACAGTTACTCTTCCCAGTTCAGGTTCTAGTCTATCAGCTTAGTTCCTGTTCTCTGTCTTGGTGGCATGCCAATTCTCAGGCCATCTATAGAAAGAGATGTTGGGCCTTCCCTGAGCGCAATGACTGAGCCATTGCTGGACACAGGTCCCATGTTCTGTCACTTCCTCTGTTCTCAGACTTTTTTCTTTACATGGGTATCCAGGGAGAGCTCATCCTAATCTCCATTGCTGGGATTTCACAAAATGAAAATACCTTAAATATGCAACAGTGTTAGCAAATGAACAGCAACATAGAAAAATCATTTCTTCCCCTTTTTTGTCTCCATCTTCAAACTTTAATTTGTAAGTAAAGAAGAGAATTGATGTGAAAAATGTTTAAGTGACAAGAGTTCTGTATAGTTGGTTTCAAAAAAAGTTAGGCAATGCTTAATTCTAAAAATGCAATTTTTGCTTAGCAGAAAGTTTTTGTAACTTACATAAGCATGATTGATTAAGATATGGTGTATTTTTTTTCATGAGAGGAGACTACTGCTGTTCTCTGTAGAAGGCTAATTAGTGCCAAAGAATTTTAATGTAAGTTCAGAAGTTGACAGAGTATAGTTGACCGTGAACCCATACAGGAGAAAGAAAGAGTTGGGCTGCCCAAAGCAAAAAATAAAGTTGGGCACCTAAAATGTGCATGTGGTTTTAAAAGAAAAATTCATCTGGAAATAACTGGATAGGAGTGGGTTGTGTACTGAGGAGGCAGATATCCTGTGCCTATATAAGGAAAAAAAATAAATCTGTACATTATTATTTCCATTTTTGAAATCACTGATGTATTTCTATGTGTAGCAACCATTTGTGTGCCTTGACTGACCAAGACATAAGGGGAGAAGATCACGTGGCTGCCTCGTGCCTGTCAGTTAACCACTAAGCAGCTTGCCCATTAGAATTCTTGTAGACTTAGACCTCTGTGTTTTAAGTTCTTTCTCAGTTGCAGCCTCTGCTTATTCCCCTTCGTCTTGCTTTCATTTCATTTCAGAAAACAACTATTTTTACATAAACTACAAAGTCACAGCCAGCAGCATGTGCAGCAGAGACAGATAGCCTGAGGTTGCCCAGGGACTTTTCATTTTATCTTTGCGCAGACCCAGCACGGCCTGCCAGGTAAAACTAGTGTAACGAGGACTCTGGCGTCTCCACCACGCGTCAGCCCTGCCGAGGCCAAGATGCGCACGCTGATAACGCGGGCTGCCTGACAGCCAGGGGAGATTCTGTAAATCATGCTGCTCCCATTGATTACAGTTGGGAAGAGCATTAACCCTCCTTTGCCCCGAGATACGCTGTCTCCACAAGTGTTTGTAACATCAACATGTTACGGGAGCTTTTGGAAGATGAATTCATTGCTAGACAGAAGACCCCTTCTCAAAATAAAGAAATGCCAACAAGCCTGAGTATTGTCTGGCACATTTCTTTGAAACCATTTTTACAGTCACACATCTCGTTTTTGTTTCATATTACCAGGGACAGAGAGCTGCTTTGAAATCCATTGATTTCGGTCTGAGTGGTGATGAACATTTTTTAAAAGCCTATTGGAGAAGATACACTTTTTAAAGGAGAAGATAGGCTTTTTAACTAGCTTTTATGGTCGAGAAAAAGTTCTGAGGACCGAAGCGATCCGGCCGATTGTTTTAGGTAACAATTTCCTCCTGGAACTTACGATAGTTTCCCTTTCAATTAATCTGCTGTACATTTTGGGTCTGTATAGGCACTGTTGAGTTTTCTTAGGTAGTACTGTCACTTTGGAAAATCAGACTTCTAGTGCTCGAGGGAGAAAGTGAGTCACTCTTTCTAGCTCGAAGACCAATGCTCAATTTTCTTCTTAATCCTGTCCTAAATGAGCAGATTCCTTCAGCTTCACTAAATAGGATAATTTGAATTGCACGGTTGTGAGCTATTTTTATCATCACCACAATGTGTGTTTGTCAGCACATGTTTCTGGTTGTTTACCCACCATGGGGTGGTGGGACCACGGGGTAGTGGTGATGATGTGGAGTCTGGGACCTTCTGCCTGAGTTTGAGCCTAGCTGTACACTTCCTTTCTGCCTCAGTTTTCTTCATCTGTAAAATTTCATATTATTCTTATAAGGCTTACAAAGATTAATTAACATAGGCAAAGCACTTAGAAGAGTGCTCAATTTTGTAAGTGCTCAATACATGTTACATTTAAACAAAATGAAACCTCTGGACAAAGGAACTGTTTTTGAGGAGCTAAAGGGGATAAAATACAACATTTGCTCTGAAGGAAATGGATAAGGGACACATTTAGCCTAACTGTGGCCCTCATTGTGGGAGCAAAAGATGGAAGGATGCCCTCAGCACCCAGGTAGGTGAGTGCCTGCCCTGATTCTGTTGTCACAGGCTGACTTGCTGACCAGCACAGAGATTCCTAACAATGAGCAGCACGTGCATGCAAACCTGCAGACCTCTGGGATGCTTGCTGCGGGCTCCCTCATCCTAGCGCTCTCCCCTTCTCTCCTGTTCCACATTAATTCTGTACTGTAGAATTTTGGTGTTGATGGTGGTAACCAATAGCCACTTCAGTATCCTTCAAGTATGACATGTAGAGGAAACCTTGTTGGGAAAAGAGAGGAGTACTTTCTGTCCTCTGTTTAAGTTTCTTTTGGTTGTAAGTAACAGAAACCAACTCTGGTTAGCTCTAGCCAAAAAAAACAAAAAAAACAAAAAACAAAAAAAAACAAAAAAAAAAAAACATCAAAAGCAAAAACAAAGAAGCTTTGGTAGAAGGATACTAGAGTATTTCATGCTATCCAGGGATTGAAAAGCCAAGTCTCAGCAGGACAATTGAACCTTGAGGCCACCATAGCATGGTTAAAAACATGGACTCTAGAGTCAAATCTCATCTGAATTCTATCCCAGCTCCTTACCTTGCTATCTGTGTGATCACAGACAATTCTTGACCTGCCCTGTGCCTCAGTTTTGTCATCTGAAGAATGGTGATTCATAATACCCACCTTATAGTGTGGTTATGTGAATTAAAAGAGAGAGTATTTGAAAGGGCTTGAGACAGTGGGATATAGTAAGTATTGCATGAAGGCTGGTTAAATTAGAAGTGTGGGCAATCTTGCGCCCTCCCAGAGGAGCACAACCATTGCTGGGATACAGCTCTGAGGACTTTGTGTCTCTGGAGTGATTCGATTGACCCAACCTGTGTCTGACCTCAATTATGGATCAAGATGATGTTGGTTGTCATGAGGTGTGAATAGGGCTTCTTTGGACCAGTCTGTCAACTGGAGCCAGGTCACAGGGGACAGTGTCCTAAGCGAAGGCTTTGGTTATGAGCCTCTCAGGCAAAATGGGCTTTCACTCTTTTTAGTTCAAAAGGAAGAGTGGTCATTGGAACATTTCGTTTGAAAATAGCTTATATTAATAACTAACACATTGTCAAATACAGCTAATTGGAGGACACTTAATTTTTTTCTGTAGAAATACCAAGCCTCTTAAAACTCTAATATTTGAAGAACTTAATGAGATGCAAGTGAAATAGCATATGGTCTTTTGCTAACACTAAAGGAAAAACAATTACTCAAGCAGACATGTAGCTCTTAGTTAATGAGAACAAAGCAAGGCAAAATGTGTAAAGCTGTTGAAAAAACACACCAAATACTGGACACATCACTGGATAGAGGAATGCACCCTTCTCTCATGGATACTCTGCATCTCAATATCCGGTTGATCTCCTGGAAGGTACAGGCTTATGGTGAAAAGGACACTTTATAACACCATGCACTAAATATAGCCAAAAGAGTTTATGTTTTCTAAAGTTTCTTTCTTAAATGGAGTCTCGCTGTCACCCAGGCTGGAGTGCAGTGGCGTGATCTTGGCTCACTGCAACCTCCACCTCATAGGTTCAAGCGATTCTCCTGCCTCAGCCTCCCAAGTAGCTGGGATTATAGGTGCATTATAGGCACCACACCCGGCTGATTTTTGTATTTTTAGTAGAGACAGGGTTTTGCCATGTTCGCCAGGCTGGTTTCAAACTCCTGACCTCAGCTGATCCACCTGCCTCGGCCCCCCAAAGTGCTGGGATTACAGGCATGAGCCACTGCACCCAACCTAAAGTTTTGTAATTGTGAGATGATCTCTGCCAGGTTCTTGGAGGAGAAAAATTTTATTTCTATCATACATGTCAAAAAATCTAGTGAGCAAGCAAGGGAATAAATGATTTCCTTGTTGTCTTGGGAGTTTTGCCCTCTGCCTCTTTCTCCAAGTCTCACAGTTGCAGAAAAAGACCAACTACCTGACCGTTGGTTTGGCTCTAGGCATGTACACCACCAGTCAAGTAAGTCTGGGAAATACTGTATGAAATAACACACCTCACTTCAACTCAGATTTCCAGTGCACATTGGCATATTGGAGGTTGAGAAGTCCTGTAGTAAGCTTTATTATTATTACATTATTATTTCCAGTTATTTTCTCAGACTTTCCAAAGCTTGTTGGCCGATTGAGCCCATTTTATCAGAATAACTCTTAATATCCAAAACCCTTGTTTTTGTGAGTCATAGTTTGAGAATTGCCCATCTTGATTAATAAATGTGACTTGTTAATAACACTTTTTAATCTGTCCTAGTTTCATCATGACTTAGCTCAGGGGTTGGCACCGTTTTCCTGTAAAGGACCAGCTAGTAAATGCTTTTGGTTTTGCAGGCCAGGTAGTTGATGTGGCAAATATTCAACTCTGCCATTGTATCAGCAAACGGCTATAGACATACAGAAATGAAAGAATGTGGCTGTTTTGCCCAAAAGCTATGTTTATAAAAGCAGGCAGCAGACCAGGTCTGGCCTATGACCATTAGTTTATAGACCCTAACTTAGATGAATAGACCCATTAATAAAACCTATTTTTATGTGCAGAAACCTGTGGTTTTTTGGCAGCCTTGTTCATTCTTTTGAGTTTTTAATAGTTGTGTCCTTCCAGTCTTCGCAATGGTGAAATTGTGACTTTAGTTCATCATTTAAAGTTACATGTGACTGTTCATCCAATGTTTACTTTATAGATAGTATTTTTTGATCTAAAGTTTGCATTTACCTGCTATTATTAATCAAACTGCAAAACGGTAACGGACTCGCTTAGACCCTGGGGGTCAGAAGACCTGGGTTGGATTCCTGTATTACTTTCAACTAGTTATGTCATTTAAGCCAGCCTCTTGTCTCAAAGCCTTAATTTCCATATCTCTCAAAGGAAATGCTTCAGAAGAAGTCCCCACCAACACTTGGGGGTGGGGAAACACCCAGAGTGTGTGTGAGATGAGAGGTGAATCTGCCAGCCTCACTTCCAATGCCTCTATTAATGTGAGCCTGATGCAGGACTGACCAGGATCCTGCTGGTTAAAGAAACTTACTAAGTACCCCACAGTTAGGTGCTAAACACCAGGCACTACTTCATCTGGCCCCAGCCTGGAGGCCTTAGCTATCAAGGATAATTCTGGCTTTTCATGTCATTGACGTTAAAACTGATTGAGAACTGAGTTCCAGTGGCCTACTCCTCCCCAGATTTTCAAGGACTCTTCTAGCTCCAATCAGAATTAGTACTTCCATTTATTTTCTGTTCCACTTTTTCACTCTTCATCGATTTATAATGTACCTTCAAAGTTGGTACTTGTGCCATCTATATTACAAATGAAGGGCTAACAACGCAAATTCTACTCCATGTCTTGACCAAAACCAAAAAAAGAGATGCAAAAAAGGTTTATTTCCTAGCATGCCATTTCTCTGAGGGAGTGGCATCTGTTGTCCCTGCATTTGGCCGCCTGCCTTTGCTTCCTTTCTCCTCACAGTGCTGAGGGGAAGGCTGGTGTGTGACAATTGGCATTCTGTTACTGCATGTCCCCGAAAGGCAAGTGCCTCCTTGGTTTGGTCTTCAAGTGCATCTGGAACACTAAGGGAAAATCGCGTTGTTATGCAAATTTAGGGATTTTCTAGGGTCAAATAACTACCCCCAATTTCTGCGTTAGGCACTAACTGGAGAGTCTCATTGCTACAGAAAAGGAATCTCTTCTGGACTACAGCCTGTCCTCAATTTCTCCAAACATGTGCAAATATACTGATGCTAAGCTCTAGGCCTCTCAGAGAAAGTAATGAAATTCAAAGTAGATGTTTCTGATTTAGGCTTTACTCTCCTTTCCATGTTAACACCTAGGCCTCACTTCTCCACAGCAGGATGAGACAGGACGGAAGCCCAAAGGCTGCAGGAAGCTTGCTTCTCTCTATTTTTTATTCAGCCCTTTTTCTGTCTTAATATGTCTTTTCTCTCTCTACTCAAGTCAGCCAGTGAGTATATCGTTTATCGGCTAATAAGTTGTCTGACAAGATAGTCACTTTGTACCTAATTGTTCGGTTTATTTATGTATTATTGATGAGCCCAGACTTGAACTCTGATTCCCTTGGAGGCTACTTGATAAATCTCTTGGCTAATCCTGAAACACTGAATTACCTGCTGGAGCACAATATGTGACATTGCTTTTACTTTGAATTCCTAAAAGGCCCTGGATATACATTTCGATGTCTGGGTTTAACAGTAAGAAATAAAATAGGATACATAATTCAAATTGCTCTTCGAGCTTAAATAAAAAAAGATATAAAACACATCCCTCCAATCACTTCCTGACTCTGGAGGCTTCTTCGATCCACATTGCTTAGAGTTATTTTGAACTGCATGAACTCAGTACCAGGTGGTAATCTTACTTGCTTTTCCGTGGCTTCAGTTGCAAGCAATGGAATTGCATACCATTGCAAACTGAGTTTGCGGACTGGGAGTCTATATTCTATTTCTAAATCCTGTGGCAGTTTTCAGTAGCTACCGTGAGACACCAGCACTCAGCTCTAAGTACCATGAAGGTTTTCCTCCTCTTTTGAAAGGCGTCCTGTGATTAGCAGAACCATGAGTACTTCCCTAAGTGCCCTCTCTGTCCTGTCTGTTTCTCCATCAGTAAATTTAAGTGATGACCTTAAGTACTATGTATTGAAAGAGTAGTGAGGATTTTTAAATGAGTTTATGAAAGTGTACTCAGACTAGAACATGCCATTTATTATTGTAAGGATTAATATTTGAACAATAATCAGAGCACATAAATTATAGATCAACAGTGAGAATTTTTTGCTCGTTATGAGATTTATTACTATTGATGGACCCTTATAAGGCCCTTGGTGCTCTTGCAAGATGAAGAAATGGAGGTTTTAAAAATGGGAGGTTTCTTGCAAATTTCCGATTCGCCCATACCTGGTAAAGCCCAAAGTGTAGGGAATCATTTCATAAGACACTAGGACACCATTAACCAATTCACAGAAATACAAGAAGAAAGAGATCTGTGTTCAGCTGATCATTTACCACTAAGCAGATAATTTGTCAGCAAATGTTTACTAGTACTGCCTTTATTTAACATTTTGATATTTTGTTAAATTTTTAAATTTTAAAAATTGTGGCAAAATACACATAACATAAAATTTGCCATCCTAACCATTTTAAGTGTGCAATTCAGTGTGTCACATATATTCACCCTGTTGTGTAACCTGTCTCCAGTAAGCGTTTCATCTTATAAAACTGAAAGCCTGTACCCATCAAACAATGACTCCCCATTCCCTTCTCTCCCTCATAGCCCCTGACAACTGCCATTCTACTTTCTGTCTGTATAAATGTTGACTACTCTAGGTGCCTCATGCAAGTGGAATCATACAGTATTTGTCTTTTATTTTTTATTTCCTGTGTCTGGCTTATTTCACTTACCATAGTGTTCTCAAGGTTCATCCAAATTGTAGCATGTGTTAGAATTTCCTTTTGAAGGCTGAGTAATATTCCCTTGTGTATATGCTACCTTTTTTTTAATCCACTCATCAGTTGTTGGATATTTGAGTTGCTTCCACCTTTTGGCTATTGTGAATAATGCCACTATGGACGTGAGTATAATATTTATGTGTATATTATATAGATAGAAGATATAGATCTATATCTATATAGACTATGGACGTGAGTATAATATATATGTATATTATATAGATAGATAATTATAACATATATGGATAGAATATATATAGCTGTATAATAGAAGATATATATCTATATAATATATAACTATCTATATAAAAAAATATATATATAAAACACTCATGCCCATAGTCTATATAGACTCAGTTTTCAATTCTTTTGATTATATACCCAGAGGTTGAATTGCTAGGTCATATGGTAATTCTGTTTAATTTTTTGAGAAACTGCCGTCGTGTTTTCTACAGCAGTTGCACCGTCTTACATGCCCACCAATAATGCACAAGGGTTCCAATTTCTCCACATCCTTATTTTCTGGGATTTTTTTAAGTCAATTTTTATAATAGCCATCCGAACAGGTGTGAAGGGATATCTCCTAGTGGTTATGATTTCTATTTCCCTAACAATAAGTGATGTTGAACGTCTTTTCATGTGCTATTGGCCATTTATATATCCTCTTTGGAGATGCATCTATTCAAGTTCTTTACCCATTTTCTACTCAGGTTGCTTGTTTTTGTTGTTGATTTGATGGCTTTCTTTGTATATCCTGAATATTAACCCTTTCTCAGCTTTATATGATTTACAAATATTTTCTCCTATTCTGTGGGTTGCCCTTTCAATCTGTTGTATGTTTTAGTGCATAGAAAGTTTTAATTTCGATGTAGCCCCATTTATCTATTTTCTCTTTTGTTCCCTGTGTTCTTGGAGTCATTCCCAAGAAATCATTGCCAGATCCAATATCATAAAGCTTTTATCCATCAGATGGATTTTTTACATTCGTTTAAAAAATATGGTCCTGAAATATCGTTTATCTTGACTAGTCAGTTCTTTACCTTAAGTTTTTCTCCTCAGGCAAATATGCCTCACCCTGGTACAGGCTCTGGATTTCAGGGACACATATGGAATAAACCAAGTCATTCATTTGCAGTGAAGGGAGCTTTTCAACCTACAGGCCAAATTGCTTCCATGTGTACATTGCAAACCCAAGTGGGAAATTTCTGAAATATATTCACTGCGTCTGATCTTGATGTACCACAGTGTTAGGCTTATCCAACACTTTTTACAGATGAACCTCTACAGGGCAAAAGGGAGGTGATTATTTCACTAGAGAATACACTCAAAAACATACACTGGAGCAAGAATAAAGGGGCACTGAGAAAAATATCACCAAAATTGATTTGGCATTCTAAAGTGGATGGCTTAATTATTTTTATTCATTCGATGTTTATTTGTATGGAGTTCTACAGATTTTCAACAATTGGTTTTAACAACCATCGTAGATGTGTATAAGTTTGACAGTGTCATGATCTCACTTTTACATATGAAGAACTTGAAGGTCAGAAAACTTGTCTCTTTATTCAGATTTCTGTGGCATTTAAGAGGTAGAACATGGATTTGAGCCTAGATGCCAGGGGTTCTTTAAGGGTGGTTCCTGGACCAGCAGCATCAACATCACCTGAGACATGCAAATTCTCAGGCCCCTTTGCTGACCTACTGACTCAAACACATGGAGACAGTCCAGTAATCTGTGTATTAACAAGCCTCCTAGGGGATTCCGCTGCACGTCATGTATGGGAACCACCATTCTACACAATGATGTGTGTATAGGCACTGAACTAGACTCAAGTCCACAGTGTCTGCTGTCAGTGAGTTTATAAGCTAGTAAAGTACACACATGTGCAAACGTTCCAGGCAGACAGTGAAACCGATGTAAGGGTAATACTAATGGAGAATTTTCTGATTCAAAGGAGGGATAAATATCACTCTGGTTTGAGAATCAAGAAAGGCTGCAGAAGAAGGATGGTTAAAATTTGGATATTTGGAGATAAAGTATGACATCACCAACCAGAGGGACCATATGAATAAATGCAGAGAAGAGGGAATGGTGATGTCACAGGGCATGCAGAGCACACTGGTTTGGCTTCACTGAGTGGAGAGCAGATGTCAGAAAGCTTTGGATATCAGAATAAGAAAAATCCATTTTGTTCAACTATCAATGAGAAGCCAGGGTATATTTTTGAGGAGGGGAGAGCTATGATCAAGGCCATAACTTAAGGACATTATTCTCAGAATTATATTGAATGAATTACATTGAGAGGAAGCAGGGATAGAAGAGATCAGTTAAATGATGGCAACAATCTGGACAAAAGCTGAGACCACCATACACTGGCATTGAACTGGTGGGAATGGGTATTTGAGATCTGTAATGCTCAGGACTTGGAATGCAAAGGATAGAGAAGGATTCATAAGATATTTAAATTGAAACTTCAGTGACTAAGGAGTGTGAATCGTGCCATCAGTAAAGATAGAGGACCAGTTTTAGAGGGAAGAAGAGTTGAGCCTTGAACACAGTAACTTGAGATTCTGATAGGTGTCTTTGATGAAGAAGTCCAGTAGGGCATAAGAATGAAAAAATGGAGATAGGCAGAGTAATCCTTCCTGAAAAGATATTTGAGATCTTCTCTGTAGAAGGGTGCTGCTTCCCGAGAAGAGGATGTGTACACCGTTCCTCTGGGGAGAACTCAGGAGTAAGGAAAGGGGTGTGGTGACATAGAAGAATCTGTCTTGAAGACTAGCATGAAAATAAAAGGCTGAGAGATCCAAGTGGGAAGGGCTGGCTGTCAGTTCTGAATGAGGGAAAGAGAATGAGTATAAGGAGTGGAGAAGCCAGCACACAACTTCAAGAGATCAAGAGGCAAGTGAGTGGTTAGAAGTGCGTGCAGAGGCATACCAAGTTACTTTGAGAAGTTCTGTGGTAATGGAAAGGAGAGAGAGAAATTAGTAACTTCAGCGGGTGGTTGAGTACAGAGAAGAGCTATTGGTTGATTGTTTGGGTTTCATTTTATTTTGTTTTGTTTTGTTTGTAAGGATAAAGGAGACTTTGAGCCTTTTTGTAGGCTTCAGGGGGTGATGAAAGATGAGAAATGACAGATGGGGCAAGTTACCAGAAGGGATACAGTTGAGATTCCAAGGGAAGGATTATTCTTAAGAAGGGAGAAAAATATATCTCTGAAGCCAAAAGGAAAGAAGAAAGAAAGAGTTCAGTTTCAACTAAAAATTTGGAGATGAAGAGGAGGAGAATTAAGGGAGCTTCTTCGGGTGGACTTTTCTGTGCAGTAAGAGAAAAGGTGATCATTAGAGAAGGTGATAAGGGATTGAGTATTAGAAGATCAGAAAAAATGTTTGGAAGAGGTAAGGTGGAAAATGTGACGGAAACTCAATGGGAAAGATGAGCAGTAAAACTAGGGCCTAGATAAGACAGAAAGCATTATTGTATAGTGGAATTAATCAGATAAATTTCATGATTATTTCTGGCAATATTATGTGATTTTGAAGCAGGGACTAAAGAAAGTGAGAGAGTGGGACTTCCCCAGACCAGGCGAAGGTTATGGTTAAGGGTAAGGCAATGGAGGGAAAAGAAAAAAAGAAAACCATCAAAGATGTCAAAATAAAGAGACTTGTAGAAAAAGCTTTCTTGAAGTGATGAATTCTGAAATCTAGTCTACGTCTTCTTGGAGACAGTGGAACAATGACTAGAGAGAGGTAGAGGGATTAAAGGTAACTGGGAAGGAAGATGGAAGACTCAAGAGAATTAAAGAATGGAAGATGTGGGAGGGTAGGAAGTTCTAGTCAGAGCCAGGAATTTTGCAATCTGATATCCACAGAGGTTAGTTCTATGTGGTAACTAGTTCACATTACTCCCAGTGCCTACAGGAAGTTGAAATGCAGTCATTAGTTAAAACTGAAGCAACAACAAAAAAGTGAAGCTAATTTGGAAAAGATCTGCAACAGAAATAAAAAAATCAGGAAAGATAATAAACAGAGGGAATAAAGTTGGAGGTGCCCTAGAAAATGAGAGATGACAACAGTTAGGAGAGAGAAAATGTGGGATAAGCAGATGATGTAGACTCCAAAGAGGAATAATTGAGAATGGCAGTGGAATGATGCTCTGGCAGGAGCCAGTTCTCACCTGTACCTCTTGACCTGTGAGATGGGGGAGTGGTAAGGATTATCTACACTGGAAAGGTGGAAACACCTTCAAAAAAGATTTAAGTTTTGTTTATAATTAAGAAAGAGTGGGTAGATTTGAAGAAGGGCAGATCCAAATGGAGTGGGCCGCATTAGCAGTTCTAAGACCTTTGAGGGCAGGGACCACATTGCCTTGGTTTTTTCTTTCCCTCTGTACTTTGTAGGAATATGCCTGGAACATGGGGGTGGTAACACAAAAATGCTGAATTAATGAGTCAATCAATGAATACATTTAAAAAATGTTCAGGCAATGAGGTAATAAGAGTGGGGAAAGGGATACCTGGAGTATTCTTAGTTTGTACTTGATTTTAAAGAACAAGGTTGAAGGAAACAAAGTTTAGGAGTAGGTTCAAGACACTGTAAACAGAAGAGTAAATCTTAGGTTTTTTTCAGAGTACACCTTCCAGTATTGGACAGATCACTGATAGCAACCTCAGGGCAATGAGAGAACAGGCCAAGCGGCAGCTCCCAGGAGACAACTGATGAGTTCTCTATAGCTCCTGTGTTAGGGAACAGTCCATACAGTGGGAGAGGGGAGAGAAGATGGGCTCTCCCTCCATCAGATTGTCTCTCTCTTCCTCATATTTCTCTGTTCTTGTTCTCAGGCTTTACAACTCAAGAAGCTAATGCTATTGATTTAATAAGGCTGGCCCATCTTTTTAAAATATGCTGTGTTAAGCTATCTAATTACCATGAAATTCCCCTGTGTTCAATGGACAATTAAATAATTTTTTGTTAAATTTACAGAAACATACAACCATTCTCCCAAATCCATTTTTAGAACATTTTCATCATCCCCAAAAGATCCTTCCTGGATCTTTTAAATGATAAAGTTAATGTAAAGATAATAGCTGCATTTGTTGAGTGCTAACTATAGTCTGAGCTCTATCTTAAGCAGTTTGTATGTACCGACTCCTTTAATGCTCACAACGACCCATGAGATAGGCGCTATTGTTTCCCCATTTTACAGAGAGAAAAAGTGAGGCATTGATCACATACATAGTAAGAGGTGGAGTCAGGATTTGAACTCAGCATGCTGGCTCCAAAGCTGCTGCATTTAGCTACCATGTTGTATTACTTTTAATATGTACTGGACATTTGAGAAACAAGATAAAACTCATCATGAGAATCTATATCTTTCTCTGTTTCCCTTTATATCGTCAATATGGAGTGAGAAATATAGCTAGAATGTAAAAATATCCATATATTTACATATATTTCCCTTAAGCAGCTGATTCTGGAAATATTGAAAAATTATGAATAATTTTATACAGAACAGAATGAAGTTGCAGTCTTGGCAGTTATCTGATTAACAAATTAGATCACTGAGACAAAAAAAAAATTCTATTTGTGGGTCTGAAATATCTGGTGAGGCTGGACAGCCGTCCACATTCATCACATTAACAGGATAATTGCCAAGTCTTTACTCTCGTTTGTTCTATATCAACATAGCCTGAAACACAAATGGAATTTTTATCCAAATGATATAAATTTAGTCACTTGCAAACATTCCTGGTCACTAACCTAGAAAGACTATTGGGGATATTTGGAAATGTTCCCAGAAATGCAATTTGAGTATGGAACAGCACAAGAAGTGTAATTGTGGCATTGCCTCTTTATGAAATCAACTACTGACATTTTAATCCATGTAAAATTCTGTATCTACTTACAGATATTTCTGGAAAGGTATCATGTCAAATGAGCAGAGTATTAAATAGGCATATCATTTTCTGTAACCCTTCCCTAATGTTAATTTAAGAAAAATCCAATTAATACTCAGTATGGTAGGGACTACAAGTAGGATTTTAGGCTATAGGCTCTATTTTTAGCAATAGCACTTTTTGGAGGTAGATATAGGCAGCCTTGGCTGAAAAGAATCCTCTTAGCATTAATTGTGTACCCCAAAAAATACTTTAAAAAACTAAAAACCACAAGCATAACTCCTTTTCTGTATGACACTACAGTGGTGGATACATGTCATTGTACATTTGCTGGAATCCACAAAATGTACAATACCAAGAGGGAACCCTAATTAATGTAAACTACAGACTGTGGGTGATAATGGTGTATCAGTGTAGCTTCATCAGTTGTAACAAATGGACCACCATGTTTATAGTCGGGGAGGTAGTGCATGTGGAGATAGGAGATGTATGGGAACTCTGTACATTTTGCTCAGTTTTGCTGTGTACCTAAAGTTGCTCTTAAAGTGTAGATTTTTTAAAAGCTAACCAATATACTATTTTAAAAATGAAACCCATTAATGCATACTTTTCCATCTGGGAATATGTTTAAATACTTAAAACATTAGATTCCTTATGTTGTCTAAGATGGTCTAAGACCACTCTGCGTGCATATTCCTTGCAAAGGTGGGTCCCAGAAGCATATGAAGAGTCTGTCATTTCAAGGTTTGGAAAGAACCCAAATGAACTCCTCCCAGATGTCTGCCTTATGCAGATTTTTTCCTCTCAACATTTCTAATTTGCTGACATTGTCTTGTAATTCCAGGCCAACTGAAGTGGCCCTAGACTTCCGTTTCTCAAGGTTATTCACCTGGGAGACCATGTACTTTGTGAATTTCCTGGGACCATCTAAGATCCCAGGCAGATCCCCTTGGCCTTTCCACTCTTTCCTGAGACACTTCCCCCATGCCTACCCTGTTGAGAAAATAAAACTCATAATGTTATTAACCCATTAAATCGCAGTTGGGACGCAAATATAGACATACCCCCACTTTATTGCACCTCACTTTATTGCACTTCATAGGTGTTGTGTTTTTTACACATTGACGGTTTGTGGCTACCCTGCATTAAGCAAGAGTCTTTTAGCACCATTTTCTAACACCATGTGCTCACTCTGGTCTCTGTGTCACATTTCGGCAATTCACACATTTCAAACTTTTTATTATTATTACATCTGTCATGGTGATCTGTGATTAGTGGTCTTTGATGTTATTAATGTAATTGTTTTGGGGTGTCATGAACTGCACCCATATAAGACAATGAACTTAATTGATAAATGTGTGTATTCTGACCACTCCACTGACTGGTCGCTCCCCTATTTCTCCCCCTCTCCTGAGACCTCCCTATTTTCTGAGTCATAACAAAATTAAAATTAGGCCAATTAATAGCCCTACAATGGCCTCCAAGTGTTAAACTGAAAGGAAGAGTCTTACATCTCTCATTTTAAATTAAAAAGTAGAAATGATTAAGCTTATAAAGAAGGCATGTAGCAAGCCAAGCTAGGCCTCTTGTGCCAAATAGCCAGGTTGTGAATGCAAAGGAAAAGTCCTTGAAGGAAATTAAAAGTGCTACTCCAGTGAACACACCAATAATAAGAAAGTGAAACAGCCTTATTGCTGATGTAGAGAAAGTTTTGGTGAGCTGGATAGAAGATCAAAGCAGTCACTGCATTTCCTTAAACCAAGGCCTAATCCAGAGTAAGGCCTTACCTCTCTTCATTTCTATAAAGGTTGAGAGAAGTGAGGAAGCTGCAAAACAAAAGTTGAGGTTGGTTCATGAGGATTAAAGAAAAACATAAGTCATTTTCATAACATAAAAGTGTAAGTTGAAACAGCAAGTGTTGACATAGAAGCTGCAGTAAGTTATTCAGAAGATCTAGCTAAGATCACTGATGAAGGTGGCTACACTGAACAACAGATTTTCAGTATAGACAAAACTACCTTCTATTGGAAGAAGATGCCATCTAAGACTGTGAGAGCTAGAGAGGAGAAGTTGATGCCTGGCTTCAAAGGACAGGCTGACTCCATTGTTAGGGGTTAATGCAGCTGGTGATTTGCAGTTGAAGCCAGTGTTCATTTACCATTCTGAAAATCTAGAGCCCTTAAGAACTATGCTCAGTCTATTCTACCTGGATGACAGTACATCATTTTACAGCATGGTTTGCTGAATATTTTAAGCCCACTGTTGAGACCTACTGCTTAGAAAATGAGATTACTTTCCAACCACCACTAACAAGGCACCCAGTCACCCAAAAGCTCTAGTAGAAATGTACAAGGAGATGAATGTTGTTTTCATGCTGCTAGCATAACATCCATTCTGCAGCCCATGGATCAAGGAGTAAAATTTTGACTTCCAAGTCTTATTATTTCAGGAATACATTTTGTAAGATTATAGCTGCCATAAGTAATGATTCCTTTGATGGACCTGGGAAAGGCAAAGTAAAAGCCTTCTGGAGATGATTTTACCATTCTAGTTGCCATTAAGAACATCCATGATGATTCATGGAAGGTGGTCAAAATATCCACATTAACAGGAGTTTGAAGGACGTTGATTCCAACTCTCATGGGTGACTTTGAGGGATTCAAGACATCTGTAGAAGCAGCAGCTGTAGATGTGGTAGAAATAGCAAGAAAACCAAAATTAGAAGTAGAACGTAAACATGTGACTGAATTGCTGTAATCTTATGATAAAAGTTTAATGGATGAGGAGTCTTCCTATGGATAAGCAAAGAGAGTGGTTTTTTCAGATAGAATCACCATTGGTGAAAATGCTGTGAACATTGTTGAAATAACAACAAAATATTTAGAATATTACATAAACTTAGTTGATAAAGCAGCAGTAGGATTTGGGAGAATTGACTCCAATTTTGACGTTCTACTGTATGTAGGTAACATGCTATCAAACAGCGTCACATGCTGCAGAGAAATATTTCATGAAAGAAAGAGTCAGTTGATGTGGCAAACTTCTTTTTTTTTTTTTTTTTTATGAGACAGAGTCTCACTCTGTTGCCAGGCTGGAGTGCAGTGGCGCAATCCCAGCTCACTGCAACGTCCGCATCCCAGGTTCAAGCGATTCTCCTGCCTCAACCTCCCAAGGAGCTGGGACTACAAGCACACGCCATCACGCCCAGCTAATTTTTGTATTTTTAGTAGAGACGGGGTTTCACCATGTTGGCCAGGATGATCTCGATCTCTTGACCTTGTGATCCACCTGCCTCGGCCACCCAAAGTGCTGGGATTACAGGAGTGAGCCACCGCGCCTGGCCTATTGTCTTATTTTAAGAAATTGCCACACCTATCCCAGCCTTCAGCAGCCACCACCCTTGATCATTCAGCAGCCATCAACAGTGAGGCAAGACCCTCCACCAGCAAAAAGATTATGACTTGCTGAAGGCTCAGGTGATTATCATCATTTCTTAGCAATAATACATGTTTTATTTAAGGTATGCACATTTTTAGACATAATTCTACTGCACACTTAATAGACTGTAGTATAGTGTAAATATAACTTGTATGTGGACTGACAAAGTAAAAAAGTTTGTGTGATTTGCTCTATTTTGATATTTGCTTTATTGTGATGGTCTAGAACAAAACCCACAATATGTCCTAGATATACCTGTATACTTCTTAAAAAGTATGAAATACATTCCAAATTGAGGACTTAATTAGTTTACTTGCTTTTCTAGAAAAGAACCTGGTCATAGACTCCCCTTTGTTAGAAAAATTGAAGCGATGACTTTAAATTGCTCTAAAGTAGTGTCAATCTCCCTTCTCTCTCTTTCTCCGTGTGTGTATATATATATGTATCACACACACATATACATACGTATACACACTTATCTATATACACACATATATATACATATACACTTCTATGTAAGTATATATAATAATATATCTGTAAAATCTATATAGAGATAAACAAATTATAATCTGTGTATATATAACATTATATATATATATTTATATCTGAACAATTTATAATTCCTACCTGCTATCTAGTAAGACTACTTAAAAAATAATGCATATGATGAATTAGATATAACTACTTTGTGTACCTATGAAGAATTGCCCTTTTTACACAGATAACATCTTGTGTAGATACTCACTTGTCCTAAGAACTGCATGGATTATAGTAGTGAAATTTCAATTCCATTTATAAAATTAATAGTGCCATCTACTCAGAATACTAATGATTTTAATGAAGATGCAGCATCTTGCAAACAAATAATTAGTTTTTCACATGAAAGGATAAATAGAATCCTAATTAACAAATCGGTAATTTTTCTTAGAGCTTTTAGGTTTTAACCATGACAAGTGGCAGTTTTTATGTGTAGTTTGAAGAATTTATTTTGTTATACTGTAGTCACCCAGAGTAATTATAACTCCAAAGTTTGTGTAATACAGTGTATGTTTATTTTGAGTTAATAGAGTTGTAAGCCTGAGAAAATCAAGGCTCTTTGATTCTTCTTTTGAACACCACACCCAAACACCGGGAATAGTGCTATAGGCCCTAGAAGAGTTGGGTAATTATAGCACATTGTACAAATTACCTAGTCCATATCTAAGTGATTCTTTAAAAATATATAGACTTATTGCCTGATTTAGAATTTGAGCTATCTTTATTCCTAAGTGAATCATTTCATTGTTGACCTCATCTCTCAACTCACAGTTTGTCACTTAAATGACCAAAACCACAAACTCAACCCATGCTATAGACAAGGGTTTCTCAACAGCAGCACTGTTGAGAGGCTGGATCATTCTTTTCTACAGGGGCTGGGCAGTGTAGAGTGTGTGGAAGCATCCCTGGCCTCTATCCAATAGATGCCAGAAGCATCCCTCAGTCATAACAATCAAAAATACCACCAGACATTGTCAAATGTTAAATGCCCTCCCCAGGCTGGGGTAAAATCACTCCCATTTGAAAACCACTTCCAGCCCAGGCGCAGTAGCTCACACTTGTAATTACAGCACTTTGGGAGGGCAAGGTGGGTGTTTCACCTGAGGTCAGGAGTTCGAGACCAACCTGGCCAACATGGCGAAACCCCGTCTCTACTAAAAATACAAAAATTAGCCGGGCATGATGGTGCTCACCTGTATTCCCAGCTACTTGGGAGGCTGAGTTGGGAGATCACTTGAACTGGGAGGCGGAGGTTGCAGTGAGCTGAGATCATACCACCACACTCCAGCCTGGGTGACTGAGCGAGACTCTGTCTCAAAAAAAAAAAAAAAAAAAAAAGAGAGAAAACCACTTCCATAGAAAATGTGAGTTGCATTGTATATCCATCATGATATTTAGTATTATTAAATAAGAGTGAGCAAAGCCATGGCCAAGCAATTGAAAAAACAAAACCAAAACAGAACTTTGAAACCACAAAGAACCAAGGAAATGCTAATAACCTTCTAAATAATGGAATTACTTATGCTATATGATTAATGCAGTTGGCAATACAGAAACTCTTCTTAAAGTCAGCCTCACACCTTAAGGAATGTTGGACTAAAAATCAGTTTTGAGTGGCTGCTACTGGATAAAATATAAAAAGGGGTTTTATGGAGAAAATAGCAGATGCATGGAGCCTCCGAGGCTTTACTCAGAATGCATATTCACAAGCCCTTTTCTTTTCAGTCATCTGACAGTGTGAAAATGCACTGTTTTTAAAAGTACTGTTTATAACCTACATAAAAGTTGGAAAGTACATATTTTGAGAAACCACATTAGCTTTGGAACCACTAATACAAATGGATTGTTACAAATGCAGGTTCATTGCCCGAAAATGGAATATAATGGGATCCTGTAAAATATGAATTTTAAATATTAGACATGGGATATTTCCTGTCATATGTCTAAGGAGCTTTGTTGCCTACATTATGTAGAATGGGGAATAGGTGCTATATTCCCCGAGGAAAGTCCGATTAGCGCTGAAGAAAAGGTAACATTGTTCTGCTTTTAAAATAAAAATCTTAAATAAATTTTAGATAATTTAATCTTGTTCTAATGTTTAGTTTCCATCCCAGTCTTACTTAACTCCTGTTCTTAATACATGTTTAAGTTATTTGTTGCAAGTGTAATATCTCAAATAACATTAAAAGATTTCTTGGAAACAAGACTCATTTATTTAAAATATGCACATTCTGCTCAGAACTGTTCAGAAGGTATTTTAAGCAATAATATCTTAAAGCTACTTAATCTAACATTAATATTAATTTACTTAATGGTAAAAAGAATACTTCATGTAAGAATTTTTCATAGCAAATATGAAATGTGCAAAAGTTAATAATGTAATTTTTACAGAATATGAAAAATATGATACAGAAGAGAAGAAATCACATAATTTCTTTGATGTGAGCATTAAATGGAATATTAATTGATTAGTGAAACAGCTTAAGTATCTAGCTAGGTTATGTAATTGTTGAACTAGAAGAAAAATTGTTATACAATTCAATTAAATACAAAGAGTGATTGTTATGGATAATGTAATGCATAAAACTAATAAGCTATGGATACTAAAATGTTATAGGAGACATATCATCCTGTGTCATACTACTATATTTAAGTATAACCTTATATTTTCATGTCAGACTGTCTGATATCTTTATTTTATGACAATAAATTAGCCTGAAGCAATTTTACCGAAAGTAATATTGTGTAGGTTGTTATGACTGGGTAATATTTTCTGTATGAATTAAGAGAAGAGTTCAATAGCACTTTGCATTTTCAGGAAACTCCTCCTGCAGTTTTGTATGGTGGTTTTTAATACTGAGCTGTAATAGCTGTTTCCCTAAGTAATCTGAAATAACTTTAACGTTAGCCAAATAAAAACATTGCAAGAAAAAATATTTTGTGCACACACAGAGTAAATAAATGTGTACATATTTAAGGAACATGCATGTCTATGTATGCTTACATGCACATATGTATATATACATATAATGATCTACAAGCTTTTCATTTAATTGGTGATTTTACTATTATTTATTGTCCTTTTCATTACTTTCTTCCTATCATTTCATATTTCAGGTATGACTACATTTACATAGAGATAAAAAATAATATCTAGGCTGGGCACTGTGGCTCACTCCTATAATCCCCAGCACTTTGGGAGGCCAAAGCAGGTGGATCACCTAAGGTCAGGAGTTCAGGACCAGCCTGGCCAATATGGTGAAATCCCATCTCTACTAAAAGTACAAAAATTAGTTGGTAATGGTGGTGCATGCCTGTAGTCTAGGTGATCGAGTGAGACTCCATCTCCAAAAAAAAAAAAAAAATCTACAGATAACTTTCCATATTAAAGACCTTTTCACAGGCAAATTGAGGGCACATTGAATCTGATTGTTTCCACTACTTCCCGCCTATTGATCTTTCCAACTAATGATGGAAACAGTCAAACTTGCCATGAGGGGGAAGTACCATAGTTTCCATATGTATAGATAGTGCTTTATAATTTACAAATGCTCTTGCGTGTCTCATCTGAATCTGACATAATTACGTAGAGCAAGAACAGTTTTTACTCTGGTTCCCAAGACTAGTTGGCCAGAAAGTGTCAGAACCCAGACTCTTCTCTGGGTCTCCTTATTTCAAATCCACTCCATGACAGAATCTGTCCTCACTTTGTCCTATTCTGCCTTACCTACAAGAGAAGCAGAGCCCTGAATTTCCCACATGCCATGTGGGCAATGAGAAGAACGGCAGTGTCTGCAATTCTAGTCTTTTTTCCTCATCGTGCTGCTACAGATTCAGAGCAGTGCCCACCCGGTTTGCTGTTGGCATGAAAGAATAAACCAGTGTGATCTGGAGCAGTTCTAGCACAATCTGCTTATTGGAACAGACCCCCAGAATCAAGGAGGAGGTTGAGGACTTGACCACTTGGTACCATGAAGCTTTTAGCCACTATCTAAGCTTTGATGAAATGAATACTTTTCAAACTATTTAAACTAGAGTGACTGAGTGGTCTGTTTAGAATAGGAAGATGTGGGAAACTAAAGTAGGATCTGGTTTACAGAAACTTTTTTCCAGTGTCCCTGGAAAATTAGCTATTTTCATGGACAGACTTTGATTTAGAAATGAAAGAATATGGAATAAATGTTACTGCAGAATAATGGAATGGTGAGATCTCCTAAATACTTTTAGTTGTGACAGTATTGCCCTGGATTTATGTGATTCATTTAATGTCATTAAGTTAATAAAATGTGCTAAGCCTATGCTAAGTGCTAGAGATAGAAAGATAACTTAGGGCAGTCTCTGCCCTCAAAATGCTCATAGTTCAATATAGGAGAGAGGTAGTGAAACAACAGTAGGAAGAGATATGGGCTGGGATAAGCACAAGATGCCTTAAACCACGGACACAGGCACAGAGAATGCACCTCAATCATCCATGAGGTCAGGGAAAGATTACCTTCTGGTGGTAAGGTTTTCCTTGGCTAGGAGACTTTGAGTTTCTGCATGTTATTCAATCATAATTAGTAATCTTGTCTCCTGGCACTGTCAAAAGTGTTCCAAGCTGGAGAATAAATTCTATGATCATCTTATTAGTAGTAAATAAGGGGAGAAATAGAAGGAAGTGGGAGCTGGAGAAGTATTTTAGGCAGATGAGATGATGGGTAAGCATAAAGACGGGGATTATCTGGCCATATGAAAATCACTAAGCAACGATAAAATGTAGAGTGACAAGAGAAAGTAGAGAGGTAGATGCAGACAGGAGTGATGTCGGAAATATTTAAAACTTAATTCTCCAGGACTCAGTTTTCTTATTGGTAAAATAACGTGCAAACTGATTGTCTGTGGGGTTGTTGTGAGGATTAAATGAGTTAATGCATGTGTGTACCTGGCATATAAGTAGGCACAAAATGAGCATTTGTTGACTGAATCAATGATTATCACATTTTTATCTGGGAGTATATTGATGGTCATTTAATTTTAATGTATCAGCAAGACCATACTGGGTGGTTTATGCCTGTTAGCATCATGTGATGATAATTTGTTCTCCAAATTTTTCAGCAAAAGGGCATCACATGGTGACATTCCAGAAAGTAAGACAAGGGGCACCAATCATCTCTCACAATGCAGAATAAATAAGGCTTTGAGTGGAAGCAGGCATGCTGTTTCCAGCAAGTCTTCCAGTTTTGGGTTTGACATGTTTCTGGCAACATATGATAAAATGGACATTGTCAAAGGGGAGGATGAAGTATTTGAAAAATGCTATAAAAATCAAACAGGAGTGGAGAATGATCAAGGGGTAGAGGGGATAGTTAGAAGTGCTATAAGCAAAGACACTTTGGAACTGAAAATCTAAAATACATTGAATGCATATGCCTTGTGAAGGGGACATCTTATGTGTGAAGCCTTAAAGTAAAGCAATGAAAATTATTCTATAATCTTCATAAAAATTTAGATAAATCAGCAGGGAAACTTACATGAGATCATGAGGTTTTATCAAAGGCAAGAAGGCAATGATGAATATAACTATGTGGTATTTGAAGATGTAAAAATTAAAACATTGTACTCTTTGGCTATAATGATGGATTGAATGACTCCTCAGATTCCTTAAAATGAAAAAGATATGTTAACAGAGCTTTGCTTCAGTTCACAATGGACAAATCCATACTTATACTCAATGTCCTGAAGGATTTGCCATTTAATCCAGTTCTTTAAAATGACGTTTTCATTTAGAAAACAGAAACTCTGCAATCTGAAAAAATAAATGTCAAATATCTCTTTAAAAAAATGGAGTAGCTCTAGACTGACCCTCATGTGTTTCGAATTGGTCAGGTTTGCCTGAACATACCAAAATACCATTCCACACCTGTCTTACCCCGGGAGAATTTAATCACCAAAAGTCTATTTCTGTCACATAATTGTTATACTCAGTCACAATGTAATTTGTCTGAGTAATAATAATAGGGAAGTGAGAATCTCCATCTTAATAACCCTGTACCTTCTTATTTGTATTTTATTTTTATTTGATACTACCACTTTTAATCTCAAAATTGTTCAAGAATTGTTCGTCCTTGGTTTTTTAAAAAAGTTTTGTCACTTCAACCCACTCAATGGTCACCTAAATACAGCTTCTCTGTTGCTTTCTAATACATCTGTCATTCTATTCCCATAACCTTTCTAATGCCTTGACTTACTAGTCTTATTTTTGTTGTTGTTGTTTTGAGGTTCCCAGAACTGAGCAGAGTCTTCCAAACCAGATATGTGCAGAAAAATATCTTCACCTTTTTCTCTATGCATCTATCAGATGCTGAAAAATATTCCCTGTGCTTAAAAAGAAATACCAGTAATAAAAGGTCCGACCCCCCAAAAGTAATTACTTTCATACTTTTCATTCCACATCCATGTTGAATTTAGGTACTGTGGTAAATGAGGTGAGAGCTGATATGATGTGGAAATAAGTGAGTTTCGGCAGCAAGTTTGAATGTACTTCTCAAATTGTTTCCTTCGTAGATGGATTCAGAAAAAATTTGTCTAAAACATGAAAAGTCAGAGGAATGTTCTGAACAATCTATTTGAAACTGTGCTGAATTTCAACTGTATGGTATAGTTTTACAGCTTTAATCATTATAGAATTTCAGAAATTACTTGGGAATTCATTTAAAAAAGAAGGCTCCTACAAGGAAGCCAAAGTCTTTGCTCCTCGTTTTCTGATATCAGACACCCTGTGGAGGCCTTTTTGTAAAATCCGTATTTTCATTTTATTAAACTTATTTTCATTAAATTCACCAGAATGGTTTTATAGTTAAACTTTCATCCACACATTCTTTTCTTAAACAATACATAATGAAAATGGATTGCTTGGTGCTGAAAGTTTGGGGTTAATGAAGTTTTCTAGAAACTTGCATTTTTTTCTTTCAAATGGAGTGATGCTTTCATGATATAGGCAATTCTTGTTTCTTCTATTTATCACTGTTTCATAAGTTTGTTTCTGTCTTTGCATAGGCAATTAAAATAGAATCAATGACTCTTTAATATAATGAAAGCAAAACAAAGATGGGGTGAGATTGGTATAGCATTGCAGTTAAGAGTGTTGTCACTTACTAACTGGTACCATTGGGCACTATTTTGGTCTAGGTTCCCAGGAAGCAGAACCTGCAGTGAAAGCTTGAATGTTAATGCTGGGAATGCAAGCCCAGGGAAACCAGAGTGGGGGGAAAGTAAGCAAGGCAGGGAGGCAGGGAGAAGAAAACATAAGGTGTATATTTCCAAGTGACCATAGCTTTGCAACAACTCATCACTTCTTGCTTGGCATGAGGGACATAGAGGTGCTACAGAGGACATCATGAGCCAATCCTTCCATGGGGCAATAGGAAATTTCCCTGCACTCTCAGGGTATGTTACCCAAAACCTCCTCAGCTCCAGCCAGGTGCAAAGCTTCTCTATATAAATTGCTGCTGTGCTTGGGGACACCATGGTTTATAGCTGTGTGGTGGCAATGGAAGTGGTGCCTCTGGAGGCTACATGGGAACAGTGTCAGCTCTTCCTGGAAGAAAAGGTCAGAGGCCTGAGGGTCAGGCAGGCTGAGCAGATCTGGGGAGCATGTAACTGGATCCATCACAGACAAGTTACTGGACTCCGTTGTGTTTTGTCATCTATAAAATAAGAGTAATAATATTACAGGATTATTATAAAAATTAAACAGCTTCATATATTTAGTGAAATTAGAGAGAGCCTCCAAAGGAAGAAGTTCAAACTGGTTTGAACCACTGTTACATCATTATTTTACTTGTAGAGCTTACTAGGTGACTACTCAATACTAATTAAAAGAATAACTTGAATCATAAGTTTGGTTTATTTGGTTAAAAACAAAAAACCAAAAACACAGCAATGAAAAACATTACATTGTAGCCTTACCCTTAACAGCAGAGGGAAACCGTCGTGTTTCTCTGTTGAGATTCATGCCATCGAGCCACAGGTTTAGGATAAATGCATAGTATTATTATTATTATTGAAAATTTCAGTTTTCACTGTTAACAAAAAGAATATCTAATATTCCTCCAAATAAGTATATCACTGGGACAAAAATGAGAATACAAACTCAGCCCCAGAGTGGAGTCCAGCTTCTAAGTTGTGGGTCTAGCACTATCTTTTGCCCACCCATGGCCAAGTCTTCCAAGCAGACACACTGTGCCCAGGCCATTCTTCCTCTCCATACCATTCAGATCTGTAGTCGAGTGTTTACCACTCAAGTTCAAGTGACAGCAGCCCAACCAAGAGGGGTTGCTCTTCCCTAGTTCAGCTCTGTGTGCTCCTGGGTTGGAATGCATGTCCGTAAAAAGCACTAGCAGAGTAACTGTGCTTTCTTTTCTTTGGATGTTGATAGCCTTGGCTCAGTCTGGACTCTTTCCTTTCAGTGTGATCCACTTCTGCAGCTGTGCTGTGCTCGGAACCAGTTTCATTCAGCTGGGTTCAGCATGGAGGCAGACTGACTTAAGACTATCTTGCATCAACAGGTTCAGCCTTGACACTGGGAGATAAATAGACACCTCTTCCTTCTCCAGTGCCTCCTGACATTTTCCCTTGAGACTGGTGAGGACGTGCAATAAGTGTGGGAGTTAGCTTTGCTCAGTTTTCACTGGATCTGTGTGACTGTGCATGGGAACAGCATTAGAACTATGCATATTACCACCCTACATTTGATGCTTAACTTTCAAAATGCTTTGCTTCTAGGAAACAGCAAAGTCTTCAAAGTCTTCATTGCCCAAACTTATTTCTTCTGTTACAAAAAAAAAAAAAAAGATGATTCGTAATCTTATACTGGTCCAAAGAATACAAAAATGGAAATTTTATTTTGGGGATATTAGCCTCTCTAAAAATGATTTATTATAAAGCACCATCTAAGAAATGTCAAATTGACTCCCTGTTATAAACATTTCCATTTTTAGCCCTTCTTTTCAAACATCAAAGTATCAAATATTCTTTCAGAAAACACCCAGAAATGTAAGCTTTTTCCCTTTATAGGCAGTACAATGTGGTACTGTTTCATGAATTCCATGAGGCTGTTTTTCCCCCTAGCAGCACTTTTCTGATTTTCTTTTAATGGTTTCCCTAAAATGTTCCCATTTTCTGTACCAGTGCCAATGACTGATTTACACTTCACATTCTATTTTTGACTTTTCTTGTCTTTGTGGTTTTGGTAGCCTAATATCGCCCATTTTTGCTCATCATTCACTATGTTCAGATATTGCTAGATTTCTCCTTTCAATTTTTAAATAGAAGAAATAATAACTACCTAGTTTGAAAGCTCTTTGGGATTATGGGTTTGGTTAATATCCTCTAAAAACAATTTCAAAAAACTGAAGTAGAAGATTATAAATGACTTTTTATGTGATTGCATCCCCTGGTGCTTTGAAATAAAAACACAATGAAGAGTCTAAAAGCGCTTGGTCAGGAAGGCTAATCCTGGGTTGATGCCATTTACATTTAGATTTAAATAAATCAGCCTATTTATTCTTTCAAACTTTGATTCAGGTTTTAAATTGAGAATACATGGAAATTAAAAACCCTAGTATGCTTAGATATATTTTGAAAAGTTATGATGCCTAAATTCAGTTGACTTCTAAGAATAATAACTGTGATGAGCATACAGAGTAAGGAAATGCAGTTAGTTATGTTTAATAAATATAATTTTATTTCAATAATTACTAATAATGCTCATCTAATCTGTAATTCAGGTAGAGTGAAGTGGGGTCATTAGAATGTGGCAATGTGAATGCTGTGCCTTCAGGTCTGTAGAGTGCGCGCGCACACACACACACACACATACCAGCTACAAATAGCCATTGAGTCTATTCCCACTTCTTATGTAGATGAAGGATAAAGCTGTAGTCAGAGTCTGATTCCTCACTTTTTATGAGTGTTGGAGTGAAAAGCAGTATGTCATAGTGGAAAACTCTTCTACTAAGAATCCAGACCTTGGTTCTATCCCCAGATGGACCTCATAAACAATACAAAGTCTATTTATTCAATCATAACATGAGAGATTCTGATGTGATGGTTTCAGGCATCATTCTACAAACACACTTCTAAGACCAAGAGCTATAATTCTACTTCAGGTGACAACTGTCCACAAGCTCATGGCATGAGGTGCTTTCTAAGATTGTTGGGTCAGCAGGAGGCCTGCTGAGAGCCCTGGAACCAGCTCCTGGTCAGGGTGTGGTTGGACGGAGCTGTGACAGTGCAGTGATAATATTAACCTGATAGGGTAGGGTGGGAAAGGTCCTGTGAATGCTGGGATCTTGGCTTACTCTTTTCCCCTGGGCCCAGGAGTGTGTCCAACCACGATCTTTCAACCGCAAGGGGAATGACTACGCCTATTCTGATACACATACGTATTTTTATTTGGCAGCTCAAGATTCTTTGGAAGGAGGGCATACACATTTTATTCATAGCCAGGTCTCTTGATTCCTGGCCAGTCTATATGTTTTATATTAAATAAAATTGTATTAAATAAAAATCCTGAGGAAGAACTGAATCTAACATTTGAGTAATGTTGTCCTGGCCATTTCTGTACTTTCTTTTCTTTTTATTCTTTTCCTGTTGTGGTTGTTGTTCTCTTTAAGGGCTTCTGTGCCTGTATCAGTTTTAATCCACTGTAAGACTTTGAGTCAACTGCCTTAAAAAGCCATCAAACCATTCTCTAAAAGCTGAAATTCTTCCTCTTCTTAAGTTACCACCTTCTCTAGATAGATAATATATTTAATCCAGCAAATATGTTTCAGTTTTTGTCGTTTAGGCAATAAACATTTCAGAAGACCTATTATGTGCCAGCCCTAAGCCATAAAGAAACTAAAGATAAGGAAGGTATGCACCATTCCTTCTGGTGGCTCACAGTCTAGTGGAATCAATCCCCCAACAAAACCTGCCCCGAAACAGAGGGCTGCCTAGGGGAGCCCGGAGCCTGCAGACAGCCCAGCCCTCACTAAGGGGAGGTGAGGAGTCTACAAAACACTGCAACAAGTAAAAGGGAAGGAAGGCATTCTGGACAAAGAGGTGTGATTGTGTGTGGGACGCACTGGAGCACAGGAAGTGGGTGAGATAGGAACTGAGAGCAGAGTCTCATAGCAAAATCAACATGGCTCTTCTCCTCTAGAAAGCAAGTGACAGCATGAAATAAATACATTTTTATATTGTAGGCTCCCCAGAAATACACTTTTGGAGGAGTTCTGAATATCCTGATAGCAGTTTTTAAAAGCCACCTGTATTAGGGTGCTCCAGAGAAACAAAACCAACTGGATGGATGGATAGATGATCTATCTATCTATCTATCTATCTATCTATCTATCTATCTATCTATCTATCTATCTAAAGAGATTCAGTATAAGGAATTGGCTGACATGATTATGGATGCTGAGATGTCCCAAGACCTGCAGTTAGCAAGCTGGAGAGCCAGGAGAACTGATGGTGTAGTTCCAGACCAAAAGCTGGCAAGTTTGAGGTCCAATAAGAGCCAATGTTATTTCAAGTCATGCCCCAAAACAGTGAAAGACTGATGTCTCAGCTCAACAGTGAGGCAGAAGGAATTCATTTACTCTAGTCAGCCCTTACTATTCTAGTCAAGCCTTCAACTGATTGGCGGAGGCCCACCCACCTTGGGGAGAGCAATCTGCTTTACCAAGTCTATCAATTCACGTGTTAATCTCTCTCAGAAACACCTGCATGGATACCTAGAAGAATGTTTGACCAAATATCTGGGCAGCCCATGGCCTAGTCAAGTTGACATGTAGAATTAACCATCATTCCCTCTCTCGGTTTTCTGCCAGGCCAAATACTAGGTTGACAGCGCCTCACGACACTTACAAAAATTCTCACAATATCACAAATTCTGGATAATATACCAGTGTCATTGAGATAATGCCATCACTCTGCTTTGACCATTTTTGGATGTTATTTTCAGAATTGATAGCTAACTTATCATTATGATTCAGAATATATTGATATGTTCTGGTGATGAAGTGCATGGGTGGCTAAAAAGCCAGGGGCCTGGGTTTGCATTCCAGCCCTACCTCTCACAAGCTGTGTAACTTGAAGCATCTAGCTTAACTTATCTGTGCCTTTGTATCTTCTTTTGTAAAATGTAGGTAATAATAATACCTAACTCTTGGTTTTGTGATGCCTAAATCAGTTAATACATGTAAAGATACAGGTGGCAGGAACATAAAATGTGCTTAAAAATATAGTTATAATGCTTACAGCCACATATCTTTTATAGTAAAATGCTGTTTTAGTCTTGGCCCAATATTACCTAAGTATTGGTACTTCTTGAGGAAAGAGTCTTCATCAAGAGCAGCAACACCGAATGTACTCAATTAGCGTACATGTTGGATAGACTCAACCCAAAACTTCAAAGCCTTTAGCTGGCTTGAGAACAACAACAGATTTAGAAAATGAGTTAGAGAAGATGAAATAGAAAGTAACACATTTATAGAATATGCACAGGCAGTGAAGTATTTGGTTCACTCCACTTCTTCAGTTTAGTTTATTACAGTCAGAGAAACTGTCCGTATTTTAAATGGTTCCTTGGCACCTTCACATGAAAAACATTTGCAAACAAACCAGTGTACTCCAACAGTGGGTGGAGATGAAGAAATGCGCAGTGAGGCTCTTTGTTAGGTCTTGAGTTGTTAGGAGTAACAGGCAGATTGGCTGGGGCTGGCCTATCTTTGGGTTGAAAGAGTTCACCTGTTTGATGGGGCACGGTGGCTCATGCCTGTAATCCCAGCACTTTGGGAGGCTGAAGCAGGTGGATCACCTGAGGTTAAGAGTTCGAGACCCTGCCTCTACTAAAAGTACAAAAATTAGCCGGGCGTGGTGGTGGGCACCTGTAGTCCCAGCTACTCGGGAGGCTGAGGCAGGAGAATCACTTGAACCTGGGAGGCGGAGGCTGCAGTGAGCTGCGATCGCCCCATTGCACTCAGCCTGGGTGACGGAGCGAAACTCTATCTCAAAAAAAAAAAAAAAAAAAAAGAGTTCACCTGTTCAATGGAAAAGCAACGTGGGGTAAGTCACTTCAACTCCAGGTTCATGAGCCAGTTGACAGAGCAACCAAAACACCCAGTTGTGTTATTTTTTATTTGCTCTAACAACATCTTTCAATAAGTAATTTCATTATGTTTAGATAAGTCGTTCACATAACGTGAAATAGATTTATAGGGTGATGTGTGAAGAAATCCTTTGATTCTCTGAGCTTAGTCTCGTGAGTGCTTCCATGTCTTTAGGGAGGCCTTTATTTACAGCTTATGTTGATGTGAACTTTCAGGGCACCCACTCTGGCGATTACAGTTTAGAGGCTGTGGAGCGACCCTCATGTTGGTGTAACCTTCTTCTGCTAGCAGTTCATAGGTGGTGGAATGAGATCTCTATAATACAATATTTTTTATGTTCTGATATAACACCATTTTTTCATAGTACATAAAGTATGAAGTATGTCCATAATACCATGGTTTGCACCACTATCAATAACACTATTCTGTTTCGAAAAGTAATTATTCAGACTTTCAATTCCCCATGTCTGAAATTAGCCCACCAATGAAAGCATATTCAGACCCAGCTCTGTGAAGTTACTGTGTTTGTCCATTTGATTATTACCTTGGAAAAATTCTTCCTCTAACTAAAAAGAGAAATGCTTTGCTCATCTGTCAAGTGACTAAAAATAGCTGAGGATTAAGTCTGAATAGAGTGATGACTACTTTCAAAACCCCAAATAATGAAAAGTATGTTGTCGTTGTTGTTGTCGTTGTTGTTGTTGTTGCTTGAACTATTGGAGAGTTCTCCAGTTGTTCTGCCCCTGCGAATTTCTTTCTTCCAGCCTTTTCCTAATTTGAAAATTTGCGCATGAATTTCTGTGCATTTTTAATACATGAATTCGATATCTTTGAAAAATTTCAGAAAGGAGTATTTCATTGTGCCTGTATATTTTTATTGTTATTTATTGTTATTATCATTCTTAGCCATGGTTATAGTGGCACATGCTCTTTCCAAATATTATAAAGTTAAATTTTTCTTAATCAGAAGGTTATTATGATGCCAGTTTTAGTCTATTGTGAAAACTCTGCACTTTTTCTTTTTTGAGAGCTAAACTCAGAATGCACTGAGCTGTGCCTTCGTGTATTTTTCGTTATTCTTTTCTTTCAGAAATCATGCCATTCATTTAATACTTCATTACAACTGAACTGCAATATGTATACATGGCGTGCAGAATGAGCCATTTTGTTTTAAAACAGATTGCAGATGAAAGGAAACCATTCATTTCTTGCTTGCTTGCTGTAATTACTAGAGCACTAATTACTCCAAATCACTGACATCCAGGGTCAGTAAGGATGACAACAGAAACATCAAAGAAAAGATGTGGCTCGCTTACTGTGACAGATTTTCCATAGTCCCAGCCGCAGTATTTTTTTATGGCTACTGTTTTCCAGTTTGATGGTTAAAAAACAAAGCAAAACAAAACAAATAAAAACCAAACATACCCGCAGTCAAGATTGCTGAATGTTTACTATTATTTCATTCGCAGTTTGACGGTGAGAACATGTATATGAGCATGACAGAGCCGAGCCAGGACTATGTGCCAGCCAGCCAGGTGGGTTAATTAATCTTCTCTGCCTTGTTTCAAATTGTAATTAAACAAATTCAAAGAGTTGCATTGCAAATGAGTAGCACTATCAGTAACTGCTGCAATCAGGAATAATCATAATTTATAAACAAAGCATTTAAGCCTTGTTTCCAGTTAATGAGATAGAGCTGATAAAACACCAGAGTTGGCATTTGTTGAAAGATACTACCTTGTTTCCTCTCCAGAACGGCAAGCAGCTGTTTTGCCAGCATGATCTTTCCTAAACAGTTGTTTTACCTTTAGGAAATAAAGTCTTTACAGGTGCAGGTTATTTGTGCTTCTGACTGTAGACGATTTAATCATTATAAGCTACACGTGTCACAAATAGCTTTAACTATCAACGGTTGGGGCCATTTTCAACAAAATGTAATGTTCGTAACCCAAATCCCATGGCCGGTGGGGCTAGAAGGCCGCTTTTACGATCTCCTGGGAAGGTAAGGAGTTGGGGCTGCGGAGGAGCTTTCAGGCCAAAAAAACATGATCTGATTGAAACCTTTCAAGGGCACCTTTGTATACATTTCACTGGGAATAGTTGACAAGGTATTTAATCATGAGAAATGACAACAAAAGTCCAATGAGAATGTAAATGGTTACATTTATGAAAGTAAATGTTTGACTATTTATTTTTAGATACTTAAGACCAGATCCTTTAATTCAGTGGAACATTTAAAGCCAAACTATAACTGCCCTTGGATACCAGTATAACGTAAAATATGAGAACATTGTAAGCAAAAATAAATAAGTGAAAAAGTGAAAGCAAGGAACAGTTCACAGGAGCATTTTGTTGACACAAACATGTTTTTTTCTAGAATGGTAAAAACCGTGGTAGATTGGAGTTTCATATATTAGTAATTCTAAAATAAACTCTTAATAATATTCAGTGCCTACATATCCACACATACAGATTTAATAACTAGAATGGGTTGGGGAATGGGTTGGGAGGGAGCATAAAACCTCTTTTTCTTCATTTTTCTTTTGTCAGTGAATTAAATCTAATGTATATGTTAAGGATGCACTCTGTGACCAAAATGGCTCATTCTTAACTCAAAACAGAGGCAGGCCTGCATCTCCCTGAACTTTGCATTTAGAAGTCATTAGGATCACTGCCTTCTCTGGCAGATATTCTGGAAACTACACTGTATTGTTCAGCTGAAAAGGTCATCATGAAGTTCAAAGATCCTGACTACATTGCCTTCCATTCAACTGAGCTGATCACTCTAAGAATACCTTTGGAAGGCTGAGCTTTGCATTTAGAAATCTTCCTTAACTGAATTCATTTGGCTAAGTAGCCTCCCAGATCCATAGGTAGTTCTGAATAGGACTGTTTGATTAAAAAATGAAAAATGTTACTATTAATTTTCTTCTAACCATCAATCCCAAAACTGTACTGACAAGTTTAGTATTACTATTAGATTAAAGCAACCTGGTATCATCTCTTTGGTGCCTTTAGGGTTTTGAAGTGTAAGGGCTAATTGAATTTGTTTGAAACAGTAGAAACACAAACTCAATAAATGATGGCTGTTATAAAGCAGCTGCTCCCTCTTAGAGAATCATTATGTCGGTCTTAAAGAGTTTTGGATAAAGGATTGGAAATTCAGAACATATACATCATAATGACTTGGCTCCTTAGATTTTAAAATTCAAGTACAATGCCTAATATTAAGCCCTTACTGAAATCCAACAACTAACATTGTTTTTCTTCATATGTCAGTCAGGAGTTAGTAAGAATGTTTTGAACACCAGTGATAATTTGTAAACAAGAGCCCCAAATACTTGTGTGCTTTTTAAAGATAGAGCAGGCTTGTGAGCCAGAAAGAAACACTTAAAAAATAATGTGCCATATATGAAAATGTTTTTAGAATGTGCTGTTTTAAAATTCAGACTAGTGTAAGGTAATACATGCTCTGGAGAAAAATAAACTTCACAAATTACATAAGTTCAATGGCCTTAGCTAAATTTTACACTTAACATTCCTTTTGTTTACTATAATATGGTATGTTCAAGAATTCATTACCAGGTATTCTTTTAGGGAATTTTAATCAATTTACTCCTTTAGGCAACCATAAATAAGATTTTAGTCATCCTGCAGGGAAAAAAAAAATAGTTTTTTCTTTTCCCTACATAACATCAAACATCTGCATAGTTTAGTAATCCAAGACAACTTGCCTCGTAGCATCACTCAACAATTATAATTCCTGTTCAATTTTCAAATCAGTACATGCTTTGGGACTTATAGACTAAGTTGCTAAGTAGCAACATATGGCACACTACTGCTCCTGTGATGTTGCTGCAAGCAAATAGCATAATTCTAAACTTGAAATGATTTTTATAGAAAGCCAATGCTGGAACTGCTCCAGAAATGGAAGTACACTGTAAAAATTAATGATATTCTTTTAGACAGTCCAAAGGGCTCTTTGGCACTATCTACTGCATGCATTCTCTACCTCATAAGCTAGAGTATACAAATCCTTAAAACTTTTTTGCCTATAGTTTTATAATTGATAGGCAACTTTTAAGTTGAATATACCACCTTATAATAAGCCTGACAAGTATATAATAAAAACTCGTAAGATTTCCATTTTACTCTGGCACCATTCTTGGAATATTGACTGTTTTCTCCTATAATAGCTATTAAGTGTGCTGGTCACTCAGTGCTTTAATTTAAACATCATTTAACTTTTTTCTTACACTGGTTAGAATTTGAACCAGCAATTCAAGACTTCTTTGTGTGTTTCCAAACCCTGGCTAAAGGCACCTTGTTGCTTAATACCTCCTGAACTTTGTCCCGTTAAGAGTTTGTGGGAGAATGTGAGTGGGCTAATGAAAGGAAGCCAGATGAGCAGCTTGTCAGAAACCCACTTCTTTGCCATTCTGAACTTGTCATGTTTGATTGAGATGACAGTACCTAGACCAGAAGGACACAAAGTAGCAATATGTAGGATGAACAAGTCTAGAGATGTAACCTGCAACATGAGGACTAGAGTTAATAATATGGTATTTAGGGCTGGGCGTGGTGGCTCACGCCTGTAATCCCAGCACTTTGGGAGGCTGAGGTGGTGAATCACTTGAGGTCAGGTTTGAGACCAACCTGGCTAACATGGTGAAACCCTATCTCTACTAAAAATACAAAAATCAGCCAGGCATGGTGGTGCGTGCCTGTAATCCCAGCCACTCCAGAGTCTCCACTCTAGAAGCTGAGGCAGGGGAATCACTTGAACCCACGAGGTGGAGGTTGCAGTGAGCTGAGATCACACCACTGCACTCTAGCCTGGGCAACAGAGTGAGATTATGTCTCAAAATAATAATAATAATATAGTATTTGGGATGTTTGCTAAGTGAGTATGTTTTAGCTGTTCTTGCCATATACACACAAAATAGGTAACTCTGTGAGATGATAGATATGTTAATTTGCTTCACTATATTAACTGTTTTATTATCTATATGTATATCATAACATGTTATATGCCTTAAATCTATTCAATAAAACGTATCTTATAAAATATCTGGACCAATATGCCAGCAGGCAGAACAAAACAGAGGGGTATTGGGCTTCCCACCTCAGAAATTTCTCTGGAATTTTCTCAGCCCACTCAGATGTGCATGCTCTGGGGTTCTCTTATCTCCCCATAAAACTTCAGCCCCTTTCTCCAGCTCCTAGAATAGTTGTAGTACCTTTCATAGTCCTTTATATGAGGCTGTCATCACAATATAAATGTTCATCTAAATTAAATAACATCAAAAGAAGCAGAAGAGAAGTCTAGTTCTCTTCATCAGAACTTTCTACAGCACTAGGTTATTTTATTTGATTTTTCAGGTTTGAATATGTGCCATGGCTTTCCCCCATTCTTTCCTCTTCTGAGTCAGTTTCAAGAATGTCCTTTTCTCCCAGGCGTGGTGGCTCATGCCTGTAATCCCAGCACTTTGGGAGGCCAAAGTGGGCGATCACCTGAGGTCAGGAGTTCGAGACCAGCCTGGCCAACATAGCAAAGCCCCGTCTCTACTAAAAATACAAAAATTAGCCGGGCATGGTGGAGTGCACCTGTAATCCCAGCTACTCGGGAGACTGAGGCAGGAGAATTGCTTGAACCCAGGAGGTGGAGGTTGCAGTGAGCCAAGATCACACCACTGCACTCCAGCCAAGGTGACAGAAGGAGACTCTGTCTCAAAAAGAAAGAAAGAAAAAGAAAAAGAAAGAGAGAGGGAGAGAGACAGAAAGAAAGAAAGAAAGAAAGAAAGAAAGAAAGAAAGAAAGAAAGAAAGAAAGAAAGAAAGAAAGGAGAAAGAAAAGAAAGAAAGAAAAAGAAAAGAAAGAAAGAAAAAGAAAGACAAGAAAGAAAGAAAGAAAGAAAGAAAGAAAGAAAGAAAGAAAGAAAGAAAGAAAGAAGGAAAGAAGGAAAGAAGGAAAGAAGGAAAGAAGGAAAGAAAGAAAGAAGGAAAGAAGGAAAGAAGGAAGGAAAGAAAGAAAAGGAAGGAAGGAAGGAAGGAAAGAAGGAAGGAGAGAGAGAGAGAGAGAGAAAGAAAGAAAGAAAGAAAGAATCCTTTTCCATGGCTGCCTGTTTGTTCATTCTGTGTTTTCCATCAGTGCCCTCGACTCAGGGACTCAGCTCTTCACATGCCTACCTCAGTTGAAGTACTGTCTGAAAAGATCAAGAAGGACTGATCTTTTTTATACAAGAAATAATACTTTAATATTAAGGAAGAATGAGAAGATTTTCCTGGCATCAGGTTATGGAAAAGCTCAGGTTACTTGATTGAACCAGATTTTTAATAAATCACTTCCTCTTAGACCTTGACCTTTGCTCTGCTAAACTATTTCCTTCTGTTTGGTTCCCCGCCTTGCTCCCTTCATTCCCTCCCTCCTTCCCCACCACCTTCCTGCTTTCATTCCTTTCTTCCTTCTTCTTTCCATGAAAAGTTATCCTTTAAGCTTGAACTATTTTTTGTTGTTCATTATAAGCATTATAGTAAATCCTAAATATTAAATATCCTGGCCCGAGATCATATTTTAGAGGATTCTGAGATTGTGAGCAGTTTTCTCTCTCCCCACCTCCAGCCCCCTCTGGAATTCTGTCTCTTACTTGGTCCCTCAAATCTCAAGATTAAAAATAAGAATGATAAAATATAGCAATATTATGTTTTCCTGGAATCAGTTATAACTAAGCATTTGACATACAGTTCATAAAGTACATTTTGAATATAAAATTGAAGAGCATATATATATCCAGGTCAGCTTTCATGTGAATTTGAGGTTTGATTTCTAACTCCACTGGGCACCTGTCCCTGATAGCAGCTCAAATTCGACATATCAGTTCATCAAACCACAACTCATCACCTCCCACCTGCTTCCTCGCCCCCAATCTTCTCTTTTTTCTTTACTGCTTATAATCAGAAGTGTTAACACCACCTCTTCAAACACCCAAGACGGAGACTTGGGGAGTCTCCCTCGTCATTCAGCCTTTGGTTAATTCCAGATAGTGTTGATTCTATTTTTTGGCCTATCTATTGAATCCATCTCCTCTTTTCCAGCTACACAATTTCTGCCTTCATTATAGGCCTCACAGTTTCTCATGAACTCATCTTACCTTCTCTCATTTCCTTTTCCTCATCTTTGCTGAACGGTACACACCTCAGTGCCTTGCCATTGTCTACAAGGCTGCTTTATCATGGTGTGTATTTGTCCCTGGGTAGCACATGGCACAATGGCATCACCAGGGATGTCCTTGTCTTGCTCCCCTGATTGTGAGCTCTTGAAGGTAGGACTCACTCTTGTTTCTGTCTGGCTTTCCTGTGCCAGGAATAGTGTTTGACGTATCAGAGGTATGCAGCATTGTTTGTTGAAAGATGAGCAAATCAGCTAAAATATTTTATGTACATTTTTTTTAATCACATGAATACTTAGAGTCTTCCATTGCAATGATTCTTGACCCTGCATTGCAGACATTTAGCAAATCCAGCCCTACCCTGTCCATGGCAGTAGGACACTTTATCTTCGTGCCAGTGCCCTTATATATTAACAAAAGGTTCCAGCACTCCCTCCTCCTTGGAGAATTATTTCAAGTACAAGACTCAAAGAGTTAACATGATAATAAACTAGATAATGACAGTCAATGCTTGTTACAGTAACATCAGGCTGTTGTTTATCATCAGCAATGCAATGGAATTGGAAATAGTAGTGTGCTCCAAATTTCTTTTTGTACAATATTCTCTCAAATCTGCTGTTAGAATTATGTTTTCAGATATACAAATGTATTAATGACTCTCTATTTGTTTAATTTCGTGTTTTCCTAATGAGAAAATTCTCCAGGTTAGAGTGTAAATGAGGTATGACAAAAAGGGCCTAGAAAGTGTAATATTTTTAGAGTACTTTTGAAAAACAAATCTCCTTACCGTGGGTCATAACATCTCCATGATTGTGACATAAATTTGAACTGTAAATTGGACCAATTCCTTTTACATTAGTTCCTTTTGGCAGAAATTTCAGAAGTAACATTAAGTTGACTTTTTGACCATTGACCCAACAGAATGATAAAGCTGCCATGCTCTGAGTAATCGAGTTAGCCCAACAAAGTCTGGCATCTTAACAAGCCCAGACTAGTTACTCAAACCAGTCTTCAGTGTAACATTCAAATGATTACTCTGTGCAGTCCCAGAGGTATTCATTACAGACAAAATTGCTCTTGTTGCCTTGCATACAAGCTGAGTTTTCAATGGGAAATGAAAGGATGCCTGGAAAAATAGGCCACCTAATTAAGTTAAACTACTCTAGCATTTGGCTTGACATCTTCATTACTCAAAATTAAAAAGATGCTTCACTTGAGCACACAAGTTACTATTGTTTATGTTGTTTTCTTCCTAAATTGGCTTCTTACATGGAAGTCTGTTTTTCAGCATTATATCTTGAAATAGCTCACGTAATTCTTACAGTTTATAAAAATGTCTTAATAGCTGTATGGATACTGAATACAGGCACCATACAAATATATATCTTAGGGCTTGGGATAGTCAAACACACATTGGCCTTTCTGCATATTTTGTTGACCGACCACATTGATGTTGTTGAACTTTAGGTAATTCTTGACCCATCTAGTCTTTATTATTTTAGTTGGGTATTGACTCCATTAGCTATAAATGATCATCTACATGAAAATATGAATTCCTAAAAAGAAAAAAAAAGAAATAGGCCATAATGTTTAAACTGAAATTCATTTGTCCAGTAAAAGTGTTTTATATCAACCTCACCAGCAGAGGAACTATTTTAGGAACATTTTAAAATATAAACACATGTAGAGCACACCATCTACTGATTGCCAGTTTCTACTCATTGACACTAATGAGGCTGCTGACAGGTTAAATGTTGTGTATCATATACATTTCCAAGCTGTGGGATTTGTGAATATAAGACTCATTTTTTATTTGTTTCTGGGTAGGCGTGAGAATTTTAGAATAATTGTCAAATAGTGTGTTTTGTCAAGTATTAGGGACATGTATTTCAGTGACAAAAATTATGAAAATATCTGAATGGAATAGCATTAGTGATAAAAACAGATTCTCAAAACCTCGCGCTCCATATGGAGCATGATTTATTCAATGGACAGATGTCAAGTGATGCCAGCACATTTAGGCGTTGGAGGGAGGAGTTGTGGCACTACTGCAGTCTGACCAGTTGTGTGGTAGCATTTGATACATTTTGAAAGCAGCCATTTGGCTTATTTACAATTATATTTTGAACAATTTTTTTTTCTTTAGCATGTGAACAATTATGAAAAACTAAATGATCCTTCCTGTTAAATTTTGCAATTATAACATGCTATATTCTTTTCTGGTAGCACATAATAAACCTATCACTAAAGAATGCCCTCCAAAATAAGTATAGTATTTCAATTTAAGAATAGTAATGTGTTGAATATTGTCATCTGTCTGTGCTAGCTCCATTTCCAAGGTGCTTAAAGATTGTTCTAAAGAAACACTAAATTTTCGATATGTCACTATGTTAAGTAGAAGCACTTTTGCCCATTTTTACTATAAAAAACAGTGGGGCTTAGAAAAGTTAAGGTGTTTTCCAACCACCCCAATGTCTTCTGAGACCTCCTTCTGCGTATCCTCACCTGCCACCTCAAACACCTTTAAAAAAGAGCCAAGTTTCCCTCTGCAGTTTCAGTTCCTCAGTTTGGGAGCAGACCTAGCTAGACTTCCCAGAAACACAAAGAGGGTTTTAGTGTAATCTTTATCCATATCTGTATTTTTTTCTTTCTCCTGTGTTCTTTCTGATCTATATTATTTTACAGTTTGAGTATTTAAAAATGTAACTATAACCCTAATGATTTGAAATTAATTGGTGGCTATCTTAGAAAATGTTCTCCATACATTCTTTGCTGTTCATAAATTAGGATAATTGATGCTGTTAGTAGCAAAGCCAAACAAGTGACTTCTAAGGCCCAGCATCAGATTATTCAAATGTAATAGCCTGATCTGAAACTCCCAAGGGTTCTGATGGTCATGATTTGAGACCAGTAATGAAGGCTTTTCCATATGCAACTGGGCCTTCCAGCATTTCAGGAGAGGCCTTCCTTCAAGAAGAGCTAAGCCTACTGTTTGTTGTTATTCTCCAAAATCACAAAGAGAGTGACCTTGGAGGAAATGGGAGTGGGGGACAATAGGGATGCTGGGTGAGACCGGGTCAGCAGCTCTATACAGAAATTGCCTTCAGGGATGCCGAGACTTCCCTGTACCATGGATGCAAAGGTTTTTTGTTTTTTTGGGATTTTTTTTATTTATTATGCTCTGACCTCAATGAAACTTCTTGCTTTTAAAGATGATGATAAATTTCAGTAGTAGTTTAAGTCAGTACCCGCCTCTCCCAGTGTCCCAAAAGAATTGGATTTATAATAATAATAGCTGTCAGTTGGAAGCTACCAGTTTCTGACAAGGAACTAAACAAAATCTACACACTTACTTTCTCATTTGATCCTTACAACAATTCAGTGAGGATTAGAGAGCTAGAGTGACTTACCAGACCTCCAAAAGATAGTAAATATCAGAGCTAGGATTCTGGCCTTGGAAGGTCTAAGGCTTCTGTCAAACTCCATCCTTGGTCAGCTAGGCTTAATTTCATTTTAGAACTTTAAGGACAAAATGTTGACATACTTCAGTTCTAAAGAGTATTGAGATAACTGCAATGTGTTACATGTGTGAGAATACTCTGGGAAATATTAGCTTATGCCAAATGAAACCATGGATGCTTTACCATTTCTTATTTACAAAGCAGTGATTTCATACTTGTGCACACATAAAAGCTGAACAATCACGCAGTGGATATTTGCTGTCCCTGGATTCCTTGATGCAGAGCAGTGATTCTTCCCTCCCCTTCTCAGCCAGCTTTTGCCATGCCTGTGCCACCACTGCCCAGTCCTTTCCCTCCACACTCCACTACTTTTCTTGTCCAAGTCCAGGACTCTTTTCCCACCCTAGTTTCTCCTCCTTTTCCCGTCCAGAAGATAAACTACAGGAAGTCTTTCCACAGAAGACATCTCACCCTCCCTCCACTCTTCCCTAGAAATCCCACTTCTGGGGAACTGAACATTGAGGGATCTTACCATCATTAACCTGGGGGAAACTGTCTTCATTTTTTCAACTATTTTTTTTCCACATCCCTATCTTTAGCATAAGCTTTCTTTGTAGGAAAGATCTAGCAAGTGAGATGACCTCCAGTATTAGAGAGATGCACTTGCAACTCTTCCCTGGAAGGAGGAATTGCATATCAGCATGTGATGAGTAGAAATAGGAGCTTCTTTTTCTCCTTTTTGGACCCCTTGATTAAGAGGCAAACCAAGAGCACAGGCTTTCTATTAGCTCTGGTCCTCCGCTAATTTGGCTTCTTCATGCAGAATGTGAGTTTGCACCCAGCATTTGCTGATCTCTACTCAAGAGACAAAATAAAAATGATTGGCCATGAATAGATACATACAGCATGTATTTTTATATGTATATATGAAATATACACATATATGAAATATATACATATTTATTTTATATTTTATATACATATAGAAATAGCCCAACACTGAATGCTCAACTCCATGCTGGTTGCCTGCATATGACTTAGCAAACAGAACCTAGCCTTAAGCAAAAATCAATTTAACACATTTCTTTTAAAAAATAAAAATTTATTGAAACTTAAAGGCTGCATGTGATTTAAAATAGTATATTAAAACCTAATACATTGCAATCAATTGTTAACAGTAAACAATGTCTATATAATGTTTCTTTGGGATTCCCATCTACCCAACTAGTTCTATAAACGCAGACAAATAATTTAACCTCTCTGGAACTCATTTTTCTCATATGCAAAGTTCAAGGACGATTTCTTAGGTTTCTTCTTGAGCAAGCATTCTATGATTCCATTTGAGCATAAGTAGAGAACTGTAGAAGTTTATCCTAAGGAAATAAGTGGATTAAGTTATTTGTCATGGTGTGGTTTGCAACAGCAAAATCTGAAACATCCTAAATGTTCAAAATGGAGAACTGATAGAATAAATGATAGAACATGAATACAATATGTTTTGTTAGGGAAAACAAAAACAAAAGCTCAAAACAAACTAGCAAATAGGCACTAAAAAGAATCTCGAAAGACACACATTTTAATGTTTTGCTCCTGAGTGGTTGGATTAAAGGTGACTTTTTTTCTTATATATATTTTCTAATTTTTTTAAACTAGTTAACATGGGTTATTTAAAAAATAAAGCCAAAAAATGTGGAACTGGATCTCAGAATGTATGAACTCAATATGAGAATTGAAAAAGTCTAGATGATTAAAAAATGTAGATTGCATTGTATATAAAATTATGTGCTGAATGATGAAATTAAATACTTCAGTTACCCCTTTTAACATTGAATATGGAATGATGACCTAGCACTAAAAAACATGTCCTGACTGACTTTCAGAACTGGTTCCTTTCACTTGAATCTGGTCTCTCTAATGATTTGTTTGTGGTTTGGAGGGGGAGTACATTATTTGTTTTCCAGAAGCTTGGGGATTTTTTTAGCCAAAGGAGAGGTCCTCATTTATGACAACTACGCACGATGCCTGGTATGAAAATATCCCCTAAAAATACTGCTTGGAGACTTATGTAGACCCCCAAGCAATAATGAGAGAAGACAAATCCCTTCCCCATTCTGGTATCATTAATGAATTACGGCAGCAGAAAGCCCTACAGGTAAACACTAAGGACTTTCCTGGAGGTATGTGGAGAGAGAGACAGAGAATATTAGGCTACCTGCCCCACCCTCACCTGATCTGCTTCAGGTGCTTAGTCCAGGATCCCAGTACCCCCTGAATCCTCAAAGCCTCAGCTGGCAAACCCTGACCTCAGGGTCCCCCAGCCCAGGCCCCAGGAAGAGCCAGTGTCAGACATTCTCAGGGGCAGGTTCAAGTTGACCTTGTTTTCTGGTGTCATTCAGGCTTTGCACACTGGTTTTTCATAAGTGAAATTTTACCTTACTCCCCAGTTCCAGAAGAGGCCTGCATTAAGCCCAGTAGACTGAAGTTTGCTTTGATTGGTGGGACCAATCTTGCCCTTGACATTATCTTAGAGGTTGAAGGCCTGACCTTGCTGTTGAACCTGCCTGCTGTTACCTGGACATTAGCCTGGGCTTGCTCATTTGTCAGTTTTTGTGGTCCTCCCCTGATCACTTATCGCATCTTGGCAGAAGTGTCTGATCTTTAGGCCCTGATATCAGTGTAAATCTGCTTATAGCAATCCCTTGATCATCCCAGGTTCAAGTAATTCTTTTTGTTTACACTCTGATATCACTTAGTTTGACACTTCAAATATACTGCTCTTTATTAAGAGCCTAAGTTCCCGTTTCTCTCTACTAATTCACTATCTTTATAACAAACTGTGTCTCTTTTTTTTCCTAGTATAGAGAGATTTTTATTGGACTTATGCAAATAACCATATCACCATAAGAACACTCACAGTTTTTGAATTCTGGAGGAATCAAGTAATGTAATAAAACACTTTTATCTTTGTTTATAAAATTATACTATACCAAATTGCTGTAAATTACGTATAGCTTAAGAGAGAAAATTTTCTTAACTCTAGAAGACAAAACATTTGAGTAAAGGATCAATAATATTTTAAATAAAAGTATAAAAACCTGATCTTGATCATTTATTCAATCTCATATAATCAACTTTTGTTCTGCTAGATCTCTGAGTCATTTCATGACTCCTTCAAATTCTTTATTAGAGTTCTAGAAATTTTATGTAGCCTATGGATCTTAAAATTATCTGAAATTTGTATTTAAGAGAACTTGGAGTCTTTCTCATGAATCTGATTGTAAATGTTTTTAGAGAAGAATAAAAAACAATAATGCTACACAACTAAAACTTAGAATAGCATGGTTAAAAAGCTGATGAAAGCTTACAATTGACAGATATTCAATTATTTTTATTTTATATAACATTTTAAGATAACCAGGTTTATGACTGACAACACACTGAATTTCTATAAATTTATATGATTTTTGAAACATGTACACCAACAAATACCCATAAATGCAACTAAAAGAAGATCTAGTATCACCTATAATTTGACAGTGTTTCTTACACAATTTAACAAATAAGTCTGATTCTTTAAATCTTTACAAAATGAGAGATATCTTTTGATGTTTTTCACAAACTGTGTCTTTCAGTTCTTTGTATCTCAGATCACTCTTTGCAGGATGCTTACACATAGTAGGTGTATGACAATGCTTCTGTAACAAATGAGGCACTCGTTGCTTTTTATTTAACACCAGTAAAAAAAATTAATGAGCACAAATAAATGTCATACTTTCTACCAAAAATTTCATTTTGATAACTGTTGCTTGAAAAATTAGTACATTGTGTGTTTTTAAATGAAGATGATTTATTGCCATTGTCTAACGCGTGAAGAAAGACAAAAAAATTGTTTGCAGGATCATTGGCTTGAGCACATCAATGGCACTGTTGGACAATTCTTGCTGAGCGTTAAGATGATTTATGTAACAGACCGAAGCTTTCCACAGTAATACATTATAGTCTCAAGCCAGCAACCCTTGTTCATGCAGAGACAAAAGAATCTGAAAAATACCTACTCCTGAAGGTCTTCTCAAAAGAAATCAGAGATTACGTTGACGCTGTTTAAACTCTTTCAGGAAAAATCACCATTACATGTAGTATCTTTACTTCTAAAAATGTGCAGAGGAAGCTTATTATTTTTCTAATAAACTTTTCAGTTTAATTTGCTTTCCCTTCAGTTCTCTGAATCATGCAACAAGAATGTTTAATAATAGAAGATGAAACATGTTTAAACATTGGCATTCTTCTATCCTTAAGTTTCAGGAATTATGTTACAGATTAAAAATTAGTGCATTATGTATATGTTTGATGGCAGTACTATTTATTTATCTTTCAGATAAAGTTCCATATGAGAAACATATTTTACAAAGTTATAACCATAGCCATATTTTTAGTGTATGCATGATTGCATGAATCCATCACATAATTTAAAGATACATACGAGATGGTATCTTTTGAATTCTTCTGAGTTATGGGACTTCTTGTCACCAAAGATAAAGTGTTCCGTATAATGATTGCAATATGTGGACAGAGACCCACAAATACAATGCCTCTCTGGTAGAGTAACTAGATTTTGAAAAGAGAAGAAAAGGCAATGTTTAAAAGAGATTTCCCATTATTTATTCCTGGTTAGCATATATTAACACTGCCTGGGCCATACGAAAACATGAATTCTCTGTAGCCAAAAGAAAAATCAGCATAATTAACATTCCATTTCCAGATGTAATCATATAGAATAAGAATATAGGAACAGGCTGTAGCAAAAGGAAAATGTGGATTGCAGAAGGAGAAAATAATGTAAACAGGATACTCAGATCATGGAACATGTAAAGCAGTATGATTAAAAAGGAATGTGAGTATGTCAGAATCAGGTGAGAAGTTTCCTTTTCTACTGAAATGGGAGGCTGGGAAGGTTGGACTTCAGGGAAGGACTTTGGCGTTAGTCAAATGGCTGAAAAGGCATCCAAGCAGATCAAACCGAAGCAAATCAGAAGGATTCCCTATTAATTTCCCAACCTCAGTCTCTTGATTCCGTTAATAGTCTCAAAAGTGAGCCTCTAATTAGCAATTTGACCTCCTTGCCAAGAATTGCCCAGGGAAGATCGCTTTTCTAAGGACACAGCCAGTATGTTTGAAATCATAGCTTTTGTACAAATTTAGACAGTGACATTCTGGTTCAGAAATTCATTTGCCTTTTACTTGGGTTGGTAGGAGTCAAACTGTGAGAACCCGATCAGCCAGGGCTGCAGGCCTGCCAGCAGAGCTCCCTGAAGGAGCAAAGTTGTTGGGCCTCTGCACGTGCAGTAATTCTCGGCCTTCCACTTCCTTTGCTACGCTGTTCCCCACCATCTTTTTATTGCTTAACCTAAAAAGTGCAATTTAATTCCATTAGAATAAAGGTGAAGCCTTAACCTAGTTATTTATGGGGAGCAATTAAATAAATACATCAGGTATGAATGGGGTTACACTTTTCTCCACTGTGAGGCTGAGGCCTAATCAATGGCAAATATACTGAAATTCCTTTATAATGACATTGTGGAGAATGGATCTAAATCTTCTGTACTGTCTTTGGTTGTTTGTTTTCTTGGACATGACCCAACCCGTGGGATGTATAAATCCATTTAACAGTAACCATAGCTATGTAAAGCCGTTGTTTATCCAGAACTGTGTATCTGGCAAACATATTATTAGGCTTTTTACGTATGTTTTTGTTTTTAATACTTATAAGAACCCCATGGTTTTAAAGCTTGCTGCAGAACCCAAATTAATACATGGTTTAAAGGACCTGGAAGCAGACCTTGTCTATTGGGCTTCAAAGCCTCAATTCTTGGCAACATGCACAGTGGCCAATCTTAACAGTCACTGAAGAAATCATGCGTATTCTCACCTAGTCCAACATCTGTCTCCTCATCAGAGAAAGATGTAGCACTTTATAAGCTAAATGTGCAATTACCAAATTTTAAGGTTTTAAGAAAATGACTTGAAATAGTCATTGACTCTCTATTATAGAACCATAGAAATACTCTTGAGGTTGATAATATTTTGAAATTACTACTTTAATGCTCCCAACAGTCCCCTTGTGGGCTTGAAAAGTTCATCTATTTTCCAGAATGAGCCATGCCTCATGGTAGCTCACTCCACCCTAACCCACATTCAGTGGCACTGGGATCCTGCTTCCTGTACGCACAGTGATGCACAGTGTCTCCTGCGCTGGAACACAGGAGTCCTGTTACATAGCTCAGCACCAGCAACACCCTGTGACTGTCTTGTGTCTGGAACCAGGGAGTAACTGAAGATCAGGGAGAATCTGGTTAATTAACAGTAATATAATTTTGAGTTCTTTGAATCATGTGCATCATTTAGACTGGCTCTGGTTTAGAACAAAACACTTTCTATGCTAATATGTTTCCAATTTACCTTGACTTAGTATGGTGAAGATTCAAGATAAAATTAAAAGTGTTGGCCTGATTTTCACCCTGCAGTCCTTAAATACTTTCTCTCCATTTGTGTAAGATGGTCATTGCTGACTTTCAGCATTGGCTGGGGAAGAGGGAGCTCGCATGGTCATGCTGCTGTTCAAGTTCCAATCCCTGAACTGGGATGGGTACATGTCACTATAAAATGTGATGAAGAAGATGATAGCACCTTTGAAAATCTATACCTGGCCTCCCTCAGCATTCTAGACTGGAACCTAGCCTCGTAGGACTTCTAAGGACATGTGATTCACTCCTTGGCAGCCTCTAATTTTTTTTTTTTTTTTTTTAAAGTAGTGCTGTTGTCTCCTGGGCATCTGGGGATCATCATGGAAAGGACCAAGTGATCTTTGTTCCCAAGAGGGTTGGAGAATGAATGATCTGTAAATTCCAGGCCTCACTGTGTCTTGAGGGAGAAAAATAGAGCCCAAGTCAGAAAAGGACCCTGCTGGAATAAGTGGACATGAGCACCAGGTCCCCTATATCACCCAGGGATGGCCTTCACATAAGCCTTCTCTGACAATTCAGCCCCTGATCTCATCACTCATATACCTTCTTGTGGTCTAATCAGGCCTTCTCTGCTGGCCAGGCATGGGCATCAGAACTGCTGCTGTGACTTCCTTCACATGCCCCAGCAGTCGCCCAAAGGGCCCTGATGTCCTGCCTGCCATGGGGGTTAGGCTCCACAGCTTCTGACAGCCAGGGGGTCACAAACTCTCCTTTGCAAATCCTCTGAAATCTGTGTGTCACTAAAGGATAGTAGGTGCCAGTCACTTCAGGGGATCAAAGCAGCAGTCAGAGAGGAATTATGCTGGTCAGTTTTGCATTGTTATAAAGGAATACCTGAGACTGGGTAATTTACAAAAAAAAGATGTTTAGGCGGCTCACGGTTCTGCAGGCTGTACAAGCATTGCACCAGCATCTGCTCAGCTTCTGGTGAGGCTTCAGGAAACTTTTACTGGTGGTGGAAGGTGAAGGGGGAGCAGGTGTGTCACATGGTGAGAGAAGGAGCAAGAGAGATGAGAGGAGGCACCAGGCTCTTTTTAACAATTGGATCTGTGTGAACAAGCAAGAGCTCACTCGTTAGTTGGTGAGGAGGGCACCAAGCCATTCATGAATGGCATGACCAAACACCTGCCATCAGGCCCTACCTCCAACACTGAGGATTAATTTCAACATGAGATTTGGAGGGGACAGGCATCCAAACTATATGAGGGATACAGACTGCTCTGCCCAGCCTTCCTGAAGCTGCTCAAGCCTCTACTCTCCTAACAGGATATTTTTGGCCTCCGGATATTCTGTGAGATTGTTACATACCATGTAGGTAACCGGCCTGTGCAACGTCTTCACAATAAAAGATATTTACTCAAACCCAGGAATAACAGTGTATATTCACAAACTTTGTGCCTTTAAAGAGTCATTTTAGCATTCATTTATTCATGCACCTACGCATTCACTTAGTGATTCATTTATTTATTCATTCAACAAACACTGAACACTAATTCCAGGTAGGCAGCTTAATGGGGAAGAGGGAAAATATTGAATCATATTCTATTGTATCACGTCCCCCAAAACTGCAAATTGTCTAAATTACGAAACTATTGTTAAGTTAAGTGGATGTTTATTAAGTTTCTAAAAATCAAAATAAAGCTCTCATGTCATAGAAACCAACGTTGAAGAATTAGCAAATTCATTTCCACATTAAAAAATAATAAGTAATTAGCCTGGCATTGAACTTGTTGTACGTTCTGGGACATTTTGGCATTTGTGCAATTACCACTATACTTTTATATGGCATCAATTACACTGTAATAGGCTCATGGCAAATAAGTATATCATGACTTCTAATATAAAGAACAGAAACTACTAAGTAACCTTAGTAGTTAAAATTCTTGATCCACATAACTACCTATTACCAGTTAAGTTGTGGAATCTGTGGTTTTGGTATATAATTGTCTGAATTAAATACATTAATGTGTAATTACATGAAAAGAAACCATGTAGCTCAATTCAATTACAATTGTTATCACTGAATGTAAAGTGATACCAATTAAACCTTCTTTTAAACACCACAAATTAAGATTTAACTACTGAAGAAACTCTAGAATGTAAAGTGATGGTCTACTGTAGGTGGAATATCCCTTAGTATTTTCGGAGACTTAGTGGCATTCCTAAAATTAAAAACATCTTTTTCCTTTATTGCTGGCATTAGTTGTGCCTTATTCAGGAGAGTTTCTTTCTCTCTTTTTTTTTTTTTTTTTTTTTTTGAGAGAGTCTTGCTCTGTCACCCCAGGCTGGAGTGCCGTGGCATGCTCTCAGCTTACCACAACCTCCACCTCCTAGGTTCAAGCAATTCTCCTGCCTCAGCTTCCCAAGTATCTGGGACTACAGGCATGCACCACCACACCTGTCTAATTTTTGTATTTTTAATAGAGATGGGGTTTCACCATGTTGACCAGGCTGGTCTCAAACTCCTGACCTCAAGTGATCTGCCCACCTCAGTCTCCCAAAGTGCTAGGATTAATAGACATGAGCCACTGCGCCCCGCCAGGAGAGTTTCAAACAGGCACTAATTAACATCTTAAAAGATATCAACAATTCAGCATTTGCATGTTGACAAAGAGACAAATTGTGAAATCTGTATTCATATAGAGTAAATATTTAATTTCAGTGGGTGGGCAACGGGGTGGAATTTGAAAAAGGCAAGGCCTGATATTAATGCTAATACTATTACTTAAATTATGAAATTTTGTTTATCAAAAACAGTTGGGTGTTGGCAATTTTGTACCATCCAACCTAATAAGATAGTAGCAATTAAACTGCTTTATAAATAGCATAGCAATACAAATGCCACCTTTATGATATATTTATCCCTCATGTGTATTGAGTTGATATTTTCCAAGCTGAGTGAACTTGGACAAGTTATTTCATTTCTGAGCCTCAATTTTTATCTTCAGGAAACTGGGAGTAATAATAGCTACACAATGGATTACTGTAATGATTAAAAGGAGGCAACATAGTCAAAGACCTTGGAACAGTGCTTTAATATGAAATAGTCATCTCTCCCACCTCCCCATTAGGCGTCTTTTATGCTTATATGCATACTTGTACAAGGCACCAATGGCTTAGATCTGTTAAGAGTCTAAAACGTATCAGATGAGTGAGAATTTCATCAAACTTGTAATTTTGACACAGCACATACATATTTTTCACGTGAGATACATATTTTTAACAGGAGAATCTGATAATACGTGATTGAATTTTTAGAGCTGGTGTTTTTTCTAGCAGAACTTTAGATATTTAAGAAAAATTTTCTGCATAAGAGTCAAATTTTCCCTTCATACACCCCCTGTTTCTAACCTACATGTGCTGCCCTATGACCAGGTCTAAATTCCAGATGTTCCAAGTAGCTCTTCATTTAGTCTTGTCTTCTGATGGCACCTAAACAAATATATCAAAACTTGTACAACATTTAGAAAGTGGAACTTGAAGATTTTCTTTCTGTTAGACAAATAGACGCCATCTGGAAAAAATAACCCCAGGCACTTGGACACAGGAGCATGACGCTTGTTGGCTGGACACCCAATGAATACCTTACACTACTTTCTTTGGCTCCCACCCTTGCCTGTTCATTTCAAATCTTGAACACTTGAGCAGGCGCTGGGCTGTTAGACAAGGGAATCCTTGTTCCCCATACACCCAAACACTATGAAGGCTCGCTCTTAATTTGAAAGATAAGCTTGCAAGAATTATCTGGACCGAAATGTTTCCTTTCATACTGTGACACCTGTTCTATGAAGGACTGCTATATATCACTGTGTATTTAATATTAATTGGTAACAATGTTTTATTTTTTATTTCTTCCATATAGTTTTCAACATTTGCCACATCCCATTTTAAACAGGCGTGTCCTCATATAATCTTTCCTTCCTGCTCCTCTCCCTCCCTTTCTATTTTATTTAATGCTAGTTTGTAAAAGAAAAATAAAAAACCCATATATGTTAACTGCTATTTATTTTACTGACTGACTTTTATTCCAGGATTAGTATTATAATAATATTAGTACTATTTTGCCTTTCAAAATGGACAGAACTGAATTTAAATAATTGCAATATTATTTGTCAGCTCTTAGGGGGAAATCAAGTAAATCTTATTGGAAATCATAAAAGTAATCTTCACTTTGATTTTGATGATAAAATCTTTATGATAAAAATAGCTCTTAATGGCCTTTTTTTCATATATCCAACTTTCAGCGGAACTACACTTTTATGCAGCATGCTTAAGTCGCTTCTTTTCTAAGACATTTTCTTTTGTCAATTGTGAGCAGGTAGCCTTTCAAAACCCAAAAGCAATTGCCCAGAACTTCTGGAATTCATTTTTATTACGTCCCATGATCTGAGCAGTAGGGAGCCCTGTGAAACATGTTTGATCAAACATTAATTTTATAAATTGCCTTCCTTCCCTACAATTCCCATGAAAAAGGTATTCAGCTAGATTAAAACTCTGGAAAATTTTAATGGGAACTTTGAAATCTGTTTGAGTTCAGCTTTTTGGAAAAATAAAACCACCTAATGGAAGTAGTCTTTATACCAGAAGTGGATCTGCCTTTGAGGCAATTTTCTTTCATGCATAATGATGAAATGGCAGCAGGATAATCTGAAAGTTTGAAACGTCTTTGCCAAATCCATACGCTGCTTGTAATAATATCTAAAGGGTCAAGTGTGTTTGATATGATGATGAAGAGCAAGAAGATGATAATTTGCAACAATGTCACTCTTGTCTTTCACAGTCCTACCCTGGTCCAAGCCTGGAAAGTGAAGACTTCAACATTCCACCAATTACTCCTCCTTCCCTCCCAGACCACTCGCTGGTGCACCTGAATGAAGTTGAGTCTGGTTACCATTCTCTGTGTCACCCCATGAACCATAATGGCCTGCTACCATTTCATCCACAAAACATGGACCTCCCTGAAATCACTGTCTCCAATATGCTGGGCCAGGATGGAACACTGCTTTCTAACTCCATTTCCGTGGTAAGAATCTGCTTACCTGTTTGTGGTGGGGGCTGAGGGATACCGTAAGCACACGGACCAAGTTCATGCGAAGGCCTGGCGTTGTGATGATAGCATTCTGAAACTGTTTCTAGCTGTGGAGACAGTTCTTTAGAAATCATACACATTTCTAAAGCAATGTTCTGTTTTATGTTTAAGTCAAGGCAAAATCAATTAATTACTTGTGCAGTCACTCATATTTATGACCCAAAGTACTAAATACTGTTTGACACTGAATGTGTTGTCATAGAGTCAAACCAGCTTACCAGCTTTCAGAGAAAAAGTCACCTTGAAAGATGCCACCTCTCATCCAGTGGAGGATTCCTCCCCGTAAGGGAGATCCCCACATCTTCTCAACTGGAGCTGCTGTTAACCTTGATTTTCCTTCCTATTTTCGGCTCTCAAGTTCCACAAATGTATACCATAGGAAAATAAGAAAACAATTTTCAGTTTTATTTTGGAGGTATAATTCTGATGAAAAAAATCTATCTCCATTAAAGTGTTTCAGTCTACTGGACCTGTTGTTTAACAATTTATAATGACAACACTATGAATTCCCCTTAATTTTTCAAATTTAATAGGAATGTGTATCAACCAGCAAACTAGCAAAAAGTCAAATTCTCAGGGTCTACCCAGGGGCTCCAGGGGTTTGCATTTTTTACAAGCATCCCACACTTGAGAAACACTGGTTTATTACAAAATCTTTCCTTCTGATTTTTATGTCTTTTGAAACTTAATAATTTCTCTGTCTATACCCCAATAGTGGAAAAAAAAAATCAGTAGTATATGGCCGAGGAGAGAGCTTTAGACCATGTCATAAAACCCTCCTCCCAGGTTAACAGTGACTTTTAATTAGCACTTTTTGGTTTTCATTGTTCAGTCACTTAACATTTCAACTAACTCTCTTGTCATTTTCATAAGTCACTGAACAGTACTGTCATTTTCACAATGAATAAATTGATTAACTTGCCAATATTATGTTGTTTCTGATTAAAAAACACATTTCATATTATCACTTCTCTAAATCATTGGGGGATATATCTCTAACTTGAGTGATTTTACAGGAGGAATTTTCTGTTAATCATGAACATAAGAGTGTAATAAAAGTAGAGTCAAAAGAAACTCCAAAGTAGTTTCTTTAACGAATGAAACCCAGAGCCTACTGCGTCATACACAATGGTGTATAGAATTTTTCTAAAATCTGGCAGCCATCTGGGCGGCCAAGAGGGGAGAACTCATTGGCAACACCGTCACTCAGGTTTTTAGATTATATTCCACTTGTATAGATTTAGCTTATGAGTATTAAGTATGACTCCATAAATAGAAAATGGATTTTTTTAACATGCTAAATGTGTAAAGCTGAAAAATGTATTTCAGTGTAGTCACCTTGAAAAATCACCTGCCTGCTTCTCTTTGGGACTAAACCTTCAGACCCGATTCATGAGCCAAAGAAGGTATTCAGGTCATGCCTCTGTAGGGACCCCTGTTCCCTAGAAAGGAGAAGAAGGGGGCGGTCAGTATACATGGAAAATGCCAGTTTTGTTCTCTAGGCTTGTTCCCCATGGTGGGAATGAGATTGGGGCCATAGGAAGGATAATGAGATATTCAGTTTTATAGTTCAAGCCTTTTTCCTTTATAAAATTTACCTCCTTTCTAGTAACAAATTTACCTTCCTTAGCATTTCTACATCCATCTCAATACACCTTTAAGATACCTCACACTTAAAGAAATGCTTATGCAGTGTCAGTAACTGTGGCTCAGAGATTTTTTCCAGATTTGCTGCCCATGGCAGTTATGCCATCCTCAAATGGCACATTTGGGACTGGGCTCAGACACAGCCACAAGATAGGCCATTTCAGCTCTGTTCCCACTGTCCTTTCCTCTTTCTCTATCGGGAGCTTCTTTCTGTTCATAAAATTTCCTTATTCTGTCTGCCCACCAACCCACTGTCAAAAACTGGACTTTGATAATTTTGCCTCAACATGGTGTTTCCCTAAGAACTTTCAACATTTTGCAGGGTAGAGGGGAAACAAATCCCCTATTTGGCCTAAGCTAAAGGAATGAAGCTCTGATTTGCCATTCTAGTTCTTGAAGGTGAGCCTGTTCAGGATTTTCATAGGGTGGCAAGTCTTTCCAATACCCCTCAAGCTACATTCTGGAGCTGCACGTCTACTGTGCCTCCTCACAGCACTGGTCCTAGCCTTTAATGCTGCAAGCAAAAAGCGACTCCAGCAAATACCCGTGTTGGTGAGACTGTGGGTAAGGTTCAGCACTTCCCAGTGGAATGTGGTGTAATGATGGAGTTCTTCTATGATCTGTGCTGTCCAACAGCAGTAGTCACTGGCTATTAAATGCAGCTGGTAGGACTGAGGGACCAATTTTTCATTTTATTTTATTTTAATTACTTTACATTTAAGTAGCCACATTCACCTAGTAGCTACTGTGTTAGACAGTATAAGTCTAGTTAATGATGTTGACTCTAGCATTAAGTCTATATTAAGCCCATTTTTTCCAAGCCAGCATGGTCTCAGAGAAAGATGATTTGGAGATTACATTTATTGTTTCTGTTTCTCAAGGCTTGGGGATCTCTGGCTGGATTCCAGAAGCCAGAGTCTGACACACTATAAAGTTGCGATAGAAATCTAATAAAGTTGGAAGAATCAGGAGCTATCTTTTGTCTATTAATTCCTATGAGAAACAAAGAGCCTCTTCAGTTCTTGTTTTGAGCTCTCATGTGACTAGAATGCCATTCCTCAGTGTATATATTTTGAAGGCTTACCATGGTCTCAATGTTTGAAAAGGTTCAAATGATTGATAAGACCTAGCTACTGTTCTTCTGGACAGTGAAAACGTAAATAGTTATGAAACAATTAGAAACATGGGGCAATTAGAGACTAAGAGAAGTGCCCAACTCAGATGTACTGGCCATGAACTGAGTAGGAACTCTTAGTCGAAAGAGATGACTGTACTCTGGTTTGGGTATAAAACTTAGTAGAAAAGATAGGACAACAGTCACAGCTTGAAGGTGGGCTTTGATTTGGATAAACCAAGAGGAAAGAAAAGGCATGTTGGAGAGTGTTCAAGAATCAGATTGGGTATTTTGAAATGGGAGATTTGACGAAAACCTTCAAAAAGTAAAGAACTTGGCCATGTTAGGACAGATTATAAGCAATCGCCGGTGGTTTTTACTCAAGGGCAAAAGTACTATGAAAGCAATGTTGTAGGAAAATCCTTCTGGCAATAGGACCCTGTGTAGATAGCAGGGGTAAGAGACAGGGGTTATGGAAAGCCCCTTGGGCCTGTTATTCCGATGTAGGTAAGAGGTGCCGAGGAACTATAGCAGTGTGGTGTGCCATTAAGCCATTTTTGCATTCACAAATATGTATGGATCTAAAGATGAACAACATTTTGTCTTTTCACATTTTATATTTTAAAAGCATGAAGGGATTATTTTCTTTGAAAGAAACTTCGAATATTAAATTTGCTCATCACACTTCCTTGTAAAAACGTACTAAAACTCTTTGCTAGCAAGTTTTCTCATGGCTAATATGATCACAAAATTTAACAACCGAGCTATGGGCTGGGTTTGCCAATTGTTGAAATATGTTTATGTGTAGGGACAGTTTATGTCATCAGTGCCCATTAGACAGGAATATAGTGTCTACAGATATGAGAGCGTAAATGTTGCCAACCTAGAAATGACAGTGCCCCTTCCAAGATTTTCTTTCCAGGTCAGTATGAGAACAACTAATAAAAGCTAATAGTTGCAGATTCTAAATATTGATTTTGCTGTGAATTTAAAATTCCTATGAGTAGAAGCCATCCTGGGAAAATGTATGTATAGGATCAACTTTCTCTAATTATATTTTCTAAAAGCTCTTGAATGTGATCAAAGCTGAACCTTTTGCTGTTAATATTGTGATTGTATCTTTGTGTTAGTATTTTCACATGGTGACATTTTACTATTCAAATGGATCAAGGAAGTGAAAAACACTTAAGTTCTTGTATATAATTTATTATATATATTTAGATATTGCATAGATTTTAGATGTTATTGTGATGTTTTATATATGCGTTATGAGATATTATGAGATATTACTTATATACCAATTATTATAATGTATGTCATTTGCTGAAATTTTGTTTTTAGATATATTTTCTTGTATCCGCCTCTGTTTCTTATGTCCACTGGCAACACAAGTGATACAGTTTCACCATTTGTAAGCATTTCCTACAAGCCTAATATAGTAGACATCAACAATTTAGTCCATAATTAAAAATCAGTATCTGAATGAGGGTCTAGTATCCCAATTTTACAAATGAAAAATGAAAGTTCAAAGTGGTTAAGTGACTTAATGGCTTAGCCAGTAAATACTCCAGCTTCATCATCAGGAAAGTGGGGATGATAATACTAGGCCTTACCTCACGGGGTTCAGGAAATATTTAAGATTACTCAGACCACTAGCTGGCACATAGGAAGCATTATATAAGTGCTGGTTAAATAAAATTAGAAATGCAAGTCTGTACAACTCTTTTGGAGAAGTTAAAATGCATAGGAAGGAAGACTTTCCAAAAGAGTTATTTATACTTTCACCCTGAATCTTCACATCTGTCAAAAAAGACTGCAATAAGCCTACTATTAACCAAAGGAGTATTTACCTTTTACTGGGTGTCTTTATTTATCATTGTGATTCAAATTGATGTCTTTGGGCCAGAGAGCCTCAATTCAAATCCTGACGCTTCTGCGTACCAACTGTGTGACCGTGAGTAACTTTTTGTGCCTCGGTTTCACCTGTTTAATCTCATCATGTTGTAAGTATTAAAGTAGCTATTATCTGTAATGTCTAGCTAGATAGATTCAGTAGGAACCTCTTTCTGATAAAAAGGTATCCAAGCTAGATATCTGTATTGCCTTCTGGAATTTATCGTAGACATATTGGGGTACAGCATACATAGGGTTAAAGTTTTTCCCAAATTTCCCACCACTTTTTTGCATTTTCTTGTCTGTGCATTTTATTGTTAGTAGGGATTCCTGCAACTAGTTAAATTTCTGGCACTTTGAAAAAGATTCCATTTTCCTAAAGTCCCTCTTTTCTAAGACAGGCTATAAAACAGGGTAGAATTTCTGTAAGTATATAACTGTCAAATAAGTGCCAATTAGTTCTGATTCTCTAGGTCCAAGTTAAATAGTCATTCATGACCCAATATGTAAGAGTTCCATTTTTCTCAACATTCCTCTGAGTTATTTTGATAGTGAGTAATTGATTTGTGTGCACTTCTCAGAGAGTGGAGTCTGGTTAGAAAAGCATTGAAATGAGAGCCATGGATAAGCTTGTCAATCATGGGCAAGTCACTGAACCCTCTTACCAGCAGCATTAGAGTAGATCTATGAAAGACTGGGTCCACACTGAGCTTGTTGGGATGTGGGGTCAGGGGTGGGGCACAGGAGTTAGCCGGAACAGTATTGCTTTTATTTTTATTTGCATTTCTTATAAAAGTTCCCTTGAACAAATGTTCTGCCCCCAAGAAGATGGAAAGCCCAAGACTAGTTGATCTCTGTGATCCTTTTCAGGACTAGCATTTTCCTATAATTTGTTCTCTGTCAACCACACAACTTTGATCTAGACTTTGAGACTCACTGGGTTTGCCATGTTAGTTACTTAGTAATTTTTCTTGCCATTGCTTTGGCTGTCTCAGTGTTTTAACTGCGCCCCCTCACCCCCCTTCAAAGTTTAATCAATTGTAAGAACCTACTGGATAGATAATTTCTTTTGACTGGAAAATGTAATCCTGCCATTAAAAAAAAAAAAAAAAAAAGTGATGTTGCTTTTTGTGGATGGATAGTGTTTTCATGTTGTTCAAAGGAAACTACAGAACTATTTTAGCAGAAAGGTAAAATAAGAAAATGCCCATATTAAGTATTCATGGCTGAAGAAAAATCCTTTGATTTCTCCAAACTGAAATCAAGAGCCTCTCTTCTGTTTCTCCCCACTTTGGTACATTCACCGCTGGGCTTAATCATGGATTGGTGAACGGGAAAATGCAACCTTGTATAAAGTCATCCCAGACTCTCAGCCTGGCCTATATGTGGTGATTGCTTGTTCTTTGTGCAGTCAACAGAAGCTCTTTCATACAAAGAAAAACCGTGCAAAGTTTTAGAATGGCCTCGAAGAAAGGATTCATTTAGAACCTGGGCTTTTTGTAGAGTGTGCTTCCTAATGACACATTATAGAAAATTTACAATGAGGAAAGCAACAAAGGCGATTTCAATTTCTTTGAATGTGTCAAATTTCCAGTTCTGGAGTTTGAAATGGAAAAAAGATGTTAAAAGGCAATAAAACTCGGGGGTTTATTTCCCAAATGCCTTCTTTTTCCAGCGAACAAAAGCAAGCATAATGTATATACTCAGATTTATTGTCATTTTTAGCATTCAGTCATGGTACACTTTGCATTCAAAGGCCACTGTACAACTGTTTTGACAACCATCACTTTCATAGGTGCTATGTAAGACTCATGAAACTGAAGCAGAAGTGTTCCTTCAGGCCTATGGGGAGTGCCGCACATCAAGGAAGTCAGATGTATTAGAGCAGCATGAATTTCCAATATGTTGCCATTATGGAAAAGACCACTGGCATATTGAATAATGCAGCTTTCAAAGCCAAGCAGAAAATGTGATTACAGACAATTTGATTGCTGTTTTTAAAATAAATATTTTCTAAATCTTGAGGTATTTTATTTCATGTAATGCATAAAGTATGTAACCATGGACTAGAGCTAGGCATCTTTCAGAACACGGAGGAGCTTATGATGTCAGCCCATTTAATGATGGAATAATAGAGGTGTTTGTTTAAAATGGAATGGATGTCACAGCCACTTGTTCCTTTCTTTAAACAGAAAGGAAAATAAGCCATAAAAAATAATTTTGCCACTTTGACAGAAGAAAAATGATGAAGACCAATTATTTAGCATTATGCCACAATTCATCAGGTGTTTAGCAGTTATAACCTGGTTTTTTTTTTTTTTTTCCACAAATTATCCTTTTTTGAATATCGCAGAACACAAGAACAATGCATTAAACCACTTTAATACTGTGAAGAAATGGGCTGTTTTTTTTGTTCTTAGTTTTGACCAAATACAGTAAATATGTGGGTTGGTTGTGTTTTTTCTTTTTGGACAAATGCTTAATAAGGCCAAAAATAGGTGTTGTTTGTAGTTAGTTGTTAAAATCTACTTAAGACCTTTGTTTGTGCAAAACAGACTACTTTGAATGTGGTATTAATATAGTTCAATGGACTCAGTATGTTAATGATTTGGGGCTATCTTTTATTGCTATAATAAAATATTATTCCAAACTAGAGTTCTTCTTAATAGTATTCAGGAAAGGAGCCAATTTAAAAATAACACTTTTTCTTTTCTAAGCCAAGTAATCAGACTCAAGATTCACTTGGTATATAGGAGTTCTTGTACTTTTTCTTTAACCCTAGAGTTCATACAAAGGTGTGCCTCACCCATGCATGAAAGAAGTAAAAAAGGTATAACATCAGTTATATAATATGCTGTAAGCAAACTCTGGGACCTACTTAATCCAGTCTCTTAAGTCTAGGCAGGAGTACACCTAAACCATTTCAGATATGTGGTTTTCTAGGAGCCAAGATTCCATAACTTTACTTGGTAGCCTGTTTGTGTTTAATTAACCTTGTAACATTAAGTTAAATTGCATTAAGATATTTAGATTCCTTCCAGGAATTTCCTTATTAAAGTTAAACCAAAATCTCTTACTTACAAAATAGGCAATTTTAGGCTATTTTGTCTGCCTCAGCCATCTGAATGCTTGGAGAACACTTGATTTCAAATATTTGACATTTATTAAGTCATTCCTGCAGTTGTGTTTTACCTGGCCCAAATAACTCTAACCTTTCCTCAAAGGTCATTATTTTTCAATTTTTAAATCAAATTCGCTCTTTTTTTTTTTTTTTTTTTTTTTTTTTTATTTTTTTTTTTTTTTTTTTTTTTTTTTTTGAGACGGAGTCTTGCTCTATCGCCCGGGCTGGAGTGCAGTGGCCAGATCTCAGCTCATTGCAAGTTCCGCCTCCCGGGTTTACGCCATTCTCCTGCCTCAGCCTCTCGTGTAGCTGGGACTACAGGTGCCCGCAACCTCGCCCCGCTAGTGTTTTGTATTTTTTAGTAGAGACGGGGTTTCACCGTGTTAGCCAGGATGGTCTCGATCTCCTGACCTCGTGATCCACCTGTCTCGGCCTCCCAAAGTGCTGGGATTACAGGCTTGAGCCACCGCGCCCGGCCTTGACGTTTGTAATCTTAAGGAATGTTGACCACAATGGATGGCAGAGCTCTAGAACCTGAGATTGCAGATTAATTACTGATTTTTTCAAATTATTCTCTGCCTCTACATGGATGTTTTATGATAAGGTCCTTAATAGCATCATTGATTGCTGATATGTTTAATTGCTGATTCCTTGATCCCTCCTACACTGTGTGACTCTTGCTGTGTTGGTTTCTAGCCAGCAGTTTCCCATCTTGTATTTGTGCAGCTCATTTCATGTCCTAAAGGCAAACATCTGAAAAGGCCATTGTGGTGCTGCTCTTCAAGGCGTCTTTTTTTTTTTCTGCCTGGGTATCTGTTATTTAGCAAACAGATGAATAAAAAAATTTAGTGTAGCTTATATGTGAATAATTGTCTTTGGACAAAAGGGTTCTAAGTACATCCATAAGTAAGAATTTCCAGATCCTAGCCATGAGCTTTCAGTCATTAGTTATAACTTCAAAATTGTTAGTAGAATGTTTCCTAACGTGTGGAGGGGGCAGTTTGGGGAAAGTAGCACAGAACCTGGATAAAGAAGACATAGGACTGGAAAGAAGGAATAAACAATAAATGAAAATAGCCCTGTTCTGGATAGCAGTTACATACCTGGAGGATCTGTCCAGGCATGTGTGGGGTTGTGGATGGGGCTTCTTCCTTCCTCCAGTGCTTCTGGAACTGAGCTCTATGCTCCTCATTTCAGGTCCAGCAAGTTTTCTGTCCTCACTCTCCTGCCTTGAATAATCATGCTGGTGCTTCATGTGTCAAGGATTGCTTTCTCTTTCCTTCCTTCACCGTTTAGCATTAACACTCAGCATTAACTCCACTCCCCACGGAGAAAACCATTTTTCTGGTTCTCTCTCTACCTCATAAGCTCATTACAGGAAAGAGGACCTAGAAACCCTGAGAGCTTACTTGGTTTCATTGCCTAGACCTCCATGCAGAAATTACGGATGACAGTGCTCTATATAAGTGTACAATCCATAGTAGGAGATCAATAACTATTTCTGATTGAATGAATCTATTTGTTCCCACTTAAAGTTATCTCCAGCCATAATATTTTCCCCTGACAGGTACAAGATTATCATTGCTTTTTGGGCTGACACTTCTAAGCAGTTGTTTAGTCTTCTAAAATGATACAAGTATTCCAGTTTTATAGAATAGTATAATGTCATTTATCATGGGGTCTAAAATGCTATAATGCTTTCAATATACCTAAATGAATTTGAGCCCTAAACATAGATTTAACTTTACAGTCTTAATATTTAATCAACTTACCACTGATCATTTCTAACCTATTCCACTACTAAATTGATATATTTGACAATTAATTACAATGTGTAGTTGATCCTCCTTTTAGATGAATCCATTTATTTTCTGAGTATAGCTGTTTTTATAGAGAAAAACTATCAGTAAAATTACAAGACTTCTAAAGGAATATATTTGTCCCTACTCTTCCAAAGTCTTGGGGCAGAAGTAGTAGTAGTGTGAAAAATTAATGTCTATTAAACATTTGCCCATATGACTCATGTTATTTTTTTAATTACTGATTATATCTCAGCTTGCCACATCTTTGATTTGCTTTTTGCTTGCTTTATGTAAGTAGATTATTGACATTGAAATGTTGCATTATAAACTCATTTTGTCATGAAATCATGGGAGAATGCATCTAAAATGTTTTTCAGGAGAACAATGAGCCAGTCTCATTTCAAGACACCACTTTCTTCATTATTCATTAACTATTATTATCTAGAGCATATGGGATTGCTTTAAGAGCAGGTTTTGGTTTTAGATATTTTTTCCATTTTAGTTTTTTTCTAGTTTGAAAGTTTCAAGATCTCTTACGTGGACAAGCATTACCTACAGAAACATAATATTATTTGTCTTTTAATATTGGCCATTTATATACTTCCTTCTACCAGCAGCAATGCACACTGCATAGGAGAAAAGATATGAAGTCTTGGAGGGTTTTTGACCATTTCTTACAGTCATTAAAATACTAGATTTTACTTTCCTTTTTTAAATAATTTAAAATATCACAAATACCAAAATCATCCAGAGAACATGTCTTTTTTTTTCTTACACCTAATAAATATATTTAACATTTTGATAAATATATAATCACAAAATTGATAGTTAAATTCTCTGAATTTAATGGACTGTACAGAGTCCCCAGAGAAATAGAAGTACTCTTCGACAGAGAGAGGATTAAACTTCTTTTTGTAATTCAGGGTAACATTTTTATTTTTGATAGGCAAGAAACCCTCTCAAAATGTGTTACATTTGAAAAGCGTTACTTTTCAACCTTTAGGGAGTTTTGTTTTCTTTAATCATGATCTTGATCATCTTTAATAAAAATATGATCCAACCCTGAAAACATATGACGCTATTAAATACTTTACATTTTTATATCTATTGTATATGTAATCACATTCTGTATTAACCAGTAGATGTAACTAATGGTTTACCAAATGGAGATAGGATCATAATTCATACAATATGAAACTTGTGAAAGCTAGAGATGAAAGATAACTCTCTCTGCAGTTCTCAAGATAGTGGATTCATAAAGTTTATTGATGAAAACACTATTATTAAGGCTATCAAGAGACAAAGAAAATTATTAGCATCTTGAAGTATTTTTTTCTATTGTGATGTGTGTGTGTGTGTGTATGTATACCCACACATATATGTGTGTGTATATAGTATATATATATATACTATATATGTATATATACTGTGTATATAGTATATATGTATTGTATATATACTGTGTATATAGTATATATGTATTGTATATATACTGTGTATACACACATATACATATGTACAGTATATGTACTATATACATATATACTATATACACGTATATATAGTATATAGTATATGTGTATATATATGTGTATATAGTATATATATGTGTGTGTGTGTATATATAGTGCTTGAAAAGTTAATAGGAAAAGGAAAATAGGCTATGATCACATAACTATTATTTACATAGAATAAAAGTATGTATGTATGTATGTATGTATGTATCTTTCTGTCTCTCTACGCATTCATGTGTTGATTAGGTTTGGTGTCTGGGACTCTGATCCCATTGTCTTTAGTATTAAAAGGTAGCTGCACCAAGGTGAAGCCATGGCTGAAAATATCAGCAGCCATTTTCCCACTGGACAGATGCAGAGTGGGACCTCTAGTTAATAGCTACTGTCACATGGATTTTTTCTTGCATGTGGTTGTTTTCTCTTTCTCCAAAGCAGCCTCATTCCTGATTTCCATAGCACAAAAGGGTGGCCTGTATTTCCCTGCTAATAGCAGATGCTCTGCCTTCAGATCTGCAGGTGGTATGTATAGTGAATGATAGAACCCAGGAACTGATCATTCACTTGGGTTACACATATGAAACTTGGCAAAAGTGTGAGACCGTGAAAGATTAAATTCTCAAATATGGAACACTTCCTAACTTGTCCGGGGAGTGCTGTAGTCACCCACAGAAACCTACTGATGGCATTGGGGTCTTGAGAAGCCATATGAGTGGTGGGTACACCTGTGGGTCTGGGTGAGGCCGCCTGCACTTGAACCCTGGCAGGCCCCTCACTATCCACTTGTGACCATGGGGAAGTGATTCCACCTGTCTGCCTCTCAGTTTTCCTGCTGGTGGTGAGGCTTGATCCGGTCTGTGCATCTGAAGCCCTCCGAGCAGTATTGGGCACACAGTGAGCTTCATGTCAACTACTGTGTTATTCACCTCCTCAGAACCCCCATAGCTTGTGATCTGGGTTTTTCTTATACTATCTGTCATTCCTCTTCTCATTACTGGTATCTGTGTTCCGTGGGATGTTCTAACAACCAATATGCTGACATTTATTGGGCTCTGACTCTTGCCAAGTCCCGGGCTAGGTATTTACACAGTTTTCTTCTTTATCCCCATGATCACGCCAGGAGGTGGGTGGTGTGATTCTCATCTTACCCAGAAAGACCATGGGACAAAGAGGCAGAGCACAGGGATGGACAGAGCACAGGGATGGACAGTAGTGAACTAGACAGGCTGGGGCGCAGATCTCCTCTACATTTCTGGTGAGGCTGGGAGCCGTGCTTTACACTTGGTAGGGGCTTGGTAAATTTGCATTGGAAACCTCAATTGAGCCTTTTATCCTCTCTCTCTCTCTCTCTCTCAGTCTCTCTCCTGATGAACTCAGCACCATGATGACTCAAGCTGACAGTGTAAACCCAGACACCATTCACAGTTCTGCCCTCTTCTTTAAAAAATCAGAATAAACTCACATTATTTTTACATTGCTCAAATAATAAGAGAGAATGAGTAGAGAAAAAGAGAGATCCTATATTTCAATGAAAGAAGGATGGACTTGAAATTCTGGCTGGGTGACTTTGACAAATCACTTGATTTCTCTGAGCCTCAGTTTCCTTAGCTATAAAAGAAAAAAAAAAGGTGTGACAACAATCATATTTATATCACTGTATGGTTGTGGAGATTAAGCTGGATACAGGATTATTCAGTACCTAAGGTGTAGGTCCATTCTCAAGTCACTTGTTGAAGACATTAGCTTTCCAACTAATGAAAAATGTCAACTCTGTCAAAAACCCAGTAATTTAAATTATACCAATCTTCTTCAAGGAAGACAGTGTTAGCTCCTCAGGTAGCAACAGGCTGCACAACAGACGAGGGTTCTGCAGCACTAACTTAAGACCAGGAGTTGGGGTCTCTGCCATTTACCACATTGCCATTATTGGCCAACCTCAAGGTATTGTTTTCTCTCCATCAACAGTATTAAAAAATTTAGTTTATAAATGTATGGAGATATTAAATCATTTTATAACTAAAAGGAGAAAAATTTCTAGGCAGTTTGCCAAAAATAATAGATCTAAAATTAGCCAGAAATGTTTACCTCTCTTTATTAAATTCCTGCTACGTTTTCTAATGTGTTTATATCAGTTTGTCCCCTCTCAAAACTGCATATTCTATATGCAGTGCCTTCATGAGAGCCAAAGAAATAAACATTGAATTGTAAATAAACTCAGCCAAGTTTTCTTCATTCCTGTTCAAGAATGATAAATTGACATGGCTGGGATCACAAAAGCATCTTGATAGTCCAAGTCCCGAAGGAGCAGCATACTCATGTCCCCCCATGGGCTCAGGGCCTTCTTGACAAACCCCAGAGTGAGGATCAGAAGGCTGGTCCACAGAGGATCATGAGGCCATCGAGAAACTAGCCTTCTTCCTCTCACCCAGCCTGGGGAATGTCCTAGCCTCTGGGGATAGGGTTGTGGAGATCCCATCATGAGGCCAAAAACTCACTGGGAAGCCATTCTCTGTGCTGTTCAAAAGTCATGCTTCGATATCTCAGAAGAAGAGCTACAGGATCCAAGCATGTAAGCACTTTGTGAGGTTTTCATGGTAATTCACAATCCAGCTCAGCCCAGGCTCTACAGACTGCATAAAGTCTCCAGAACAGAGTTTAGTCTGGGATGGATTTACCAGGGTAGCCTAGTGTACCAAGACCCTCTTAATGCATACACGGCTGGTCTCCACTGCAAAGGGGAAGGGGCACACATTCAGAATAGTCAATGCATGGCAAAGTAACAGCACGGCCTCAGGTCACATAAAGCTATGGAAACATAGTCCCTTAAAAATGTTATGACAAAGGGCTGTTTCTCAGAGCACAGTATACATTAAAATATGGAATAAAAATGCAGATGTGTTAAAAACCAGGGGTATTTTATTGGTATAATGGAAAGAATATTGAAATCAGGTATGCCTGAGGGCAGAGAATCCCAAATCTAACATCATCGTGTCCATTGTTCCAATTACCATGCAGTGATTAGAAAGATGGGCTTGTCCTGGGTGCAGGAGCAGGCACAGGGTACTTTAGCTGCCGCCCCATATGTGAAATGGAGAAAGGTTGTTATACTTTCTTCCTCTTGTAGTGTGGATTAAATGAGATAGTCCAAGTAAGGCAGTTGTCATAGATGCCTGTGAATAGTAGGTTATAAATAGATTCTCCATGTCCTCGGCCTCCTGCTTTATCACAACAGCAGGGGACGGGGCCCTGTCCTTCCCTGTGGCCTTCTTTCCTTTTGGCATCTTGGGCCACTGGAGAAGAGCTAACTGTGCGATGAATGCTTAATTCTCTTGAATGTACTATTGTAATTTATTTATTCTCATGTGAGGTTTCATAAAAGCAATGCAATTTTTATACTGTAACTGACTTGATTTGCAAAGTAATGCTTTTTATCCACATTCAGTTAACATTTTGGCCTTTTTAAATTAAAGAATTCAAATTTTCTGTGGGTTAAAAAACAGGATTACTAAGTGTAGGGTTTGGGTTAAACCCATAAGTTCTCCTTTAACTTGCCATTGAAGCTGCAGCGTGAATGGTGAGAGGTGCAGGCGGGCCGAGGGTCGGGGCTGTGGCTGTGCACGAGGTGCATCTCCATGTGCCATCTGGGGCTGCTTCTGGAAAGTAGGGAACGCTGCAGTGAGGAGGAGGATGAGTCAAACTCCACCCCACGTTCTCTCTCATTGTTCTCTAACGATCATGTGAAAAAAATAAAATGAAAAATGTGAAACTATTCCAAAAAACACAGGCCAAGTAAGCCAAAAAGAAATGACTATAATACACATATTCCTGAAGAGGCCAGAGAAAGAGGAAAATAGGAATAGATCTCCCCGGGCAATCTATCAAAATGTTGAGAAAAATACATTACTAATGAGAAAATATCAAACACCTATCGGGAGATAAATGCACATAACTCTGAATCGCGGATCACAAGAGTTTCCTCAGGCACCTTGATGACAACTTTATGATGCATAAAATAGTAGATTTTCCCCTATTACGGTTTATTGGATAAGCACCTCCATGAACACAGGGCTGCCCTCCACAGGGAGGAAGGAAGGAAGGATCATGCCCGAAGGGCTCTTGTCTAAGTTATGAAGAAGATGCCATTCAGGCATAAAATGCCTGAGATGAGAAAGTGATTAGGGTTATGTCCACGAGAGAGCAAACAAATGTTTTGACAAGGAATAGACCTGGTTATGGGTTCTTGGCTTTGAGAATCTTTGAGTGAGTGTTTGTGACAATATCCCGCAGATGGTGTCCAGGGATTTCCCTCCCTACTTCTGCTTAGTATATATGGAGAGAGGGGATGGTGAGAACAACTCTGTATATACTGTACAATTTGAAAATCTCTCCTTCTGACGTCTTCTGCACCTTCACATGTCGTTGGAAAATTAAGGTGTTTACCTGAATACTAAAAATGCGTTTTTACCTAAAATAGCAAGATGTTGGATGGATGAAGGTCTTTGAATATCTGCAACTCATTATTCTGCATATCATTTTTCTATTTGTAAACAGAGCTGAATTACTGTAGTACTAGGAGCCTTAACTTTTTGACTGGGTTCTTTATCAGAAGATTCTTTATCAGAAGATTCTTACCTTAGAGCTTCATGGAATATAAAATTTCCAAAATTGATTTGAAAGTGGATTCCCAGACTGAACCCCAGTTCTTCTCTTTGTGTTGCATTCATATGCATTCATGCACACGGAACTTAGAATAGCTAGGCCTTTGGGTGTCTGCTATATGTAGTGGTGTAGCATTCCAACCAACACAGCTGTGAGAACCAAGCAGGTAACCAGTAATAATTAGGCCTACAACTGGAACTGTCCTGAGGGACCCGGAACCCAGTCCTGGTAAGCTGTGTGAGACATTATGCTTGGTGATGGTAGGAGAACAAAAATTAATATGGAAATAATTCCTGCCCTCCAGTGTCTAGTAAGACAAATGAGGTATGTATTCAGAAAATCATGCAACAGTTTAAAGCATCACACTCACTATAAGTTATAAAATAACATAAGGAATCAGGAAAAACTACCCAATTAATGGAGATAGTGTTTGGATGGGATCTTAAAAATGAAAAAAGGTTTGATTAATGAATGACAGGGAGAAGTGGGGAAGAAGATGTTTTTGGAGTGAGGAAGTTTCACTGAGTGAGTATAATGTGAAACGAACCATTGTCCATCCCAGATGCGTGGCCCAAAAAGCCGGGATTCATCCTCGGTTCATCTTACTTCTGTCACTCCAGACACCCAGTTATTTTCTTGACCAAACTGAGCAAGTCTCCACAGAAATGCCTCGAAAATACATTTTGAAGTCTGCTCTCATGGCTTCCTTCTTCACCACTGCCACCATGGTCCAAAGCACCATCTTCTTTGTGGATTATAGCAGTGATCCTACCTGGCCTCCCCTCCTGACTAGTGTTCCTCCATGATACATTCTCCACACAAGAGTCAGTGTGAGCTGTTTAGCATACATTCATTAGATTGGCCGCCCTTCAGTGACTCCCCATTGTACCTAGGATAAAAGGAGAAAAAAAAATTCCGTGTTTCTTCATATGATATTCAGGCTCTGCCAAGATCCCTGACCTCAGTTCACACTATTCTGCCCCTCACCGAGCTAGTCACACTGGTTTTCTGTCTCCCACCTCCCACCGGATGACCTTTGCGCTTAGCCATCCCTCTGTTGGGAACACGCTTGCCCCTAATCTTCACATTCAGGTCTCAGCTCAAATGTCACTGCTCGGAAACCCTGGCCGTAAGTGGCACCTTGTCCCTGCTCTGCCGCTCACCCCTCATTACATCACCCTGTTTTATGAAATGAGTTGTCACTGGAAAGTGCATGTAATGAGGAATAAGTGAATAAATACCAGCTACTTGGAGCATTGTTACTTCCTGAAATCATCTAGTTTATTTAATAGTTTGTTGGCCGCCTCCCACTACTAGACTGGAGGCACCGTGAGAGTTGGTGGTCTTGGCTGCCTAATCCTGCTGGGTTCTAGTCTAGAAGAGAGAACAAGGCATGCCCTTAGTATTGTTGAATAACACATATATATTTGGTGATATATATATATATATATGCACACACACATTGTGTGTGTGTGTGTGTGTAAAACCTATCTGTCTATAATAAATTTTAAAGTCATTTAAAAGTTAAAGGCTGTAGGAAAGGTCACACTTCATATTTTAATGTAGCGGGGATTCCATAGAAGCAGGTGGAGGTGTTAGATATGTGTATGTGTGTATACACACACATGCACATTTCAATATATACACGCACACTCTTACTGTGAAAATATTCTAACTTATGATTAAAATACATACTATATCTTATCTTTGCCTTCTTCTCCTGTCCCTTCCTCCTAAACTTCAATCCTGGAGCTGTAAAATTAGTAAAGCACACAGTTAGGACAATTCCAAGAAAGTATACAGATACGATTGAGGTGATAGGGATACCGGCTTATGAGCCATATGAAGTAATCTATTGTTTATTTATATTTATATAGCACCTTCATTTAGGAAGATCCCAAACTAAGAACAGCTATTATTCTCAGCTCAAATGCCTTAGCTGGTGTCAGGGCACAGCATTCTATGATCCAACAAAGAGGGAAAATGAGGGACCAAGACAGTTCTTCTTCCCACCCAAGGGTACCTGATCATAGTCCTTAAAATGATCAAATCTAGGAGTCTGTAGGTAATAGAACATCATCATAATAAAAATTATCTGGTTGATTGTACTTATGCTTTTGAAGTATAAACCTTAAGATAAAAATATATCTAGTGAAAATGACTTTGAAAACTAAAAACAACCTCTTTCAGAGATTTTGAGTTCAACAGGTGTTTAGGAAGTACTTTAGTAACGAAAAACAATTATAAAAATTTCAGGTTGGCGGGTTTTAGTAAGATCTGGTTGATTGGCAGATAGTTTGCATAAGTATTTACAAAATTTGTAGGGAAAGGCAGAGAAGAGTTTGAGATTTTTTTCTTTTTCTGTCATATTTCTGCCTCTAGGAATCTAGTTAGGGAAAGAATGCTTACTGTGTAGTGAAATTAACGTTCATTTTGGGGTTATTAGAAATACTGAAAGTGTAGCTAAAAGATCCTGGTAATTCACTTAACTTATCTGGGCCCTAATACCAAATGTATTCTAATATTTTTGGTGGGGTATAACATTCCATAGTTAACCGTGTGTGTTTTGGCAAATTGTCATACAGATCTATTTCTTAAAGAACTGTTTTTGACATTTGGATCCTACTTGTTCCTATCTAGGTTGGAATATGAACTGGATATTTATTTGAACTTGTTTATGGATTTTTATGTAACTTGATTCTTACTACATTCTTAATGTCAATAGATCAGTAATCAAGTTTCAAAAACAGCCATTTTACTTTGCTTAAAACAGAAACAAGTTTGAATGAATGAAATATAGCTTGCACTTCTTCAAGAGATGGTTCAAGAGCTTCAGCTTCCAGGCTGAATTTTCCTTTTGACATTCTTCATGACGCAGCCCTCTGATGAACAGTACCTCCTGGTTCTCTGTGTTTCTCTTTCTTAATTCTGTGTCTCCACATAAGGCAAGATACGCCCTAAAAAATGACTGGATACTTAATATGATCAGTCACCTATCCTTGAGTCATAAATGCATATTTAGAGGAATCTACACAATCTTATCTCAAGGGAATAATTAATAAACTGGGAATATCAGATACTTTATATATAATTTTTTTTCTTAGTTCTAACAAGCGTATATTGAGCTCTACCACTGTTCCCAGAACTATGATAGGTGCTAAAGAAGTAACTTCTCACAGAGTAGTTATTACTTAGCTTACTGTCTAGATCAGAGATTCTTAATTTTGGCATTATTGACATTTTGGGTTGAACAAGTTTTTGTGGGGGAGAGGGATACTGTTTTTTTGCCCTGTAGGATGTTAGCAGCAGTTCTGGCCTCTCCCCATTAGATGCCAGTATTTCTGTCCCCCACCTCCTAGCTGTGACAGTCATAAAATGTTCAGACATTGACAAATATCTTCTGGAAGGCAAAAATACCCCTGAATGAGAACAACTGCTCTAGACAGACAATTTTGGTCAATGTGGAATGGGCAGTGATTAGAGATTTGTTCAGGCCTTCTCTTAAAAGCACACTGCAAAAGCAAATAGGGAGTCTACCTATTTGCAGAGTTAGTCTTGCAGGAACAATCAGAGCATCAGAAATTTGAGCTGAAAATTACATGGCTCACTAGACAAAACCCTTCATTATACAGCTCAATAAAGTCAAATCTCAGAGATGTTCAGAATTGCCTAAGTTTATACAGCTACCAGCAGCAGGACTAAACCAACCTCTTCTGACTCTCTTTGGGTTCTTCCCATCATACTTCATTGCTTCTGGATAAAGGAGGCATTGATATTGACAGCACAGTGCTTAGAACTGTGACCTTCACCGTTTTCCTTGGGTAACCATTTTGACAAACGCCACTTACACCAGTTTCCATGATTTAGTCAACTGCCAAATGATGCCAGGTGGACCTCCTGCCACTGCAATTCTCTCCACTCCATTGAGCACACTTTCAGCTCGTGCTCTCCATTTCTTGTCACTCCAATAACCAGGACGTGATTTATATTTTTCTTGAAAAGTGGCTAAGTGAAAGCTAACTTTGAGCAAAACTCAGTGGTTTTTTAATTTTAATGTAAATAAATCCAAATTGTTCTTTTTTTCAAGCATCTAAAAATCCAGCAATAGAGATTTTTTAGACTTTTACATAGAGCTTTATAAAACATTCTTATACTTCCAAGTATTGGTAATAAAAGAGTAACATGGCATTTTTATTAAGCATCTACTAGCTTCAAGGCATAATGCTACTCCTGTAAAAAAAAGAAAGAAAAAGAAAGAAAGCAATTTTATGAAACAGATGCTAAGGAAGTGAAACATAAATAAATCAAACTAAAGCGATTGTTAGAAGGTGACTTTACCACGACCCCACAGGTGAAGCACCAAGAGAATGAAGAAAAGGAAAAGAGAAAATGGAAAACAAGCATTCATCAAGAGCACAATCTGCCAGGCAGCAGGCTAGGCGCTGTATGAACACTATCTTGTAGTCCTAAGATTTGAAGTGGTATCACTTCCCACATTTACAGAAAATTGCAGTGAAATCAGCACACCAAAAGGAAAGGAAAACAAAGATAAAAATTTCAATTTTATTTTATTTTCATGTATTTGTTTAGAGATTGTGTCTTTCTCTGTCACCCAGGCTGGAGTGCAATGGTGCAGTCATAGCTCACTGCAGCCCCGAACTCCCAGCCTCAAGTGATCCTCCTGCTTCAGCCTCCCAAGGAGCTGGGACTACAGGCATGAGCCACCAAATAATTCAGCTTCATTACATCATAAAATGGGTGAAGGGGAGAAGTTGTATATAAGGGGGGAGTAGAGACCCAAATCTCACCAAACATTGATTCAATGGATATGAATGAAAGAATAAACATTCGATTGGGGCCCGTTCATAGAGAACCTTGAATGTGAAGCCAAAACATTTAACTTCATTTGTTAGTAAGAACAATGGAGAATTTGTCATCAGTCAAAGGAGACATGATCAGAGTTGTACAACTTGTCATTCCTCTACTAAGTTACACTGTAGATATACCAACAGAACACTCTGCTGTAAGATTAAAGCATGACTCAAGTATGTTGGAAAGGCCAGAAGGTTAGCATTGTCATCATGCTCATGAAGAGATAGGAGAGCGTGTGTTTGTTTGTTACAGATAAGATCTTGGCAATGTAGTCAGAGAGAAGTGGTGTATTCCCATGCCATGTTCTCCACTGGGTCTAGAAAGGTGAGTTCACTCCTGAGCCGTGGGCTCTCTCAAAGCGCAGCCCACAGAGGGGCAACATCAGTGTCGTGTGGAAACTTGTTAAAAAGATAAATTCTTAGGTCCTATCCCAGACCTTTTCAATAAGAAATTCTGGTTGTTGGGACCCCCAGTTGATTCTGTCACATACTTAGGTTTGAGAGCTGCTATTCTACAGTAACTTAATGTGAAACAAATATCTGCTCTTTTTCCCCAGAAGGAAAAAAGAAAATTTAGTCAGCCTGCCCTTTGAAAAATAGAAAGAGAAAAATGCAACCATTGCCATAATAAACCTAGACAAAGAATCATGCTCAGAGTTTGAACTAAGCTTAGTTTAGGATAAAACCTAATCATGGCTAGTAAAATGAATTTAATTTGGTCTTCAGTTACCTTAGCGTATTTCCTTACTTTGCCAGTCAGAGGGCAAAACATCCTATCTGAAAACCTGATTTAAATCCATAAAAGGAGTAAATGAAAGTAAATTGTACTTCTTTGATTTCAAAATGTGAATTCACTAAATTTAAGGAAAATTATGATAGGACTTGTGGAGATAATAGGATACAGTTCTATAACCAGAGAAACTACAATAAAACCAAAGTCCATTTCAGTGATACTCTCTGAAACACCAAAACTCCATTTTCATTTTAGCCGAAGGCTAGGGTGGAGCAGGGGGAGCTGCATTGAAAAGTATTTGGGCCAGGTGCGGTGGCTCATGCCTGTAATACTAGCACTTTGGGAGCTGAGGCAGGCAGATCACCTGAGGTCAGGAGTTTGAGACCAGCCTGACCAACATGGAGAAACCCCGTCTCTACTAAAAATACAAAATTCGCTGGGCATAGTAGCATACGCCTGTAATCCCAGCTACTCAGAAGGCTGAGGCAGAGAATCACTTGAACCCACGAAGCAGAGGTTACAGTGAGCCAAGATCGTACCATTGCACTCCAGCCTGGGCAACAAGAGTGAAACTCTGTTAAAAAAAAAAAAAGAAAGAAAGAAAGAAAAAGAAAAGTGTTTGGCTTGAGTATTATATATATATTTTCTGCTCAGAGATGACTTGATCATCTTCCACTGCAATTCAGAATGATCAACTTCAGTTCAGCCATGTCAGCATTTAATCTATTCTGAACAACAGCTAACTATCAATGAAGGCTTACCTATGTATGAGAGAATGTTTTATGAAATTGTGCATTTTCTGAATTTACTCCCTACATTATTAAAAATAGTATTAGTGAGAAATATATATATATTAGATATATAGTATATGCATATATATACACATATACATATCAACAATGGGAGAAAAATAGTATGGAATTGGAATAAAGTTTTGGGGTAAAACTAGGTGTTTCCAATTATATGTAGATATTTTCATTCTGCTTTAAGTAATGCCATTGAAGTATCTAGACATTTCTAACGATCTCTCCAGGTCTAAGATATTAAATTAAATAACTACTCTCATCCCAAACGGAGAGTGACTCATTTGAACAGCTCCTGTTCAACACTTTCAAAGAGAACTGCTTAAAATGAGTCATCCTGTATTAAACCATGAAATAAACTCCCAAGGGAATTTGAAAGACATCCGAGGGATTGTGTAATTTGACAGTGAAAAGGGAAAAGACTACAAAGTACACTATAGGAAGGAAAGCTTCTCCAAAGGAAAAAAAAAGAGAGAACTAAGAAATATTTTACCAAGCAATAATTTAAATCCTATATTTAAATTAAATTCCTAATTTAAATATAGGAATAACTTTAGGAAAGGAAGTATCTTTGATTATCCAAGGTGCATGTTCTGTTGATGCTCAGATCTCTAGCCTCATTTGACCATGCTCCTTTGCAACTATTCTTTGAATCTCTTTGATAAACACCAGTGATAGCTCCATACTAGAGCTAAGGGCCAGGATAGGGCACTCAGACCAATGAAACAGAGGAATACAAATAAGTCTACTATGACTGATTTCTTTGCGCCTATTTCTTTGTGCCTTGGAGAGAGTTTACAAGGCTATGCCACTAAGGAAACAGGCTCTTTAAAAGGTGCTTGATAAAAACATTTTGATAAATCAAATCATACTTTTTAATTCACTTACTTTAAACTTTCAAAACTGTATTCCAGAGAAAGAAAAAATTCCCAAGTAATATAATTCATATTGTCACAACATGCTCCAACAAAATATGAGCCACCTGCTAGACATGAGAATATATCCATTGCCTACGTGGCCAGTTGAACATTGAAACTTCATGTTATTTCTGTTCACACAGGGTCCATTAACCATCTACCCACTCTTTGACAGGTTGCCCTTAAACTTTTGAACTCCAGTAGTTCCCAAAGTTTTTAAATTCTAATTTCAAAAATCTGTCACATTTTTCCAACCTGACAGTGGTTGAACTTTCAAGATTCATTGGTTTAAAAAAAATGTAGAAAATCCAAAGTAGTTGGTAATGATGTTAAATCTATTTGCATTTTATGAATCTCAATAATATTTGTGTAGACTTGAAAACATTTGTCAAGTACAACTATACATTTTTATGGTTTGCATATGGATTCCTAGACTCTTACAATAACTCCAAAAGCTCCTGATTCAAATTTGTATATTACTGCACCAAATGCATGGCACAATTAGGGCCATTTAAGATGATGCCAAATTGGTCTCTGTGGCTGGGGTCAATTCTCCCCACGTCCTTTACTATATTACGTGGTAGAAATATGGTCTGCTCCCTGATGGGCATTTTGGAAACTCAAGATTCAAAAGAAAGTTAAGGCCGGGAGCAGTGGCTCACACCTGTAATCACAGCACTTTGGGAGGCCAAGGCAGGCAGATTACCTGAGGTCAGGAGTTCGAGACCGTCCTGGCCAACGTGATCAAACCCGGTCTCTACCAAAAATACAAAAATTAGCCGGGTGTAGTGATGGGTGCCTGTAATCCTAGCTACTCAGGAGGCTGAGGCAGGAGAATCCCTTGAACCCAGGAGGAGGAGGTCGCAGTAAGCCAAGATCATGCCACTGCACTCCAGTCTGGGTGACAAAGTGAGACTTCCTCTCAAAAAAAAAAAAAAAAAGAGAGAGAGAGAGAGAATTAAGAGACATATTCAGTGTTTCTCAGACATTAAATTTTTGTAAATCACTGGAATCTTATTAAAAATGTAGATGCTGATTTGGCAAGTCTGAAATCAGGCCTGGGAGGTTAGGCCTAGGTCACTGGTACAGAATCCACCTTTTTTTTTTTTAAATGGTTGCTTTTCAAATTTTAGTGTCCATACACATCACCAAGTGATCTTTTTAAAATGCATATTCTGATTCAGCATGTACAGGATGGGGGCTGAGATTCTGCATTTTTATTTATTTTTAAATTTCATTTCATTTCATTTCATTTTTTATTTAATTTCATTTAATCTTAAGTTCTGGGATACATGTGCAGGACGTGCAGGCTTGTTACATAGGTAAATGTGTGCTACAGTGGTTTTCTGCACCTATCAACCCATCACCTAGGTATTAAGCCTCACATGCATTAGCTTTTTACAGGATCCGCATTTGAATAGCAAGAAGACTTGTGTTGTCAAACCTGAGTGCTCATCAGAAGGCAAAATGCCCTGGGCTCCACCTCAGTGACATTGGGTCTAATTGTTTCAGGGTGGGGCCCAAAGATTAGTGTTTTCAAAAACTTCCCTAGGTAATTCTAATGTGCTACCAGAGTTGAAAGCCATGAAGCTACCGTGTTTCTGTGTTCCCTGAAAGCTCACTAATCCCCAAACCCACTAGTTCCTAAAAAGGGAAGATAGCCAATGTCATCCCATTAATGAGAAACTCTAGAAAACAAAATGATTAAAACAAGAGTAAATGCTGTAGGTAGTTTTCAACTTCATATCAGAAAATACTGTGTATAAAGTAGAGCTGCCTATGCCTGCTTAAGGCAGGCTGCATTAGATTCAATAAATTTTTGTCCCTAGAGACAGATTGAGACCAGAGAACTCTGTCAGAAATAGATAAGGTGTTCTGGTTAATTTATTCAATAAATATATATTGTCTTGTGTGTTCCAGGGGCTAAGCTAGACATTGGCCCTTGTGATAATCAATGAATAAATAATCAATGGTCCTTGCCTTTAATATCAGATAAGGAAACACAAAAATATTGAAATATGTTATCATCATTGCTTTGGAGGAGGTATAAACAAATTGCTTAAGAAACATAGAAGTTGCTCATGAATCAGCCAGCAGTATTCAAGAATACCTTTCAAGAGACTTTCAAATCTGAGGTTTGTAGAATTTAGAAGAGTAAAACCCAGAGAAACATGAAGGGCCAGCTTTCAAGGCATGGGGAACAGCATGGTTGGAAAAAGGCACAGAGGTAAGAACAGCAGGTTTGGGATATGAGAGGTGAGAAGGCATCAGGTGCATGACAGGAAAGGCGTTCAGCCATGCACACATGTGCCATTCTAAAGTGCCTGTGTGCCGTGTTTAGATTGTGTGGGCCAGGTTATGTGTAAAAGGTTAAAATGCTGACATCTACATTCCCCATCTGTGCTATTACTGTACAGTTCTATAATAAAGGATTTTAGATCATAAAATTATCTCACCTTTAACAAATCACCATTGATTTGATCACCTTCCAGAGGAAGACATTTGCATTGGGGGGAAAAACATACATTGGGGGCCTGTGGAGGGAGAGAGAGAGCATCAGGAAGAATAACTAATGTATGCTGGGCTTAATACCAAGGCAAAGGGTTGATCTGTGCAGCACCCACTATGGCATATGTTTACCTATGTAACAAACCTGCACATCCTGCACACGTACATTGAAACTTAAGATAAAAGTTGAGGGGAAAAAGTTTGGATCTTTTTATATATTAGAAGACATCTAGCACAAAACTCAATGAATTGAGTCCAGATTACTTTGCCTCATATAGGCTTTCTGTACAAGAAACGGAGCATCTAGTTTGTGCCCTTGAGGAATTGCCACTAGTTTTATTCTAAGTTGGCATTAATTACACCAACTTGAAATAGTCTAATGGTCTATGAGACAGCCTCACTGATACTGGACTAGGAGACCCTAAAAAATTGTATGTGCCTTAATGCTTGAAAACAACATTCCTGGTGCTTCTTTTTAAGCTAATTCACAGACTTTTTTTTTTTCTTTTTTGAGACATGGTCTTCCTTTGTTGCACAGGCTGGAGTGCAATGGTGTGATCTAGGCTCACTGCAACCTCCACCTCCTGGGTTCAACCGATTCTCCCGACTTAGCCTCCTCAATAGCTGAGATTATATGTGTGCGCCATCACAGCTCAGCTAATTTTTGTATTTTTAGTAGAGATGAAGTTTCACCATATTGGTTAGGCTGGTCTCGAACTCCTGACCTCAGGTGATCTGCCTGAATTCTATATTTTTAACTCCCAGAATGGGCAGAATAATAAGCATTATAATCCATAAAATCTCAGTACAAATATGTAGACCAAATTATCAAGTCCAATGGACCCTCAAAGGACAGGACACATTTGATGTACATCCTGTGTTTAGGACATTTCCAGGGCACCTACTTCAATATGGATGACCCCAATAAGAATGGAGCCACCAAGTGCCTTAGATGTAGGTGGCAAGGGAAATACAGGAGGATTTGAGAAGTCGGAGGAACCTTAGAGAAATCAATTGACTGATGTTTTCCTACCTAGGTTCCAGCAACTTGGTCCTACTTGAATCTGTAGAGGATTCCTAAGCCTTGAATGTCAGAATATAATTATGAAAAGAGATTTAGATTTTCAGTGCTACAGGCTGAAGGGATTTTATGATATCCAAGACAATCAGAAACAGTGTTGCCAGAACAGCCAAAAACTGTTGGTTTTATTCATAATCTCATGCCAGGAGAGAGAGGGACCTAAGCAAATATTTTTATATTTTGAAAGGGATGTTTTATTTTATAACATCTTGAAGGAAAGAAAGCAAACAAGCCTGGCTAATGTCTTTTTAAAAGAGAATATGTTTTTCCTAGTTAACGACAAAGATTTCACTGAGATGGAGGAAAAAAAATGTAGCGTTTATAAAAATGTTGATGTAGATATAATTAGATCCATTTTAGGACCAAAAGTTTTATGCAGAAACTGACAGAAGGATACACAATAATTATAGTTTCCTGACAAGCTGAATAGAGTTTTCTTTTTTTATCTTATGGTTTTAAAAAACCAAACTGTAAATAAATATGCAGTTTGACAGATTGTAATTGCGATCAGCAAGGCGTCTTTTCATTTAATCAGATGGTGTTATTAAAATGGGGTTACAATTAAACATTTTATAATGTGACGTAGAACTCCATTAAAATTCTTCAGCAAACAGCAATTTACATCTGATGCTTCAGCATCCCTTTTCTATTTGCAGAAATGTTATTGGCTGTGACCTTCCACTGGATGGGTCTCTTTTTATTTTTTTTATTTTTTCTTCTTACTTTGATAAATGATATTGAGCTGCCACTGTCTTTTTCTTCTTGTACAACTAAGATACCGGTTTTGAACATTCTTGAATTGTGGCCCTTACAGTAGACGTGCTGGACCAAACAGAATGGTTGCGAAAAGCATGTTTACTTGACAGGAAATTCATTTTTCTCTGTTTATGTAATAGTCATCCCCATCAACTTCAAATTAATATTGAACTTATAGTTGAATTTGTTTCAGGGGAAGATTAATAGGAAGCTTTTGCAAAGTGTAAATATCAGTTAATATTTTATATTCCTAGAAAAGTACATCCTTAAACAAAGAATGAAAAGGTGTGAAATTGAATTTGACAGTAATTAAAAGGAAAGTGGTCTCACAATGCTGGCAGGGTGAAATTATGAGACGCTTTACTGTTCTTACTCAGAGTCTTTGGCACGATTGTGACAATGCATCGCCGATCTTCATAAAGAACATTCACAAATGTGACTAAACATTGCCATAGGATCAAAATCGAATGATTGGATAATGCAACATAATGGAAAATGAAATCCAAATTGTAACTCTACACTTCCATCAGTATAAAGGAATAATGCAAGCATGGCACACATTGTGAATTCGGACTGTGCCAATTACTGAAAATCTATCCCAATACAGAGCATAAGGAGAAGTTGAATTGATTTACAGCACAAAAAGTAAATTCAGCAAAGCCTACGGGAGGACTTTTCAGCTTAGTTTTGACCCAAAATTCCCTACCTGTACATCTTATCCAGCCAGAGACAGTTTACTGGTAATGACCATGGTCACTCTCTGACAGCATAAGTGTTGGAAGTCTTTTCCATTTCCAAAACAAAGCAGACTTCTCTAGGAAACTATAATTAAAGATTTTTTTCCAAAGGACACCATTCAAGTTAGAAAATGTTCAAGCAGTAAACATTGCCTGTCAAAGGAAATGGGATCTTTCAAGGAGAAAAATTTTAGGTAAGTAGTCATTTGGTTAATGAATATAATTGTCCCTCTGTTTGAGTGAAATAAAATAATTTCATATTATTCAAGGGCCAATGATCTACTTTTGTGTAATATAGATATGTTGGGCCGGGCGCAGTGGTTCATGCCCATAATTCCAACACTTTTGGAGGCCGAGGAGGGGGGATCATGAGGTCAAGAGATCGAGACCATTCTGACCAACATGGTAAAACCCCGTCTCTACTAAAAATACTAAAATTAGCTGGGCGTGGTGGCGTGTGCCTGCAGTCCCAGCTACTCGGGAGGCTGAGGCAGGAGAATCACTTGAACCTGGGAGGCAGAAGTTGCAGTGAGACAAGATTGCACCATTCTACAGATTGTGCCATTCTACAGACAGGGAAGAAGCCTCAGTACTGGAAAGTTAAATGGTTATACAGCCAATTCATGGACAAACAAGAATGAGGACCAGATGCATTCCCTGAGCGGTGTTCTATTCCCTCTGCAGTGTGTTCTCCCCGTACATTCAGATTCGGCTATTTTATTTTCATTCTTCCATTCAGTAAATATATTTTGAGTTCCTACTATGCGGCAGGCATGTGGAAGTCATAGTGAGCTTGTTAAAGCTTTGATTATGATTCATTACCAGCTAATGCCATGTGGGAAAATAAAAAGTAGAGAATGGGGTCATTACCATAGTGAGGCCCCTGCTGCTACTGCGTAAGAGTAAAAAAATAAATAAATAAAAGTGATTGCTGGAGTCTAGCTATTATCTCTGAGCCGTTCCAGAATACAGGGTAGAGCTTGTCATCTTGGGTCAATAGAACACCAGTGAATGTCATTTTCCAGAGATTCCCAGAGCTCAACCACAGGTGGAAATGGCTCTCGAATCCCCATAGGCTGTGGAAGTCGAATAAAATAATAAACGTGAAAGTGCCTCCCTTGTAATGTGGAAAGCCCTGAAATAATCTAACAGCAAATATTTATTGTACCCCCACTGGAAACTAGGTTCTGTGCTTTAGCATCACATAGAAGCCATAAACAACAACAACAAAAATACGTCGTCTACAATCACGGTGTTTACAGACAAGCAGGAAAGATGCTTATTAAACAAATATAGAAAAAAGTCACACATTTAACAACGTAGAAGCATTTTTTAAATTTTTATTCCACTCTGAGGCATTCTTTGGGACCAGAATTTTAGTATCTTTCTTAGCAAAACCATTCAAATCAGTGTATTTGAACATTTTTCTCATTGGAACATACCATGAATCTTTTTAAAAAACATGATCTGAGCCTCATTTTCTAAACATTTAATCTTTCTTAATTGCTAAAGTAAGGTTTTGGTATTACTTATATGGTTCATTTTAATACTGTTTGCTCATCTAACCTCTACCAGGAATAAGATAATCCATTTTATTAGAAATGCGTATATGGCACACAATAGCACAGTGGAAGGAACCCTGGGAGATCAGGCTGGGGTGCAGGGTTAAGAGTTCCGGATCTGATATTATATATTTCTGTAACTTTGGGCCATTCATTAATTAAATATCTCTAAGCCCACATAATAAGCCCTGGATATATGTTAACTCATTAGCAATTCAATTTTCTCCCTCAAAGGAAAGATGCAAGACTAGGGGGATCCCTGAGGTCACCTCCTGTTCAAAAATTCTATATTTACCATGTACCCTCAATTCAGTGAGACTTTTAGTAGTGTAAATATTGGCCAATATTCAAAAAGATCCCTTATTAAACTTGGAAAGCAAAGATGAATATTCCTGGAATTGATGGAACACCCAACTGAATCCAATTCTAAATACCATTGGGGGCAAAAATGCAGCAGCTGTTTAGCAGTGCAGAGAAAAACTATATCTGAATTTTGGATTAGAAGGGAAAAAATACCTTATCCAGTTGAAACTACACAGGGAATTTAAATAGGATACAATTACACAGTTGGAATTTGTCCAGAAGCTTTAGACTAACCCGCCTCCTTCTGCAAAAGCTACATTTACCCTGGGATTTTTAATGATGGCATATGATCAAGGCCCTCAATTTTAACAACCAACCTAAAACAACAGAGTCCACTACACATTTGTAATATCATAAACTCCCTTAACACCCATCTTAGAACATTTGCTTAACTGTGTTCAACACCACTAGTTCTTACAAAATCATGTCGATCTCTCCAGGGTCTGTGTTAATCCTGCAGTTCTTAATTTCTGTGATCAGTGCTTGAAATGGACCAAATGAATCCTATTTGCTCAGTTAGTACTTCTTCAAAAAGGTTGTGCTCCGTTCGAAGACTTTTTTAATGGTAAAGAGTATTGTTTTTATTTAGGACAACTATTCTCATTTTCATGATTCAGGCTGGGCCGCCAGCCAGGATTTAGAGAGAGAGCAGAGGGTAGTACAAAGTCATTCTAAGGCTTTGTAATAGGGATGACATTTACCAAGAACTAGTAGAACTGGCATTTTTCTAAACAAGTAGATACTGAGTAGAATTCATAGGAGTTCATGAAAAAAATTGCTAGATTTTCAAATACTCACAAAGGATATTCAGCATTTTTTAAGGCATAGGGTGGAATGAGAAAGAAACAGAGAACAACATATCATTATGAAGTGGCAGATGTAGTTCAATCAGCATTTGAAAGAAACATGAATTTAAATAATCCAGGTGACCAGAAACAGAAAGATTTATATCCCATTTTTGGCAAAATAACATGATCAACTAACTCATTTTTCCAGAAAACTTATAAGATGCATCTTTATCATAAAAGTTCCATGGTGCCAAATGCAAACTAGGCAGTACCCAAGTTCTAGATTTTGAGATGCCTCCAGATTTGACATTACTTTCTGAGCCTGGATTTGAGTCTCAAATGAGGTGCTTCCCTTGCCAGCACTCAATTTCCAGAGATTTTGATAGCTCTGTGTGAGCCAAATAATTCTCCTATAGGACCCCCTGTCCTGTAACTGGCACCAATTTAGAACTGCTGACTTGGATCACCATGTAGATGATGGATTGAATTGTTCTTTTTTCATTCATGCACAAAGATAGAGGCATTGTTCTTCTTCTTCACTTCAGAAATTGATGGTGACCAGTAAGTAAATGCAAGAGTTAAATGTGATTTCTATCAGAAAAAGGCTATAACTTTTGCATTGAAAGGAATATACACACCAAGTTAAGGAAAAAGGGGGAAGAAAAGCATATTTGTAATGATGGTTTCCCTAGTTTGAAATCACAGATTTATGTTTTAATGCAATGAGATAAATACAGAAATATTTATAAAATATGGAGCTATGTTACCAGAATCAAGAAAATGAAAATAATGCTTAAATTAAACCAGAAATAGTGTGCTATACAATAAATGATAATAATATGTTAATATACAGTACCTTTCCCATTGGACAACAATGTGGAAGATATCCATGGTGCATTCCCAGTCTTATTCTATAAAACTTGAACACACGAATGTCACTAGTATACCTATACCTTTTTGTAAAGTCTGTCCAGGCTACTTTAAAGCTTGCAATGTATTCTCTCTATTGTATTTTTACATTTCAACTTGTATGTACCACATATTTATAAACCATCCTGATCAAACTTGAACCAGCTTGATTACTTTTGATTTGTGCAGTAAGATTTCTTCATTCTTACTGGAAATTTCAAGACATTTTACTCTAAACCTATTCTTTCTTTCTTTAGATTTATTTACTACCTTTAGAAGTAGAGAAGTCCAATTTCAATCATGTTTGAAATAACTCATTTTAGACAAGTACGTGCTGCTCTGCTTACAAAACATATATGAGTGGAATATGCAATTACTACAACTCAGTTTCCTGCCACAGAAACATTTCAGCAATATAGCATTACAGAAATAGAATGACATGCATAATGAAAGATTTCAAGATTCACCCAAGGCATTTATTCTCTTCACCTTAATGTTCTCAGCAGTAGCAGAGTATCCATTAAAAGGTACTATGAATTATGGTTGCCTAGCAACTGGAAGGAGCTTGTAACAGCACCAAAGAATGAAATGGCTGGTTGATAAAATGAATTTTCTCTGAGCATTAGCCTGTTGAAACTGCCTTTTCTTGTGGAACATAAAGTGCATTTATTTGTCTCATGCATTTTTTATTAGAAAATTATTTGAGTTCCAGGGACTTGAATCGTTTTGCTACAGGAGATATTTGATTTTAATGTGTTGTACTAAAATAAGTAATAAAAGACACTTTATTCAAAGCAAAGTCACCAAACAATCCTATGTTGATTTTTGAAGGAAGAAATAAAATATTTGATAAACTACTCTGTTACTGGTTTCTAATTAAGAATGACCTTAGATAAAATTCAAAATTTGACTGATGCTGTCCAACGTAAAGGGTTAAAATAGTAGATTCTTTTTAGTTATATGAACTATAGAAGCTTTCTGTTGACAATGCAAGAGAAGAATGGATTTTAAAAATCTTACTCTATTTGTAAAAATTCATTTCAATGAAGGTCTCAATGTTTACAAAAAAACCTCTACCAACTATACATGATCTTTATTTTATCTTAATTTTATTCTTCTAAACATCTTCATCTTAGTATGCTGCCCATTTGGAGAAATACATATATTTCACTGTCATTCCTAGACTTTCTTTATTTGCAGTGATTAAATTATGGCCTATATAGTCTTGCCTTGCAGGTCCCTTGCCCCAAGAAATACACTCAGATGACATGAATAGATGGTGTCACCAGCTACTAAAAGTACATTTTTGAAATTGTTATATTGTATGAGCATTTTTTCAATTTAAAGTAAATCAGATCTTCTGTGTAGGTTCATAGAAACTAAACAACCAACCCTTGAAAAATCAGTTAAAAACAGCTCAAAGTAGAAATGATTAAAATGGTAGTTGATGTATTCATTTATGATTTTTTTGGCTACTCATCTTCTACACTTCGATATTATTATATAGCTGTCTAGAATGTTTCATATATATATTTTTATCTTGCTGTACAAAATAAGGTATTATATGTATTCATCTACTTGTATGTATAGAGATTGTTTTATATAAATACTAGGCATACATTTTAAAAAGTCATTTTGTATAATATTTTGATTATGAATGATTCATTTTCAAAATAACATATGCTCTGATTGAAAAAAAATAGTTATGTTGGGCCAGTTGTATTCCACTGGGTGAGGAGGAGATACTTCTTTGTTCGCAAGTAAATATTCAGTTCAAGCCTGGGCCAGGACAAGTTAATTCAAAGAGGAAGGGTCAAATGGGAATGTTTTTGATCACTGCAAATGGAAGAACTTCATACAGAATAATTACTCATATAGATAGCAACAAAAGGACCATCTCTCGAAATGATAATCTTGGCACTATCTTAGAGTCCAACTAAAAAAACAGCATTGAAAATATATTTGTTGAAACAGATCAACATAGGCAAACAGTTTTGTAATTTCAGCTAATAACACTCACTCATAGTGTTTTCCCTGGAGTGTGAATTTTCCAACTGATAGCCTCAGATCCTCACTTCAGTATGGATATTTAGCTTTTCTCATATTCTTTCTTAAACTAAAATTAGGATAGTGGCTCAGGTTGAATAACCCTAATCTGAAAATCCAGAATCCGAAATGTTCCAGGAGCATTTCCTTTGAGCGTTGTTTCAGCACTCAAAAAGTTTAAGATTTCAGAGCATTTTGGATTCCAGCTTTTCTGATTAGGGTTGCCAAACCTGGTAAGTATAATGTAAATATTCCAAATTTCAAAAAAAAAAAAAAGTCAGAAATTTGAAACACTTCTGGTCACCAATATTTTGGACCAGGAATAATCTACCTGCATTTCCGTCTTTGTTAATTCCGTAGTTGACTCAGCTTTCTCATTTCAAAGTGGAGAAGTTCTCATGTGAGCACTCTATCACAATTGTGTGAGAGACTCCAATATCGTTTTGCTTGAGCAAGTCTCAAAGCACTTATCAAAAGAGAGAGAATTTATATCTTTTAAAAAGACTGGTGTCTAAAGCACAGATTTTGGCCAAGAATTGAAAAATGAGAGTTTCTATCTCTATTGATTATTAGCACTTTTCCTAAAATAGTTGTCTGCAAGGGCTAATTTTCCCTGCTAAAGAATAAGACGTTTATACAATTGCTAGCGAGTTAGTAGAAAGCAGGAAAGTATAGCTGAGAAATGATTATGTTAGTCTGTACCTTAGAGCTGTTTACCACTTACAAAGAACTTTCATGTACATGATCATCTTAGATTTTTACTACCACTCTGTCTTATAAGTAGGACTAGGAGCTACCATTAAAGAAAGCAGAGTTTATTGGAAAGCGCCCTGGATCTGGAGTAACAAGAACCAGGGCAGGGCTGCACCCTGATTATGCCTCTTCAGCCAAGGTACTGGACCTCTCTGAGCCTTGATTTCCTTTACAAGGAATGATATTGCCTACCTCAGAGAGTAAACTACAAGATTACATTTGTAAAAGCACCTCCATTTAATAGATACTTAACACGTAAGAATAGAATCTGAATAGAAATAATCAATTTGCAACATGGAGCCTTGGAGATACAACTGATTTCCCAAGGTCAAGACACAGAAGGGGTTGACCTTCTCTGAATCTTAGTCAGTGTCCTTGTAGGATTCACCCCTACAGTTTCCATTGCAAAGGAAGCATGCAACTCTCTTCATCTGAGAAGAAACGGGGTTGGGAAGAAAACGGACAACTTGGACTCAAGCAAAAGTGTGAGCACAAATACTCTGTCATTCACTGGTTTGGGCCCAAATGCTTCCTGTATCCCCTGTGCCAAAAACCATGCTCTTGGGCCCACTGCTTATAGTTCCTGAAGCTTTTTGGCATGATGCTCTGCTACCAGATCACAACTTCCTCAAACTGAGAAACAGTATGAGTTGCTTCCCCAAACCGGATGTTTTGTAGAACAAATTTTGCTTTGATCTTTACTGCATTAGCAGTTATATTACTAAAGTTAATTATAACTTATTGGGACTAAAATGTATAGTTTTTGAACACAACGAGAGATAAAAGAAGACAGCTTTTAGGGGTGAGAGCCCTTCTTAAAGCTATGTATGAATAATCAAACGTATGAATAAATCAAACATTAATTACTGTTAATATTTTGCAAAGGTGTAAATTGAAATTCCAGAGAGAGCTTGACTGATTTGATTAACAATGAGTTTAATGCTGCAGAATCCCACTTGAACATAAAACTGTTATACTCATAATAATCCTATGTGGCTATTGAGGGAGCCAAATTGAAAACTCTTTCTGATATTTGCATAGAATTACGAGATACATCCTGTATGTGTTTACCATGTGCTTCAGATAAAGGATTTTTAATGGAGAAAGGTGCCTGAAAATATTTTCATGCTTGTATCAAATTTATTCTCAAAATGTTATGATATTGCTATAGTTTAGAACCCAATTATTAGTTTATCATGTGATTGTAGGTAATCAGTATTAAATTCAAGGTACATGTTTTCTTTTAACATGAAAAACTTCAATTTAAAAATGTTTTTTCCATAGACACCATCAAGAACTAGCCAATCTTTTGATGGACTGCCAAGTCACTAGTAGAATTTTTTAAAAATTGTAGAAATATCCAAGGTAAGAGGGCAAACAGGAGTTATCATTCATGAAAATTACATTCACGGTTCATCCACAATTGTTACTGACTCATGTACGTAGGATGTGTTAAAGAAAAAAAAAAAAAGACTTCCATTTAAATGAAATCCCACTTCTACAGCCATCTATGAAAAAGTGGCAGAATCTAACATTTTAGTCTTGGAATGACTGTAGCCTCATGAATATTCCATCACTGACAGTTGCCAGGATCTTCAAATAAGCAACAACAGAAGGTCAAAAAGAAGCAGAGAACACATTACTGAGTTTTAGTTGATGTTACAGTTTGATTTTGAGCGATAAATTTCTCCTTACAATGGTTTCCTATCATGCCTGTGGTTGACATGAACTTACGACACATGGATTATGCCCTCCTGAATGTGTCCTAAAAACACTATCTTCACAGGGTTTTGATTTTCTGACATGTTAATTTATTTTGTAGTATCCAGGAATTCTACATCCAAATTCTCAAATTCTGCCATCCAGATAGAAAAGTTGTAGGATGGGAACATTGAATTTCACTTTTAAATGAAATAAAAATGTTCATAGAGTAGGATATGAATGGTAATTGGAGAAAATGATGATCGTGATCTGTGAAAAGAGGGCATTTTTATATAGGTAAATTTGCTTATAGAACTTTCCATTTCTAGGAAGATATTTTATAATCCAAGTTATAAATGCCCTTTTATTTCAAACCATCAATGGTGATACTAGAAGGCAAATAAAATTAGAAATATTTTTATTATTATCTCCAGGATTAATATTTTAAGAATTACACTCAGAGCTATAGTCTAGGAAGAAAAATGTAACAATCTGACACATGAAAGACTAAAAAAATGTCTTATATGCCTTTATACTACTTGAGACAGAACGCATATGTCTTATCCCTAATGTAGGAATACGTTACAATAATAAATCTCAGCGCTTCTTTGTGTATGAAGCAGAAGAGTGTTGGGTGTCTTGTCTACTGTGTGGTCCATGCAGGGTAATAGGACTAAACCCAGCACCTTGGATAGACTAAAGTACTGAAATGGCATTTCCTCCCCTAAGGTGAAAAGGATTTTTTTTTTTTTGAAATGGAGTCTCACTCTGTCACCAGCCTGGAGTGCAGTGGCACTATCTCAGCTCACTGCTAACTCCGACTCCCTGGTTCAAGCGATTCTCCTGCTTCAGCCTCCCCAATGGCTGGGATTATAGGCACGCACCACCATGCCCAGCTAATTTTTGTATTTTTAGTACAGACAGGGCTTCACCGTATTGTCCAGGAGGGTCTCAATCTCCTGACCTCGTGATCTGCCCTCTTTGGCCTCCCAAAGTGCCGGGATTACAGGCGTGAGCCACCGCGCCCAGCCAGTATTTATTTTAATGTTGTGCTAATATGGTATATTCTGATGGCCAGCTCAAGGAATGACACATTCATTACCTATTTCCAGGGGCTCAGAGGCAGAGCCATCCCCCTCTTATGTTGGGTGTGAGTGTGTTGTCCTCTCTTGCCGTATTGTCTGCATCCTGATGCAGCCAGGGCTGTGTCACTTGAGCCTCCATGTGAGCAGGCCATGGCCTGACTCGTCTGCCTGTGTCATGACTGGAAGATTTTATCCCACTTTTTGACATAGCCAAATGTAGGAAGCAATGCAATTTGGTGAATCAAAGTTATGTGAACACTTGAATCTTACTAATACTGAAAAAAGGAATAAAAAGGAGAGAACTAAAAGTCCAATATATATTAACTACTCCTTCAAGTCCTTTGAAAGAATCTAGATGTGAAACAAATCCCTCTTTAATTACTTACAAGTCATCTGCTATGGACTGGGCTCTGCGCTGGAAGCTTTGTAGATGCAGTACAGTATTTAATCTTCACAGCATCCCCTCCCGAGGTAGGAGCTATAACCTCCATTTTTGTAGACAGAGAAACTGAGGCTGAAGGGGATTAAATAAAACAAAAATTAAAACCCAGTCTGCCTCTCTTGTTTCTTTCCAGAGTAGTTCCAAACAAAACAATTTGCTATGTTATGCAGAGAAAAATGGAGTTGTAGCATCTTCCAGCATAGAATAATTTCAGAACAGAAGCCTATGACGGCGACACAGCAGAGGGAAGCAGATCCACATAATTTTGAAGGTCAGACAAAATTCAGTCCTATCAGATTCTGGTTTAAAGTAAACACACAAAGAACCAAATGCTTTAACTGCTAGGCTTCGTATCCAGTGAATTCACTGAATCACTAGCATACCACAGAACTGAGACCTCCAGAGTTTTTCCTGTTCTTCTGTACAGCTTTGTTTATGTTTGATTTTTGTATTCCTTTTAATATACTATTTATACAAAAATAAGTAGGATAATAAATGTTTTATCTCATATATTTCTGTTTGCTTATATATAACTGTATGCATAAAGAACTACTATATAATCTTTTTATTTATACAGATAGACTCTCTGAACCTTTTTTAAAGTTTTCCAAAGACTAACTCTACTTTAAAAATAGAAGAAAGTTCACTCAATTAGAATTTAATAAGACTTCAAGCAATCAAAACTCTATCTATCTATCTATCTAGCTAGCTAGCTAACTAGCTAGCTAGCTAATCTATCTATTTATTTTGGAGACAGATTCTTGCTCTGTCCCCCAGGCTGGAGTGCAGTGGTGTGATCCCCGCTCACTGCAACCTCCCCCTCCAGGGTTCAAGCGATTCTCCTGCCTCAGCCTCCCAAGTGACTGGGATTACAGGCCCCTGCCGCCACGCCTGGCTAATTTTTGTATTTTTAGTAGAGACAGGGTTTCCCCATATTGGCCAGGCTGGTCTCAAACTCCTGACCTCGTGATCTGCCCACCTCGGCCTCCCAAAGTGCTGGGATTGCAGGCATGAGCCACCACGCCAGCCTATTTATTTTTTGAGATAGAGTCTCACTCTGTCTCCCAGGCTGGAGTGCAGTGGCGCGATCTCGGCTCGCTGTAACCTCCACCTCCAGGGTTCAAGTGATTCGCCTGCCTCAACCTCCCGAGTAGTTGGAATTACAGGTGCTGGCCACCAGGCCCAGCTGATTTTTTAATATTTTTGGTAGAGATGGGGTTTTGCCGTATTGGCCAGGCTGGTCTTGAACTGCTGACCTCAAGTGATTCACCCACCTCGGCCTCCCAAAGTGCTGAGATTACAGGCGTGAGCCACTGCACCTGGCACCAGAACTCCAAAATAACCAGAATTGTAAATAATGCACATATTAGGAAAGATAACTGAATAGCAAACAAGCTCATATCAATGAATCTTTTAAGAATATATCATTATATCAAAACTATTATTAATCTAGCTCTTTCTCCTATTCTTTTAACATCAATATCAATAAATAGAGGGCAAGCCCCACACATGAAGCCAGAACATCTATGTTTAAAGTTCAACTCAACTTCTTACTAACCATAGATGACAATTAATTTCAAAGATCCTTTATTAATTCATCTGCAAAGTGAAAAACAATAAAACATTTCCCACGGAGCCATTTTGAGAACTAAATACCACAATGTTTGTGCAGTACTTGCACAGATTGCCATAGCAGGGTGTGCAATCAGCAAAGATTTCCTGAATCCCAATCTGACCCATGGTCGCTTGGCATGACAACTTTTCAACTTTCAGAGAAACATTGAATTAAGGCCCTTGTACTATTATTTCAAAGCACACGAGTGCAATTGGATATGATTTTGAACACAGTTAAAAACAACAGAGGCATTTTAGGGAATCGAGTTTCCAATCAGCTAAAGGGCAATTCATTTTACTTGGAAATGGTTCTTATATTCAGCTAAAAAGTAATCCTTATTTTTAACTTACATAAAAATAGCACGTCTAGTTCATAGATGGAAGTGAATGCCTTCCTATCTACTACTGAGGGAAGCTCTCATTTTCACCTGCTCACTAAGAAGCAAACGTACTTTGAATTCACCTCTTCATGCATTTACACTTCAATCTTCTTTTTAGCTTTCACATTTCACCTTAAACAGTTTTAAAGTCCAGTCCAATGCTCAGTTGTATCTTGAGGGTGAAGTTTTGAAAGCTTCTGTTACTTTCTTCTATGAAAAGTCAACTTAAGTCTTAGGAAACACTTTAGGAACTCCACATCCAAGAAGAGGTACTGATGTGTTTTATTAGAGAGCTGCTACATTACTCCGCCAAAAAAATAATAATCGCACTGAACTTATAACAAACTAATGACATGATTTACATAAACATGCACTGAGGAGTTATGTGCTGTAGATTTCAAAACTGTATTTTCAGTTTTGACAAGACTTTGAAAACACTATCACTAGATAATGTGCGTGTTACTCGGGGACCACTGCAGTAGTGAATACCATCTGGAAATAGGTAATATTTCCATGTGGGTAATAATTTCAGAAGATTATTATAGAAAGGTAATGTCTTTGTAGAAAAGAAAGAGATATTATCTTCTTGCCATTCAATGATATGAATAAAGTTGTTGAGAACTCCACTTTTCCCCAGAATTACAGGAGTATGTACGTCTGTGTTTTGTGGGGGGAGTTTATGAGTATAATCTGGAGCAATTTGAAGGGCAAATCATGATTCCCATGCAAAATTATAACTTTACAAAATTACTGTAGACACAAAGCAGTTAGAGATTGCTGAGTTAAATGGCAATTGGAGCACAATAAACCAATATAATAGAGTAATATAAAGACAATTTATTTGCTCTTACACTTTTATGTGACCTGAAACATATGGTGTTGGACCAACAAATTCATCTGCTTCTAGTTACTTCTAAGACTTGGTAATTACATGGTTCTGTAACATTTTATAATATTGTTGCCTACATCTTTGTTATTTTAATGTGTAATCTTCACAATTGCTTCTCCAACTCTCTTGAGCAATAGGGAGCTCCAGTTAAGTAAATTGGGGGAGCAGATAGATGAAGTGACTTGCCCAAGGTCATACAAAATTAATGCAGAAATGAGGCTAGAAACAGTGAGGTGCTGATTCCCAATAGAGTACGTCCCCAAAGGCCACCTCGTGTGAACAATACAGTCCATACCTTTAACCTAGAAACTGACATGCGCAGGCTGCGTGTGACTCAAATTTAACCAGTATGTGTGATTTTACATATCTCTCAGTTAAGTCAGTACTTGAAATCCTGCACGGGCAGAGTTCTTGTGGCCTTCTGACACTTTTGAGGGAACCCAAAGCCACATGCATTCCTCCTTTATCTGTTTTAGAAACAATATTGGTAACATCCTTCATACAACTATAATCCAAATTGATTTTAATCGAAAATCAGGGCAGTTCAGGTTTATGTTTGTTCAACTGTTACAGTACCTACTGGAAAAACTCAACAGACTAAAGCCACCAGGAAAGGCAATTTTATTGTAAGTGGAGAAAAAAAAAATGTCCCTACATGAATGATTTGGCCTCTCTCTCTCCTTCTTTCTCTCCTCACATCTGCCTCCTTTAAAACTTTGTACATCCTGAAATGAAATCCATCATTGTTTTTACATTAAGGCATGGCATAAAATAAAGAAATGCTGAGAACCAAAATGTTAGACAACAATGGCTGTAAGCATAGTATGTCTGTGATATGTAGAAAGTGGAGCAATTATAACAACAGTCAATTGTTGAAATTGCTGAAGAGCTTGATGATTAAGCTCTTCAGAAATGGTTTCCACCCAGGAATGGCAGAGTTTTTTTTCCCCCTCTCACACAACATCAGTCTCATTGTCTAATTTCATCTGTAGCATGCTATGAATATGAATGGTTTAGAAAATGTACTAGGTAGTAGAAACCGCGTGATGCAAGCAGCTGACCAAAATGTGTAAATAAAAACACTAGAATGTCATACTTCTCAGTGAGACACTGTTTGCTAGAAACACAGCGCCCAGGCTCTGCCACAGCAAAGCCTGCTAAAGCAGAAACAGCCACACTGCATCTAGAATGAATCTCACATGAGAAAGCAGAGTTGCTTCCTAAATTTAAAATCATGTTCAAATTCAAGCTCTCCAGTCTCCTCTCTAAGCGCCCAGCTTCTCAGTTCAACAAGGGAGCTTAACTTCCATTTCATGAAGAAATCAGAGTTATCTAACAGAAACTCTTTCAACTTTCCTTTTTCACATCCTGAAGGGTCTCTGTTTTCACCTGTTCCCCTTCCCTACATAGGCAGTCGGGTGGCGTGATTACAAGGGGAGGGTGGCTACCTCCCTCCCCACACCACCACTGTTCACCCTTTGTGCTAGTCAGATGAGTTTGGAGTTTCTACAAATCTCCTTGCCTTGATTGTCTTAAAATTAGACATCACATAGGGCTGAACATATAAAGCACACAGGATGATATCTTGGTCCTCTGACTAGTCCTTCCCTTTGGCTTCTGTGGAAGAAAACTCCTGCCCTGCTCTTTATTTTCTTTTATTCCTGTTTTTCTTTTTCCTATTTAGATTAGCATGTCTAAATGTGTACTTGACCTTCTAATATGTCTCTGTATTTTAAATATTTTGTCTCTTGCTTTGGGCTGAATTCCTTCTATCTAAAAATGTGTTTAGGTCTTTTATTTCCTTAAAATACAACTCAGTACTGTTCCTAAAGATTGCTAGTGTCTCAAGTGTTTGCTCCATCTTTCCTCTCTTTGTCACCCCATACTTCAAAGGTGACCTGTCCTTTTCCTTCTTCGAATCCCTAGATACCATCCATTTGCTCATATAGAAAATGCAGGGAAGAGAGAGAGGAAGGGAGCACCTCAGAGATCAGTGTGTTTAAGTAATGAACATACTGATCTCTAAGATCCTGTTGGACTTGGCTGTGATTCTGGCTCTGTGACATCTCACTGGCCCCACCTCACCTGCCAGTCTTAAGTGTGAACACCACCGAAGGTTCTGCATCCCCAGGATCTCAACCAGCCCCAGAGTTTCCATCACCCCATTTAGGGGACTGACACATCTATGTCACCCACACTACTCTCATTTTCAACCTCCATTTCCATGACTTCAAATGCTTGGTGGGCATCCATCCCCTCCAGAGTTTTCTGCTAGCACCTCTAATTTAATAATTTCTTCATTACCCCAAGTATCTCCTCCTAACGTTATCTATGCATCCACAGTTCTACCTACCAACGCCTGAGACCTTACTCTCATAGCCCCCGGAGTTATATGACACAGTGGCCCTTTCCTCTGTACCGTCCAATGTCACCTATTGCCCACCTTATTTAGGCTTCATTCTTGTTATTTCTCAACTTGTTCCTTATATATCCAATAAACTAAATACTTTGCCATTGTATGAGCGCTTTCTATGCTTTCCTACCCATCTGAAATTAATTTGACTTGGAATTTTCTACTTTCCTGATTTCTGCTTTCTAACATTCTACTGACCCTTCAGGTTCAGTTCAAGATGCTCTCAAGTGGACACAGTTTATCTCCTGCCACTGTGCTCTTGTAACATGTATCCCTCCCATGACTCTACCACATTCTGCTTTTAATTGTTGATGCACGTCTTTAGTCCTGTGAATATGATAACTACATTGGATTCCTCTTTGAATTTCTCCCAGTGTAGACTACCAACTATATTTTGTACATAATTCCCATTTACTGCACAATTGATGTATTGTCAAATATATTTGGTTAATAAGAGCAAAATATATGATTATCAGAATTATGAACATAAAATATTTTGTGAAATGTGCAAATGATTACACCTCACTTTTCTGATTTCCCACCAAAATAATTTTTTTTTAATATTTTTCTATTTTTACACCCAACCTTTATGAATAATACATATCCATCTGGGAAAGTGTGAGTCATATGTCATAACATATATAGCCTCTAAGGTTTTTAAATTGGAAACTTTCTTTTTATAATGTTAAGAGATCACTTTAGTCATAGTTCGAATTTTCAACTCTTGGCAACTAATAATGCACTTTTTCTTGATTTCGAAATAAAAATTTAGCAATATTAAGGTGATTACAAGATATCTCAGCATTGAAATTTTGTTGTGACAAATCTCTTAGACACAGAAATTCACTTCTTAAATCATGGCTTCCATTAGATAAGCTCCCTCCTAGGAAGTCAAATCTTTTTTGAAGACACTTACGGGAGGTCCATCGATTGCTGACAGATACATTTTATAGTATAAATGTCATTTTAAAATTTCTGTTTTGTTTCTTTCTAAATTTAATTATTTAACTTAGTAAAACATTCGCATTGTTCAAAACTGCAAAGTATCCCATTCTTACCTTCCAGCTTCCCATTTTCACCCCCACCACCACAAGAGGTAGCCACAGACTTGATTTCTTCTCTCTCCCTCCAGAGCTTACAGATTCTTATTCCATCCTCCCCAACCCTCACTTTTTCTTTTACAAAAGATGACACACTGCTCCACTCCTTTCTTTTCTCACCTGGAGCTCTTTCTCATGATAGCTGCTTTATTGTTTTTTTATCATTGCCTAGTGTGTATTCTTCACAATTCAATTAACTAGTCTACTGTTGAAGGGTATTTTGTTTTCAGGATTTTTTTTTGCTATTGTAAATGCTGCAATGAAGAGCCCTGTATAAATATCTTATGTGAGTGTAAGTGCAGCAGTGGAACTTCTGGATAAAAGTTTATGCATTTGTAATTTTAATAGATATGCCAGATTGTACTCTGTATGTTTTATACAAATTTACATTTTTATTCTCTAGATTATGGGAGTGCCTGTAGCCTTATCAAACTTGGATTTTGCCCAGTCTGATAGGTGAAAAAGATCTGGGTATTATTTTTTATATATTTAAGAGCCATTCATATTTTCTTTTGCTTGAGTGAACTGTCTCTTAGAAATTATTCTGCTGTTAGGGAGGAGGTATGGATACAATTTGATTTTTTTTACTTGACTCACCTATTAAATCAATGACATGCATTGAGTAATCCCTCCTTAGTTCATTGATTTGGATCCAGTGGATGATGATTTATTTCTATTATGTAGAAAATTCAAATGTACAGTTGAGCCTATTTCCAGATTTTCTATTCTGTAGTCTTTTTTTTTATTCCCGTACTAATATTCTGCTGTTGTGATTTTTTCAAGTGTTTTAGTAAATTTCAGCATCTATTAGTGCTAATTGTTTTTCATTTCTCTCCCTGCATATTTCTGTTGATTTTTACATTTGTACTTTAGAACAACTTGCCCAACCCTATGAAACAAATAAAAACAAAAAGATTTTGGTAGTATTCTATAGATATTACTTTGTATTTCTAAACTAACCTACAGGAAATTGACATCTTAATGATACTGTTCTTTTCTTCAAGTGCATGGTATGTATCTACATTTCTTCAGGTCTTCTTTTGTGACCTTCAGTAGTGTTTTAAGTAAGTTTTCTTATATATCTTACACATTTATTGTTAAATTTATCACTAGCGGCCGGGCGCGGTGGCTCACGCTTGTAATCCCAGCACTTTGGGAGGCCAAGGCGGGTGGATCACGAGGTCAGGAGATGGAGACCATCCTGGCTAACACGGTGAAACGCCGTCTCTACTAAAAATGCAAAAAATTAGCCAGGCGTGGTGGCGGGCGCCTGTAGTCTCAGCTGCTCAGGAGGCTGAGGCAGGAGAATGGTGTGAACCCGGGAGGCAGAGCTTGCAGGGAGCCGAGATCGCGCCACTGCACTCCAGCCTGGGCGACAGGGCGTGACTCTGCCTCAAAAAAAAAAAAAATTAATTACTAGCTACTTACTACTAGGTATATTTCATTTTGCTATTATAAATGGGGTATTCTATTATATTTTCTATCTGGTTGGACACTTTGAGAAATAGGAAAATGAAATGTGGCATATCAGAATGTATAAAATACAGTCATGAACTGTATGACATTTCAGTCAACAGTGGATCACATATATGATGGTGGACCCATAAGATTATAATACCACATTTTTATTGTACCTTTTCTATGTGTAGATACACAAACCCCATGGTGTAACAGTTGCCTACAATATTCAGTTCAGTCACATGCTGTACAGGTTTGTAGACAAGGAGCAATAGGCTACACTATATAGCCTGGGCCTTTAGTAGGCTATCCCATCTAGCTTTGTGTAAGTGCATTATATGGTGTTTACACAGTGACAAAATCACCTAAGAACACAATTCTCAGAATGTATTCTCATTGTTAAACAACACCTAACTGTGCAGCTAATGCTGTGTTTGTAAGAATATTCCTAGCCTTAAGTACTTACATTGATTAAGTATATAAAATGTATAAAAACCAAATAAAAAAGTTTAAGAGTTAGGTAAATTAGAAAAACAGCAACAAAATAAACTTAAGAAAGGCAAAAGAAAGACCTTAAAAAGCAGAAAATAACAAGTTAAGAACAGAAAAACAGTAGAACTGAGAAATAAAATTAAAATCTAGTTCTTTGAAAATACAATGAAATAGATTGGTTGAAGAAGAACAAAGCACAGAATATATAAAATAAACACAATTATGTAGAGGATTAATGGAATCATAAGAGACTACTTTTCTCAATTCCTTGTAAATAAGTTTGAAAATTCTATAAAAATATAATTTAGAAAATAATTGAACTGAGAAAAGATAGAAAGAAAATGAAAAAGTTGTCAAAGTTGTCCCTCTCCCCAATAAAAACAGCAGCATGTATAAATGGCTTTAAAGGAGAATTTCAGCAAATATTTAAAACTCTCAAAAACTGTTTGAAAACATCAGAGGAAAAAGTAAAACTAACTTTTCTTATATGAAGTGAGTATAATATTGATACTAAAAATTGACAGAAATTACACACAAAAATAAAACTAAAGAACAGGCTTACTAATAAATACCAATACAAAAATCTAAATAAAATATGAAAAAACAGAAATTAGAAGTAAGAATTCATCCTGAATAAGAAAGATTTATTCCAAACATGCAACAGTAGCTTAATATTAGAAAATGTGTTGATTTCACATAAATTACATGATAAATACATATCAGTACCTGACAAAATTCCACACTCATTTTTTGTTTTTAAAATTTAATAAAATAGAATTCAAAGGATACTTTCTTAATGTAATGAAATATATTTATCCGAGCATAAAATTTAGTCTTACGTTTACAGAGGAAGCCTAATGTTTCCTAATAATTCTCATAGTAAAATATGAGATAAGGATGTTCCTATAACAACTACCTTTAACACATTGAAAGTACTAGCCAATAAAATAAAATAAACATAAACATAAACATAAAATAAAACATAAAAATAAACATAAAAGGTAAATTGTAGTCAGGAAAAAAACAAGGTAAAGCTGTCCTTATTTGCAGATGATTTTCTTGTGTAATTGGAAAACTTAAGAGTATCCATTGTAAACCTGCAAACAATAGGGTAATTCAAATAGAAACTTAGTATAAAGAAATTAAGCTTTTCATGTTTAATTGTCACTGCTAACATTTGTTTGAAGAATATATTTTTATTGTCTTGTCATTTAAGCATCAAAAATAATTATTTTAACTGTCAAATGTGTGCATTTTTATCTGACCACAGGTAGAATCTATAATCTCTTTGCCATTGATCTTGATTTGCTATTTTTCATTTAGGAAGCAGTCCGCTTCAGACACATACACATGGTCACATGTAGCCCTGGTTGTGTCTCAGCAAGGAAGGCATCCAGTTTCCCTTCTGATGTAGCTGTGATGTCAACACTTTCAATTGCTATCATTTGTAGCAGAAAATTTGGGAAACTATTTGATAAAATAATTAGAGTTAGTTGCAGTTTGAAATTAAACTTTATAGTGCTCATGTCTATTGTAGCTTTCCTTAATATGTGATACTTTCATGAGTAAGAGTGTTAAGAATTTAGCATGTATGAGGGTGGTAGGCTAGGGATTCCGCATTCTTCTCAGTGAAGGCTATTTGAGTCCATTTGAGCATATCCAGACAGAAACATGGCCAGATAAAAAGACTGCTGTCTCCTGAAACCTCTCAGAGCCTACTGTACTCTTTTAGATTCATAATAGCAATCAGCTGATAGAATGTGCTTTGGGACAATCATTAGGGATAAATTGGGGCAGATGTACACATGTGTGAAAACACTGAAACTTCAACATGCAATTATCTTCAGGGATCCAATGTCAAGAGTATATTGTGGATGGAGTCATGGTTTAATATCTCAATAAAATCCATGTTCTTGTGAATTCCCTACTCTAGAAAATCCCCTTCATTGAAGTTTCAGGATATATTATGTGTACATTAGTGAAATAATAGCCAGATTATTAGACAGCCAATATTGTAAGTCTTCACTGAAGCACAAACATCAGGGATTGAGGTATAGCAATTAACCTCTGAAAATCAACACAGCTAACACTCCAGACTAACCTGTAGCACTTCAGTGCAGAATAGCCCTTGTTAACCATGGACTTATGTGGTCTTTGTCATGAAGCCAAAAGACAGAGAAACATTAGCCAAGAACAGGCAATAAGTAAATCTCAATTGAAAACTGGTTTTTGGTAATATTTGGTATTGGCAGGGCATATTGGCTTTCTTTTTTTACTAACATAGCAGAACTCTTTAGATACCCAATAAATTATTATTACCATCAGAACAAGCTCATTTGGTAAGAAGAAGCCAATGTGACCAGAGGAAGGTAACACATATCTAGAGGTAATATTTTATACATAGTTTAAAGCTATCCAGAAAAGAGACTGTTTGGAAGTGAGCACACCTCTCTCAGTTTTTCAGCCAGAAGTAGCAATAGGTTTCAATCTGACTACTGTAATGAAAGAAAACTACCAAAGAAATTTTTTAAAAGTGTACATTAAGGTGATTTATTTAAAATAAGGTACTAGTAATTATGAGATTACTGCTTTTGTCGTGTTTCCCAATAGAAGAATGATAGAGAATGTAATTTTTTTCGTTGCCCACACCCAAATTAAACAAATATGTATCATCTATAACCCATTAATCTGTTGTAATGTTGAACTACCCTTATTTTCAGAAAGTGCTATCTTCTGTAAAAGGTTAATACTGTTTTAACCTTTTAGCTTATTCCTCCTCCTTTTCTGGAAGACAAATAGTACCTGCAAATACAGGTAACTCTTTTGTTAAACATCCTAAACATTCTAGGAACATTAAAGACATTGTTACACATGTTCGAAAACAAACTTTTCAACCCATGTTCAGCTTTGAATCACTTCATTCCAGTGTTAGCTCAGAAAGGTAAATCCCTGGAAATGTATTTACAGTGCATATTATTGTACATGCAAATAGTATTAAGGAAGTAATTGTGACTATAAAAGTTCTCAGCATTATTTGGTAAAGCTAAAAGAAATTTAAGTAAGGGTCACGATGAATCTTTATGGAATAAACAAAGTTAAAAAGAATGATTAAAGCCTTTATAAAGACAGTAGTAATTCAAGGAAGGATTAAGTCTATCCTGAATTAAAACTTGGATTTTAAGCAAGAGACAACCGTAGTTGTAGTGGGATTTGCTGTTTTTGTGCTGGTGTTTCATTACTCTAAGCCAGCACAATTTGGGTAGAAGCACCAGAGCCTTCTTATACCTGCAAAGCTCTTTGACAGTCTAATGTAATGCATTTCAACCAACTTATAAATCATTTTGCAGAGACTAATGATTTATTACTGCTGTAATGAACTTCACAGGCATCAATACATTAGTATCCACTTTGAAAAGAAACTTGTCAGGTTCCATTGGAATGATGATCAGTTTACTATTGTTATTAATGACCCTGATCAGCTCTTTGGATCTATGAATAACCTTCTTAGATGACAGAGGTCTTCCATTTGGCGGAAAAATCAATGCATATGTAAAATAAAAGTATATGCTGCGCTTCATCCCTTTATCAATGCCAGGGATTGTTGTCAGCTTTCAAAGCTTAAAGCTTCAAAATTGTTTAAAAATCTACCTAATTCAAACCTATTAAAATGCTGGTGAATACATCCTAAAAGGATATTGTCATTCCAATTGCTTGTCTCTATGTTACAAAATTATGGTGTTTTCTTTCTTTCTGCTTGAAGCCTCAGCTGGCCCCTGGTGGTTTGATGAAAATAGAAATTACCATGTTAGGGCTTTTTTCTTTTTTAATGTTCAGTGTCAGACATTTGACCTGTGAGGCTTTTAAAACTGACCTTGTTGCTTCTTTCCATTCATTAAACCACAACCTTTGCACTCTTGTCATAAAAGATAAATGAAGATTCACACAGTCTTTGTTTAAGAGAAGATTTATTGTTTACATTAATGTAGATTAAGTGGAAAGATACCAATTATTTTTCAAGTCAATCATATGTCTTCTTTGAGGTTTCAATTTGTGGACTGTTTCTCATTGTTACAATTTCTATATATTTAGTGGTGCTTTTATATTTAAAAAAACATACAAATGAACAATGTTCATAGAAATCGTGCCTTCCATACTTTGTCCACTTACCCAGATACTCAAATGTGATGTTTTTGGTAAGTGATTAAAATGAGATTTTAAAATGATAGTTTTATCCTACAAGGCTGTCACACTATGAATCAAAACTTTGGAGAAATTTTTGGAAGGGTAATTGTTTGTCAATGTAGAAAATGATTTTAAGAAGAGAAGTAACATAAAGTTTCGTTGTAGTATAAAACTCCCTAAACTAAGCATTTGGATTATTGGCCACACTAAAAATAGTGAAATAAGTTGATTTGAATGTATAATTTTCTAAGGTTTTAGTAGGCCATATAATGGAATGATAAAATAGATCATTTAAAAATGTTTGATCTGTAAGATTGTTCAATCAAAGTCCTTTATTTTACTGGTAAGGAAACTGAGGCCAGAGAGTTTAAGGCAAGACCTCCTGTCTGAGGCTCATAGCCTGCTGGTGACAGTGAGCCTGGTGATGGAGAGTCATGTGTTGAGCAGAATGTGGGGACTTCAGATGGGAACTGAAACTCTGTCATTGTAAACCCAGAGCCTAGCTCTGTGCCTGGCTCCACATCGGAGATGTCTAATGACATTGCTGAGAAAGTGATTAGGACACATATCACTGAGAAAATAGAATTAACCAAAAAAAAGTAGAAAGCAGGTGGGTTGTGCACGTGTGTGTGTCACAGAAATCTATGGTTTGCCTTTATTCGGAAATGAGTATTTGCAAGGAAGACACTGGTCTTCTATACCTTACAGAGTGGAATCTCCAATCTGGATGGATATGTGTCTAATGAATTCTAGATCCTATCTGTCAGTGAAGCTTGCATGAGACAGTTTGAAGAATCTTAGAGTTGACAGTGACATCATCCAGTTAACTCTTTTCCCAATGCGCTCATATGTCCTACAACATCTCCCTCATGTATTTGTCAAGCCTGTGCTGTAATACTTTCAGTGATGGTAGTTGACTTCTTTGCATAGCAAACCATTCCAGTTTGCCTATTGTTAAAAGGTCTTCTTTGTGTTGAACTTGAACTTACCTTTTTATCATTTTTTCAAGATTATAGTGACATTGACTGTGTTCTCAAAGAAAATAGGTCAATTTCTAATGAAATTCATCTGACTTCAAGGACAAGATACCCTTAAAAGCTTAGACAATTGCAGAGCAAAGCAGGGGCTAACTTCAGTGGAACTCATTTTGTCAAGTTCTCTTAAGTAAACCAGAGCTACTATGAAATTGCAGTAACAGCTAAGGAAGATATGACCAAATTTGGACCACTAAGAAATGCTTCTCAAACATCAAATGAAATTATCTGTTTTTCTATTGTTGTTTGGTATGACAGTAACTGCCTGTCCAATGAAAGATAAAGTCATTGTGAAGCCAGGTACAGAATGTGCTAGCACACTCAAGGAAAACCAAGAATTCAAACAAGGAGTATATGTTAGAATGTTAGGATGATCTTCTTGTTACATTCTTATGCCATCCTAATAGCGTCAAGCAATGCCATTAGGGTGACATAACAACTGGAAAATGAAAGTGTTTATTTTCCCTAACAGTCATGGTTCACCAGACATGCACTGTGGTTTCCTGAAATGGCTACTGAAGTGGGAGAGCTTAGTTACAATTGCACAATTACATGAACAAGTTACTTACATGGGGCAAGTTAATGACATGAGGCAAGTTACAGCAAAGGCAACTGCAGTAGTAAAGTTACTGCAAAGGTAAATTACATATGGCAAGTTACTGTACCTCTTTGAGTACTGGTTTCCTCCTCTAAGGAAAAGTGAATATTATGCCTTCCCTATCCATCTTTCAGGGTAGTTTGAGATGACATATAATCATATTTCATGATAATGACAATACCCTTAGTATGCTCCTGATACTGCGGCTTGGTGTGCATGTTACCTTTCCTAAAGTAGACTTTAAGCTCTTAGCCTCTAAGTCTTTTTTTTTTTTTTTTTTTTTTTTGAGATGGAGTCTCACTCTGTCTCCCAGACTGGAGTGCAGTGGTGTGATCTCGGCTCACTGCAACATCCGCCTCCCAGGTTCAAATGATTCTTGTGCCTCAGCATCATGAGTAGCTGGGACTACAGGCACATGCCACCACACCCCACTAACTTGGTACTTTTAGTAGAGAGGGGTTTTGCCATGTTACCCAGGCTGGTCTTGAACTCCTGACCTCAGATGGATCCACCTACCTTAGCCTCATGAAGTGCTGGGATTACAGACATGAGCCACAGCACCCGGCCTTAGCCTCTCAGTCTTAATGGTTCACATGTGCCCATGCAAGGATGGGGGCTAGTTAATCCCTAAGTTCTTACTGCACCTCACAAAAATGAGAAAAATACACAAAATGCTTTTTTAAAGCAAACTTTATTGTGTTTGGAGGATAATACTTTATTCGAAGATAGTCTCCTAATTTCATGAGTGTTAAAATGTCTTTGCTTTTATGAAATGGTGATAATGAGATAGTAATCAGATTTGCAGTGCCCTCATTTAACAAAGTTAAAAGTTGGTAAATCTTTGTCATTTTCATTACTTTGAAAATACTTTGTGGTCAGTGAAATCCTAAAGTTTGTGGATCCATGTTCTGAATCTTTATACCTCAATCCCACTCACCCCCCACCTCCTCCCACACAGGGGAGGCCCTTGTGGGAGGCCTCTTCCCCAACCCCAGATACCAGGACACTGCCTCCTATATAGGTGGCCTGCAGTCATTATTTGTTAAGTAAGTAAATTAATTGATGATCTGTTTTCTTCAGAGGCTAGCTAGTATATTATTCACATCTTAGTATAGCTATTCAAGGATACCTTCCATATATACAACCAAATTGATAAAAAGTTAAAACCCTACTTTCAGTAAGCCCAATAAATCCAATTGCTTCTTCTCAAGTAATGCGATGTTAAGCCATAAATAACTTAGCTGGACAGCACAGCAATATTATTTACAAGCTTCAAAGACAATCTTAGGTATACATAAGTCCTTTCTCAGCTCACCATTTTCCTGTGAGCAACTTCATCATCCCAGGCCCATACAGAGCTCTATCTCTCACATTTTGCTTTAGCATGTTTAGCTTTCAGGGTCTTATTCTAGCAGAAAGAGAGAGAATGCCGGAATTTCCTATTCTTTAATAATCTATCCATCTATCCAATATCCCCTAAGAGGATACTCAGCTGCCCGCCACTCTGGTCTCTCATGATTATTCCCTCCAGATGTAGAAATAAAGTCTTAAGTTCATTAAAATTCTTTCCAGCTAATGGCTATAATAATAATAGTCACCATTTGTTAAGATCTTAATATACACCAGATATTTTGCATATATTATTTAACTCTCACAGCTCTGAAGGGATGGGTTTTATGGATGTCCCACCTTACATTTTAGGAACTCAAGCTCAAGGATGTTAAATAACCAGCCATCCTTTTCCCCTTTAGTCATGGCTTCACTCTGCAATGCCATTACCTACTGCCCCTTCATCCCCGGACACTGACATCCAGGCAGATAGGACCGATTTTCACACTGCTGACTTTTCTCCATCCTCAGGGCTTCTTGTATCTCTCTTACAGTTGTCCCTTGTCCCAGGAATAATCCCTCATTCTAGATCAGTAGCTATGAAAGCTGCTCTGGGTTTCTTCAGAAGTGAATTTCCTAAGGGATCTAGGAAGCCTTTCCTTTCGAATATTTCAAAATAGATATGAACCATTTGAAAAAGACAGTAAAGATAATAAAACATAATAATCCTTTATTCAGTGCCTTTTTTTTTTTACGAGAAAGAGAGGAAAAAGAGAAGTATTGAAAATGGGTTGTACCAGTACAAGGATATATTACGTGTGGGTGGCACTATAAAAAATATTTTTTTTAATTCTTGGGGACCAAATAATTAAAGTATGTATTCTGAAGTTTGTCATAGATGCATCCAATAGAGCCTTGTTTGTTTTGGAATTTAGTCAACTACAAAACCATGGTTTGCTTCTGTTTCATTTAGATTTGTTTTTAAGGAATGCTTTGTTTGGTACAAGCCAGTCTCTTGATTTTTTGCAGGGAACGTACTGTGGCATTTCCCAAAGGACTAGTCAGCCACAGTAAAGAATTTATTAGATGGCTAGATTACATGGTTCAGCGCTCTTGGCATTTTTTTTTTCATTTATAATGAAGTGTATTTGTTTGACGTAATAACTATAACTAAAAATATGTTACTTCACAATCTCCAAGTCACAAATTAGGTGATTTCTTTTGGGCCTTAAGTAGGAATTAAGGAGGTTTTCTTGAAATGTGGTAATGCTTCTTTGGAGAAAATTAATTTTTATTCTGTTGGGAGAACATCTGACTTTTACTTAAAATTCTGCAAGACTTGAGTGTAATTTCTAAATTATATGCACTAATTGACATTTCATTTTAGCCATCATGGTAAAACTATCTAAAATAGATTGCCATAGAAACACAGAAATTCTTAGCTATCATGCCAGTAGTCTAGTATGGTTTCTGTACTGAATATCAAAGCATTATCAGTTCTATAGAATTCTAATTGGAGGCCTTTACACATGAACGTAGGTCTTAATGGAAATGAGATTTTATTCATTTTCCTTCTGTTTCCTTTACTCAAACACAAGTTTTGTTGTTGTTGTTGTTGAGATCTTTTTGTTATTTTTGTTTTGTTTTGTTTTGTTTTTTTGAGATGAAGTCTTGCTCTGTCGCCCAGGCTGAAGTGCAGTGGCGTGATCTCGGCTCACTGCAACCTCCACCTCCCGGGTTCAAGCGATTCTCCTACCTCAGCCTACAGAGTAGCTGGGACTACGGGTTTGCGCCACCACGCCTGGCTAATTTTTGTATTTTTAGTAGAGACGGGGTTTCACTATGTTGGCCAGGTTGGTCTCAAACTCCTGACTTCAAGTGATCCGCCCGCCTCGGCCTCCCAAAGTGCTGGGATTACAGGCGTGAGCCACTGTGCCTGGCCTAATCAAACCCAATTCTTACATGATGATCTGTCTGCTGGCAAATAATATATTCTCAAAAAATGCCTTTACAGAGGTTTCTTTCCTTTTTATCTGTAAGAGAGCTAGAAACTACAAAAATCCTGGGGAACATTACCAAAAAGGTCCAGAAAAATAGAATTCTTACGAAAGACAAATGAAGCTGAGTGTGTTCCACCAACAATACATTGCTCAAGTGTTGATGCTGTAAAATAGAGCTTGACCGATGATTTCTCTATTTTCAAATGGCATTGTTTAATCTCAACAGTCACCTAAAGATTGAGGAATTATTTCAAAGCAAATTTAAAAAGAACAATGAGTAAACCTCACTAGTTTTAAAGATGGTTGAGAAGAAAGATGATAGACCTAAAATTCTGAAGTTTCTTTGGCCTGCAAAAAATTTTGTTTGGAATTTTAAGAAAGTATGCCATAGAAGCTTATTTACCTAAAGAACATTGCTTGGAGTTGGCCATCTGTCCTACTCCCTGTTCTTTTGATGTTGGTTTGAAACTAGGGAGAGCAAAGGAGTTTTTAGATTCTCTCTTTTTTTCCCACCCCCCGCCCCCAAATACCACCTAACTTTGAGTCATTGCCTCTTTCCACCTTCCTATAAAAATGGGAAAAGAATTGTGATTCAAGATGGGATAAACATCAGGGATAAAAAGCTGATGGCACTACTAGTGATGAGTATCAGATCGGAATTCTGAAATCTCAGAGAGAGATTGTATGCAACGTGGTGGCTGGGAACCTTTGGTTACCTGGCATATCTGTGTTTCATTCTGTCATTGTGCTCCCCAGTCAGGGTAGCCTAGAGCAACCCTCTGTCATCCTCATTACCCTGAGCAATCAGAACAAATGATTAAGAGTAAGCAAAATCAATTGGAAAGTTTTCCTGAGGCTTTTTTTTTTTTTTCAATATGTAGGCTTTCTCCAAATATTCATCTACTTCTGCAATGAAACAGGTTGTTGCTGGGATTAGAAAGTGTTTGAAAGGCCTGCACATTTTAGTACACTGCACGACTGCATATTTGCTTTGGATGACAGACATGTATTTTCTTTCTGCCTGAAGAGACTGTTTGTTTTGTGAAGTACAAGTTAAAAGAGACTGCATATAACCTAGAGGATGTTCTTTCAGATCCCTGATTACATATATCTTTGGTGGTGTGAGCTTTATTGGATTATGTGCAGTTCTGTGATTCCACTAACCGTGTGTGCAAACAGCAGGCAAGGTTGGAGGGTTATTAAGAAGGCTTGTTGAGTCTCTATTTCACAAGATTGAGAAGGTGAATACATTTATTCTAAGTAAAGCGTGCCAATTCAGAATTGAGGAAGCACAATTTTGTGCTGGACCACACATTCCCTCTGGTGCTACTATAACTAGCAACATTGATGCTTTTATTTTCTTGTCTGATGCGTTTATTATGGTAAAGTGCATGTCACTGTTCCATAGCTATTTTAAATACATAAAAACCAAATGAAGACCTTCATGTTTATAGGAAAATCATTTAAAAATCATACGTAATGCTGCAATAGACCATCTAGATGCATCACTGTAATCATTAATTAAAAGGAAGACACATGGAAAATCTTTTCGTAATGAAAACCACAATTGTGAAATTTGGTTCTAGCTTTGGCTCCCTTTGTAAATGGAGATCTCAGGAACTAGGACATAAATCATTCTGTAAATGCAATCCTTTAGTCAAAATACAGACTCCATAAATATTTTAGCAGCCTTTGTGATGCTTTTAATTCTACATCATTTCACTTTAGTTCACTTCAAAGCTAAATTATTAATGTGCCTCTTCCTAAAAGTTCAAAATATAATATACTGAAGGGATGTTACTAATTGGAATTTAGAACATTCTCAGAATGTCTGAAAGTGTATTGTCCCTGTTTATTTGCATTTCTAGGAGAAAAATGAAACTGGCTAGGCAAAATTGTAACTATTTCCTTCCACCAGCAGAGTGCTTGGCATGTAATAGGCACTCCACGAATAGTTGTGGAATGAAAGTTCTCAAACAGAAGTTTTTTATTCCAGTCTTTGAAATGTTGTCCTTTTTTGCTCCTTGAACACCCAGACCCTTTATGCTACCCGCTAGCTACACATAGCTAGGCATCTGTATCTTTTCAGCCTCCACAGGACAATTCCCTATGTCCTCTTTGACTCTCCTTCAAAGAACATTCGCTCAGTGAAACTGATCACATAAACTTTCTGAGGAAAACAATCAGATTAAAGTAATTCAAACCAAGATGTGAAGGATTTGGGCTGACTTTATATATTTACAATTGTCTTTCCCCCCGCCCCCCCACCATTTTAAAAGAGGGATATGCTGATTCAAATTAATGAATGTGTAAAATAGTGCATTCCATCCAAGGTACTTGGAGTTTGGGGAGCTCATGTAGCCCACATCAAATCATAACACATTTTATTCTGTGTACCTGTACCCAATATCAGCCTGAATTAACCCAATTCCGATGATAAAATTCAAGATAATAAAAAAAAATGTGTATACAGTTTCTATCATGTATTGCTGAGCAAATATCTGTATTTCCATTTGATAATACCTAGGTTCCCCTTAATACATCATCTATCAGAATCTTTTCTTAAAAACAAAAACCAAGATTGTATACTAACATGTATTTCGTGGCAATGCTTATGTTTCTGAAATATCTATCTCTATACTTAATTAGTCAAATATTAATAACTGGTAGAAAATTAAGGCATTCTTGGAAACTTTATTAAATATTCTAGGTTAAGCATACAAAGAAAAGTAATCTAGGATTTGAGGCCCAGATCAGTCTTTCTTAAGCAACAATTACAACCTTGGTTATACTTTCTTATATGCTGTTTATTCCTTCTTTCATAATTCATGCAGTACACATACCCTGAAGATATAGTCCTGGAATGGTCAGACCTTAGGCATCATCTGGTCACATCCTCGTATTTTTAAAGAGCAAAAACTGAAGCTTGAAGACTATTTGTGATTGCCAATTGTGGCTAACATAAAGTTGAATCCAGCTCATCTGACCTTTCCAGAACTTTTGCCGGCGTGAGCCATACCCTCTGCTCACTTCTTTTTCTTCCACTACATATAAAACCAATTGCCAAGGAATATCACCAAAATTTCAAAGATACTGAACCAGAACTTTGGTTTAAATTATTCTAATGCATAGCCATGAGATTGTAAATTATAGCCTTTTAAACTTATTATTCTCTACTTTTTGGATTGTTTTACTATTCTAAGAGGGAGTTACTTTTCTGAGTCTAGGGTGTTATGGAGCCTGCCCTGAAAAAAAATCCCTGAACTCAGAAAATCATCTTTGAGAAACTTAATGACAGAGAAAATGCAAAAAGTTAATTATTGAGTTACTATATACTAGTACATTTCTCCCTCAATAGACAATACATGTAATACCTTTAACTTCAAGATCTTTGAGTGACTTAAAAGGAGTTTCTAAGGAAGATAAGTTATTTGACTCAGCAGAATCTCATAATTTTTGCCAATCATGTTAGAAACCACTACTTTTATTTTTACAATAAAATAAAGTAAAATAAAAGTAATCCCTAATAACAATCTCCTTAGTTGGCCTCATCCCACATGTGAAGCAGAAGCAGAGACAGATGTCACCACCAGAGAGGTCTTGTACTTATGTCCAAACATACCAATGAAAGACTCTGTGAACTGTGGGCTGTACTCAGAAGTCTTCTATGGCCTTGCTGACTCCTAGAACAAGGGAAATGCAGGAATCTTCCTCTTGAGTGTTTAGATCAAGCTTGTCCAACCCATGGCCCACAGACCACATGTGGCCCAGGACAGCTTTGAATGTGGCCCAACACAAATTTGTGAACTTTCTTAAAACTTGAGATTCTTGGCAGTATTTTAGCTCATCAGCTATCATTAGTGTCATTGTATTTTATGTGTGGCCCAAGACAATTCTTCTTCCAATGTGGCCTGGGGAAACCAAAAGATTGGACACCCCTGGTTTAGATACAGCGTACATGGTGGATAAGATAAAGACACAGTCCACTAAGTTCTCAGCAATAACGGGAATTCCCAGCCTTTTGGTGTTAGACACCCTACATGTTTTTGCATTATGTTTTGCTTATGTACAATTCTTTTGCCTTTAGTCTTATGGACTCCTCTCATTTCCAAAGTTACTTAAGTCAGCATCTTATTATCCTGCTCCTTTCAATGAGGTTATTTCATATATTTGCAATGCAACGTTGCTTTCTACTCCTAAAAGTTTTTCATGACCTCATATCTGTGCTTTAATTTAAGGCGGATTAAAATTAATTTTGCCTTCATTTTGCTGTTTGCAACCTCTATTGAGATTTTTTGGAATTGAGTCCAGTACAAGTAGACTTTCCTTTCTCAAGAATAAATAGTACATGATTCTTGTCCTTGGCTCTGATTTTCTAATCTTGGCTCTGAAATGCTTCAAGTAGGCGAATCCAGAAGCCAACGTTACCTTAGTGCTCACAAAGTCTTAGGAAGCCAAAATGTCCCTGGGAACACATATATTCTTACCACTGTCTACCCACACACACTCAAAACATCTCTCACTCTTTCCTTCCCTAAAACAAAATAAAAATTCCATCATTCTGAATAGGCACTCCTGTATTACTAAACTAAAAACTTTCCTTCCTGAAATTTTAATTCCAAAAGTTTCTTTTTTTGTTTTTTTTTTTTTGTTTTTTAACCTACCAAAGGGCAGGGGGCAGAGAGAGTAAAAATATGGATGGGCCTGTTAGCAAACTTCCAGCACTTAGAAACCTGATAGAAAGGATGCCAGGCACAGATGGATTAAAGTCCCCTATGGTAGACTCACTAGGTAAAAGGAATACTCTGGAAGTTTCTTTGCCTTCAGTATGATTAATGATAGGACCCAGCTCCTTGTCATGCTTGGCCAACAATAGACCCTCATCTATCATGGTTTACAAAACAAAAAAGCTTCCTGGCCTTCAGGGTGTGTATTCCTTTCAAGAAGTGACAAGTCACTCAGGAAATCTCTGGTCTCTGCCCTTAAATAGATTATGGAGGAGAAATATCCAATATTCATGGAATCTCTGGCTACTGGACAGCTAAATGGAGTCTCCCTCATGAGCAAAGACTGAAAGTAGTCAGATATTCTACTAACCATCTTCCACAGATGTTTAATATAAGTTTAGTGCCTTCCTTTTGAAAGATCCCATCAGATGCCAGCACAATAAGCCCTTAGGGAGGGAAAAGCATCCCCTGTTAACATTCTTGGCTGCACTTTGATTGACACAAGTGAGATTGTGGTATACAGATAACTTCTTTCTACTTACAATTAACATTTTTAGAATGTAGTTGAAGCATTAAGATGCAGTAGTTCCTTGTTTAAAAAGATAGTTGAGCATGTAAACATCCAATCTTTTTGGAGTAGGACCAAGGCACCAACTTACTGTTTGGGTCCATGTTTCCAGCTCCTGTAGTCTTTGTAGTATGGACAACAGAAATGAAACTTTGTCTATGAAAATTTTCCCTTTAGATGTGTTTAAAGGGATGTAAGAAGTTAAAGACTCTTATGAGGCAATGTGAAAGAGGAGTCTTTATGGATTTTTACAATATTTTTCATAATATTTTACAGTATCATCATGTTGTAATTAAGCAGCAAGTTTTTATGCAGCATATCTTTAGTCAGTCTTTCCAAAGCATTAGACTTAATTTATAAAGAAAGCATTCTGTTTGTATGCATGCAGGTTTAATCAGTTTATACACTATTTGAATGAATATTATAATTGCATTAACAAGTAAAATGGGCAACAACATTAGTTGGGGAACTAATATACCTGACTCTTAGTTAGCATACAGCTTGACTATTGGGAGTAAAACTGGAGCAATTTTTAAAAATAAACTTTGTATTTTAGAGAAGTTTTAGATTTAAAAAAATATATTGGGAAGATACTACAGAGTTGTATTAGTACCCCAGACTAAGATTCCCCTATTTTTAACATCTTACATTAGTATGATACATGTGTCACAATTAATGAATCAATATTGGTACCTTCTTATTATCTAAAGTCATACTTTATTTGTATTTCCTCAGCTTTTCCCTGATATCCCTTTTCTGTTCCAGAATTCCACCCAGGTTTCCACATTGCATTTAGTCCTCATGTCTTAGTAGACTCTTCTCAGTTGAGGCAGTTTCTCAGACTTGCCTTGTTTTTGATGACCTCAGCAGTTTTGAGACCCTCAGGTTTGTCCCTCAATTGGCATGTGTCTGATGGTTTTCTGATGATGATACTTAGGTAATGTACTCTTGGGAGGAAAATGATAGAGGTAAAGTGCCATTCTCATCACATCATTTCAAGGGTTCACATTATCAGTATGACTTATCACTGTTGATGTTGACCTTGATCACCTGCTTGAGGTAGTATTTGTCAGGTTTCACTGATGTAATGTTACTCTTTTATTTTCCTCCCTTTCCAGACTATACTCTTTGAAATAAAATCATTATATTCAGCCCACATTTAAGGAATGAGGAGTTGTGCTTCCCCTTTCTGAAGGTGTATAACTACATAAATTATTTGAAATTCTTCGGCATTGGAGACTTGTATGTTCTCCCTCATATGTATTTACTTACTCAATCCTTTCCTTTAATCTGAATGTGCTCATGGGTATTTATTTTTATACTTTGTGTTATGATTCAGAACTATTATACTTACTATTTTGCCAAAATTGTTCTAGCATTGGCCAATGGGGCTATTTTAGGTGGCTCTTGTGTGTATTTTTCTGGCAACACCACTCTGGGTGTGTGTGTGTATATTGTTTGGTTTTGTATTTTGGAGATGTTCTATCTTCCACTAAAAAAAAAAATACTTCAGACTTATCTTGTATATTTTCTGCTCCTGTTCTAGAGCAAGCCATTTTTCTAAGGAGCCTTATTCCTTTTTATTGGAGAATTGTATTAGAAACTAAGATGGCTAGGTATGCTCATAGCTACTGGGCTTTTATTGCTTCATGGATCTCCTAACTGGCAGATTAGGGAGATACATGTATGAATATTGACCTGTATATATAACACATATCTATAAATATTTCTATATGTAAACATGTATCTACATTAAGCTAAACAAGAATTCATGCTGATTGTGTTCAACTCCAATCTGTTGCCACATAGCCTCCTTCTCTTGCTATAACCCACCACAATAGTGAGAAACTTGGCCCCCACATCCACTATCCATTTCATTCAGGTTCCATTCCACCATCTGCCATGGAATAGTGGTAACCAATTTGTAAGTAAACCCATGCCCCCTTCGGAAACAGCTTTATCAACTAGGGTACAGTGCTTATGTGCAATTCTTTTGCCTTTAGTCTTATGGACTCCTCTCATTTCCAACGTTACTTAAGTCAGCATCTTCTTATCCTGCTCCTTTTCAATGAGGTTGTTTCATATATTTGCAATACATTAAGCTTCTTTTGTCACATACTTTTCATCCTGAGATTCCCCCAATATCCTAAATAGCTTTTTAAATTTGTATATATTAAGGTTTACTTTGTATGAGGTTAAGTTCTAAAGGTTTTGATAAATGCCTACTTTCTTATATGCACTATTACAGTATTGTACAGAATAATACCACCCTTAAAAAGCCCCCTTTGCTTTCCATATTCAACCATCTCCCCTTCCTGATGTATGACAACCAATGTTTACCGTCTGGATATAATTGGAAGCAAATGGAATGTAGCTTTTTTTAAAAAAAAAAAACTGGCTTCTTTCACTTCGCAGTATGCATTTTAAAGTTCACCCATGTCTTTTCATGGCTTGGTGGCTCAGTAATGTTTTATTTTATGGATGTACCACACTTGGTTCATCCATTTACCTATTGAAGGACTTTTTTTTACTGATTATGAATAAATCTGCTATAAACAGTTGTGTGCAGGTTTTAGTATGGACATACATTTTCAAATCAGTAGAGTAAATTCCCTGAAACATGATGGCTAATTGTATGTTAAGACTATTTAATATTGAATGAAAGATCCTACTTTACTTTTTTATTTTTCTTTCTTTTCTTTTGGGGCCTGGGGTGGAAGCCTATGGATTCCAATTTTCCAGCACCAGTTTTTTTAAAAGACTGTCTTTTCCATTGAATTGCCATTGCTCCTTTTCCAAAGATAAGTGACTATATCTGTGTGGATCTATTCCTGGGCCCTCTATTCTGTTCCATTGATCTATGTTTCTATTCATTTGCCAATACCATGGTGTCTTCATTATTGCAAGTCTTATAGTAAGTCTTGAAGTCTATCAGCATGTGTCCCTCAACTTTGTTCTTCAGTATTGTGTTGGCTGTACTGGGTTGTTTGCCTTTCCATATAAATTTCAAAACCATTTTTTCAATATCAGTGAAATAGCTTGCTGATATTCCATTGAGATTGCATGGACTCTATCGATTAAGTTAAGAACTGACATCTTAACAATATTGACCCTTTTATTCCATGAACACAAGGTATTTATTTATATTTAGCCTATCTTGGTTTTCTCCATCAATATTTTGTAGTTTTCAGTGTGTAAGTCCTGTACTTGTTTGTTCATTTTATGTCTTTCATTTTTGGAGTGCTGTTGTAACTGGTATTTTTAAATTTTCAAATACCAAATTTTTACTCCTGGTATACAGGAAACTATCTATATTCACTTATTATTTCCAGGAGATTTTTTTTTATTCTTTAGGATTTTCTACATAGACAATAATGTCACTTATGAATAGAGTCAGTTTTATTTCTTGCTGTCTGTTCAACCCTTTATTTTCTTGTATTGTCTTATTGCATTAGGTAGAATTTTCAGTACAATGTTGAATAACAGTAGCGAAAGAGGACATCCTTGATTTGTTTCTGATCTTAGCAGGAAAGCTTTCACTTTCCCATCATTAAGTATGATATCAACCATAGGATTTAAAGATTTTTAAAAATCAAATTGAGGAAGTTCTTTTCCACCCCTAGTTTGCTAAGGGTTTTTTTTTTTTCCCCCCCACTCATGGTGTTATATTTTGTCACATGTTTTTTCCGCATCTATGGATATGATCATATAACTTTTGTTTATTAGCCGGTTGATGTGTTAGAATACATTGATTATTGGACTGTCGATGTGTTGTAATACATTGATAGATTTTCTAATGTTGAACTAACCTTGTATATCTAACATAAATCCTGGTTGTGGTGCAGAGTTTTAGATTTGATTTGTAAATGTTTTGTTGAGGAGTTTTGTATTTGTGTTTATGAGAGTTAACAGTCTTTATTTTTCCTTTATTGTATGTTTGTCTGGTTTTAATATTACTGTTCTCATAGCATGAGTTGTGAAGTCTTTCATCTGTTTCTAATTCCTGGAAAATATTGTGGAAAATTGGTATAATTTTTTCCTTAAATGTTTATTGGTAACTTTCTGGGCCTAGTGATTTTTTTTTGGAAGATTGTTAATTATTGATTCAATTTATTTAGCAGGTAAAGGATTATTTGGGATGTCAGTTTCTGTTTGTATAATTTTCAGTAGTTGTTGAATTTTAAGGAATTGTTCCACTTCATTTGACTTGTCAAATTTGTAAATATAGACTTATTCATATTATACTTTTATTAACACTTTTTTTTTTCTCTTTTTCTTTTTTTTTTGAGATGGAGTCTTGCGCTGTTGCCAGACTGGAGTGCAGTGGCACGATCTTGGCTCACAGCAGCCTCCGCCTCCCGAGTTCACGTGATTCCCTTGCCTTAGCCTCCTAAGTAGCTGGGACTACGGGCGCGCACCACCATGCCCAGCTAATTTTTTGTATTTTGGTAGAGACGGGGTTTCACCATGTTGGCCAGGATTATTAGCTTTTTAATGTCCTCAAAATCAGAATAAATGGCTCCTCTTTCATTTCTGACATTGGTAATTTGTGTCTTCTTTTTTGTTGACTAGCCTGTCTAGAGGTCTATCAATTTTACTGATTTCTCAAAGAACCAGCTTTTGGCTTTGTTGATTTTTTTTTTTTTTCCCCCTATTCTTTTCCTGTTGTTGATTTCATTGAACCCTTGTCTAATTTTTATTTTTATTTTTTCTTTTCTTCTGTTTGGTTTAGGCTTAAATTGCTGTTTCTCTGGTTTTCTATGGTAGAAGCTTAGGTTATTGATTTTTGGATCTTCTTTTCTTATATATTTAATGGTATAAATTTTCCTCTAAGCACTGATTTGGCTGCATCCCACAAATTTTATTGTTGTACTTTTATTTTCATGTAGCTCTTTCTTAAGTTATTCATATGTTGAGAAATTTTAAATATCTATTTTTTAAGTACATTAGGAAAGTTTTGCCACAGATTTTGAAAACTTTTAAGGACCAAGAGGCGTGGTTTGATTCCCACATTTGCTGATAAACTCTGCCATGTTTGGTAGGTGGAAGTCCCTCTATTTCATATTCTTTCTTAATTAATAATAGCCCAGGACTTGCAAGAGGTAACTTTCTCATTAGTCCACCACACAGAAAAGCCAGATCAAAGTACCACATTGTTTTTTATTGGTTCTCTATCATGTGGACTAGCAAAAGATTCACAACAGTATCCTATTAATCTGCTTGCATGCTGCTAATAAAGACATACCTGAGACTGGGTAATTTATAAAGAAAAAAGAGGTTTAATGAGCTCACAGTTCCACAAGGCAGGGGAGGCCTCACAATCGTGGCAGAAAGCGAAGGAGGAGCAATTGCATGTCTTACCTGGTGGCAGGCAAGGGAGCATGTGCAGGGGAACTGCCTTTTATAAAACCATCAGACCTCGTGAGACTTATTCACTATCACAAGAACACAGAAAAGACCTGCCTGCATGATTCAGTTATGTCCCACCAGGTCCCTCCCATGACACATGGGAATTATGGGAGCTACAGTTCAACATGAGATTTGAGTGGGGACACAGCTAAACCATATCAAATACAAAACAAGACAAAACTGTCTTGGGAGATTAAGAAGCTTTAACTGATGGTTCTGCAATTCAGTGCCTACATCCTAATTTTCTCTGAGCCTGGTTCTTCAATGTGCCTGAATTGGGCACTGACAACAGAGCAGTAAACAAGTCAGCCAAAAAACCCTGCCCTCAGAATTTAGATTCTGGTCAGGAGAGCCAATTAGTTTGTGCGAATTCGTGCCCTGCTGCTCAAACTTGGGTTCATGCACCAGCCACATTGACACCACTTTGGAATGTTAGAAATGCAGATTCTCAGGTCCCTCCTCAGAACTTCTGAATCAAAATTACACTTTAAGAGGATTCCTGAAAGATTCATGTGCATGTTAGAGTTTGCAGCAACTTACCCTAGATAATGTTAGATTGTGATTATGCTGTGAAAAAGATGCTTGGGTTAGGAAGGATGGATCTACGTTTAATAGACTTGTCCAGGAAAGCCTCTCAGAGGAGGCTGCCCTTGAGGGAGACTGAAAGGTAGAGCCTTATTCATCTAGACCCAGCCCTTTAGTCCCCTTCAATCCCCACCCCCAGAATGGGGACAACACCTGCCTATGTGCCATATATCATGAGCAGACAAGGAGCGTTTGGGGTTGAAGGCAAGGAACATAAGCCAAGTAAAAGCTATCTCCCTTTTTTATTAAAAAAGAAAAACATCAAAATATAAGTGTTTTTAGTATTTAACTAAAATACCCCTGGCCTATGAAAGTGGAAATAAAATATAATGTACTATTCCAGAAGGTTCTGACTTCTGTCTTTGCCAAGAGTGTTTTTTGTCTTCAGAAAATAAATTGCTCCTGGAAAATTCTATTAGCTTTTGTAAATGTGGGTGCAGAAAAATGATCAGTGGGTTTTAAATTTAAAAACTCCTGGGTAGATACTCTTTCTTGTTCTCTTACAGTAGGCTCTAAACTTTAATGGTGCAAGTTTCTCACTTTTCCCTCAGTTGATCAATATAATTGAGATTTTTTCCTATTTATTGGAGCTGTTATGTTGTGGTCATAAATTATGCTGGGATATTAAATATGTCTTAGACACAAAATTGTAAGTAAATACAATACAGAGGAACTCTGATCTTATTTCCATGTCATTAAACCACACTTTACCCATAAGCAAAGTGCATTTCTCATAACTTGTAAGAAATATTGTGCCTCACCGTAGCGCACATACTTAACATTCTTTTAAAGGTCACTCAATTTGACATGAGTATTTGAATTACTCTATCACCAGGAAATTAGGGGACAGCAGAGTTGCAAATATCAATATATAAATGTGCAATTAGTAAGATTATAATTCTGTGCTAAATGGCCATTCTGCCAGTTAACATTTTTTTCAGGAGACTGGGCATCATATTGGAAAAATTTACCTAAGTTAAGATTGCCTGGAGGCATTGGTTAAGTAAAGGATAGAAAGCATAAGTTTGTGTCCAGAGGTAAATTATTACCTAGCAGCTGTTTCTATCAGTTACTTTGTTGCAATTAAAGTTTTGTAATAAATAATGCTGCTAATTTTATTCCTGTGGCATTAAAATGTGTGGGACTTATCAGTCTGGTAATTATGTAAATCCTAAAATAATGTATCCTTTTTAGTGTCTGGCACTCTGACCTTGTTGGAGGTTATTGAACCACTGCTTGATGAGTAAGTCAGTCAGTGTACCTTCTCATTCAGCAATCCCTGTATAACTAAGTGCAAGTCAACTCTTTTACAATACAGAAATTTATTGATTAAGTGGTTCTGTTAGTATATAGATTTAGGCCACAGTTGTACTTTGTTGTTGTTAAAAACATGTCACTATCAGTCAGGCGCAGTGGCTCATGCCTGTAATCCCAACACTTTGGGAGGCTGAAGCAGGTGGATCAGCTGAGGTCAGGAGTTTGAGACCAGCCTGGCCAACATGGTAAAACCTGTCTCTACTAAAAATACAAAAATTAGCCAGGTGTGGTGTCAGGTGCCTGTAATCCCAGCTGTTCCAGAGGCTGAGGCAGGAGAATCACTTGAACCCAGGTGGTGGAGGTTGCAGTGAGCCAGGATCGCGCCACTGCACTCTAGCCTAGATGACAGAGTGAGACTCTGTCTCAGAAAAAAAAAAAAAAAAAAAGGCACTGTCATTACCATAATTATGAAAAACGATAGTAAAATGATAAAATAAATATTACTTCTAATTTTAAAAAATTCCCCTGGCAGATTAAAATCTCTACTAACAGGACTCCATCCAAACAATATTCTCAATTAGCTGGCTATTATTTTCTTTTTCTTTTATTTTTGTTTTTAACACATAAAGACCAAAAATGTATTTAAGAAAGGCATGTCCACAGAGCAGCATACAATTACTTTAGTCTGTTCCATATTCCATAGCCACAAAACTTCACAATTACTATTGAGGGGAAAATGTATTCTCTTGAAATCTTTCAAGATTTTATTTAGAATCAGGTGTTTAACAGGGACAGAAAAGCAGGCAAAGGCATTCTAGAACAGTTTTCAGCAAGAATTAAAACTAAAAAAAAAAAGTACGAGGATACAAAATTAAATTTTTAAAAATACTGATTTCTCAGAATATTTGGACATTTTACCAAAATTATGTTATCGTGATTGTTGGCATGAATATTCAGAGTTAACTGCAAACTTAATTGAATTCTTATTCTGAGACAGGCTTCCTATATATAATAGCAAGGACCACACCACAGTCATTATAATCAACATATGTATTCATTACCCTCCTGTAGTTAAACCCCTTGTACACAATTTTAAAAGCTTACAATGGCCTAGAAATTGTTCCGCAGGCTTTGCTGTGTCTTAGGGTCAACATCTCCCCAGTGTCTCGCCCATCCACCACCTTCCTCAGTGAGATGCATGGAAGAGATGTCACTTAATGGTTAAGTAGGAAAAGTTGTCATCATCTAAAACTGAATGTAGGGAAAGTTCTTCTTTTCTCATATAAGCTTCTGATACCAGCTCTCATAACCCCAGCAAGCATCCATTTAGTCTTTTACTGTTAAAGTGAAAGGAAACTATTTTTTTAAGCAAACGATGTCTACTCAGTGCTCATGCCTCACAACGAATTTGTTCCAAGCTCCTTTTCTCTTTCAATTTTGTCTCAGAGAGTTATTAAGCTTTCATATAATTAAGCCATGATCCCCGTCTGGGCCCACAGTAAGACTTGTGCACTCTCCAATTTCTCTTACAGAGTGTTTTGCTTTCATTCTTCCCTTCTAGAAAACATACTTCACTAACAAGTGAAAGGCACTGATTGACAAGTGAAACAATATAAAGAAAGGTTTTGATCAAAATGTTTGTCAGTCACTCTGTGAAAGCATAATTTATGTGGCAACATTTTTAGCTAATGAAATGAACATTGTAAAGCTCTAGATAAAAATGGCTACTGTTGCTATGCCCATAAATGTTTTTTAGGACCCAGTGAAAAAACCCAAGTAATTTTTGAAACATTAGGCCCATATTTGGGGACTGGTGAAATGCTCTCTCTGCTAATATAGTATCAAATGGCAATGTATTTTTTATTTTTGTTTTTCGATTTCCTTCAGTTAAAACAACTTTATACTTCAGAATATATTCTGACATATAGTCTTGAAACTACAGACTAAGTCTAGTCATCCTAAGACTTACAGGACAATACACTTAGGAATCACATTGCTAATTCCCAAACAGAAGTCAAACTGTCAGATAGCTTTTAGTCACATTTTTTAAAGTATAATTTGATTGTACATTGAATTTTTGAGGTTTAAACTCATCATTAGAAGGAAGGCCACATGATTTTTTTATTTTTGCTCAATTTTCTTTCACACTATCTTAGCTGTATCATTAGTTTTATGAAAATATAGCAGATATACTGACTGTCAAACAATTAGACGATGTGTCTAGTGTCAATTATATTGCCTCCAGAGTTAAATTCTACTCATTTTCATTTTTCATGTATCTTCTGATGTTAAAAAAATTCTTAATTCTAAGTGATACTCACTGCAACTTTAATGCAATACAGACAGACTCTTTGTTGCAGCATTATTCTCTGCAATTCTATAGCAGTGCATTTTTGGTTATAGCAATGAATTCCCTTTGACTTGTATTATAGTATGTGTTCCAGGCTGTGAGATATTTGAGTACAGGCATAGTCTCATCTGTCTTTGTTTCTCCTAGGACCTCTCACAGAGGGAGGCACAAAGTAAGTGTTCAGTTAAAAAAAAAAAAATAGAAAGAAAGAAAGAAAGAAAGAAAGAAAGAAAGAAAGAAAGAAAGAAAGAAAGAAAGAAAGAAAGAAAAGAAATTAATTGAATTTCCTGCAAAAGGAATTAGTACATTAAATTCAGTCATTCTAGGTTCTAGCTGCATCCTCCCCTGTAAGCCCTTCCAAACATCTTTTGTTTAAAGAACAGCTAAAAACATCAGATCATACACTGGGTCAATAGTACAGTTTCATGTTTATGATACAGGCTTTGAGATCAGGCACCCTGTGACAAATTGCAGCTGACCCACTTACTGAATAACTGGAGAATGTCCTCTCTGTTCCTTTGCGTCCCTCGTGGGTACCATGGCAGTGGTGACTGTAACAGTTTCACCTGGTTACTGTGAGTCCTAAATAGGGCAATTCATGGAAACTTCTTAGCACTGTGCTTAGTATATTAGGTGGGACCTGTCAGTATTTGATATTTTTAATAAGAGAACTTAAAACCACAGTTACCAAAGGCTAAGAATGGGCAGTTGAGGAAACTGATATGAGGACAGTTACCTGCTTGTGAGAGAGAGACCAGTTCAAATTAGTTGTGCTAAGTGTAGTCACTTGGAGAAATAGAGATTTAAAATGTGAAAGATGTATTTCCTATTTTTCAATAATACCTAAATTTATTTATGTCACTTGTCACACAGGGCTATAATCATGCAGGATTGTGATTTTTTTAACACTTTAGACCATAATGATCTAATTTCAATGTATATTTGGTAGGTGTTAAACCAGTAAATGATAGATAATTCAAATTATTAACATTAGTGCCTTAAAATCAGTCACTATTAAAACCTAATTATTGGTTGAGAGGGTCTATGTTAGTGGACATGAAACTATCCCCCCAAAATGGAAGATACTTGTTCAAATTAAAATTAGAACATGTAGTTCATATATTCTAAATGAACATGTGTGCCTCTGTAATAATAACTTTATTATCACCAAGTTACAGGATAGAGTTTTAATTATGATCTTTATATCAGTAGAAGCCATGTATTTAGGATTAAAGACCTACTGCTTTAACTAGTCTAGTTAAAGACTATGGCTTGATACATTCTGGGCTCTAACTTTTATAAAAACCAGAGAATACTTCTAATAACACTTTTCTAATTTCATGGTTCAGTACACAGTCAGTAAAGATTTAAATAATTCAGAAAGAAAGCCTATTCTCCTTCTTTATTAGAAGTTTGAGTCAGGCAAATTCTTTGACATTTAATAGGTTTTTAACCCTTTTAATAACTTTTTATAATGAAATTTATTGGCTGTTGTTTTAAAGAAAGCGTTATTATATCAGCATGAATAGCAGTCAGTAGTTTTTATGATTAGTTTTGAGACCTTGACCTTATGTGACTCAAAGTTTATAAAACCATAAATGAGTGAGTGATGTTAATATTAACTAAATCAGGTATACCTAGAAATATAGAGACTGGATATAACTACATCTATCCCATTATCTAACATGCTATAAAATATTGGCAGACAAATATTTGAATCTTGTAATTGTTTTAAAGGAGCTTAAGGTCACTTACAGAGTCAGACACTTTAAAATAGCTGAAAGACATTGTAATTTTCCTAGAATGATTTTTCCAAGTTATTAATACCATGCTCAAAAGGAGAGGATTTCCAGCCTTTTCCTATCTTGGTTTCATGCTATTTTAATGTTTTATAATGTATGATTTGAATGGATTATTGGATGATTTCCATAATAAAATACTAATGTAAAAATTGTACTTTTCTTCAAGTCTCCAATAAGTTGGGGCATACAAATATTCTGCACAGGGAAGCTGTCTGGCTCAAGTAGAATATAAGGTTTTAATTTTGCTTCTTAAGATGTATTTTTAAGCTGAATGTCGTGTGTATCTAATGATTTAAGTGCCTCTAAATGAAGTCAAATATCAGTGTTCTGAACTGATGTTAGGAAGTCAATATCCCACTTGACATCTCCATTTTTTGCAAGCATCCCATTAACATTCCAGTGGAAAAATATGAGAAAGCAACTTAAATTCCCAGGTTTAAATATGGTGTGAAGCAGCATTCTTGCTAACTCATGCTGCTATGAATACACGGAGGTAGTTGTAGTAAGTGATCCGCTACTCCCAGATGGCATGTCTCCCAGTACGTACCAATTGTCTTATTACTTAACCTACACTTCCAATCCATTCTTTTTATTTCAATGCACAAAATCCTTTGAAAGTGTTTTAGAAATAAAGCACATTATTCAGTACCTTCTCTGGGCACATCAAAACAAAGGAGACGTGAGCAAACATTAGCATGTTTGATGCACTTTTAGTATAAAATCATAGCCCCTTGTGAACAAAACACTGCCTACACGTTGTAGCACAGATGCGAAAGTCATGATCCATACAAATACAAATAAAAGGCTTCATTGATTCTAATCATAGGTAGACCTAGAGCACATTCATAAACTCCCCTTACCAGACATGTAATTTGTAGGAACTGCTAATTCAGATGTTTTGGGAACCAGAGGGTGGACCACATGATCCCCAGAGCTCTTTTAGACAGGACGGACCCTGTAGTCCAAGAGCCTCTCATGTCCTGCCATTATCTGCAATTATGAGAGATGCTCCTTGTCAAGTAAAAGTAAACTTTGCCCGTTGCCCATTTGCACATTTCCTTTATTTTTGCTGGGCAGGGAAGCCCTTTTCAGGGCTCACTGAAGCATGGTGTGTCAAACTTGGTAATATTGACGTTGATAGTTTAAGATTCACAGCAGGAGAAAAATGGCATTGGCATGAAGCAATCAGAAACAAGGTGGCTCAATCTGAGTAAAAAACATCTTTCCAACTGTGCAGTTAAAAGGCAACGCTATACCCCATAACCTTCCGGCCGAAGTTGTGATCCAAAGGAGAGATTATATGTACATAGTTGATGGAAAAGAATGCTGTCCTCTGAACTGGAATACCTTTTTATACATTAAAATGTTTTTGAACTTTGTATCTACCAGTTAGCCTATTAGCCTTGATCAGGGAGCTATTAAAACCCAGGTTATAAGTTCAACCTTTATCTGTGCTGTTGACTTTCTCTCAGTGAAACCCTGTGCTCTGTGACTATAAGCTGCCCTGCTTATCCCAGGGAAGGTCCCCATAGATACAAGCTTTTGGCTGCCAGAATGTTTGGTCATTATTATGTCAGTGGCTCACCAGGCACCAGACTGGTCAGGGAAAGCAACTCAAGGATAATAACCAAAGAGAGCCATCAGCACGAGCAGCAATCACAAAAATGAATTCATTTGTGATAAAACACATTCATAGTCCTTATCTTAGTTAATCCTCACAGTCATGTTTTAAGGAAGCATTTAAGGTCAGTATGCTCCTCTCCTATTTGTCTCCTTAAAATATATCACTGTCCTAGAATATTTATCGTGTTGTCTGCCTCTTCCACTAGGAAGTGAGCTGCATCAGGGCACGATTTCCGACTACATGGTCACCACTGTAGACTAGGTACCTAAGACAGTGCCTGGCACATAGCAGGCACTCAATAAATATTTGTTGGTGAAAAATTATCCTCTTTTTACGAGGTGAAAAATGGGGGTTAAAGAAGTTGAAAGTAAGACAGCTCATTAGAAACAGTGGCAGCTAGGTGTCATGAACAGGGCTGCCTCCACAATAGCACACAGCCTCCCTCTCCTCTAGGGAAAGGGAAAAAATCAAATTAAATGGAGTAAAATTGCTTTTCCAGTTGTTTATAAATATAAATCCAGATGCATACACTAGGGCAATTAAGACATTTCTTTCTGGATCTGCTGGATGTGGCAGCAATTGAAGTGGGGTTCTGCAGAGGAGGCCAGGTAAGGGCACTAAGGGCGTTAAGAGGTTCAGGGTCCACTTTCTCTCTGTCCCTTGCTGCTCTTCAATATCTGATCTTTGGTTCATCCCTGGGAGAGGATGTACAAACAAGCAAACACCAAAACTGGTGACATGGTTTTTAGCCAGTGTGATTTTTAGCCATCACTTTTAAGACTCATCAGTGATATTTTCCTCTGAACTCACCAAATTCCTTGAGTAATAAGGGGCCCATTCGTGGAAGAAGCCACAATGGGGAGACCACAGTGTGAAGGAGTATGATGGTCAGGTAATGTAGAAGTCGGGCAGTGTGAGCACTGGTTTCTGAGGCAGTTTTAATCTTCCCTGAAGATGGTGATTCTAGAGAGTGCTATGGCTGTCCATTTGGCAACTATCTAATAAATTATGCTCAGGGTTCTTACTTTCCTGTGATCAATTGTTTCATAATGACTAATTACCCTTACTAAACTGCAAGCATTCTGTTGTAGCATACTGTAAAGAAAGCTGAACCGTACTTGTTGCTATTGTCTTTTGAAAGAAAAGGAAAGATTCCAAATATTAAATACAAAAATAGTTTTGTTTATGGAAATGCAGAGTTGAAATCACGTTATTCTAAATTAAAATACTGAGGATAAAAATACATTTTTATAAAAATGTCCAACCTTTCTTTTGAACCTCACTTTTCTCAATCTTTAAAAATATAGCAAGTTCTGTTCATGTGTATTTTTCCAAATTTTCCCTCTTTCATTGTTATTTATCAGTGTTCAGTGCAACTAATTGAAGTCTAATAGCAAAAATCTTAACATAAAGTTTATTTAAAGTACACATTTCTAAATAATAAATAGATCACAAGAAGGTCACGTAAAAACGATTTATTTAATGTGTTTGGACAACAAATAATTAAGCTCTCTCTTGGAAATGCATTTAGGAAAATAATAAATAAATTTTGATTATTAAATTTCCCCACACATTTATTCTGGTGTATACATTTACATATTAATTGAATCCCTGGCAAAAATATGTAATCAAATTGGGGACTTAAATAATATCAACATTTACATTCTTCTCATAGACTCTTAGAGTGCATTATTCCTAAGAAAAATGAAACCGCTTTGCCTTCCTGCCCTAATTAATCATGCAGGCCTGCATGGACAACCAAGAGCAAGGCTCAGAAGCTTTTCTTTAGGTGCTAAGAACCGTGTGTGTTTGATAGTGTGTATAAAAGGAACCAAGAGGAAGCACTTGTCACAGCTAAAGCCAGCAGGATCTCCTTATTGCCCTGGGGAAAGCACTCCACACAGCTCAGGATGTCAAATGCTGACAGACAGGGGTAAATGGACGGGCTTCAGAGATTCCTCATGTTCTCCTGCTCCTGCTGCAACTGGCAGCCTTCCAGCCCTTGCCTGCAAAGACCACAGAAAGCAGCAGCTGGTGAGCCACATTAGCAAATAAGGCCTCAGGGCTACCCATGTTCCAGCGCTCTGTGCACCAACTGCTGTTCACTCTAACAGCTGGATCAGAGCAGAGCCAGCCGAGGCGGTGGTGCAGTTTTATGTGTACAACTGTTTTGATATAGATTGTCTGCTAGAGGCAGAGATAATGATAGCTTTCAAGGCTGGCATGTTGGATGGGGAAGGATGCAGATATTTGAAGGAGGAATACAGACTCTGGAAGGATTGTGAAGCACACAGAGTTTTAAACACTGAAAGGCAGGCCCTCCGTCATTCTGGTGCCATTTAAGTGTGTGATTTTAACACCATTTCATCACTAACATGACTAATGTTATTCCAAGGATTTTTTTTTCCCTATTCCAGTTACACCAAAATCTTACTCATTTTTTAAAAATAATAACCTGAGATGAGCAACAAGGTTTTTTTTTTCTTCTTTTCCTTTTCAAAGAAAATCCAAGGGACCAGTCATGGTGGCTCACACCTGTAATCCCAACACTTTGGGAAGCCAAGGTGGGTGGATCACCTGAGGTCAAGAGTTCGAGACCAGCCTGACCAACATGGTGAAACCGCGTCTTTACTAAAAAATACAACAAGTAGCTAGGTGTGGTGGCACATGCCTGTAATCCCAACTACTCAAGAGGCTGAGGCAGGAGAATCGCTTGAGCCTGGGAGGCGGAGGTTGCAGTGAGCCAATGTTGTGCAATTGCACTCCAGCCTGTGCGACAGAGTAAGAGTCCATGTCAAAGAAGAAAAAAAAGAAAGAAAGAAAATCAAAGGAAATAAAGTGAAAACATATGCTGAAATATGTAGCTATTATTGTGCCTCATGTTTCCACCTTGAGCTCTGTCCTCAACATGGCACTCTTCAGCTCTAGGTAACCAGGCAAGGGGAGAAAGGAACATGGCCTTAGCATCAAGGCAGGTCATGTGGGACAATACATGACTTCTGCTTTGGCTTCCTAATTGATTTTAATGGAACTTTTGTTTTGCATTAATTGGAAAAATTGAAATTTCCTCTTCATCATTATAATACCCCTTCATTATTTTAATTGACATTGGTCATCAATAGCATTTTTAGGAAACAGATCTGATTTCCAAAAAAGTGAAATCTAGCACCCATTTTCAAATGGACATAGTTTTGCAAATGGTGAGATAAATACTAAGAGCCACTCAACACTAAAATGCCAGTGACATGCAGGACATTTTGCCAAGAAAATATGAAGTTCATTAGGCTTGAAAATAAACAAAATGAGAAACACACACATGAGAAATTACCTTTGAGACATTTGAGCCCTAGAATATAGCAAATGAAGTTCCCAAAAGATCAAGGATTTATGACAATTACTTCTGTGAAACTGGCATTATCAATCCTAATTGTACCAGACCTAAACAACTATTCAGTGTAATTCAAGAAATATGTATTGAGTTCCTACTACGTGCCAAGATCTGTTCTAGATACTAGGGCTATAATGGTGAACAAAATAAATTCTCTCCCAGCTTTTTTTTTTTTTTTTTGAGATGGAGTTTTTTGCTCCTGTTGCCCAGGCTGGAGTGCAATAGCGCGATCTCAGCTCACCGCAACCTCCTAGGGTGTATCAGTTAGGATTATGTTGGGCTGCCTATAACAGAAAACCCCAAATGGCAGTGATTCTACAATGACAGACATTTACTTCCCTTTCACTCCCACTGTAAGTAGGTTGTCCAGGTTCCAGAATAATCACACCCTCAGGCTCCTTTCTTGTGCCTTCAGCGTCCTTATGGTGCCATGTCTTGGTCCAAGACATTTTCCCTAGCTCTCTCCATCACCTCCACGTTTTTGCCAGCAGGAACTAGAAAAAAGCAAAGGAAGGTGAGCCCCTCCCTTCAACGAGACTTCTTGCAAGCACCACACAAGGATTCCACTTACATTTCATTGTCACAGGGCCATGCATAGCTGCAAAGGAAGCTACAAATGTCCTCCTTGAGCCAGCTAGAGGGGCCCATTTTCAGCACAAAAGGAAAATGAGTGTAGGAGGGTAGCTTGAGGTTTCTGCCACTAAGGGAAACGGACATTAATCAAATCTTTTCATCTTGTGACTAAGAAGTTCCCAGGAAAAAAGAAAAATCATCAGACTGGTTAAAGTCAGTTTATACTGATGAATTCATTCCCTTAGTTACACACTGACACAGCAAATATTTTTGAATATTTAGAATACCATTTAACTAAAACATATCTCAAGAGGGATTGAAAAATGCGTTAGTCATGAACTACTCAAGGAGATTACTATCTAGAAGGTAGATACAATACACATTAGAGAAATAAATTTTAAAGTGGTATCGCATAAAGAAAGTATAAACAAAATGCTTTGGCGTTCAGAATCAGAAGGTTCTTGGAACTTTATAGGTAAGCTGACTTTTGAACTTGACTTTAACATGTATTTAGGGTTTGGATATATGAAGATGGTAAAGGCATCATGGAATTGTGGGAAAAGTACAAGTATGTAAAAAAAAGTATATTTCATTTTTACTTCAGTCTTTGCTAATAGAAAGATCTGAGATCATTTAACCTCTCTGTGGGCTTGTGCAAAGCAGCTCTTCCTACATGGCTCCCTCAAAGGGAAGTTATAAGGATCAATAAGTAAAAGTACTGGGCAAACCACAAATCACTGAGCCAACTATGGGGGTTTTTCCCCTCTTTTTAACAACTTTAGACAGCAAATTCTCGGAAAATGGTAATTGAATAATGACAGAGCAGCGTAAACAAAGACACATGATTAAGGGAGAGAGATTTAGGTAAAAAAGAAGCAATTAATTGGGTTTGACTGAACAATAGAGTAGATGAGGGATGGTTATAGGGCGTGAGTTTCATTTGGAAGTTTTCGTGTCATGCTGAAGAGTTTGGATTTAATTTGGGGGACAGATGTCATTGGAGAATTGTTGAGCCCATGGCTCATGAAGATTAATTTTGTACCACTCTTTGGGGTAGATGTAAAGAGACTGATTTTAGTTAAGCAGCTATTGCAAGTGAAAAGGTAATGAAGGCCTAGATAGATGAATGGGTGTGGAAATGGGTGGAAGGGCAGATGGAAATAATTGATGTTTTAGGGTAAACCCAACAGAACTCACAAGAGTTTGGTAGAAAAGGAAAGAGTCAAAAATGACGGCAACATTTTGAGTAGAGGTGACAAGGAAGATGAAGGTGTCATCAGCAGATATTGGTCAGACAGAAAAAAAAAAATAGGTTTGAGAAAGAAAACTTTGTTCACATTTCTAGCAAGAGTGATGTTCAAGTAGTAATGTCTCACAAGCAGTTGCAGAATTAGGCTTGGAATTTGGGTCAGAATTGTACATTTTAGTTTAGAACATTTCCCATTAATAAAACCGTGGCAAATTTTATCTGGGTGAAAGAAATGTGACTCAGAATAACATGTTAAGGAATCACTTAGAGGTGGGGTGTTGTAGAAAAAAGAGAAGGCAGTGAAGGAGTTGAGAAGAATCAGAACAACCGTTGCAATTCAGCATGACTTAAGTGAATTGTCCAAAATATATTTAAAATATTGGTGATTAACAGGAAATAATATTCTGCTACTTCAGGGTTTGTATTTGACATGATGTAGTTGTAGTCAATCAATACCTTTACAGCAGGAAACCAATAATCAAAACATTAGCTTATTTGCATGATCTAACTAATTATTCATATTTTCAGTAATCAAACTTTATCGAGTTTAATTTTCCCCATATTATACATTAGGCAGTGATTAATACTGAAATGCCTTTCAGGAAAATAAGGTAAATGGAAATACCCCTCCTAATTCAGAAATGTTGCCGTGGATGTTAAGATCCCACTGTTTGTAAGTGCATCTGAGGACTGAAGATACAGATATGCTCCCTCATTTGTGCTTGCCATGCTCCACACAGAAAAAGTGTGCTTTGAGTTGGTATTCAAGCTGTCTGCCTGACCTAACACCACTGGTGACAGGATACATTGAACTAATGGTGAGACTGTGGAACGAGAGGTACCCTCTTGAGTACTTCACCTTCCTTTCCCAAATTGATACTTGACTCTTCCATAGCCACACCCACCTTCTTCTCCTTCCAGTGCAAGGGTGGGAATGCAGATTTTAGTGCCCAGAGATCTACCCACTACACAAATTAACATGAGAAAACATCTTCAAAGATTGCAAGACAGTGGAGGAGAGAAGGTGTGATAAAGTGAAGATTGCTTCAAGCTTTTGGAACACTTTTAGTTGTAGTCATAAATCTGGAACTCCATATGAAAATTAATTTAGAAACCATCCTCTCTGATATATTAAAACCACAAGATTTCTGAAAGGATGAGAATAAATGGGCTCAAAACAGATATGTTACAGACTGTACGTGTTTTGTAACTTGGGATTTATGTGAAGGAGAAATAAAGATAGCAATTAGTTACATACTTTTAGAAAGATCATTTAGTTGAAGTATGATTTTGCTAGTAAATGCTTTTCATTTACAAGGCTATAAAACATATAAGTTGGAATATGCACAGTAGTGCTTTATTTGGTGCCAGGTTGGGAAAGAAGACTGCCTGTTGTAGGATAGTGTCCACTTACGGATATCCATTACTCTGTGCCCATAATGGGAGCTGTTCTACATGCTAAAGGTCTAAAAACATATAGGACTTGAGGACTTTTGAGAGTAGGCCTGAAAAGAAATTTAGTATACACTGTCTCTTCTGTGTAGTTTCAAAAGTCAGTCCTAATTTTCATGGTACTCTCTGTCCTTGGCACAACTTTAAGGATATCCGTGAAAGCTAGTACTACTTCATAAAGAAGATCAGATTGTAGAAGTTACATGTACATCTAAGAAGAGGCAACAACCATTTTAGTAAATGTGACTGAAGGCAACATGAATGGGCTAGATAAAACCATTATTGATTTGGGTAGACAACATTTGAAAAGCTATTTTTAATTATCTTTAACTGTAATCTTTTTTATGGAATATGTAAAATGTTGAATCAGCTGCTTAATACAGTGGGAAGTATCAAAGACTGGAATTAGGAGAGGTGGGTTTTATCTTTGGTTTTGGTCAAGTCATTTGATCTCTTTGGGTTTTACTCCTTCATTTATTCATTTATAATTATTTATATCCTTATTCCACAAACATTCAACAAGCTTGCACTATCATCACCCCCTCCCAGTGTTCCTCTTCCATAGACCGACAGTGTCACCAAGAGCCTTTGCAGCTCTCGCATGTACCATTGAATAGTAAAAGCTGCTTTATGAGGGACATCACAGAAGGGAGAATCCTGAACTACTTTGGAAGGATTGGAGGAATACAGTTTGGATAATGGAAAAAATGTTGGTTCAGACTTAGAAAAGGCAGGTACAAATCATGAGGCCAGCTGGAGGTCTAGGATACCTTGAACTGTGCCTGAAGACTGAGAAGTAACCAAAGTTGGAAAGGATCTAAAGGAGTGAAATTGACTAATAAGAGACCTCATGGTGGAGGCAATAAATGTGTACCAGAGAAGAACACAGGGCACATATGGGGACTCTGGACAGCCTCAATTTTAGTTTTAGGTGAATCTAACTAGATTGGTAAAATGACTAGAGGGAAAATGGTAGAAAATGATTTTATTATCATAAAAACAAAAACAAGAACCTATGACTAGGTTACTTAATTTGCCTTCACAATATTTTCATGTCACAACAACATTTGCAGACAGGTCATTGCCAAACATCTGACACTTTGTGGGATTTTCTTTTCTAATGAAACAGAATAAGATAACATTATTACTTTTTCACTTCCAACGTGTAACTTTAACCATAGATCTTTTTTCCACACAGTCTTCTTGTTTTTCTCTCTTGTTTTGTGTGTTCTCTACCTGCCTGAATTCCTCAACCCGCCTTGGGATGAAAAAACTGAGCTGCTCCTATAAGCACCATGAAATATTCTCCATTATTTTAAGTTTGAAAATGCCAGAGAAATGTTAAGTGAAATTCTCCATACTCCTCTTATACAACACATTTGACCTCTAGATACCTTAAGAGCTTCATCCTCCAATGCTTTTAATTCTAATCCTTGCAGAGACAAAATTCATTGCTTGAATTACAAGAGTGAGTCTCATTAAGGCTAAAAACCAGTGACTCAGATAGCAAAATGGATTAATATGTTGACCTTGCAATTTTAGAGCTTTACTTTCAAGTCTGACTGTGTAGTCATTTCAATAGTCAATCAATTGGTTAATACCAGCCTATCAGTGTTTTGAATCTGGTAGCTAGGAGATCATTTTGGCTAGTAATACCCTGTAAAACTTTAAACTGAGTGCAAGAGTACACTTATTAACTCCCAAAGCCTTTCTTAAATGATCAAGATAAAACAAACAGGATTTAACGAATTGCTGTGAATGTTGTAATCACTAATAATTGAATAATTTTGACAGACACTCTAATGAGCATCAGCATCTTGAAATTTACATTATATAAATATGATCATGATATAATATACAAATACATATATAAATAATATATTTCTATATTTCACTAGCATAGAAAGACTGTAAATCCAATTAATCACATCTCAAGTAATGAAGTATGATCATAGCTAACTGAATTCTCAAATTCTATTCTTTTGGTAGTCTTATGCTATCCTCTAGGGTGATACATACTTTTAGGATTATTTTACCCCGATAAAATAAATGTGTATGTGACTCAGCAGAACATCTGGAAATCTAAAGAATTATTACTTTTTGCCCAAAACATGTTTTGAAAATTACTCCTTTCCTATTTATTTATTTATTTATTGTAGATGCCAGATATACGAAACCCAGAAGGAGCTCAATACAGTTCCCATCCTCAGATGGCAGCCATGAGACCAAGGGGCCAGCCTGCAGACATCAGGCAGCAGCCAGGAATGATGCCACATGGCCAGCTGACTACCATTAACCAGTCACAGCTAAGTGCTCAACTTGGTTTGAATATGGGAGGAAGCAATGTTCCCCACAACTCACCATCTCCGCCTGGAAGCAAGTCTGCAACTCCTTCACCATCCAGTTCAGTGCATGAAGATGAAGGCGATGATACCTCTAAGGTATGAATAAGTTATTTTTAGGACCTATAGGAGACCATTCTTAGGTACCTTCTTTGACCTGTGCTGGGTACAAGTTTATATCGTCCAAGTGAAACATTGGTGGGAGACACCTGCTTTGTTAATGAAGCATGAGGTTACAAACAAACTGGATTAAACCATCTTCTTGTCCAATTACACTTTAAAGTCCCTGAGAAATCCTTTAAATATAGATGTGTTATGCATAAAAGTTGTTTGCGCCTACAAAAGTTCGGGACTGTATAGTCAATGTACCATTTTAAGAAGGCAGTATACTGGGGTACAATGAAGGGTGTGGGTGTGTGTGTGTGTGTGTGTGAGAGAGAGAGAGAGAGAGAGAGAGAGAGAGGAGATGTTTGGTGATGATGTTAGATGAAACCTTTGTGGCCACCTGACCCAACCATTTCAAATTGAGGATGTGGAAAGTAAGTGCCAGGGATACTAGATGACTCCATTCCTGGTTGATTCATTGCATATCTTTTGTTAACTCCTTGCCAGTATGGTTATTTGTGTGTCTGTCACCAGCAGAGTCATTCTTTTAAGTTATCTGAATAAAAAGATGGGTTTTGTGTCAGCCACCTTTTTTTCTTTTTACCATTGTGAGAATTTTGTTTTTGGAAAATTAAACTATAAATATGCTACCAAAAGCAGCACTGTGCAATCCTGATATACATGGTTAACTTTCTAGTAACTGTGCTAACTTTTTTCAGTCCAGATAGTGATTCATCAATTTATTTAGCCTGATGACAAAGATAAGATAGCTGCATTGACTATATTTTCCTATTTTTTGTATTCTTGATGTTCTGGCATTTGGAGCCTTAATCCTGGAAATTCAGAGCTAGCTAATTTTTAGAAATTGCAAACGACACTCCTGCTAGCCCCCTTTCTGTATACATGCCAACAATTCACAGCTGCATCCCAAACATCTCCGTTAAAAATTCTCACATACCAAGCCAGTGTTCCCTCTGCCCTACATCACCCCTAGGCCAAGTGTCAGACAATTAGGGATCACTCCTTATAGCCCATAGCCCACCAAAGTTATTCAAACTATCCAGTCCTAGGCTTACTCAGCATGCCAGCCTGCTTTGCCCATTCCTGCCCACAAAATCCCCAGTAAAGGCTTGGGGCATGCTCTGTCTTCTCCCTCTTTCTGTCTCCTGACCAACCTGGGTAGTTCCCTATGTGGCCCTGTGTGCTATGCTGTGCTGTGCCTCCTCTTTTCAGGGATCTATGAGTGGAAACTTCTTCCTCACAATCATCATTTCCTTGTCTTCTGTCTTACCATACCTGACTGAAACAAATCCCAAGTACGTTTTAGAACAACTGGAGAACCTAACACTGCCCAAGCCAGTCCCTCCATCCTTACCATCTCTCCCTGTTGTCAGTGAGTCAGCCTCTCATGAGTTAGGTGAAACGGCAGGAGGAATCTAATTGATATTCATAAATAATTGACTGGGCTGCTGAAAGCCTTGCCTTTAGCTGACCATTTCCAGGGCAATAATTTTCTTCAGAAAATACAGGTTATTCCAATGGCTCCAGGTACTCATTGGCTGTTAGATTACACCTAATGGCCAGTGAGTACCTGAACCCAAATGTGAACACCAATAATTTGTTTGTGGACAGTGATTTAGATGTTGATTATGCATGAATAATTCAAATCAATTTGCTAAACACAGATGATATGTACTTTATTGTAAGGGGAAAAATTAATGTACTCTCATAGTAAAGATCAATTTGTGTATCTGGATTGTGTCTTTATCAGTATTCATTCCTGACATTTCAGGAAATTAAATGCAAAATTAGTAACATCCTCTGACAGTAAATTGTATACTGTATTATTCCTAATTACAATAACATTTTTCACAGTCTTCCACTTGTATGAGTAGAAGAGTAGGTAGAAATCTGAAATTCATTAACATTCATGGGTTCTGCCATTTGCTATTAACCTGTTAGGTCCATATTTTATAATTTTGCTAAAGCATGAATTTACATGTTTCCATACTGATATGAAACTTTGCCAGTGGGTGTCCTCTCCAATCATTCAATATCCACATCTTGAAATAATTTATAATTCTTCATTAGTGGACTGTGTCAGCATTGCATAGTAAAATTCATATTCTATAATGATAAATTATTGAATTATCGATGCATGAAAGTTTAGGGATTGATTTCTAAGACTGCATCCATTAAAATGACTTTTCTATCTGCACAAACATTGACACAAAGTCATGTGAAGTTTAAGTGTATTTTCCATCTCAAGAAAAGTCACCCTTCATTCCAATTCTATACACTGTTCTTCACGTTGTCTCCAATTCAAATCCTCCTATTCATTTATTTGAGTTATATTATTATATTTATTTAAGCTAGAAAAATCCTCTGATGAAAATGTTAAAGCATTCTTCATTACAGTTAAGGATTAAACTGGATTTTTCCCTTTACATATGAGTAGGATTTAGGTGGAAAGTTGTAGTGCAACAGCTCCAGTTAAATGTGAAATAGCGTTAAGTCAAAAAGATCATTTAAATCATTTCTAACAAGTGAACTAAAAAAGAATATTTAGTTCCACACCAGAAAAAGCTTTTAAAGCTTTCCTCTTAACACTTTGTGCTGTCTTTAAGCAATTACATATTGATTCCAGCTCATCTAATTGAACAATTAAATGAAATAAGTCTGTTTTGACAGAGAGGAATATTGTAAATACATCAGTAAAATAAATTATCACCTTATAAACACTACCCGTGATTTTGATTGCTAGGAAACTGTGTTGACAGCCTTAAGTCATAAATGAGACACAGTAAAGCATCAAAGAAACACAAACTTAGGCAGCTTGCGATTCTAAGCCTGTAATCCCGTATTTGTAACATAAGAGATACTTTAAGACACAAAAAGTATCTGGCATTACACGTATATTTTTGGCACAGTTTTCTCTTTAAGGAAATTATGGGTTAAGAATCACATTATATATTTTTCTATCCTTTTACTTTCTGCTTTTGTGTTGAAAATATCCATGTTTTATCTGACTGTCTCTTATAAATGTCATGTAGTTAAATGAGCTTTTACTTTGAAATGAAACCTTTACTACATTTACATTAATATAAATATGAAAATGGCTTATTTTTCTAAGTATGTTGCTTTCTGTTTATGCCGCAAATATGTTATGTTTCTTTTTTTCCTCATCTTCTTTAAGGTTGCTCTTATTTTTCTCATTACATTATTTCCCGTTTTGAGATTAGAGATTTTATATTCTTTCTCTTCTTTCAGTAGCTGTCCCTGGAATACAACTATATAAAAGTCTAAAATTTACCAATATCTTTACCTTCTTTCTTAGATTACTTTAACTCCATACACCTTCTGTTCAGTTTTTACTGGGGGCTGTTATTGTTGCTCATTCTAACTATAGTTTAATTGAATTCTGTGGCTGAATAAACTTCATGAAACGCTATTTTAATTATTTTATGAAGTTATTTTTCCTTTGGATTTATTCACCTATATATTTCTTTCACCTGACATCTTTTTCTTTATGCCTTTAAAATGTTCTTTCATGAAGGTCTGCAGGTAACATGCTTACCTTAAAAAACACATTTGCTGGGTATAGAATTCTAGATTGACAGTTATTTTCTTTCAGCATTTTGAAGATATTATATTATTCCACTGAATCCTTGTTTTCACTATTGCTTTTGAGGATTTACTGTCTTACTGTCTTTCCTTTGAAAGTAACCTGACTTTACTCTCTGACTGCTTTTGAGATCTTCCCTTGTCTTTGGTGTCCTGCAGCTTCACGGTAATATGTATGGGTTTCTTTGCATGCATTCTGATTGTAATCATTTCTGTCTGTCAGCAATTTGGGGGAAATTTTCGTTCCTTATTTTTTTCAGATACTGCCTCTATCCCATTCTTGCTCCCTTCTTATGCTGTTATTCTGAGGGGATGAATATTAGACTTTCTCCTTTCCACAACTTTTTCATATTTTCTATTTCCTTGCCCCTCTGTATTACATTCTGATTAACATATTTTCCAGTTCATAATTCTCTTTTCAGCTATACCTAATCTGAAATGGTCTATTGCAGTTTTAATCTCAAATATTTTATATTTTTAGTTTCATTTGGTTCCTTCTCAAATGAGTTTGGACTTCTTTTTTTAGTTGCTTGCTCTTTACCCATGTATTTAATCTCTTTTATTCTTTTAAGCATGTTAAACATATTTGTTTTATACCTTCTTTTGCTAATTTCAATACATGAAGTATTCTGAAGTCTGAATATGTTGGTTTTAACAGCTTGTTTCATTTTGCTTTTCGTACTTTTGAAATGAGAATTAATATGTATTAGAACTTTGTAAGAATTCTTTTAGAGCTTGTTTAAAAGTGATTTCTCCGGGGATGATTTATATTTGTTTCTGCCACATATTTTGAACCATTACAATTAAGAACCACACTTGGCCTGAATTTTTTAGACCACCCACAAAGTGTATGTTCAGGCTACAAATCTTGCAAATGCTGGCTTTTGTTTGTGAATGAACACAAGAGATTTTGTTCCACTCTTCATTTGTATCAAAGTTCCAGAGCAGCCATTCTTGCATGTTCCAGTAGGTCACATACAAGGGAATGTTACTTCACCCTTGCACTGACGGTCTAATTCTTTTACCTCTTGATTTTAACAGGACCTCTCCCATTAAACATCTTGCTTTTGGCCAGGCATGGTGTTTGTCTTCTGTCTATTGCACTCTTAACTCAAATTCACATGAGGTTCAACAGTATCTTCAATATGAGAGTTGCCTTTAATACGCTGCGTCTTCTCTGAGTTCGCTTAGTTTTTGCCTTTAAGAGTTTGTGACTAATTTGCTAGTTCATCAATGCATGTGCTCTGCCACACTAGACAGAAGCAGGAGGTTTTTTTCTCAAAGCAAATAGGATAAATCACTAGAGCAGCAATTAAATAAGCCTTGAGAGTGGGAGTTTTTATTTACCACTGCTCTGAAGACAAGAAGACTCCTGGAATAAAGTAGAAATGAGGAACAGACAGGTTTCTACAAATATTAAGTGAAATCAAACAGTGTTAGAACCAAATGTCACGTCACTTTATCTAACTAGCAGTGGGACAGAATACTTAAAACTGGGACTTGGAAGTCTGGTATTTTCATCATTGAACTGTACTTATATTGTAACTGTTCACTTTATATAGTATAATGTGTATGATACTTTTAAAGAATTTATTAGACCACAGCAATTAAACTAATGTATGCCTCTTATTTATTTAAAATAAAAGTATCCTATTTGTTAAGGCTGAGCCTAATAAACTAGTTCAGGAGAAAATGATAAAATTTAGTCAGACAGTTAGTACCTGATTCCAAATCATCTTTCCTGAAATTTATTCAAGTAATAATTATGCCAGGATATAGACATACCCTAGATGACTGAGCATACTTTATTCATTCATGGAATAAAAACAAAATGAGACTTAACATAGCTGCCTGGCATTTTATTCAGCAGGACCCCACCTCAACAGCTTGCCTTCTCTGTAAGCCTGTAAAAGCCCTCAATCCAAAAGAATAAGAAGTAAACATATTTCCCTACATCAGCAAATTTAGAAAAAACCAAGTGGATCTCATAAAATTGAGAAACTTAACGAGTAGGTATATAAAATAACAACCAACCTTTTTTCTCACTTTAAAGTGATTTTTCTGGACATTAGCCCAAACTTCCTATTTCACATAAGGCCACTGAGTGCCTTTGCTGAACTCATTCAAAAGTCATACTCAGCTATGTTTGGCAGAATCAAAGATCCTTAAAAATGAAATTGCTTTACAAACTATGACACTGATACAATGCCCCACACTTGTGAATCATTTCAAAAGTATAGCACTTCATATGCATTTTTCTATAATTGATGTTTTGAGTCATAGAGCATATCGTTATTAAAGATAATAATAAACCCAATTGTAAAATGAAAGAAGTATTACAGCCTTGCTGATTTCACAGTAACTAGATGACTTACTTTCCATGCTTATTTGAATTTATTCTCATAAGGGGATTTTAGATGGCATAGTTTAGAAAAGAGAGAATGAATTTAAGTAGCAAAATTTTCACTCACTGAAACATCACAAAAAGTGCTGTTATATGCCCTGTTTCTATGGAGAGGAGTTTATAATATTTACTTTATATGATAAGAGTTATAAGTGGAGTTCTATGTTGTTTGTTCAGCCTATTATGCAGATGGTGCTTGATTAAAATCTATTTTAAACTACAGCGATTACTGCAAGATAGTGTGCATTAAACAGCTCTCCCAGCTCCATTAAAGGCTTTGGGACCGCGGCAGTTTATTTTAAATATGCTTATAGACGTTTCTAACTTCTCCAGGGACATTTCAATATCAGTGATTCTCTTTCCTTGGTAGTCTTATCTCCTGTGCTCTGGCTTCTTAAGAAATACTATTATCTAAGCAACACCATTAGCACATGCTTTTTTAAAGTGAAAGATTATTGTTTTCTTGTGATAAATAAGTTAAATACATCTCTATAATTAACTAATGAGACATGACAGGGGTGAATTACCAGAAACCTTCGGGCACCTCTAGGGATTTGAGAAATAAATCTATGTCTTACGAGTAAGTTACATGAAGCCCATGTATCTGTGTAAAGCTTATGTGTAATATTTATTCATGAATAATAATTATTTAGGTATTTGTGCACTTATGTATTCATCAGGGCTTTAACTGATGGTGAAATCAGTCTGTGGGTAATCAGGGTGACATTTAGGGCCTCAGCTCATCCATGTTTTAGTTGCTATGATTTTCATACAATTTTTATGTGTATTTCAAATTTTCTTTGCCTCATAAGTCTAAGCCTTTGCCCGGTGCTATAGAATACCAGAGCAGAAATGTAGAATGATCCATTGCATGTAAAACACTGTACCGATGCTATGAAGGGTGTGAAGATTAATGGGACTTGCTCCTTACTTTCAATGTGCTTGTCATCGTGAGAAATTCACATTTTTGCATTATATGGTTTCTTCCATATTCTAGAGATTATGATGGAATAAAATTTAACTCTCTAGTCTTAGAACCCTGGTAACTTTACAAATACGGTATGTACTCTCGAGCAGTGTCCTGTACAAAATACTGTACTGTCTAATCCAGTAACTGCTAGTCATGTGTGACTGCTTCCATTTAAATTTAACCAATTAAAATTAAATTTAGAAATTCAATTTCTCAGTTGTACTAGCCACATTACAAGTGGCCTAGAGCCGTATGTGGTTAGCAGCTACCCTTTTAGACAGGGCAGAGAGCATATCTATCATCCTAGAAAATTTTACGAGACAGTGTACTCTAGACTTTAAAAGTCAAGGCCTTTCAGAAAGTTAGGATTTAAAATTATAAGTTTCCATCCATCTATGCAAGAAGTCAGGATCCAGACAATACTCAAAATTAAGGTCCAGGGACAGATTATAAATCCATTTAGCTAATTTTTCTACCACAGTCATATTTATCATCATTGTGTTTATTCCAAATAGTTTGTGGTCATAAGAGCCAAGTATCTTTCAAAGTGCATCCGTTACTGACATGAAAATGGATCCAAATTACAGCAGCATTTCTGTCTTCAAGGAGGCTATGGACACAACAGTGATCATGTGTTTTTCACACATGTGATGAAGCTACTTCCAAAAGTAGACCTTACAAATTCCCAGTTCATCACACAGAATCTAAAATGGCAGCTCATTTCTGCATCCTTTCCACATAAGAAAAACGAAAAATAAAAAATAAGATCCCCACAGATCAGGGGGCAATGCCCAGTGTTCCTAAGACAAACAGCTTTATATTCCATAGAGCAAAACCCAACTACTTGGGTACATGAGAGATCAAACTACAACAAAACTATTCTAAAGAGCAAAAATATTGTGAATACTTACTAGTCCTTGATACAAGAACATTGAGCAATATAATAAACAATTCCCTCCAAAGTACATTTTATCTCATAAAAAATAGAGATCTTTCATGCATAGTTTTTCCCCTTATGTAAATCTTCAGTGGAAGTCAGGGCGTTGTCTTAGATATGGTTCAGTTCTATGAGGGCAATTTTATAAATGGTCAGAATATTATGATCCAAGAATCTAACTGTGGTGATCTAGTTTAGTTATTGAAGGAGAGGCAGTGAATCTTGAGTAATGAATATTTTATGTGTATCCTTTAGATTGGTCTTCTCAGATGCCAGTTTTCTTACATGGCAGAAAATTCCAACCAAGGTTAGCATGAGTATTTAAAGGGAAGGCATAGTGTGATATTAACTGAAAGCAGATCAATATGCTCTTGTTTTTAGGCATGGCAAAGACAAAGATGATGTAATCTGATAAGACTGGCTGGTAGTCTGCTTTAATGGGGGCAACACCATAGCTTTACAGTCTAGTGCCTCTCAGGTACTCAATCAGATGTACAATGGAAGCCCCAGAGTAACACTCCATAATGCATAAATGATGTCTCCTGAGCCTTAAAAATGTGGAGGCAGAAGTCATGAAATATTTGCTTCTATTAAACAAAACTTTAAGCAACATTGCATTCAGCTAGCCCTCCAGGACAAACCAGGAAAATAGGTAAAGCCTCCAGGCAACTAACAAAATGGATTGGCTGCGTGGAATTATTTAGCGTTTTCTATAGGGTTGCTATCCATTGCCTCAAAATGATAACTGGTGGTTTTCGTATGATTGAGCCTCTTACTGGCAGTAACAAGTTCTCCTGCTTCTTCAGGACATCTCTAAAAGTAGGGCCTGTTGTCAAATGCAAGAGGATGACTGTCCTCCTATCTGTTACAGCAAGGAATCACACATCCAGTAGATCTAAAGCCTGTACCATACTGTCCAAATACCAACTTAAAAAGGAGGTAAGCATGATGATCAGTGGTTCAAACAAAATTCTGGACAATGAAGAAAGGAAATTATCTTACTCCATTTTGTGCCACTGTAACAGAATACCTGAAAGTCGGTAATTTACAAAGGACAGAGATATATTTCTTACAATTCTAGAGGCTCAAGAGGCCCTTGGCGAGAGCCTTCTTGCTGTGTCATCCCATGGTAGAAAGCAGAAAGACAAAGAGCACATGTATGACAGAGAGAGAGAGAGAAAGTTGTCTTTTTTCTGTCTTTTTTGTTCTATCTAGGACCACAGCCTATTAAAGGGTGCCTGGCCACATTGAGGGTCTATCTTCCCCACCCAGTCTGCTGACTCACCCCAGTCACCTCTGGAAACCACCCTCACAGACACACCCAGAAGTAATACTTCATCAGTTCTCTAGGAATTCCTTAATCCAATCAACTTGACACCTAAAATTAACCATCACAAAAACTATTTAAATAATGTGGGGAAATCTTTTAATAAGAGCATTTAAATTGCATGATAGGAAATTTATCTCTATGATTGACATTTGATTATTTTCCAGAAAGATTGATATAATCTGTAATCATGGAGATTTCAATGTGTCAGATCATTAATTTTTTAATTAAAATTTAAAATGAGTCTAGGTAATATTCCATATGAATAAGCATTCACTTATTTCTGTACTTTGTTCCCGATTTCTCTCAATCTTTGATGAAATACGAGGATTACTCTTTTTGTAGCTTTATTGAGGTATAATTGACAAATAAAGTTGTATGTATTTCAAGTGTACAGCATGATGTTTTGATATATGTGTACATTGTGAAATGATTACCTACAATAAGCTAATTAACCTATCTATCACCTCACTTTTTTTTAAATGAGAATGCTTTAAACCTACTCTCTTAACAAATTTCAAGTATACAACACAGTATTCACTATAGTCATTGTGCTGTATGTTAGATCCCCAGAACTTATTCATCTTATAACTGAAAGCCTGTATCCTAGACCACTCTATCTTTAATATTCTTCATTGTGGATCTTGTTGACTCCTTTTTTCTCCTTTTAAATAAATATTTTATGATTGTGAATGTAAGAATGGCCATGTTTACAAAATATTATCATTTTGCATTATTATTTTTATTACTACTATAACAAATGTTAAGCATTTACTATGTATCACATATCAGGTAGCACCATGATATGTGCTAGTGAGCAAAACCAGTGCCTTCATAGTGCCTACACGCAGATAGGAGTAGATCTAACAACCACATACATTATTGTATCATTACAAGTTTGATACATGCTATGAATGGAAATATACAGAACTAAATAAGCTTGACTTAAGTTTGAAATATCTTTGAGACTTGGAAATAGAGATGTCAATAACAGTTGTTTCTGTGTGTGCAAAACTCAGGGGAAACATGAACTTGACAACCATCCACCCACAAATAGTAATGGAAACCCTGCTTATGTGTGAGATCACCTAAGTGCGTTCACAAGAGAAGGGAGTTTACTGCAAAACAAATCAGGAATGCTACCAATTAATGGCCAAGTGGAAAAAGATGACCCTGAAATGATTCTGGAAACATCAGGGCCAGTGAGGTAGGAGTAGAACTCAGAGAGGGTGATGTTAGGGAACCAGTGGGAGAGAGGGACCTCACAGTGAGAATCAGGTAAGGGGGAGACACAAACATCCACTGGATTCAGCAGTGTGGCCAGTGGAGATCTAATTGAGAGCTAAGTGACAGGAAAGCACACTGAAGTAGGTTGCAGAGGTTGCATCAGGCCAGCACAGCCAACCATTTGGAGGAGTTTAGTTGTGAAAAGGAGAAAAATATGGCCATGGGTAGGCTTTGGGCACAGAAAAATTTTGCTTGTTTGTTTTGTCTCTCAGGATATCGAAATGCCAGTTGGAAGAGTAGAGTTCAGAGCGTGTGACTGAGGCCAGGCTCCCACCCCTAGGCATCTGCTTTAAACTGTGTAGAGTAAGACCTGGGCATCAGGGTATTAAAAGCTGACCAGGTGACTCTAATGTGCAGCCATGTTTGAGAAGCACCATTCTAGGTCATATATATGCCTATGTGTTTTAATACAGCATTGTTATGCCAGTTTGTCCAGTATCAAGCACCAGACATGCTGAGTCTCTGACAGATTTACATGGTGGCCAATGACTTCACAGGATCACCTCTGTGATCCATCTCAGGGAAGTTATCATCTAGCGTTAATCTACATTAGCTTGTCAACTTGGTTCACAGCATCCTATCCCCCTGGGGTTCTTTGATCTGCTTCAGTAGACAATTTCAGAATGATAATATTTTTAGTAGATTGCTCAATAAAGACAAAGACAAAGAAATCACTTAGCTTTTTCTTATCTCTTTTTGGTATATCTTTCATACTGATTATAAGGTATCACATATTAATATTAAAGTATTTTCCATCCACTCATTCAGTGAATTATTTTGAAAGTTTCTACCATGTCATAATTGATATTTGAATACCTTTTAAAGTGCTACACATATGTAAATATATACCATCTTAGTCATTATAAGATGGTGCCATACCTAGTTTTCACTAGAGGAAACAGAGGCCCGGAGAAATTAATTTAACCAAGGTAACAGCTAAAAATAGTAAAAAGAGGGCATGAAGCAAGGTCCTCTGAAATCATATCCACAGACCTCTCTGTACATCATGTTTCATCTCCAATGGTGGCAGTTATTTTACACAAATACCCCACCTAGCAATTTATCTAAATAAGATATATATTACATTATATCTGCAGAGAGAAGCCAACTACAACCACCACAATAGAAGGTGAGGGTACAGAAGCTGCCTTGACACTTCGTTAGTGGGCAAGGCATGTGGAAATTGAATCCTTCAGATGCAGCCCTATTTGTATTCATGTAGACTCATATTAATTTTAGAGCTGGAAATAAATCCTATCCACAATGCTTTATTTTAGAGGTGGATGAATTACTCTCACATCTAGTTAGTAACAAAGATAATATTCAAATGCAGCCATCTTAAATATGTTCAATGTGTAATCCCAGTTGTATCAGCATAACAATTAAAATTATCAAAATATTCATACTTTAGGAACATGGGAGAAAATAGAATCTACTTTTAAACTGAGTAAAAACCTGTTCTAGAACGCTCTAGAATCTAATTTCTGGAGGTGCACTCTCCAATATGGTAGCCATTTGTCATATGTAGCTATTTAAATTTGAAAAGTTAAAAATTTAGCTCCTGATTAACTCTAGTCACATTTCAAGTGCTCACTAGCTTCATATGGTTAGTGGCTGCCATATAGAATAGTGCAAATCGTAGAACTTTTCCGTCATTGGAGAAAGTTCCATTGGACAGCACTGATCTAGGGTCTAGACCATACCATTCTTTAAACCATGAGCATCGCTGGGTTTTCCTGGCAGCATTCCATAGACCTAGGGGCAAAGTCAAAAGCCATTTGAATTTATTTATTGGACATGCTGCCCCCAAGGTTTGAAAGCCGTAATTAGAAAGACAAGGATGGCCAGGCACGGTGGCTCATGCCTGTAATCCCAGCACTTTGAGAGGCCAAGGCAAATGGATCATCAGGTCAGGAGATCAGGACCATCCTGGCCAACACGGTGAAAACCCATCTCCACTAAAATACAAAAAATTAGCCAGGTGTGGTGGCACGCGTCTGTAGTCCCAGCTATTGGGGAGGCTGATGCAGGAGAATCGCTTGAACTCAGGAGGTGGAGGTTGCAGTGAGCTGAGATCATGCCACTGCACTCCAGCCTGGCGACAGAGCAAGACTCCATCAGGAAGGAAGGAAAGAAGGGAGGGAGGGAGGGAGGGAGGGAAGGAGGGAGATAACTTCCTTAGAAGAAAACAAGTTAGATTGTTCATCCAATGGTGTTACTACAAGAGAAATCTGCTGTTGACACAGTTACAGTGTAAGAGAAAAAGTTAGGAATGTTAAGGGATTATATTTAATAGTGAATAATATAAAAAGAGCCAACTTTTTTAAAAAGCTACGTAAGTGGGGCCAGGCGCAGTGGCTCACGCCTGTAATCCCAGCACTTTGGGAGGCCGAGGCGGGGGGATCACGAGGTCAGGAGATCAAGACCACCCTGGCTAACACAGTGAAACCCCGTCTCTACTAAAAATACAAAAAAATTAGCCGGGCGTAGTGGCTAGCGCCTGTAGTCCCAGCTACTCGGGAGGCTGAGGCAGGAGAATGGCGTGAACCCGGGAGGCGGAGCTTGCAGTGAGCCGAGATAGCGCCACTGCACTCCAGCCTGGGCAGCAGAGCGAGACTCCATCTCAAAAAAAAAAAAAAAGCTAGGTAAGTAAAGTTGGGAGTAGGATGAATATGAAGACTACTTGAAATATGCAGTTTCATCTGGAAAAAAATAAAAACAATAACAAAGCAATATGTCCCTTAGAAAAGCCTGTGTTTGAGTGATGTGAATGGGTGAGTGTATGTGTCTAAGTCTCAAAGGAAAACAACAATATATCTTGTCCCCAAATTGTCTCAGTTCCCCTATAATTCTATTTTTATTTCTCTTTCAGATCAATGGTGGAGAGAAGCGGCCTGCCTCCGATATGGGGAAAAAACCAAAAACTCCCAAAAAGAAGAAGAAGAAGGATCCCAATGAGCCCCAGAAGCCTGTGTCTGCCTATGCGTTATTCTTTCGTGATACTCAGGCCGCCATCAAGGGCCAAAATCCAAATGCTACCTTTGGTGAAGTCTCTAAAATTGTGGCTTCAATGTGGGATGGCTTAGGAGAAGAGCAGAAACAGGTAAGGGATTCCCAGCGGAGTGGGAATCCACATAAGCTGAGATGGTGCAGTCTGAAGAAATGGCTTGCCAGGGCTTCTAGTAAATTCTTTAGATTCCAGAACAGATGCTGAGAATGTGTCCCCATCCAAAACAGACTTTCTGAGATGTTCACATAATGTTGTACTCCTTTATTACTCCTCCATAAATAGCATGTTGATTCCTTTGTTTCAAAGTTTATATAGTGTAGATACTTTTAGAAGCACTTTTACATATCTCAGCCAGGATTGCATTATTCCTTAATGTTGCCAATGTGAACATAAAGACTGAAAAAAAAAGTCCTAAAAGTATTTTGAAAATTGTCCACACCTCTCTCCAGCACTTACTATTTACCATTTTGTCATCAAAACCCTCTTTGCTCTTTGCTAAATGAACCTCAAATTCAAGGGTTTCCGCCCCTAGCCATTCCCTAAAGACTGCCGGGGGCTGTTATTCAATCCCCCATATGTTTTTACACCATATTTTTAGGCCGTGTTAAATGGGACCAGATGCCTGGTTTTTTCATTCTCTCATGTATTGCTGTGGTGTGACTGAGGATCATGCTTAGGGAAGGTCACGTGAGACACCACGGACACAGCACAAATGGCTCAGAGGTCTTAAAGAGGACTGGAGTCACAGAGAGAGTGAGGGTTCAGTGAGAGGATGGAGCACATCTAAACAAAGAAGCAATGTTGATCCCACATTTCTAAACCAGGAACTAGATGGCCATGGTCACCGTCTAAAAAAATCTCAGCATCACAAAGAAAAATTTAAAAGCATTCTCATTAAAATAAGTGATTGAAATAACTATGTAGATGCGGTTTCAGCCACTGCAGAATTCTGAATTGCATTAATGATGAACTAGTCTCATATTTTTTTCTTAGAGACATCAATCTTACCTTATCATATCCAGAAATTTTATAAAATACAGAAAAGCCCACACCTATTTATGCATCTATAAGGATCTATATATTGTGTTGATATTATATATTAATATCTGTAAGGTATAATGTCTTATAGTTTTCAAAGCACTTTTGCATGATTTATTTGATTTGTTATACTCAAAACTCATAGATATACAGGGAAATTATTACCCAAATTTTGCAGATTACAAAATAGGGCCATATTAATTAAATTCATTCATTTGTTTATTCAACAAATATTTGTTGAGCATGTATGTGCCAGGCAGTGTTCTAGGCACTGAGGATAGAACTGACAATAAGACAAACAGAACGCCATCGTGTTGAATGATTTATCTACAATGACATACCTGGTACATAGAATTACCATGAATAAAACTTGTCACTCAACTTACAATGCTTTTCCTAACAAACCCTATGAAATCAATGATGGGGATAATGACAAAACCAGTTGCTAAGGAAACATAGAACTTGCTCTTTCAGGTCCCTCCATTCTCTCTTTTCTGTAAGTCAAAACCGTCTTCTGCTATCTGAAATCTCTAGTATTTCCCTACGTCCTTTTCAAGATTGCCAGCCTGAAGGGGTACTGTCCTAGGAAAACACACAGACCTGCCCTATGGAGCTCTGTGTTGCAAGAGTTTTCTTTAAGAACAGGAAACACACCACCGAAACGTTCTCTGCACACTCGATTAAAATGCCCACTCACCATAACAGGGTAGTTGACATTGTATTATGAGATTCTAATTGAAACCTAACTTATTATTGCAGAATTTTAAAGCTAGTTTCTATTCTAACTTGGGTCAGTTTGCTCTCACACTGCCAAACCTGAGGTGTGGTTCCCAACTGATGTTGGACAATCAGGGTGAATTGTACAGTGACTTCGCTTCTCCATTCAGCAGAGCCTCACTGAATGAGAAACTAAGTGTATTCCAACCAGCAATCCCAACCCCCTCCCTGTTCCCTTAATGTCACCTTAAGGCCTCCCTGCTCCACCCATGATGCCACGTATGAAGACGTAGATCGTTCTCTGCTCCAGTAAGCCCTCTGTGCATTCTTGAATATGCACCTGGCTTCAGTACCATAAACTTTGTTGCTTTGTGAGACAAAATTTCCTGGAGAAAGCATCCCAAAAGCAATTCCCTTCCCTAGGGATTGGGTACAGCAATTCTTGTTTATCTGAAGACACATGATTCCCCTGTGAAGGCTCAGCCCCTCTTCCCTACCTAAGACTCAGTGACTGAACTGGGAGTATCGTTTCAAGGCTCATTTGTGCCTCTTTAGTGTCCACTTTGCCAAACACTTCATTTCTGGAAACATCAATCACCTGCTCTGCCACTCACCTTACTTCTCTTATCTATCATCTGACCCCAGTTACATTTCATAATTATTTTCCATATTCAAGAGCAGTGGTTTTTAAAGAGGGAGGTCTGCAAAGGCCTTCCCTAGCCCATGACTGGTTCTTTACATTGTCAATATTAAAAAATAAATCCCTGTTCTCATGTTTCTGATGGAAAAGAGTAATGTTCTTATGATGAAAATCAGGTAGTTCCTCAAGGCAGTAAATATCAGGCAGCAGGTTTCTTCCCACTAATTCTATTATACTCTTTATTTTTAATATAGGAAGAGGAGAATATTAAGGTAGAATATTTTGCATTCATTTTGTCTGATCATCAAAGTTATTTACAGACCCCAAAAGTATAAGATTCACTACTGTCATGTTAAAAAGAGAAGTCACTCCCATTTTCCCATTCTGGCATTCAGAATCGAGGCTGGTCTCCCTAATGTGGATATAATTATGATTATGTGCAAGGCTTTTTAATTGTATACATATGATGGCAAATATTTTTCTCTTTCTCTTTTGTATGTTACTCTCTTGCAGGTTTCATATGTTGCCTAGTTTAGTAAGTAACTTGTAATGAGTCTACCTTTGGGTTGTCTCTCAATGAAAATAGGGTTTGGGAGAGCAAATTCATTTTATAAAGGATAAAGTTATATAATAGTTGACTTATATAAATCATTTGGTATCATAAAGCAATTTCTCAATCAAAATCCACTTGCTAAACAATTATGCCAAGATTGAGAGAAATAAATTTTTTATCTTACAAAAGTAAATATTTTAAAATTTGAACACTTGTTTAAGAGTTACCGAAACAAGGCATTGGGATGACCAAAACAGTTTTAGTCACTCTAAAATGATTTGTCCCCATGCTGTATGCTCCTTTGACTTCACAGAAGTCCAACGTGGCCTATCATTTGCAAGTAAAAGATGATCTTGCTTAATCAAGAGAGTGAGGCTGCAGATTATGCCAAAAGATATGGTGTAGGATACACGTTGGATGCAGGCCTGTGCCAGAACCAAGCAGGGAGAGGGTCAAATTAATGAAATCAGACACCGCTTACAAAAGGGAGCACACTGCACCGGCTGGACCACCACTCTGCTGCTTCACGGCAGCCCTTCTCTAGCAGTTTGCTAGAGTCATCAGCAGAGCAAACGTGCCTGCCTGAAATGCACATTTGGGCATCCAGAAAATTTCAGCAAAATATCCCAAAGTGTTATAATAGTAGATTACCACCTGTTCTCTCCCTTTATGTTAACTCATTGTGCCAACATACAATCATATCTCCGTTTCAAACTTAAATTAATTGTGTTTTATTCTCATTTAATATTCAAGTTGGGGAGCACACATACTGCTATGTATTTTTAAAAGAACATTCCTGGAGCAAATTTGAGGCATACTATTAAAATTCAAAATTTTGGACAAATATGCGTGTTACAGAACCAACCATGTGATGCTGTTGGCATTGTGTAGGCAGCTGGTTCCGGTGGAAGGCTAAGATTTCATGTGCCACAATTGTCCCAAAATCCTGTTGTCATCATAGCCCACAATTATGAACAGCTACAAATATAAACACAAACTGGGAAAAATGGACAAAATTATTGATGACTTACTGGGGGCCTCAGAAAATTACAATATTTAAAGGAAAAACGGCTATTAGTGAGATTACAATTGAATGTTTTCTTGACAGCCAGAGGGAACATGACTAATAGAGCTGCTGTGTGTTTATATCACATGCTTCCTCATTGTGGAGTATAGGCGGGAGTAAGAAGCCACTGCAGAAGGGCAGATCTTTATTTTCAGAATCCATGGTGAGTGAGAAACAATATGTACTTTGGTTTCTGTGAAGAATCTTTCAAAGAAGAGAAATCAAAAGGAAGCTGAAAGAAGCGATAAAAATCCTCAAGGAACACAAAACCTCCCTTATGAATCATTCCTACCAAAGCCACTGAACAAACTCCACATATCAGAGATCTCCCCATTTTAATACTTTGGAAGATGGTACTGAATCTGGAATGGGAGCAGAATTGTGTTTGGGATTCCAACCGGGGGTTTTAAATGCTAATGACTCGTAAGACAATGGAGAGCCCATTTCTGAAGCATACTAAGTTGTTTAAAAGGCACCAGATGGAGAAGGAAATAAAACATAAGTATTGCTGTGATGTTGGTCTCTGCTACTTATCTTTCACTGACTGGAACCTACAGAGAAAGAAAAATAATAAGTTAACAATATCACACCCTTTGTATTAGGATCCTTGGAGTTTCAGCAACCCTCAGCATCTTTATTATGAGGTCCCAGCTAAATTTCCTGTCTACCTCCATTATTTCTGAACTCTCTGATTCTGGTCATTGTAGTGGAGGATCTGGGTTCACAGTGACAATACAGAACAAATAAAACCCTACAAAATAAAAGAGCCCGTCCCACTTTGAAGCAGAAAGGGTTGGTCCAAAGAGCTATAAAGTGTTCTTGGGTCCTTTTTAGCCACGGCAAGCCGGCTCTTAAGTGAAAAAGGAAAGTCACCTTAAATCAGAACCAGATGTAAATGACTAAATGAACCTTAAGTTCCTAATTGGAGACACAGTCGGGCTGTAAGACATTTAGCAAATTACAAACAAAATGTTCTTGTTTACATTACATTAAATGGCTTTAAAGCTGCAGCCAAAGAGCTAAATAAACATGCTGTTTTGCTAAAAATGGAGTGGAAAGCCTATTCAGAGTTTAGTGTATTCAGGAGAAACCACAGCCCACGGTGCCCAGAGCGTGTATTTTTGTAAATGCTAGCCCTGTCGTGGAAGAGGGGAGTGGATTTACCTAGAGATCCAGAACCTAATGAGCAGATCTCACTTGCAGGGAAACTGTTTGAATACTGTTAACATATGCCTTCTTTCAGGATGCATAATTCATATCCAAGGATATTAGCCATAGCAGTTCAGCTGAATAGCAACACCTCATTATTTTATTCCTCAGTATTTATTCCTATGTTTGACGCCTCATGAAATTACTGTTAATGTGTTTATATAAGGGCAGATCTGACACAAGTGGGAAGAATGTAATTTCCTACTCATTCTTTCCTGCTGCTGTGTCCTCTTCCCTGGTAGAAGTGGCAAGTGTAAATAGTTAATTTGCTTCAATTATGAGCCTGTCCTGCTAAATTAGAAGCAGCAGGGATATGAAGAGCCAGAATTATACTTATGAGGCAGCTGACAAATCCTCTGAGCCCACAGAATCAAATCATTTCCTCCTCATTGGTGCTCAGACACCCACTACATAATGCTGCCAGGGTTTCTTTTTCCCCCTTATCTTCTGATAACGTTTGGATTTTTATGTCGACAATACTTAAGGTTAACTAAAATCCTGTCACACTATAGCATTCACACATGTGTTTATCTTGGCCGTTTTCTTATAAACATTAAGCATTTTCCCAATTTTTTAAAAACTAGGAGTGAAGGATATGTAAAACAGTTGCTCACTTAAAAACTGGAGAATGTAAGCAAAGTCCATATGCACACGAATTTGAAACTGAGCAATGAAAATTATTACAAGAAATGGTGAGCATACTTGTACAATTCAGGTATTTTTATATATATATATTTATTACATATATATATATATATCCATACATACAATTATTGGTACATAAATGTGATTCTTGCATGTCTTCCTGGGCGTAAGCATTTGTTTTACACATATACAGATATTCATATGCTCAGACACCATGGGAGCAGACATTTCATTTGAAATTTTCCATGATGTTGACAGGAAAATAATTCGAACATAATACTCATTGAAGTCTGTTGTGCTTTATCTATAATTGGAAAAATGTTTGGGTGGATTGTATATCTGTGTATCAGTCTACTGTTTCCATTGATGTACATTGTAATTTAGAACACGCAGTTCAGTTTCATCCTTAGCACACATGCTAATGCTGATTCATAGAAGGAGAAACCTGAGACCACGGATTATATGCTCAATAAATATTTCATGAGCACCTACTATGTTCCAAGCATGCTGAGGCTTCAGCAGTGAAAAAAGACCAGGCCTTGCAGTTGTGTGTCTTGAGAGAAGAATCAAAAGGAGTTCTCATGGCTAGGAGAAACCATTGAGCAAACAAAGATGGAACATTTGACAGCAGACTGATTTTATTCACACCATGGTTTTACCATATACCTGTTCTAATATATTAGGTAAAATAATTAACCCATTCTGGTCTGTTTTCTTATCGCAAAATGGGAATTATCCCATATGCATTATGCCAATGCAACATTTTTATTGAAAGAATTAGAGGTAATATCTAGAGAGAGTGCATGATCCACAAAATGCACACAATGGAGGCATAATTTTTAATGACTTTTTTATTTTAATTGTATAACATCGGTGCCTCACACCACAGTAGGCACATATTGGGCACTCAATAGATTGGTAACCATAATTGAAAAACATCATACTTTCCTTAGTCACCTTCATTTAATAAATCAACAGATATGTATTTTGTAGCCATTTTTTCAGGCAAGGACCTCGGTTCAGATTCTTACCATTCCAGAAACGGGTCAAACCAATTTTGCTGAGACCATTTACATGGGTCAGACAGTCCCCAAAAGGAATCCATAGCAAGAGGTTTGTCACATTGTATAATGTTTTCAATCCTCTGAATACCACTTTCTAAAGACCTTGGAACCTAAGAAAATGCTGAGCGAGTTATACAGGATGGACATTTAACCATTAAGTTAAATGGACTAAGTTCTATGTAAAATACAGATGCACTTGCTCTAACTGACCTAAATAGCAACAGCCTTGAAAGAAGCTGAGAATTTTAAATTTCTAAAATATACTGCAAGGAATTGTGGTTAAATTCTTACTCCTTATACATTTCTAAGGATTTTCTATAAATATGAAATAGTAGTGGGAAAAACTACATTTGAACTTACCCAGAATGAAAAACGCCTTTAGTTTTTGGATAGAATCCAGAATGGGAAGAATTTTACATTTTTTCTTATTATTATTGTAAACACTGTTGAAATAAACTATGGCTAGAGATTAACTAAGGGCCAGAGCAGAAAAGAAGGAAGGAAGAAGGAATTAAATGGTATTTATAAGATTTTGCTTTTCTGTATGAATTGGATGGATTGTTTGTTTAGGGAAGAAGCAGAAAGTAAAAGGAAAATGACAGATTGTATGAGAAATTTTTTTCTGCTTGAGTTTGTCATATCGTTGATATTGAACTGCTGATTTCAATTAGGGATTATTAGCTTATAAAAACATATGTACAAGCTGGTATTCAGAGCATTTCAAAAATGCCTCGGTGAATCACTAGATCATGCGACAAGATTTGGGTTCTCTAGAACTGCTATTTGATGACTATCTACGTATGTTTTAGTTTAGCCATTATATATGTTTCAGTTTAGCCACTGAGATGCAATCCTTAGATGGGATATGGTAGTTTTCTTGGAATAACAAACCACAGCATATAACTCAGTTAGGACAGGATGAATTCAAAAGTGTTTAGATGAGTGGGGGAAAATGATAAATGATGTATTATGATTTTTAAATCCTCATCTGGCCAACTTTGTACTTTATTTCAAACAGCTGTGGACCATTTGGAAGACATTTTGTAACTCAACTAAATACTAATATTTACTGTATGAATCACATACCTTTAAAATATTTGTCTTTCCCTAAGAGTGAGAGACTATTTCTTTCCTAAACTTAACTTTGACATAAATCAGACCCATCTTTGTCAGTTAGAAGGTCTGTGCACTTGCTCGTGGCAGTGGTTGTTCGTTGCCAAATGCCGTCCTGGGACATCTTTGCTTTCTGCAAGCAGAGGACTTTCTTCATCCATAATTAGAGGCTTTGAAATGCGTTTGAGAGATTTTTTACTGGTAATTTTTAAACATCTTTTTTTAAAGGATTTCCCCTACTTCACCTGCATGTGGAATTTTTATGTATCATCATTCATTCATATTTGAGGCCTTTCTTCAGACGTTTCCATTAGATATAGAATTCAAGCAACATCCTTGTCCAATTTTAGAAGGTAACATCGGAAAGACATACGGAGTGTACAAAGTAGGACCCATCAGGTAGTTCTCAAAGATGGAGGTGCTAATTACTGTTGAGGAGACCACCTCAGATTTTAATTCTGGTCCAGGCTACTCCCCTTTCAACAGAATTACAGGAATCTACCTTCTGAAATGACCCCCCTTTGAATTCTCCCTCTGAATATCTGCAGCTATTCAGGAAAGAGTGGATCCATCAATCCATGTAATGTGACATGATGAGTTTACTCTTTCCTAAAGTGGTATTTAGGCACTTATGCGATGAACCCACATAGCCAATCATCAATAGCCAATAGGGAGCCATTTGTAGAAAACAGGGAACTCTGCATGCTAGTCAGGTATCCTGTAACAACATCGATTTTGGAGGGAAACCGGGGACACATGCAGCCTGAAACATGTGGAGTTAGCTACCTTTCTTCCCTGGTTGTTAAGCAACAAATTTCAGGAAAGTTAACACTTTGTGTGATGTTAACTGCCAGGAGCTCAACAAAGGGATAGTGTTGTAGTCACACTGTTGCTGTTTCAGTAGAAACCAATGAAAGAAAAATGATAGATACTGCAGTCAGACCATCTGGCAATACTGTCTTATCTGCCACAACTTAGAAAATGCCACTGTGGACAACGCTATGGACCAAAGTGCATTCTGTTTGCCTTTGAAAGCAAAACATATCCTAGTTAGCTGAATGGGAGTCACTTGGAGTAGCATATTAATAAAAGCATGATAGAAATGCTTAGGGTATACAAAGATGCATTACCATAAAAGACATGTTGACTAAATGTTTGCTTCAAAGTCCTGAATAGGATTTCTATCTCTGTAGGAGAAAAACCCTCTTGAAACAGTTTTAAGGTATTAAAAGCAAATGTAAACATTGTCAGTTTAAGGTCATTAATTATAAATTATGTCTTTGAGAAGAGGTTTAAGGAAAAACTATAAACAGAAATCTGTCTCTCAAGAAAAAAATAAATCAATGAAAAGCAGGAGAGCTGTGTTTCATGGCTGCACCGAGGCTTACGATGTACACAGATCACACTGTTCGAAGGCACTTACTCGACTTTAGCGTGTGTTTGTTTTCACGTGTGAATTTCCAAAAAAGAATTTGAATTTGACTTCCAATAATTAGCTCAGTAAATTTAGAATACTCCTGTACTTGAACCAAAGGATTTATTGGCTTTTTGCTTAAAAAAAAAACGGAAATATAATTTTTAAAGTTTCTGTAGTTTCATACTTAGTAGGATAGCACACTGATTATATGATAATATTGTACTAATTCTTAATTCCTTATTTTACTTGGCTTTTATTAAACCAAAATGCCAAATACAGAAGTCAAGGCTGAAGCCCTCCCTTTAAGAGAAAAATTAGCACATTCATTTCATAGAGTCCTGTTATAATTCTGTTGACAAGGTTAGTCACTTGTTTACCTTAAGTAAAATGTTCTGCTTTAATTAAAATATTCATGAGTAAATAATATTTCTCACATCTCGAATTTCATAGTTGGTGTTGGGCTCGGCAAACCACAGTCAGCATTTGAAACCATAAATTGACCCCTGCTGCCAAATAGCAGATATTTGGTCTTTAGACATAATTTATATTTAACTGCTCTGACTAATTCCGAAGCCACTTTTCAATACTGATCTGTGTGTCTGTTTTTGAGCTCAGCATTACAAAATATTAGCCAAGCCTTATTCCCTGCTGTAAAATCCAAAATGTGGGACATTTAAAATAGCTGTATCAATGAAAATATATTTCCATTTACACAGTGAAGGATGAAAAATATTTTGTTCTTTAAGGCTGATTTCAAAAGATTGCCAAAAATATACTCTAAAGCCTTGAAAGAATCAACTTAATGGTAGCAGACAGCCATGTGTGTTCACTTTGCTAATCTTTCATTTTCAACTCTAATGACTGCTCACTGTTTAACTTAGCGATGTGACCTTTAGCATACAAGCAAGTCATTTTTCAGTACTTTTGCTCAATTTAGGATGATTTTGCTTTTATTTTCAACATGATTCCCTCTCAGAAATGGAAAGCTTCTGTAAACTGAAATTCATTTCAGAACATTTTTACCTTTTCAAAATGCGGTGTCCACAGACCCATGACATCCAGTGTTTTTCTTGGAAAGGACACGACCAGAGTGGACTGCAGGGCAGGGCACGCATGCAATCCACAGCCACTTGGGCTTCCCATTCCTCTCCCAAACGTGTCCTTAATCACCATCACTGTTTCCTGAGTCTTTGAAAATAGAACTTCAAGGCTCCAAATCTTAACTGAGTGATGAACCTGCAAACTCCATTCTGTTTCCTTTGATTTGCTTATTGAACATGATTTGTCATCTCTAAATTCTGTCTTTGTTTTTGTATTTAGCATGGAACATATATATCAGGATGTGAATGCACTGTGGAGTTATCTGCCCATTATATAGATATGAATGCCTTATTTACTCACATGTGGTTTCCCTGGGAACCTTCATCAATAGTATCTTTGTAAGCCAACTACCTCTACACTCATAGCTACCCAGATAAATCCTTTCATATGTTTTATGTAAAGGTGTAAAGTTTTACTGTTGTTAATTTTTTTCTTATCTAGTCTATTGCCATACTTCTTAAAAATCTGTTTCAGTAAGAAAACACAATCTTTGAGGAGCTATATATTATTATATTATATAACTATAACTGTGTATGCGTGTGCAATTATCATTCTATATTGTACTTCTCTGAAAACAAAAGCAGATGCACTTTCTAATTTAAGACTCTTTGCTGTTGTTGCAGGTCTATAAAAAGAAAACCGAGGCTGCGAAGAAGGAGTACCTGAAGCAACTTGCAGCATACAGAGCCAGCCTTGTATCCAAGGTAACATGCAGTTTTGTGATAGTGTGACGGATTGTGGCTATCTCAGGGCAGATTTTGATAGTCACTTAAAGGCATAAAAGATCACTTTAACAATTCTGCACAATCTTCTTTGTTGGAAAAAAAGTAAATTATAAACAAAGCTATATGATATGGAAATATTCGTTCAGCTCTAAAAGACCAGAGCAGCATCCCCTGGGCCATTTCTAAAATATTGTCCACCTGTGGATGGTTGGTTGTGTGGATTAGTCACAGTACATTCTTCAACCCAAGCCAACTTTCTACTTCTCCATATCCCCTTCCTAAATTGCCTCCAGGCCCCCATGCCATTGGCCTTTACTGAGGACATGCCAACTGTAAGTTCTAGACTCATTACAGCAGCATTAGGAGGTAAGCAGGCCCCAAAAATGTTTATAAATCACATCATTTTGTTTGAAAATAAAAACACCACTTAAAAATATTTAGTGATTTAGAATATCTTAAACACTAGTTCTTCCTGTTATAAATACTCAAGAGTTGACTCTGATTGGTTTCATGTTATTAAAGATACAGTTTCCTTTATGGAATTCTTCCGAAGGTAACCTCAGAGAAATGGACTGAGTCTGTAAGCATTAGACACTGTTATCTCAAGTCCCAAATGGGCTGTTACTGTGCTCACTGTGGTCTGGGGCTCTGGACTTCATCCCATTTCCCCTTGGAAAAGACGTTTTTTCTTATTCACAAATATCCAGACTCATTGTAATTCTAAAATAATTATATAAATTATGTTTTATTGAGGAAAATATGTACTGAATATACTGATGCAGAGAAGAAAAGAGAGCCCGAAGTACAAATACATAAGAAATTTCAGTAAACTATTTGTCTAATCCAGTCTTACGTTCTACTTCTAAGGTATTGCACTGTGAGAAAACTTATTAGGTATAACTTACCTTAAAATTTCTAGCTTTTTTTGTATTATCTCACACTTTCTAACTATCTAACTCCTTCTGAAGCTATTTATATTTTCTGCTGATACCAACTCACATATCTGCATATATTACATAGAATGTATATAAAATTATAACCTAACAAGTGTAAAATATTAGCTCCATACAGCCATTGGATTAAATGATCATGTGGATATTGTTAACAGATAATTACACCAGAAACATAGCGGGGCTTTTAAAAAGTTAATTCTCCTTATTTCATCCAAGATCAGATTCTTTTTGAAGACTTTAAATAGAGTTTTAGTCAGAGCACTTTACATAGGAGAAAATCAATACATGAAGTCTCAATCCCAATACAAAGCACACTAGTTAATGATATGCAGATTGCCAGAATGCTGTGATACTGACTAAGCCTTTACTTTCAAAACAAGTGTCCTCAGATTTGCTCTTAGCTGCAACTTTTCTTACTATTCAGTTTCAGAGTTGCAACCCGCAGTGTACGGCAATTTGTATAAATGCTGCGAATTGCCATTTCTACATTTAAAAAACCCAGCACTTTTTTTACAGCTTACTCTGACATTTTTCTTCTCTTTGGCAGTAGAAATTTTGCTGGAGCTGTTGAATATCTATTTATGTACAACTATCTATTGTGTGTATACAAATTGAAGGCAACTTACAAACATCCTCTCCAGGTTAAAAAAATGACCCTCCGATGTTGTATGTGAGTGGATATTTGCAGTGTAACTTTCTAGACATCATCAGAAAATTTTCCAGCCTATCCTCCCAAGGATATAACCATGTTTATAAAAATGTAATTCTGTTCCATTTTAATTATGACAAGGCAAATAATAACCAGTCGTATTTAAACATATTTTTTCTACATTATAATTTTTTTTACTATGTTATAAATTATTTCCCTATTCTAAAAGATTTAAAGGGACAAACAGAAAATGCTACATGATATATTCCATAATTACAACTCCCAGGAACCACCATGTGCCAGCCAAGCTCTATTTTTTCCCCACCTTCCGTTTATGTATTCATTTGACCAATCTTCCTGGGCTTGTGCTCTGTGCCAAGCACTATGCCAGGCTCAGAGAATGCTCTGAAGAACAGGCAAATCCTTTCCCTAGACTTGAAGAACTTTCTCTTTCGTCAAGGGAAATCATTAGTGAAAACATAAACTAATACATGATTGAGATTTGAGAATCCAAGTATTCTCGAGGAGATCAAGCAAGGCCTCTGCTTAGGTGATCTGCAAAGACCTCTTTAAAGAAGTGACATTGGATCTGGGGGTTGAAGGAAGACAGGAGCTTGTAGAACCAGAGAGCCAGAGGAAAGAGCTGGCCCAGGCAGTGTTACAACAAGTGCAGAGACTTGGGGTGGCAAAATGTTCCCTTGAATTGAAAAGGTCTGTGCAGCCAGAGCTGAGTGAATGGAGAGTATGGTTTGAGCTGAAGTTGGGAAGATGGGCAGGAGCCCAATCCTGAAGGCCTTGGAGGACATTTGAAAGGAGCTGGGTTCATTCTCAGTACAAAGGGAAGCCACAGAATGGGTTATGTTAGGGGATAGATAGCCTGATGAGACTTATGTTTTTAAAAGATCATTTTACTTGCATAAGTTCCCTTAATCCTCAGGCCTTATCCCTTGAAGTAGGCTTGATTATCAACATTTCACTGAAGAGGAAAGACACCTGCAGATAACCAGTGGCCAAGGTTGACACTGACCTGCACTGCCCTCAGTCTTCTGCTGGGCCATGCTGCTCATGAGTCCTCTCAATGTGCTCCTCTGCACCCCAAGACAGCCAGTGCCTCAGAGTCATGGCATAGCATTGACATTCTCTCTGATAAGCTCATTTTTGTTCATGAAAAGCTGTGTTAGCCAGAGCACCTTGTCCATTTTCCTAAATTCTTCCTAGCCACTTTGACTTACTCCTCCAGAGCTCTATAATTTAGTACCTATTTTCTAGGCAAGGCATTCATTTCCCCAAATATGACTTTGCATTCCTAGGCCAATAGATCCTCTTACTAATTTGTGGTCATGTCATAGTCACAGTCTGCTCCTTATCCCCTCTTCACCCCCAGGCCATACTCTGCATCCAGAGCAGGGCTGCAGGACACCTGTTCTATGTCAGACACAGGGCTGGGTGCTGAGAGACAAAGATGTATACAGCAGATCCGAGTGGACTGTTTCATGATACTTGAAAGGCCTGAAGTGATCCTTTAAAATTAGCTGCTTCTTATAGAACATAATAAAAAATAAGAACAGTCAATGACCTTTGACTCTACCTGTGAAACTGAGTCACAGGATTGACAATGCTTCGATGATTACGTCTTCCATTTGAAAGTACTATATACCAGCCAAGCACGGTGGCTCATGCCTGTAATCCCAGCACTTTGGGAGACTGAGTCAGGCAGATCACTTGAGGTCAGGAGTTCAAGACGAGCCTCGCCAACATGGTGAAACCCTGTTTCCACTAAAAATACAAAAATTAGCTGGGTATGGTAGTGGGTGCCTGTAATCTCAGCTGCTCAGGAGGCTGAGGCAGGAGAATCACTAGAACCCGTGAGGTAGAGGTTGCAGCGAGCCAAGATTGTACCACCTGCACTCCATCCTGAACGACAGAGTAACACTCCATCTCAAAATATAATAAAAAATTAAAAAGTTGCTATATACCATCTAATCCAGCAGATTAATTAGCGTGACTCCAGGCTTGAATAACATTGAAATCTGCCAAAAATAAAATGGTTAATCCTAGGAAACAAATATTCTAGCTTTTGTAACTTCCAAATGGAAATCCTGGCCCATTCTTACCAAGATATTGAATTGTTTCCAATAGTAACAAAAATATACATGGCCTCCGTCTACAGAGTAGCTTCTATGTGCCTTATACTGTGCTAGGCATTTTACATGTGTTCCTATTTCCCATCACAGCAAACCTGCACAGTAGGAATTAGCCCCATTTTCTAGACAGTCTCTAGGCAGAGAGAGTAAATGGCTTGCCCGCAGTGGCTGCAGCAGAGTAGGACTCAAACTCCTCACTGTCTTCTTCCAGAGCTTATAGGCTTCTCTCTACCCTCAGTGATTCTCAAATGTTTTTAATCTTTCAAACCAGCACCTCATTTTATTGAGGTAACAACTTCCCATAAAATTCCATGCCAGCTCTTACACAGGAAATAGCTAAGAGTAAAGCTGCCCTGGCTTAATTGAGGGTGGAGTCCAGCCGACTGCCCACTCTGCTACCCCCACTACCAACAGAGGCTGAGACCTTCAGAGGAATCTGGGCCTGCTTAATGTTTGGAAAGCACTGCTTTGTGCTATGCTATTCCAGCCGGGTGGGTTCCTCAGCTGGTCGTGTGGAGCCAGTGACAAAACTGCCCAGCTCTGGTCACTCCTGCTGTACAAGCAAAAGAATTTCAGGACACATGTATAAGACACAGGATGCTGCAAACACAGCACTGGTCAGACTCCAGAATACCTTCTTCCATTTTAGGCTCTATCATTTAAAGGGGGAAGTTGGAAAAGGTCATAAAATTGACTGGAAGGCCAAAAGTTAGAAGGTAGTAGCAGAAAAAGAGAGGATTCAAGCTTATGAAACCCGGAAAACAAAGACTCAAGGGTGTTTAAGTCCACACTGGCATTAGACATAGGTTAGCGATTATTCATGCTTAATTTTCTCTGACTACAGAATAAGAAAATAGGTTCCATTTCAAATTAAATGAATTTAATCTGAACAGGGGACATTGCTGAACTCTTGAATTGTTAAAATAAACAACTTCTTTCCATAGAGAGAAACTTAAAAGCAGAAGCAAATGTTATAAATAAGGATTGGAGGCCTCTAAGGCAACTTCAACCTCTGTGCTTCTATATGGAATCACGGGAAGCCTGTTCTAGGACCTCTAAAAGTGCCACCTCTATCGTACTGGGAGAGTCCCCAGGCTGAGGAGTCTGTAGTCTCTGGGGTGGGTGGATCTAGATTTGAATCCCAGGTTTCCCACTTCCAAACTGCATATCTTCATGCAGTTCCTTGTGTGTTCTAAGTCTCCATTTACTCAAATGTTAAACAGAGAAGATAATAGGACCTACATCTTAGGGTTTCCATGAGGATAAAATAAGAAAATCTATATAAATTACATGGTTCACTTGAGGACATTATGCTAAATTAAATAAGTCAGTCACAGAAAGACATGTACTGCATGATTCCACTTATAGGAGTTATCTAGAATAGTCAATTTCATAAAATCAAAGAGCGGCACAGTGGTTGCCAGGGCTGGGGGAGGGGGGAAATAGGGAGTCAATAATCAACAGGCAGAAAGCATTCCCCAAACCAGATGAATTAGCTCTGGAGATCTGCTGTACAACATTGGACCTAGAGTCAACAATACTGGATTGTACACTTGAAAATTTGTGAAGATGGTAGATCTCATGTTAAGTGTTCTTATCACAATAAAATTAAAATTTTTTAAATTCAAAAATTTAAAAAATAAACAGCATGACTCAGCATCCTAAACATTGGAAGCACGTAATACATATAAGCTATGAGTATTATTATTAATTTTATTTTTAGTATTAGTAGGTATACAAAGCAGAAGGGAAAGATTTGCATATCATTGAAAATTTAGCTGGATTATATTTTCAATTTGTCTTTATATCAAAGGCTATTTTGATATAAATAAATTCTAAAGGTGACATTTAAAAAAGAAAATTTTTGCTTCATAGATACATTTCTTTATAAAGATAAGAAATGATCTAGATATAAACAAAAATGCATTCATCTATAGTTTTCTTAATTGAAATTATCTTTATGAACCCTGCAAAGAGGTCCAAGGATATATGCTATTATGAAGGCTCAGACTTCCTGGCTTAAGCAATTTTACATGCTATTGAAGGTCATATGGGGTTGGACTGTTAAATAAAGCTGAAGGAAATATAGTTTTTCCATAGACTCAGGAATTCCTAGACATGGATCTAAATTATTATGCTGAAAACAATGTATAACTTTAAAGCAATGGAACTAGTTTCATTTTACCACATAGACCAGAATTTATATTCCCAAAATGAGTGTTGCATTCAAAGTAGTCACCTTGGGAGGCTGCAAACTCATTTTATTATTGCTCCCAGAGTTCAAAAAATTTTTGAAACTCCTCTTTTAGAACTGTAGTCAGGAAAAGTTTATGAGCCACATTAGAAAATCAATCTTGTTACATTGTTTTCACACCTCATTCTTTTCCCCAAACATCACCCAGATATAACCCGCAGACTTGGCTTCAAGTGACTATTAGCTGTTTCCAAAAATCAAATCCACCATCAAAAGACAAAGAGTTGTCTGAGGATATGTAAAACAGTGTCCCACAGGCTCTGAAGAGAATTCCAGTAGGGAAGCTCCCAAATATCCCAAATAAAGGCAGCATTATTGAAATAAGTGTATAACTTCTCAGGATTGCCAACCTGGATGGATATGGCATTTGGATAACTATGTTCTGGTTTATTAAATAAAGGCAATCAGATTCATGACTTTAAGGTCATAACATCAAATATAAGATTTTGTTTCTACCTTAAGGAATAGTTCATGAAGTACTAAAATGTGTAAAGGACAAATGGAAACCTTTTTTTTTTTTAACATACAGAACAAGACAATATTGAATTAAGACAAGAAAGTTCTCTGTTTCCATAGTCAATAGTAAAGAAGCACGATGCTTAGTTCAATTAAAGGAAAGTGGATTTGAAAAAAAAATAGTTTCTTTTTATAACATGAGGCAAACTTACAGATATCATGCCATGGTGAGCTATAGAGACAAATACTGAGTCTGAATTTGCAAATGGGATGGATCATTGTATGACTGTTAACATAAAATTTGCAGCTCTGTAAACCCAGATCGTGATTTAAAGATAATAAAATCTCATGCTTCAGGGTATAAGTTAATCACCTGCATGGACCAGAAAGAATTTTTCTTCCAGAAGGAGCAATGCACAATTGAGTAGGTGCATAAATTTTGTTTAATTTTCAATGCATCAAGTATCGGTCAGTGCTGAAAACAAGAATCAAATTAGATGGACTATTAATTTGATTTGGTTCAGAAACTCTTATATTGTTCTTTCCACTGAGTTTTATGTATTGTGTTTATACTTTGCTATTTTAAATAACAATAGCTTTGTCAATCTTTCATTTTTATAGCACGTATCATCCCAGAATGGGGGAAATTATACACTATGCAGTATTATCTTCTTTATACAAAGTAGATGGGATTGAAGCTACTTTGGATAATCAACAATTTGGTTAGTAAGAGGTATCTTCAGGCTTATAGAGTTGTATCCTTTATACATTTTGCATATGTCAAAGGAACCCACTACAGATAATACTCAAAATGTCTCTCTGGCCACTACCCCCCCTTTATGGCTTGTAGAAAATATCTTCCAGAATCTGTGGTCTAAAAGCACATAGGAAAGAGAACATACTCTGAAACTAACAGCAAGAACACATTTCTCCTGTGAAAGTGTGGGATCCAAAGGTTGATTTTCAGTTGTCTACATGCTGGGAAACACATTTGTCAGGTGACCAATACGACACTCACTGCTAAATAAAAGTGGTTAATGTGTTTAAAAGTGGAAACAAATGCACATTACTTAGTATGTATGGGAAAATAGTTCTAATTTCTGAATGATAGGTATAGAAGTCTTCATATGCGATATAATTGATTAGCAAAATTGTAGCCTTGCTTTCACAGTTAAATTGGAAAAAAATGACAGTAAGAGTACATTATGATTTCTATGTATTTTCATTTAATCGCATTATGAATTTATGGCAGTTTGCCACTGAAAATAAACTTATTCTACCTATCTTCCAGAACAATAAAATAGCTCTGTAATTAATAGATTGTCTATTGTACTAGTCTGCTTAATAATTAATGAAAAGCGAAGCCAGAAGCAGGTTTTTCCTCATCTAAATGAGTGGACCATTATATAAAGATACAAATTCCCAAAGTAAGGGTGAGACTGAACTAGCTGCCCTGCTGCCGCCATTCCCCCAAGAGCAGTGAGGCATAAAGGGCAGTGTATCTAACCAAAGGACAGAGCGGAAAGCTGCAATTTCTCATCACTTCAGGAAGGGTTTGGCTCCTGACGAGAGCAGAGAAGAGCATGAGGAAGGTCAGTCTAATACTCTGTGGCTTTTCCAAGTCTTCAGATCCTTCCTCACTCCATGGGAAGAGGAACGGTGTGTCTGGTCAAGGGGGCAAGTCAGCAAGGGCAATGGTGGCTGCCTGGAGGATTGCTCAAGAGTAGTCATTCACGCCTTAGAAAACATAATTATGTTTTTACGTACTTTGCACTATGGTAGATGCGTGGGCTACAGAAATTCAAGTCCCTACCATCAAAAAAAGATCCCCTTTTGGAGGAATCAGGATATCTTTGTGAAAAGAGACTACAGGAAGAGAACTCACATTGGAGCACTTGCCACATTTAGGCACATGGCTGGATACATTATTTGTTGTCACATTCAATGATTAGAAAATAAAGGGAAAATATATATAACTTCCCCCAAAGTCTGCCTCCCTCTATGTTAAAAATTATGTTTCAAGTGTTGTCTGAATCATCATCTTTGGAACTGTATTTACTTTGAGTTTGCCAATAGTTCTTCTAGTGATTAAAAGTGACTACTCTTTCAAAGTAGGTTGAAGGGGACTGGTCTTTGCAGCTTTGATATAGAGGACATAAATGATAAATAAGTGGCTAGACAGAGAAAATGTTTTGTGTTTAATTATCCATGAGAAAAGAGAGCTTTCCAAGGTTGGTAATAAAGTATCTCAAATTAGGTTGCTATCTGTTGACTTCTATAAATCTGTATATCTATTCCATCTCTACGTCTGCTTATCTATCATCTGTCTATATGATGGACCACATACTATTATTTAAATAGTAGAATTCAGGAGAATTAGATTCATTGTTTATTTTGAATTTGATATTTTTATTTCTTTAGCCAAAAGTTACCTCATTATCTAGTAATAAGTTATATACAGAAATTAAAAATGAAAACATTTTTACAATTACACATATTTTCTACTTTTGATCATAGGAGAATGTGAGTGACTTGTATTATTTTTAAATTAAAAACAACAACTATAAAGCAAAAACTAAAGATGTACCAATATGTATCCATTTTTATAAATATGATTTCTTTCTGGTATGAAGTCAACACAGTCTGTGACTAAATATGAAACTAGCCTTTCTGCAATAGGCTAAAAAGAGGGAATTCAAACACACCGAACACTTTTCCAGATTACTTAAACACACAGACTTAAGACATAATCTTTCTGGCATATATGGAATAATTTTTTAGGCATATCAATTGCAGTACATGTTATTCTGATGTGGAAGTAGTCACTGTTTACACAGCTTCGATTAACCCATTTGACCTTTTCCTTGAATTGTTAACTATTTTGCACATCAACAATAAGAATTTTTAAATGGAAGCCAAAAAAAATCTACTTAAAACTTTTTTTTTTAAAATTAAAAGTACCTTTTAGGAGCTACATTTAATAAAGCTTTTTTGATCTAAAACCTCCCTTAAAGATTTTTCATGAACAGTTTTTGACATTTTTTCATGTTAATAGCGAAGACAGGGAGTCTAAATATTTGTTCCTATTTCAGAAAGCTGCATCAACAGTGACACAGGGGAAAATGTCAGGATGAGAGGACTCTCCAAAGGGGCTGGAATTATTTGGGTATACCTTACTTTATACTGTGCATGGAGTATTCAGAGTCTCACAGGACCCCAGGTTTCCATGGTTTGGCATACTTTTACAGGTGTCAGATGTGTCCTTTCTGTAATGACAGAATGTGGGGCTAATCGTCCACCCACCCCAGCCTGTCCCCCTGGGAGTCAGCAGACATACGCAGCATCATTCTTACAGTGGTTTTCATGAAACTTGACTGCATTATTGAAGACAAATGAGTTGTGTTGCTAACCGTATTGTAAGCTGCCTGGTGATAATGAAGCTACCCGGCTTGAGTTTCATGCCGTCATGCGTGATGAACCCGTTTCTCTAAGGGCCTGTCAGTGGGTTGCCTGGTGGTGCACCGAGCAGAAGGACCCCGAGAGCCCTCATGGCGCAGTGCTCCCTGCAGTGCAGAGAGTAGCAAGAAACTCACTTTGACTTGAAAGCTGAATAAGCATGACATCGAGATTGCAGAGTAAAAGCATATATGCGTCCTCAAGACCTTGTTTTGACAAAGTGATTTTTTTTTCTCCAGTCCATTTTATCATTTTTTTCCTTCCAGTTGGTTCTACCTTCTATCTTTGGTTGTTTTATCAGTCTCTTCCTCTCAGGAAATGTAGGAGGTAGGTTCAGGCCCATGAGGAGTTGCTACAGACTTAATTCTTGTTCAGTTTTTAAATCAATTAAAATATTATTAGGAAATGACCATATGAAGGTGTGGAAAAATTAGGGCAAAATTATATTAATTTATGATGGAGTCTAAAATTTCTAAGAGAGATTATTTTTATCTACTTCATTATGGAGGACAATTCATCACCAACTTCATTTTAAAACTCAGGATAAGTTCTGCAGTTACTTTGAAGAGTATATTAATGTAGTTTTATATGACTTCAGAAAGGTATTTTAGAACTCTGTTCTCCCATATCCATTTCCATCAGCCAGCTTTGTTTTCTTTGTGCAAATATCTAGGCCAAGTCTCTTTGAGAATATAAAAAAGGAAAAATTAAAAACCAAACCTATAATCTATAGAAGAACTCCAGAACTGAATTGCTTTGAAAGTAATCTTCACGTGTGTTTCCCATTTGGGCATTCGCGGCATCTGCCTTCCCCCGTCCCCCCCCACAAACCCATCTTGTTACCCTCATTTGGATGATGAGAAAAGTCACCGAGTTAAACATTTAGGCAAAGGAACAAAATGTCATTGCAGATTGTTTTCAATTTCATAAAAAGGGATGGAAGCTGTCTTGTATAAATCACATTACAAATAGTGGTGGAGGGATTCTAAGATAAGAGACTCCAGGATAGTCACGGGTATGGATTCCAGGGAAAGTGCTTTAATAAATTCACAAAGCGTCATACCTAGAATCAACACTCATGTATCAGCCTCCCAATTCTGCTCATTTGTTTCCTCAACAGAGCTACAGTGAACCTGTTGACGTGAAGACATCTCAACCTCCTCAGCTGATCAATTCCAAGCCGTCGGTGTTCCACGGGCCCAGCCAGGCCCACTCGGCTCTGTACCTAAGTTCCCACTATCACCAACAACCAGGAATGAATCCTCACCTAACCGCCATGCATCCTAGTCTCCCCAGGAACATAGCCCCCAAGCCGAATAACCAAATGCCAGTGACTGTCTCTATAGCGAACATGGCTGTGTCCCCTCCTCCTCCCCTCCAGATCAGCCCGCCTCTTCACCAGCATCTCAACATGCAGCAGCACCAGCCGCTCACCATGCAGCAGCCCCTTGGGAACCAGCTCCCTATGCAGGTCCAGTCCGCCTTACACTCACCCACCATGCAGCAAGTAAGTGCAATGGCTCTGGACTTAGAGTGTGCACCCCTATTGTGAAGTGTGGTGGCGGGGGGTGGGAGGGTTGTTTATCCACGACAGGATGGGGAATATGTGTTTTCTATCCTTCTGTGTAAGTCAAGAGAGCACTAAAGATATTTGACAAATATCTGCTTTCTGCAAAATGTAATTTACAAGTAGTGAGTTCGTGTGGCATTATGCCATCACAATTGACAGTTGCTTCTTTTCATAATCACTGGTTTCTTTCCCATGATATCCATTTTGCTTCATGTTTCTAATCATTCTTCTTGTTTTCTGTTTCTTGAATAAAGTACATTTGTTATTTTAAGATACCAAGTGCTGCCGAATCTCTCTGGAATAGAGAATTCTACAACTTTTTAAAAAATATTGTTTGGAGATGAGAAAGTCTTGACTGGTATGCCTCTTGAGTCCAATAAATGCTGAAAAATGAAATCAGATCCAACACCAAATCTGGTGGAACCCTGAAAGTCCTAAGAACTGAACATTTTAACCAGAGTTTTATTTAAAAATAGGTATCTGGCTTCTGCATAAATTGAAAAACACAGACTGTTTGGAAGCCTCCCTACCCACTCCCTGATTATTGAAACCATTTGTGTGCAATTTTAGCTTAACTTTTCTTTGAAACCAAATATTCCTTTTGGATTTTGGTATTATTTTAAAATTTGAAAATTAGGCTCAAACAATATAAACTAAACTGAACAGAAGGCATCCTGAAATCCTAAAACTATTTTTTAAATTTTATTTTAAAAAATAAAAGCAGCTTTGCGCAGTGGCAGTATCGTAGCCAATGAAGTTTATCTGAGATGTGATTATTGCCAATTGAAAGCTTCTCCCAGTACCCTGCCATGACAACTCGCAGTATAGTTGACACTGGCAATCTTTTATAGTCTCTATGGAGACTGAATATAATTTTTTAAAAAATAAATAAAAGTAAAAACTACAAATCACATTAAATGCAGGTATCACTTATATACTCCAATTGGAGAACTCTATTGTTCTCCAAGCTATAAGGATATAAGGCAAACACAGCTTTCCTGTAGAATTGAAGTCCTACCTCTCTGTGGAATTCAAATCTTTAGTTGGACTGGGGAGATGGAGCGGAAGGAGAGGCAGAAAAAGAAATCAAATATACGTAGTCCCCAATTCATTATTATTATTACTATTATTATTATTGACAGGACTTTTGAGAGCTCACAGTAACAAGCCCAATGCTTTTAATATACCCCCTCTTCTTTAATTCTCAGAAAACTTACAGTGCGGGTACTAGCATTATCTTCATTTAGAGGAAGACACTGAGGCTTGACAGAGTTAAGTCATATGCTCATAAGGTTAGAGCTGGAATTCAAACCCAGGTCGGTTCAAAACTCAGAGGCTGAATTCCAAAGGCTTGCTGCATCTCATTCACAATGATTCTTGCGGACTTTTAACTCTTTCATATGAGAAAACCTGTATCTCCTAAGAATTCAAAGGATCTTTAAATTCTGGTTACTTCTCAAATCAAAATGGTTATGGAGAACAAAGGGATTCATCTTCTTACTGAAGTCTTTCTTGGTCCCTAAGCCAAAGATACTGCTAAAGCTATGACAACTTTCTTATCTGCATCGAACACACCAGTTGTTGATTCACTGGGGAAGAAGAGTACGTAGAAAGCCACTTCCCACCACCCTGCCTTGTCTTAAGAGGCGTATGACCGAGTTATATTCTTAGGGGCAAATTCCCACTCTTCCCATCAGACATCAACTTCAATTAAAGGAACATTCTAGGGTATCCATGCATCATAACGAACCAGTAGTGTTTGTATGAAGAATTAATGGTTTGGAGGACACCACCTTTGGTTGGGTGATTGACATCTGTTTGAGGGTGCTGCCTGGCTAAGGACCCATGTTTTGCTTACAGCACTATAGTTGGGGGCTGTTTCTTTCTGGAGGAAAAAAAACAAAAATTCAGTTTCCTCACCATGCTGAGGGCTGGAGCTGTGTGCAGAGGAGATCCTTTTTCTGATTTATCACTCAGAGATGATTACTTTTTCTATTTATGCTAACACAAACACCTTGGATGATATGGCTGTGATCTTGAATAGTTTTCAAATATTTCAGATTTACATAAGACCACATATAAAAATCCAAGAGATTTGTCTTTCCATATAGAATCTTAACTGTATAAGAAAAAATAGAACAGATTACATTGGGCAAGTTATTCATCATCCTTTAAGTCAGTTCTGTTAGTGTACCCCAAAAAGTATGCTTGCTGAGATGGGAAGACCTGATTACAATTTACCCAAATGGCATAAACCCAAAATGGAGAGTAAATCGCTGCAAAGACTACATTGACTAAGAACTCTTTTAACAATGCCTTGATCATGGTAAGTAGTCAAAATAATTGTTGAGTAGTGAACAAATAGACAAACAAATGAGCAGTAAAAGTGTTTCACTGTTAGAATGAATTAAAGATCAGCTAGTAGAATTTCAATTTCAATTCCTTGGAAGTTTTTAAAAATGTAATTGATTTGAAAAAATTTTAATTGAACCCCTAGCATGTGCTAGACACTGTCTAGGCTCTGGAAATTGAGTGATGGGTGAGAACAAGTCATGAGACCCCTGCCCCGTGGAGTTGGCAGGGGAGGGATGGCAGTGGTGATACGATAAACAAATAACAAAGGTCTTCTGAAAAAAAATAAAACTGGAAGATAGACTTCCAGACTTTCAGGGTGCATGGAGGAAGGACAGAGCCTTTAGCTGGGATGGACAAGGAAGGCCCTTCTCAAGGGCTGGCACAGTGACCTGAAGGATGAGAAGAGGAAGCATGCTTTAAATACTGGAAAGTGGGAAGGGTGTGGAGGACGTTCCCACAGACAGCAGCAGCCAGGAAAGGGGACTCTAGGCTGGGAGAGCCAATCTGGGGAGGAGCATGGCCTGTCTAGGAGATGGGAAGGAGGCCAGTGGGAAGCAGGGAAATAGAGAGGTAGGGGCAAGGTCAGAGTCAAGGGCAGGGAATTGGAGTGGGATCCTGCAGGTGATGGGGACTGGTATCCCCAGAGAACTGATAATCCCTAAATCAGGATCAAAAAGGGAGTCCACCTCCCCTCCATCCTGTCACTTCATTTATTGCCACCGCCACAGTTTGTTGGGGCCCACATCTGAGTCATCAGTTAGTCTTCAGCCTGTAGATGCAGACCTGAGTTGTGGATAAAATCCGACCTGATTCATCATTCAAAACACCTTTATCTTGAAGATGTTTGCTTCCTCATGTGGGAGCCATGTGGACATATCCAAACACCAGACAGAGAGAGAAAGAGAGAGAGAGAGAAGAAAGTTAACAGCAACTGTATTTTTAAAATAGTGTCTCATATTCCAGTATTACTTTAGCTATTTTATTATCCTTTTGAAAATGAATGTATCCTACAAAAATGATTGTGTAGTCCACCAGGAATAATAGTTTCATTTTTTTTCTAGAATAATGTTTTATACACTGAAACCATGGACCTGCTTTTTTTTGTCCAATTTTCTTCCTTTTTTTCTGCTCATGAGATTGTCGAATGAGGTCAAGAGAAAAAAATCATTAATATCTGTCAACTTCCTTTATAACCTTAAGAAAAAATCTTTGTATGATATCACACAGACAGATTTTCAATTTCCTTGTGTAATAAACAGCTGCTTTAGGATTTGGGTGTAATTTAAAGGTTTAAAAAAAATCACATTGAGATTGATGAATAAATCAGTTGTGAAGACAAAAACATTGATGCCTGTTGAAAATACCTCTCCAGACAGGCAGGAAATGAAATTAGTTCCCAGTAAAGTGTGGATATGAGGATCACTGTTTGGTTGTGCTGCAGGCTTTTTCGGACTTGCTCTGGTGGCACAACAAAACTGCGAGGGCTGCAGAAATCTAATTAAAGAGCAAATGTCCCTTCTGACATCAAATTAATCTTTATCATGTTTCCTATTTTTATTTCAATCTGGCACCAGAAAATGAAATTTAAAATTCCAGGCATGCTCCAAAACAGTTGGCGATTTTTCTCCTGAGTATTAAAATGCAAAATATTCAGTCTTGTTTAATTAGACTACTAAGCAAACAGTTTTTCAAAAAATGTATATCATCATGTTGTTTCATATTTACACCAATAATCAATATTAGTACTGAGTGCTACATTTGACCTCAGCATCTCTTTTTATAGTGTTCAGAAGTATGTGTCATTTTCTAAATTGAAAGAAAGTAAAATAATGTGAAATAATATTACTTCAGGCTTTGCTTGTATTTTTCTTGGTCCTTGATATTAGTGATCTTCTTAAAACAGACATTGAAGTTAGCTGAAGTTTAAATCTTTGAACTTTGTAGCTAACACATAATTTTGGTTTTGTAAACTGAAGTCACTCATTTAATCTTAAACTAATAATGTTTTCTCACAACCTGAGGAACTATTTTCATTCATGGGGAAAAAATGGCGGTTTCTGTTGCCTTTGTGTGGGGAAAGGCAGCGAAAGGGGGTGCGCGTTCTTGCGTGGTTGATGGATTTGTTTATTTGTGCTTGTTTTTTGTGTGTGTGTGCTTGTTTTTGCTTTTTCATATGTTTCCACAGCATCAACTAAGTCCATGTATTCTCGACTACTTCTTTTTTGAGACTTTTGTCCTTTTAGGTTACATTTTGTCAACTGTGTAAAAATTCAATATGGAGACCGAACATGGTGGCTCACTCCTGTAATCCCAGCACTTTGGGAGGCCACAGTGGGAGGATCGCTTTAACCCAGAAATTGGAAATGAACCTGGGAAATCTGGCGAATCTCTGTCTCTACAACACATACATGCACACCAAAAAAAAATTAGCAATTTTTTTTGCATAGTGGCAGCACCTGTAGTCCCAGCTACTTGGGAGGTTAAGGTGGACGGATCACTTGAGCCCAGGAGGTGGAGACTGCAGTGAGCCAAGCTGGTTCCATTGCACTCCAGCCTGGGTGACAGAGCAAGAGCCTGTCTCAAAAATAAAACAAAACAGAAATCCAATATGAAGAAATTTACACTAAAAATATAGCAGCTGGCTGCAATGGCTCATGCCCATAATCCCAGCACTTTGGGAGACCAAGGTAAGAGGATCGCTTGAGCCCCGGAGTTCAAGACCAGTCTGGGCAACATTGCAAGTCTCCATCTGTACAAAAAAAAAAATTGTATATATACACACACACACACACATACATATATATATATAAAAATTTAAATTAGCCAGGCATAGTGGCACACACCTGTAGTTCTAGCTACCTGGGAGGCCAAGGCATAAGGGTTGGGTTAGCCTAGGAGTTTGAGGCTGCAGTGAGCTGTGATCATGCCACTGCTCTCCATTCTGGGTGACAGAGCAAAACCCAGTCTCTATCAACAACAAAAAGATAGGAAATCCCTGACATTTAAACATTTATATACCCTGAACATTTCCAACAGTAGCATCAAACAGTCTGCAATAAACTTTACTTACAAAAAGCATGATTTATTGAGCCTCTATTATGGGCAAGGCCCTGAGAATACCCAGTAAGTATTTGAAACACTCTCTGATCTCAAGATGCTTACAGCAGCCTTGTGATGAGGCTGAATAAAGGAAGCCAAGACAAGACTCCTCTCGAGAGTTTTCTCCTGCCCTTCGCCCAGCATCGAAATAGACACTAGGGAAATATTTTGGAAGATATTTACAGCTTGAGGAACAGGTCACATCTACATAGACCAGCTTATTTTCCTTAAGCAAGCTGTGAATTTCTTTTAGTCTGTGTGAGATCAAGTAACCAGTCTGGTTGAATTCTCCATTCTTCAGTGATTTGTCTCCAATCATTCAGAGTTTTGTCTTTGTCCACAGTTTGTGTGGGAATCAGTGGTGATGTTGGCTGGAAGTCTTTATCATTTGAATGGGAAATAAACCTAATACCTAAAACTGAATAATGAGAAATTAGAATCTTTGGTAATAGGTGCCTTCGAGTCTTTACACGAGGGACACCCAAACATGAATAAAAGTCTAAGGAGGTATCCCTAGTTAAAAATCAATCCTCCCATCATCCTGCTGAGTTCTTTAAAAGTGAAAATTCACCAATATTATGCCTTCAAAAGCTTTCTCCAAGTAAATAGAGAATGGTTTGTTTTTTAATCTCTTGATTTCTTAGTGGTTAAAACCATGGATGGAGTCTGCTTCAGAGACAACCATAAGATTAATTAAGTTGCCTTTTTGGTCATTTCCAGCAAAGCTTGCTTATGTGGCTCTTGAATTCACCAGAGAATCTAAAAATAAATCTTAGTGTAGAATGCTTTTTGTTTACCAGATATAGCTGTATACTTCAGAGATTCTGTCCTTGAATTTTTAATAGCTTCGCTAGGATTAAAAGTCAACACTTCACCATGCCAGTGTATTAGCAGAATCTTCCTGAAGTCTGATTATTGTTTGCCAGTTAATAGACTTTTCAATTAAAAAATATTTGCTCTGTCGTACACTTTTCCCTCCCTGTGTTTTCCAATGGCAAGTTGTTTTGAATCTCTTTTCTCTATATTAGTCCAACAACTGCTAAAAAGCTTTGGTTGAAATTTTTTAGCTGAGGGAGAAATACAAATAAAAGAAGAAGCAGATGGTCCCTTTGTGACTGAATGAAGAAAAAGGGGTTTGAGAACAATATGTGAATAGGTGTAGTCTAATAAAACACTCAGCCACCTGCTGCCTGAATCCTTCAAAAAAGATTCTGTTGCATATTCTGGGGATTAACTATTAATGTGTCCTTACGTTTGATAGAAAACATAAACTTTGAGGGGTTTAGGCCCTCTTCTCCCTTTGTTTTGATTGAGTTGGCTCCTCTATATTTGAAATTGTTTCTCAATTCAATTTATCTGCTCAAGGGTATAATTAAAGGTTTTCTGACACATGATTAAATGAAGGAAAGGTAAAAAGAATGGACTTGTGGACATTTCTTTTCTACCTTTGTTTTAAATTTTCTGGGCTCTTCCGACAGGCTTGCCCTTGCAGAGACAGAAGCAAGAGGCCTAGTGTGTCTGCAAAGAATGAATAAATATTTAGGTGCTTTTCTTCTTAAAATGCATTTTGATCCTTATTTACGGACTTGCTTTCCCTTTCAGGGATTTACTCTTCAACCCGACTATCAGACTATTATCAATCCTACATCTACAGCTGCACAAGTTGTCACCCAAGCAATGGAGTATGTGCGTTCGGGGTGCAGAAATCCTCCCCCACAGCCGGTGGACTGGAATAACGACTACTGCAGTAGTGGGTAAGCGGGTGGTCATCGCCACCTGGTGGTGGACAGCACTCATAGCATGATATCATTCCTAGTTGATCGTTTTGTTGCTTCCAAAAACATGATCCGGGATAGTTTCCCATTCGTGAAGGCAGAAGACACCAGAAATTGTTGAGCAGTCTTCTAGCTCTTCCAAGAATAAATGCCTTTAGCTCACTTCTCACTTCAGATGTAGGTTAACTAATTGCACTTTCCCAGTGAACAACTCAAGCTGGAGCAAATAATTCAAAGCCATCCATCCCCCCATTGTCACCTGTAGCTCAGAACGACTTGTAACAAGGAATTGTCTTTTTTCTCTTCATACAGGGGCATGCAGAGGGACAAAGCACTGTACCTTACTTGAGAGTCTGAACACCTCTTCTTTCCACTGAGGAATTCAGGGAAGTGTTTTCACCATGGATTGCTTTGTACAGTCAAGGCAGTTCTCCATTTTATTAGAAAATACAAGTTGCTAAGCACTTAGGACCATTTGAGCTTGTGGGTCACCCACTCTGGAAGAAATAGTCATGCTTCTTTATTATTTTTTTAATCCTTTATGGACATTGTTTTTCTTCTTCCCTGAAGGAAATTTGGACCATTCAGATTTTATGTTGGTTTTTTGCTGTGAAGTGCTGCGCTCTAGTAACTGCCTTAGCAACTGTAGATGTCTCGGATAAAAGTCCTGGATTTTCCATTGGTTTTCATAATGGGTGTTTATATGAAACTACTAAAGACTTTTTAAATGGCTTGATGTAGCAGTCATAGCAAGTTTGTAAATAGCATCTATGTTACACTCTCCTAGAGTATAAAATGTGAATGTTTTTGTAGCTAAATTGTAATTGAAACTGGCTCATTCCAGTTTATTGATTTCACAATAGGGGTTAAATTGGCAAACATTCATATTTTTACTTCATTTTTAAAACAACTGACTAATAGTTCTATATTTTCAAAATATTTGAAAATAAAAAGTATTCCCAAGTGATTTTAATTTAAAAACAAATTGGCTTTGTCTCATTGATCAGACAAAAAGAAACTAGTATTAAGGGAAGCGCAAACACATTTATTTTGTACTGCAGAAAAATTGCTTTTTTGTATCACTTTTTGTGTAATGGTTAGTAAATGTCATTTAAGTCCTTTTATGTATAAAACTGCCAAATGCTTACCTGGTATTTTATTAGATGCAGAAACAGATTGGAAACAGCTAAATTATAACCTTTACATATGGCTCTGTCTTATTGTTTCTTCATACTGTGTCTGTATTTAATCTTTTTTTATGGAACCTGTTGCGCCTATTTATGAAATAATAAATATAGGTGTTTGTAAGTAAATTTGTTAGTATTTGAAAGAGATTTCTTTGATGTTTTAACTTTTGCTGGCAAAAAAAAAAAATTCACGCTTGGTGTGAATACTTTATTATTTAGTTTTTACAGTAACATGAATAAAGCCAAACCTGCTTTTCATTTAGCAGCAAATTTAAGTAACCAGTCCTTATTTCTGCATTTCTTTGGTTGATGCAAAAAAAAACTATTATATTTAAGAACTTTATTTCCTCATACAATATAACGGAATTGCCCTCCAAGTCACACAAGCTCCAAGACTAAACAAACAGACAGGTCCTCTATCTTAAAAGGGTTGCTTCTTGGTTCTCAGCTGGTTCTAGTCAATTCTGAACCACCCCACCTCTCCCCGCAAAAAAGTAAAAGTCAAACCAAACTTCCTCAAGCTGCATGCTTTTCACAAAATCCAGAAAGCATTTAAGAATTGAACTAGGGGCTGGAAGAAGTGAAAGGGAAGCATCTAAAAATGAAAGGTGAGTAACCAGACAGCAAAAGAAAAGGGAAAGCCATCCAAATTTGAAAGCTGTTGATAGAAATGACATTCTTGCTGTCTTTTGTGCCTCTACAAGCTACTACTCTTTCCAGAATTCCTGGGTCTTCCAAGAGAATTCTTAAGGTACCAGAGATTTGCTAGGGAACCAAAAGTGCTTGAAAATCTGCCTGAGGGCTTGCATAGCTTTCACATTGAAAAAAAAAGCTAGCAGATTACTCCTTTTTAGGGGATCATATCAAGAAAGTCTGGTTGGAAATCAAGGGAATGGCTGATGTCTCTTTCTTGGAATATGTGAAATAAAGTTAGCAATTTAACTAAATACAAATATATGCATTATGTAATCCACTCAGAATTAAACAGACAAAAGGTATGCTTGCTTTGGAATGATTTTAGGCATTGTACAACCTTGAATCACTTGAGCATGTAATAACTAATAAATAATGCAGATCCATGTGATTATTAAAATGACTGTAGCTGAGAGCTCTAATTTTCCTGTCTTGAAACTGTATAAGAACTCATGTGATTAAGTTCACAGTTTATTGTTTGTCTGTTTAGTATTTTAGAAATATACCAGCACTACTAATTAACTAATGTCTTTTATTTATTATATTATGATAAAGTAAAAATTTCACTTGCATTAAGTCTAAACTGAGAAGGTAATTACTGGGAGGAGAATGAGCAGCTTTGACTTTGACAGGCGGTTTGTGCAGGAAAGCACAGCGCCGTGTTGTTTACAGCTTTTCTAGAGCAGCTGTGCGACCAGGGTAGAGAGTGTTGAAATTCAATACCAAATACAGTAAAAGCAAATGTAAATAAAAGAAAACACATCATCAATAAAACTGTTATTATGCGTGACCGTATTCTATCTGGTGATCCATCAGTCTCTAAAGAGCAAGCCTAGTCAGATGAGAAATCCCAAATAAATTTTATGGTGGAAGTGATCGGGCAGAGTGGGGGTTAATGGCTGCCATGGCCACAAACGTTCTTTCCTGAAACTCTGAGAACGCCCTCTCACCAACCTGAGGCTCTGGTACAGTGAGCTATTGCCTAGGAAATCCCCATCTTTCAGAAAGCCAGAATCCACTCTGGGCACAGTAGCCCAGGCCCTGGCTTGGAGCTTGTAACTGAGAGGAACAGTGGGAGTGCACGTCAAGTTCTCTGCTGAAGCATTCCTAAGATTTCCAGGACCACCAATAAAGTCATTCTGAGAGATAACAGCAATACTGTGGGACAACAGATTTCTTCACCAACACACCAAAATCAAAATTATAGCTGATTAGGAAAAGAAAAAATTGTGAGAGTGTGTAGGAGTGGGTTGAGGTGTGTCTCTAACATAATCGAGAAATGATTAAGAAATAATAATTCAAAATCCTGATTCCCATTCAAATGTGACCGAGTTGACAAGGCAAAATGAGTCAAATAATGACTTCCAGTTAGTCAAATTAGTGAACATAGCCAAGGATGAAGTTGGTCTCTGTGATTCCTTTTATTATTTGTGTTAAAGGCAAAGAGGCCTATCTGCATGGACCACAAGCAGTCCATAGGAAACCATGACCACCAAAGCAGTACAGTCAACCCTGAAACAATGCAGGGGTCGGGGCACCAACTCCTCCCCACACCCATGCAGTCAAAAATGCCCATGCAACTTTTGACGCCCCCAAAACTTAACTACTAATAGCCTGTTGTTGAGAAGCCTTACTGATAACATAATCAGTTAAGTGACACATATTTTGTATGTTTTAAGTATTATATACTGTATTCCTAAAGTAAGCTGGAGAAAAGAAAATGTTATTAAGAAAATCATAAAGAAGAGAAATAAATGTTATTGACCAGTGTCAATAGTGGAAGTAGATTATCCTAAAGTTCTTCGTCCTTTTCATATTGCATAGGCTGAGGAGGAGGACGAAGAACAGGGGTTAGTCTCGCTGTCTCAGATGTGGCAGAGACGAAAGAAAATCTGCACATAAAGTGGATTCACTTGCTTCAAACCCTTGTTAATCAAGGGTCAACTGTATCTTCTGGCTCAGATTCATTACTAAGATATTTCTTAAACTTATGAATGCATGACTTAAAATTAGCACATCAACAACCAATCCCTTTTCTATAGATCTCTTGCCTTTTGCAAAAGAGTTGTCCCACTCCTTGGAAAAGTGATTAGATTGAACTGTACGAAATTGCTAATATCTGGCCTCTTTTATCTACGAAATGGTAATTTCATGTGGTTCAACCAAAAGGTGTGGAAATTGGAGACAATTGGGTTTTGACTATAACTTGATATGTAATTTCAAATGGAATTAGAAGTACTTTACAAAGTCCTAGGAGAAAATGCTCAAAGGAATAATCAATTATGTTTGTTTACAAGGTACCCCACTTAGAATGAGTCCTAGACAGGTATGTTATATTAAACAAGGAATATTTTAAATTACCAGTAAATCCCAATAGCCATTCATATTTCTTTGTTTTAATGAAAAATTTCATGTGAACATTTGTTGTAAATAGGTTATCTGCTGGAACAGAAAGTTTTGGTTAAACATAGATGTCCTCACGTTGATTTGTTAAATAGAGATTTGGCCTGCATTTTCGTATTCCACTCATAATTGTCCTTTTTTTTTTTTTTTTTTTTTTTTTTGGAGACAGGGCCTCACTGTGTCACCCAGCCTGCAATACAGTGGCACAATCTTGGCTCACCACAACCTCCACCTCCCGGGCTCAACCAATCCTCCCACCTCAGCCTCCCAAGTAGCTGGGACCACAGGTGCATGCCAACACTCCTGGCTAATTTTTTTCTATATTTTGCAGTGACAGGGTTTTGCCATGTTGCCCAGGCTGGTCTCAAACTCCTGGGCTCAAGCGATCCGCCTGCCTCAGCCTCCCAAAAGTGCTGGGATTACAGGCATGAGCCACCGTGCCTAGCCATAATTGTTATTTTCAAGGAAGGATAGAAACAGAAAATTCATCTCTTTTGCTGATGATTAAATATTAAAATAGTGGCAGGGCAAGGAGAAAAATTCATATCATGAGTTTAACCTCTGAATCTAAGTCACCCTTCCGCTTAATGGTTGAATTCATGTGAGTCACCCCATGGTACAAATCTCTTTGTCTGCCTGAAATTCAACAATTTCCTTATCTCCAAAATAACTTTGAATGTCATAGCACACGGTAGGTGCACAAAAAAAATGCAATGATACAAAGAAAAATCAATAAAACATCACCAATTATCCTCAACAGGAATTGTATGGTGTGTTCTTGATGATTTAAAGGCTCTTTAAGTATAGATGGGAATTGGATATTACAGGCAAGCATTAAGAGTGAAGATGCAAATATTTCATTAAAAACCTAGGGTTACAAAAAGATGGAAAGAATTTCAAAATGAGTTATGCCATTTTTTTTTTGGCCTACATAATTGAACAAGAGCTTTTCTATTTGTGACAAAAGTAAAAGATCTAATACACACTAGTCTCACCAAGAAAATAAGAAGGGAGAAAAGAGGTGCTAGACGTGTAGGGTGTCAAACACAAGAGAGAACATTCAGGAGACAAGTTTCATGGATTCTAAATTAAACTATTGATGAACAGGATACTGAATTTTCTTTTCTAATTACCAAGTGTTAGTATGACTTGGTGAAGCAAGGAAAAGACTGTATTTCCTGGTTCTATTTTTTACGATTTTCAAAGGCAATTTCTCTACTTTTATTTGGAACCACTTCCCAGTGTGGAAAACCTTTCCTAACAAAAAAAAAAGGCTCCAAATCTGTACACAAGACCATTGCTTGGAGAAAGGGGATGGGGAGCCCCCCTAACCTCACCAACCACGGAGGAGGAAGGCTGGGAGCCGCGGGAGGAAGAGGTAACTTCAAACCCAAGTTAGACACACTTGGCAATCTACATGTACACAGAGAGATTAGACTTTGTCTTCTCATTTCATACTTAGCCAAACATCTTGTCATTTGTATCCAACACCAGCCTGCAATGTAGTAGATGAGAAGAAGTGAAGATGAAGTTCTTGTTCACGGATGGGAGACAACTGAGAACAATGACCTGTTATATTTCAGCACGGTCAGAGTTCCGCCTAATTAATGAAGCCCACCAGCAGGAATCATTTCACATTTTATTAACAGCTTGCTAGCAAAGACATTTGAAAGTGAAATTTTATTCACACTGACATGAGGCCAGAAGAAAAGAACAGTGACTAGAAAATAAAATGGAAAGACTTACGATACTACAGAGAAAACAAAAAATACCATTCTAAAGAAAGAGTATGAACCAAACTACAGTATTTTAAAATCTGGAGCGTCCCTGTTTGACAATTGTATGTTTACAATAAGCCCAAACATAATTGCTCTGATGGGCTGTCAGGGAAAAGATTAATTTGGCAAAGATTAGTATTGACTTGCTGTTTATTAAGGCTTTTAAACAGCTGTATCTGGCAGCATTCCTGTAAGTGGCTGTCATATCTGAAAATCAGCCTCACACCCTGGTGCTCGCCAGCTGTTCCTAAACAATCTTCTACCACTCTGAATGTCTTTCTCTAGGCCAAACAGCAGAAGCAAACTATTGCCAAATGAGCTTTTTTCTCCTCCTGTCACTTATTTCTGTTGGGGGTAGGGAGCTTCTAAATGCTGAAATGTCAGCTCAGGGCTGATGGCTTAGCTGATAAGAGGTGCCGGAAGCCAGTAGGTGGTTTTGGGTGCTAGATGAATACATTCCCCACATAGAGAGCGGTAGCGGTAGCACTGTTAGTCACCTCACACAGACAAAAAAAAACCACAGCTTGCAACTGTTGTAGGCAAAATGTTTTAAAGACAGTTAGAAAGTGATGATCAAAGGTTTAAAGCCATTAGAATTCCAAAGTTAATGTTTTGTTTCTTCAGGCCAGGCACATGCCGTATCTGCCGTATAACTGGGAAAAGACCCCACAGTGGGATGCTGGGAAGTTCAGTAGTGGCCATTCATCGTTAGCATTGGAACTGGGATTTCTCCCAAGAACTCCAAAAGAAGACAAGCCACTTACTTGGTAAAGCATGCACCTTGCTTTTTGGTTGAGTGGAAACCTGTAGAATAAAACAGACTTGGATGTTGTGAAGTCTGTTAAAGACGAGGCAGATTGAGTTTTGTACTGGAATAAGACCTGGTAGTTTCAAATCCAAGTATAGTCAGAAAAGCAATGGAAAGAATAACATTCCAATGGAATTAAACATCAGACTCCAAAGGGCCCAGTGTCGTGGTGAAAGTCACATTAGCCTTTCCAGTATGACCGCTTTTGGGGGGATTAATCTCAGCCATTTTGCATTGCATCAGGCAGGACTAAGTTGTCAGAGCAGATGCAAAAGGACATTGTCATCGCTTAACCTTTTCTCTGCTGGCACTTTCCACTACACTTTGAGGTATGGAGTTGGGGGAAGGAGGGAGGTGGCTTAGAAGCTAAGCCGTCTACAAGGACATTTCAAGCAGGTGTTTACCAACGTTTAACTTCTAAATGACTTCATTTTGAAGTCTCTGCTGTTGATGCACTCTGATGCTTGATATTTGAATCAGGATCAAATCCAACCAGATTCCAAGGTACAGACAAATGAGTCATGCACTCATCCCTGAATATGTCGCTTTCTGCCATCAGCACCCTAAAGCTCTCTCTCTGGTCCTTTCCACATATTACAATGGGGGGTGGTAGCGGGATGAGAAATAACACTAATTCAGCACTTACAATCAGAGACATGAAGTGACTATAGACATTGAGAACACAAGAAAGGTGTGTGTTTGCCTCAGCCCCACTGAGCCTGGCTCTGAAGCCCAGGTTGTGGACAAAGAAAAATCAAGAGGACAGAATTTACTTAAAAATTAATCTATGACCATACATCATTGAGTGTTCTAAGTTCTAAAATAGCTCTGGGCTTATGGCACTGTGGTCATTTTCTAGGGCGAGAACTCTCTCTGCAGAGCCCTGCTCACACTGAGAAATTAGGCCAAGTGCCAGATTGTGCAGAAATACACCCTCTTACTTGCTCCAAAAGTACCTCAGACTTTACAGCAAAGCAAGAGTTCTATCACTGGATTTAAAGCACATTGTTGCTAATCAAATTAAAAGACTACACCTTCAACCTTTAATCCCAAAAAACTTAATACTGCTTTAAATAGAATCAAAGAAAGGCCAGGGTAGGGGCAGGGGAAAAAAATCACTTACATGTATTCCTATCATGCTTTGTAGGACAGCATGTGGCACACTTACTCTTCATAGCTCTTTTATAAGCTTGGTTGCCTCCCATTGGCCTGTAATTGTTTGATTATTCAGATGAGTTAACTAAGTGTGGGAGATGAAGGGGTATACCAATTCCAAGACAGAATCTGATACAGTCAATGAATTAAGCAAGGGGTCCTCAACAAAATCTTGGGACCCCACTATGACTACCCAAAAGCCAATGAAGTTATCCCCATTGTTTGTGGTCCATGGGTAAAGTCCCTTCAGAAACCTAGCGTCTTGGTATAATGCACAGACGTGTAGAAATTGTCCTGTATAAAAGCAACCCGTACTTTTATCATACTAGATTTGCCTTTGCAAGGACTATCTGGTTTCTCCATCCTGAGGAAAATCCTCAGAATTCATCTCTCTACAAATTTGGAACAAATTCTGGGGTATTTCATGTTTTGCTTTGTTTTTGTTTTTTATCAAGGTAGACCCACAGAAACCCAAATCTGGTCTTAGCAAGAGTTTCATACAAGAACAAAAGAAAGAACAATGTGTCTAAATGAAACTGCAATTTCCGGGTACTATTACAAAATACTCATACCTACAAAGCCATTCTAGCTGTTGAGTTGGGTCATTTTTAACATCTGGTTTCATGATGTGGTTTCAGGAGACCAACATAACAGAAGTGACAGTCCTTTATAGTACTAAGTCTCTGGGAGTTTAGGTCCCTCTCTCTCTTTCTCTCTCTCCTCCTTTCTTTCTTTACTTCCAGGAGAATCTGTCACTTTATACAACCTATTGGTTTACTGATATGATTCTGGTCTTGTGTTTTCAGAGCATTTACCTTCGACTTCTGGACAGCTGGAAAAGCCAGATTGCCTGCAGCCAGAGCAGGTTGGCCTGCAGCTTCACTTTGCTGATCACTTTGTTAATTCCCAGAGAGATAGAAAGAGACCCCATTTTTATCTCCTACCCTTCTCCTTTCTAATGTAGAGTGATCAGAAGTCTCTAAGGACTTTTCTTTATGACTTCCCATTTCACACTACAGATGGTTTAGATAAAATCTATTAATTTTATTTATTCAAACAGCTTCATTTCACCAAAATGAGCCTATTTTTAGCATTTTGCCTTAAGGTTTGTTTTCACATTTTTGAAGATGTAAAAGAGTTTTGCCCACATCTCAGGTTTTAATCATCATCGTTTCTGCCACCCAGAAAGCTTTTGGACTACAGTGGAGCTGATGAGTCTTTTTAGAGGAAAATTGCTTTTTAAAAAATGTCATTAGAATTGCTTTACAAATTTGATTTATGTATATTTTCATACAACCTTTGAGTGTTTGCATTTTCTCATGAGGTTAGTTTTGATCACTTCAATTTCAGAATAAGTCCTGTATATGCTCTGTCAAACATAATGATGTCAGCTCTTTATCTTGGTTTTATCCTTAAGGCATTACTTTGCAGAATATTTCCATTTGGACAACATACCATACTGAAAAAAAAAATCTCTTCAGAGACTCCATGTTCAAAGAAAGAAACTACAAATAAACAAGTCAAAACTTTATCCTCTTTTGGTTGTTGTACAGAGTCAATGTAAACTGTTTGCTAGATGTTACCTATGTTAACATAAGAAGAAAAGAAATCTGCTAAGTTATTTAAAATTAAAAGGGCTGGTGGAAATATATAATAATAGTCTAGTGACCCAAACAAGAACTATAGAGTAGTGTGAAAATTTGACTAATTTCTGAAAACAGATGGTCAAACTATCCAACTTTGATTTAAACTCCAGTGTTCCCCCACCCTTCCTTATCTCTACGGGAATATTTCTTACTGCTTTCCCCAGAGATTTCACATGTGCCTGTGCCTGTGGGCTCAATGATGAGGGAGAGGAAAAGATTCACACCCTAATTATTTTCCCTTCAGTTATTCAGTAGCCCTTGAGATCTCCCATTCCTTCACAGATTTTAAAGGCACTAGATATTGATGTTACATATTATAGAATCAACCTAGAGCATGTCAGCATCCAAGCCTGACTTTTCTAATGACTAGATTTCCAATTAGCTCTTTAATTGTTTCTTTAACTTATTCAGATATAGGCATAACCGTCCATCCCCGGTGGAATGGACACAAACTCACTTTCACAGGCTGCCTACAGTGTAGCAAACATGCATGAATCTGAAAGTGGCATAGAAGAATCATAAACTATGCTATATTTCTCAAACTTCAGTGCATTAAAAGTAGATTTCCAGGCTCCATTCCCAGATAGGCTGATGTAGTTAGTCTATAGGTACAACCTAGCATCTGCATTTTTAGAGCTACCCCAAAAGATTTTGATGTCAGTGTCCATAGAATAATTAATAAATGGATGGCAAGTGGATCTTGCCATCAACTTTAAGTCTCCAAGACTGTTTGTTGTCAATGCCCAGGTTTAATACCAACTTGAGGATTTAGCTTCTAATTATGAAAACACACCCAGCTAATGAAGACCTAGGTTATCTGATTAAAGCCATTCAACAGTTTGTTTGACTTGCAAAATAAGGTCTCTAGAGGCAGATAGGTCAGAATCAGTTAGGTCTCTACAATGCTATCTTTCTCATCACCCTAAATGTGTAGACAATCATTGTCATCCTTGTTGCCTCATACAGTATTCTAGGACAGAAGAAGGAGGAAGAGCAAAGAGGAAATTTGAAAAGAAGCAAGGCCTGTCAAGATCCACAAACTTTCCCAGAAATCCCCAACAGACTTCTACATATGTCTAATTGACCACAAATGTCTCACATGGTCATCCGTGGCTGCTCATGGCCCTTTGAATAAAACCAAGGATCTATTGACAGCAACTGGGAGAACAGATATTTGCAATAATATTAGCAGTGTCTACCACCCTAACTTCCAGTCGTTCAGCTAAGGTCTTTTCTACCTTACCACCACTGGCTTTGCTTTTGAAAATTATCTGCGACAATCCCTAATTGCCAATTTCATATGAGTTGAATTCTGTGTTATCCTCCTAGATTTCTCTGCTACTTTGGACCACACTGAAACCCTCCCCAAAACCTCTCTCTGAAGTCTTACCTCTTCTAAATATTAAAAACCATAGTTCCAATGACCACAGACAGACAACGCTTATTCTGTGCCTAATAAACAATTAACATTAAAAGAGTTGCCTACACCAAATTTATAACCTTCCAGTAAAGACTTGTTCCTCTTCCCAAACTCCCTTTCTTGGAGAATGGCATGCTGACCTACTTAGCCTTCCAAGTTAGGATTCTTCATATCCTCCACCCTTCCCTCCTTTCATCCCACACACAGATAGGACCATTGTGTTTAATTACGCTAAATCCTCATTACTCACCAAATTTTCTGAATTACTTTTCATCCAACTCTCCCAAACAAGATTAGTTCCATTTCTCTACGTTCTCCCCTGGAACATCACAACAGTGACCTAACTTGTCAGAGTTTATAGACAAATGTTAGTCTTTTCTTAAAAACTCAGATTAAATATAATAATGCCTTCATTTTTAAAACTCTTGTGGCTCCTCCATTGCTTATGGATTAAAATTCAAACAGCTGAGCCTGGTATATACAACCACGCAAAATCTGGCACCAATTTACCTTACTTGCTACTGCTTCTCAATTTTCCTTCCAAGATTCTGAAATTTGGCAACCCAGTTCCTTGCCAATTCCAAACACATTAGACTATTAGGCTCCACACCTTGTGATTATTATTTCCGCTGCTTCTTTTGAAGACTTCTCATCTTCTCACTAAATTTAACATTCCTTTTTCAATATTTCCACAGTACTCCATTTCACACTCGGAGGAAAAATTTTTAAAGTATTATAAGTATTTGCTTATGTGTTTATTTCCATGACTAGATTAAGAGGTATTTAGATCCCACTCAACTTTGTGATCCTGTCACACTTATAAGAACAGTGCCAGATAAATATGTGTGTAATACCTGTTGAATGAATAAATCGTGCATTTTATTTTTCCAGACAAAATCTCACAAGCAGAAGATTGACCCCCAGACCAAGAGATACAGAAACTCATCATCCTATGGATTACTTTCCCAAAAGTAATGAAGAGACCAAGCTTCTTCTACAATCCCAACTGCTTTCTAAAGGGAATGGCCTTATTAAAAGAAAGTTTTCTTTTGTTTGGTTTGATGTGGTTTGGTTTTGTGCTGCAGTATGTCCTAATTGAATCGCATATGCAAAGATGAATCAGGAACTGAGCTTAGGCTGAGGGCTAGAAAGAGCTGAATTCCTCGGGAGGGAGGGAGGGAGGAAGGAAGGAAGGAAGGAAGGAAGGAAGGAAGGAAGGAAGGAAGGGGAGGGAGGGGAGGGAGGGGAGGGGAGGGATAATTTTGAGTTTCAGGAGATATTTTACATAAAAAGGAGTGAGAAAGAGAAATGAAAAAGGAAGAGATACGAACCAGCAAGTACCATGAGTCCGGGGGCTCTGGGAGTGATGAAGCAGCCATCAACTGCTTGGCTTTTAGGTGGCTTTTAGGTATATCCCCTGAGGATAAGATCACACAAGTTTCAAGGAAAAACAAAAAGGAGTTCATTGCAGCATTACGCGCAGGTACACTGGTCTTCATTTTATTAGGTATTTTTGTCTGTATAATTTAAATACTTCAAAATTTGATTTTTTCTCAATTTTAATCCCAAATACTGGATACTTAAAGACATTTAAGTTCAGGAATATTATGTGTGAAACAGTTTGAATTTTGAGATGAAGCACATTGTTGTCCTTCAATCCCTACCTACACTTCTGTTCTCCCATAATTTCATGAAGTTCTCTACACACAAAAATTTATACATGTAACTTTTTTCTTTTCTTAGTTTTTACTTTAGGTTTATGGGGTACATGTGCAGGTTTGATACATGAGTAAATTGCATGTCACTGGGGTTTGGTGATTTTATCACCTAGGTAGTGAACATAGTACCCAATAGGTAGTTTTCTGACCCTCAACCTCCTCCTGCCACCCCTCCCACTCAAGTAAGCCCCAGTGTCCATTGTTCTCAACTTTGTGCCCATGTGTACTCAATGCTTAGCTCCCACTTACAAGTGAGAACATGCAGTATCTGGGTTTCTTTCTTTCTTAAAGTTATGTCAATAGTTTAGGGGCACAAGTGATTTTTGGTTACATGGATGAATCGTATAGTGATGAAGTTTGAAATTTTAGTGCACCTGTCACCAGATTACGGTAGATTGTACCCAATATGTACTTTTTTCTTAATCCCTCACTCCCTTTCCAGCCTTCACACTTCTCAGTCTCCAGTGTTCATTATACCACTCTGTATGCCTTTGTGTACCCATAGCTTAGCTCCAACTTATAAGTGAGAACACACAGTATTTGGGTTTTCATTCCTGAGTTACCTCACTTGGAATAAAGGCCCCCAGTTCCATCCAAATTGCTGCAAAAGATATTACTTTATATTTTTCGGTGCTAAGTAGTATTCCATGGTGTGTATATTCCCCATTTTCTTTGTTCACTCATCGGTTGGTGGGCACTTAGGTTGGTTCCACATCTTTGGTATTGTAAATTGTGCTGCAATAAACATACACATGCAGGTGCCTTTTTAATATAATGACTTCTTTTCCTTTGGATAGATTCCCAGTAGTGGATAGAATTGTAGATTTGCTTTTAGTTCTTTGAGAAATCTCTATACTATTTTCCATAGAGGTTGTACTAATTTACATTCCCACCAGCAGTATATAGGCATTTGCTTTTTTAAACCACATTCATGCTAACATCTATTGTTTTTTGACTTTTTAATAATGGCCATTCTGGCTGGGGTAAGGTGGTATCTCATTGTGATTTTAATTTGCATTTCCCTGATGATTAGTGATGTTGAGCATTTTTTTCATGTTTTTTGGCCATTTGTATATCTTCTTTTGAGAAATGCTATTCATGTCATTTGCCCACTTCTTAGTGGGATTATTTGTTTTTATTTCTTTTATTTCTTGCTGATTTGTTTGAGTTCCTTGTAGATTCTGGATATTAGTCTTTGGTCAGATGCATGGTTTGCAAATATTTTCTCCACTCAGTGGGTTATATGTTTACTCTGAGGATTATTTCTTTTGCTGAGCAGAAGCTTTTCAGTTCAATGAGGTCCCATTTATTTATTTTTGTTTTTGTTGCATTTGCTTTGGGGGTCTTAGTTATAAATCCTTTGCCGAGGCAATGTCTAGAAGAGTTTTCCTAGATTTTCTTCCAGAATTTTTATAGTTTCAGTTTTAATTCACCTTGAGTTGAATATTGTGTATGGTGAGAGACAGGAATCAGTTTTATTCTCTAAATGTGGTTATCCAGTTTTCCCAGCACCACTGGTTGAATAGGATGCCCTTTCCCCAATTTATATTTTTGTAGGCTTTGTTGAAGATCAGTTGGTTGTAAGTATTTGGCTTTATTTTCGGGTTCTCTATTCTGTTCCATTAGTCTATGTATCCACTTTCATACCAGTATCATTCTGTTTTGGTTACTATACCCTTGTAGTATAATTTGAAGTTGGTAATGTGATACCTTCAGGTTTGTTCTTTTTGCTTAGGATTGCTTTGGCTATTTGGGCTCTTTTTTGGTTGCATATGAATTTTAGGATTTTTTTTCTAATTCTGTGAACAATGATATTGATATGAATTATATTGAATTGGTAGATGGCTTTGAGCACTATGGTCATTTTCATGATATTGATTCTTCCCATCCATGAGCATGGGATGTGTTTCCATTTGTTTGTGTCATCTATATGCATGTAATTTTTGTGGATATCATGGGAAAAAGCTAAGTTCCACATCTGGGTCAGCATCATGGGAAGGAGTGACAACTTGCATTAAGTGAGAAGATAATTAAAAACCTACAGAAGTTCAGCAGACATACGAGACGGAAATATGAAAAGCCCATGAGGTATAAGCACCATTCCCTCACCCGCTGCCCAAGAACCCACAGGAAACATGGAAAGCACTCTGGATTTTCACAGGACGTGGAAAGGGGGCTTTGCGCAGATCTTACTAGGAATTTAGGAACAAGTAAGATTTCAGATGATATACACATATGCTATCAACATTATTGTATTTACTAATAAAGACCTCTACATAATCTTTGGACAAACACCTATAGTTTTGATCATCAGAACTCCCTTCTTTTTCTGTTTATCCCAATAACATTACAATTTTTCCTTTTTATGTATTGTGGCTGGGCTGAAGAAGAAAATGACAGGAAATTTTCCTAGTTATTTTCTGTCCCAAGAAAAGTTGTAGGGTGACTCCAGTAGTCCTTGCTATGTGCTTCACAGCATCCCACATGGGATAAAGGTTTATCTTCACTACAAGAGAAGGGTGCCAAAAAGAAATACATACCAAAAGGTGGGGTGACCCCTGACAACCAGCTTGGAACTTTTTATGCCATGATTTCTTGGGCATATCATTCTTTTTTCTGTAAACTGACTTATTCTGAAGCCAGGTATTTGGGGGAAAATAATTTAAATCAGTCATATCAAAACACGTGGGTGAAAATGAAAAGGTAAATCTTTGTTACCAAGTAAGGTACCCTCTAGATACACTCCATCTCCGAACTTTCCCAAAATCCAAGGTTGGTACCAGAGAACGGGACAGGTTCAGAATGAAGTGAAATACATGAATAAGGTGAGAATGTCTATTTCACATGTTGTATAGTAATGTTAAGAACTTGCGGTTTTACAGTTTTTAAGCCCTATCAAAAGGTCTCTCTTGAAAATGGTCTCATCAAACTGAATTGATCCAAAAGGCCACATTGGAAGGGCAGGGACCCACACATTCTAGGTGCCTGGGAGGATAGTAAGGAAAGAAAGAAAGAAAAAGTCTTGAATGTGCCACCGAAGACAGAAAATTCTTAAATTGGAATGGGAGAAATGGTGATGACTTAAATATTTTATATCTTCACAGCCCTGAGTAATTCACATAAGAAATCTCCCAGTGAGACTTTCCCATACCTGTGTCAAGTTCAACCTGAGACTACTCTACTCTCTTGTTCTAAAGCTGCCAGACAAGAAATTCAAGGGGAGAACAGAAACAGTTAACGGATTTCTTTTTTTTTTTTTTTTTTTTTGGCCTTTTTCAGTGCTTTTAATTCTTAAGTGAGTCATTTATTTAACTGAGAATTCTATCTGATGCAGCTGTACAGGAAAATGTTACTTGGAAACCAAAATGATACCAATTGTTTTTAGAGAAGAGTGGCGTCTTCTGTTCATTTCTGAACCTCAGCCAGGAGGGTCACTGGCTGGTATGATGGGAGGCCCTTCCTGGCCCTTGGATTTTGCTTTTGGTGCATTTGTTAGTTTTTAAATTGGGAGCTTTCTAATTCTGTATTTTAGCTGTGTATTTTAATAAAAAGTGAAAGCTCAAAGAGACTTTGTTGTTTTCACACATTCAAGAGACCCCAGTTTCTCTCTCTCTCTCCCCCTCTTATCCCAGTAGGTTAAAATGTCACTTAGAAAAATAAATCTCTCTTTCCTCTTTCAAACATGTGATGGAGAAACTGTTAAATGGCATAATTTTAAGGTTGTTTTTGAAAATTAGTGGCTCTTAAAGACCACTCAAATTATTCCAAACCAAATTCAAACCAAAAGGCTTTTTTGTTTATTCCATAAATAGGGGAAGGGGGGAATACCATTGTGAACAAAAATAGCAATTGATGCTTACTGCTAAGATGAGCCTGATGTCCTTAAGGTGATGTCCAAGAGGAGTCATAATTCCTACAACAAATAGACTTTGCATGTTAAGCCAATCAAATAGTTACTTTGAAGTGTGAGCCAGATTAAACTATTATAAAGTGTTTTTTCTGAAGACAAGCTCAATCATTGCTTTTATAACTATCAAACCAAGGAGGTTTGATAATACTTCGGGTTATTTGGGGTTGGGGGAATTTTTGAGCTGTTGATGGCTTTGAGTGTTATGATATAGCATGCATGAGCAGCCTCATGCAGAATGCATTGGATGTTAATGCATTTCTGACTATTCAGTTACTCTCCAACCTCACACGTAATCCTGCCAACCTCACACCTAATGCTGCTATCAGAAGGTGCCAACAGCCCCACACCGGAAGAGTAATATAGGTTCTTCTCACTGGGAGCTGTATTCACTCTGCTATTTCCTGGGGAAAGACCAAGTATCTCACTGGGCAGAGGGTTGAAGATGACTGGCAGAATCTAACCTGCTAATTCACTTACCAGAAAGCACAACTCAGTAACAAAAATCAGCACAGGTCCAAGTTCCCCTAGTCTAAAAAAGAATACAAAAAAAAAAAAAAAAAAGAATCTTAATCTGATAAAAACTCTGTCTTACATCTGTGTTTCTTTCAGATCAGATTTTTGTGATCATATATGTTTCAGAAAAAAAAAATCCCTTAGTGGAAAATACAATAGATTCTGGTTTCTCCTAACTGGTGCTGTGGAAGACAGTGGGCAGAACCCTGGCAGAGCCAACACCTGCTTGGTGGAGAAGAGACTGTTCCAGGTCCCAGAAGCCACATGCAGTTGAGAAACTACAACTTTCTAAGACCATTGCAAGGCGTTAGAGAAAGCCTGAGAGGCAGATTCAGCATCAAGAAGCCTGAGCCCAAAAGCCATATCATGTATCATCTGAACCAAGAAACTCGTGTGAATAAAAAGGAGGTACAACCAACAATTACACTGAAACAACAGAGGACCATTTTGAACAAACCAGAATGTAAGATTGCCTTACTTCTAAGCCACACAGACTGTGGGCAACTGGCTTAATCTCATAAGGCCTCTATATCCTCATCCATAAAATCATATTGGAAGAAGTCCAACACCTCACCTATTTGGGGTTGCAATAGCAATAGCAACCCCAAATAGGATAATGAAAATGTCAGGTCAGGAACTGTAAAAACTTAAGGCACTGCACACATGGCTTAATTTGGAAATGTGTCACTCAACAGCAGGATCTAATCAACCCTGGAACAGCCTGCAGGTCTCCAGTTTTCCCCCTACAGCCTTCTAGAACTTGGCAGTTCCCTTGACCAAGGTTTCTGAGCCAACACTCCTCAGCAAGGTGTGTGCTTCTCTGGTCTAATAACACATTTCGCTGTCCAAGTTCCACAAAGTGGTTACAAACCACTCTCAGAGGGAAAATGCTTTCTTTGTCATCATACAACTACGAACACATGGACAACCAGAGCAGAGGACTCTGTGGTCCTTCAGGCCACACCTAGACCTGGCAGATGATTTTCAAAGCAGACATGTTTTTTTTAAAACTTATTTCAAAAGTACTTCCTCTCTCCAGTATTTTTGCTGCCTCTAGACACCCATAAAGACCTACAAAATCCCTAGCATACCCGCATAGCACACTAGGGTAGATATAAAAATAGATCATGTAGATATTGTAATATGATATATATTATATATGATATATATATGTTATCATATGATAGCTATATGATATATGGCTTACACACACACACACTACATAGAGGAACTTTATCCCCAAAATCAACCAAACAAATATGTTGGTAGGAAACAGAGCGTACCATGGGAAAGAGCTACATCAGGTTTTTGCATATCTTAAGAGCTAAGCCACATAAGGAGAGTGGTGTGGCTGCCGTGGTGTGACACTCAGATGTCTCCTTTCAGGACTAAGAGACTCATTGCCCCAGCTGTTGGGAGCATTAGCTACAAGGCTGTCAGCTGAGACCCTCTCTGGGGGCTACTGTCAACCCAGAGAAGCTGCCTTACCAGGTCCATGCCCACAACCCAGGGGCAGTACACATCCGATGGCTGGCACACATAGTTGGATGAAGGCCCTCCTGTCCCTTGCCTCAAGCCAGGACAACTCTGCAGGGCTGTCCCAGCCCAGAGCTCTCTGTGGGATCAGGACAAGATGCAGTCTTCTTGGTGACTACATTGTGGTTCTCTGTCTGGTCCTCCTTCCCTCTTGTTCCACAGGTGTTGATTCCAGGAACATTCCTCAGCCATATTCCTTTGCTCCAATCCAGAGTCTGTTTCCCAGGAAACCCAGTTTTAGACAATACACCATTCCTCTTTTTGGCTTCTTGAAGGGAAAAAAAGGACTAATAAATAAAAAGAAAATGTGTTAAAGATGCCTTGCAAGGCCGGGCGCAGTGGCTCACTCCTGTAATCCCAGCACTTTGGGAGGCCAAGTTAGGCAGATCATTTGAGGTCAAGAGTTCAAGACCACTCTGGGAACCATGATGAAACCCCATCTCTACTAAAAATACAAAAATTACCTGGGCATGGTGGCAGATGCCTGTAATCCCAGCTACTCGGGAGGCTGAGGCAAGAGAATCACTTAACCCGGGAGGCAGAGGTTGCAGTAAACTGAGATCGTGACACTGCACCCCAGCCTGGGCAATAACAGAAAGGTGTCTTCCAAGATGAGCACAGCAAGGCAGGTCTCTTAGGGTGAGCTGTTGAGAGAGAAACTCCACAGCCAACTTTCAGCCATGCAAAACTCAAAGAAGATACAGCACAACCAACCCATAGGAAAAGGGCTTTATCCTACCAACAAGCACAGAATCATGTAACTGTTCTTTTAATAAAGACATTTTAAAAACTTTTTATATGTATAAAGCCGTATTTTTTTAAAACTCCCTATTTTTCTAAATTTCTGACATGCTGTTAATCATCTCTGGGGAAAATCTATCCAGTTATTATTATCTAACTGCTCATGTGGGGAACCCTGTCTGAACTGCACACAGTTCCAAAGAGGAAAGGCCCATTTATGAAGGTCTGGTGGGAACACCAGAAAAATCTTGTTGTGTTTTGGTGATGCACACATTAGAGGAATAGTTCTGTGTCCCTGAAACCTAATTCCTAATGCATTTCTGTACTGAAGAGTTTGCTCCTAGCTCAATTCTTTGGCTGAGTGCTGCTGAAAAGGGAAATCCCTCTCATATTTGACCTTTAGTCTTTCTGCACAGATCTGCATAAAGAATCTTGCTGGAGAGTTTCCTAAGGCTTCTGATTGGACAAAAGTTTCACTGTCTGACAATAGGAATTCTCTAAAGCTGACCAGTCAGAAAGGTAGCCCTCCGGACAAGCCAAAAAATACCCTTCAAGATACACTTCCTTATCATCTACAAAGGCCTCTGAGCTCAAGGGCAGAAAGACACTATAGAATAATAGATACCAAGTCCCCTTTTGAAATTACTATATGCACATAAGTCCTTCCTTTTACATTATGAACCAAAGTACATTAGTAGTGAAATTGAAACTAGGTGAATGAAATTCAAGGAACCAGAAATTATTACTTAGGATTTGCTACTCAGGATCCTGGTCTATCTTGAAGGCCTAAAGGGAATATGAGCAAGAGTTAAACAGGTGAGGCATTAGCATGGACCCCTGGGATCCTGTCTCTGCAGATTTAAAACCCTCCTTTATATTCCCAGGCCGGTACCATATGATTCGATAATGAACTGCAAAAGCACATGCATTTGAAAGGTGGCCCCTCTCTCTAGCTGTCCAGAGAGGCTCAGGATTCTAGCTACCCTCCAAGAGTGGTATAGGCATTGAGCTCATTTACTCCTATGGCATTTAATCTTCATATTCTCTTAATGGCATGAATACAAACTCACCTTTAAGAGAATCAAAATAGAGGCTATGGGATAGTAAATGCCCAAATCTCTAGATTTCATATACCTAATGGAACTATAATTCAGAGGTATGTTCAGGAACAGTACTTGGAAACCATGTGCAAAAGAAACCTGAAATGCCAGAAATGGAAAAATCAAAGTGGTCCCTCGCAGCAAGCCTCCAACTCCATGTGCATCCTCTCTCTGTATACCCACGTTTCTTCCCAACTTTCCCCACATTGCTAATGGAGATCTTGAGTCTCAAGCTGTCAGAAAGACTGTTGAAGGGAGAGTAGCCTTTTGAGAAACAGATTCAATGACATAGCCAGAAGCTCCTGAGTAGTCCCAGTCAATGTACCGAAGCATACTTCCCCAACTCCAAGCCCATGTGACATCCTAAGCAGCATTCTGTTGTCAGAATTCAGGTGGATTCCTGCAATGCATATCAAAAATTTGAAGGCTATGGTTAGATTCCACCTGGTCTGACAAGCCAAGAGAAACAGGGAGAATATTCTCCACAGAGAGGTCACTGCAATAGGAATCAAGTGCACCACTCAGCTCCATCACAGGACAGTAAGACAATCTCTAGAATTCTAACCAGCGGAAATTGGGACTTGAATTCTGTTGCCCTTTGGTTATATTAAAATCTTTTTTTTCTGTAAAATTTTGAATTTTTCAGAGTATTTCCATCTATGACTTCCTTTCACTATAAGACAAACAGCACCAGAAGTGCAACGTGAAAATAGACATAAATCAAAATATCTGTATGTATATACTGCTGAGAAAAGACTGCTGGTGACCCCAGATGCTCACAGACACTACCCACCCGGAGCACAGTGCCTGACCACGGCATCACCTAATGGAATAAAACTGCTGCATCCCTCAGCAAGGCACAGGCACAGGCAGTTCACTTTCAGGTGCATTTTTAGTAATGTGGGGCCAGAGTTTACTCCTATTTTTGATGGATTCTGGCTTCAAGTCTCTAGGGTTTTGTTGAACATCTGTTTTTTTTTTTTCTGTTTGACTTCCACTTGAACCCCATCTCAAATATAACCTGAAAATAGGGAAGGTAGAGTGAGTTATGAGCCAAAACTTTTAAAACAATTATGTGAATTTCTCCTGTCTACTCTCGTGGCATTCAGCTGACACCAGCGGCATCCTGCTGCAAATAGCACTAATTTTTTTATTTAGTTGACAGGCAGACATCATTTTACAAACCCCAGAAAGGAAATGCCAAAGAACCGCTTACATGTGCTGTTCATTTAAATCAGAGTTTCTCAAGTCATTGTGCCATATAACCAAGATGGTGGCTTTCAGCGGACTGGCTATGACTTGGTAATGCAACCAGTGCTAATCTCACTGAAGAGGTAAAATAAAAAAAAGTTTGCTGCCTTCAAGGAAAATGAAGCCAAAAGAGGAGTGATTTGCAAAGCAGGAAAGCGCTGGTTGAGAGAGTGGTCTTTACACAATACTATTTCCTTCAGCAGTGGGATTTTCAACCACACTGTGTTAGCATCACATTACCACTCTGTTCTATCTTCTGAAAAGGACTGCTTTTGCAAGCTCTGGTCAACATAAGTTATGTGGCTCACAAATAATTTCTAACCAATGTTTTATTTTATCTTATGACTTAGAGTTAAGGTGATATCTTGGTCCCAATCCACTCACAACTTTAGCTTTGCAAAGAGAAAGAGAGCGAGGGAATAAAGAAATGAGAACAAGGGAAGTTTCTCTATGAGTAGTAAATTTACTACACCAGGCAGGAGCTCTGCATCCCACAGCTCTGACTCACATCACAGAAGCCTTGGTGGGTAATGACAGGGTGTGGGAAGAAGCTTCATCCTAAGTCATAATCCTGTCATCACTAAGGGAGTCAGTAAGGAACGTTTACACTCCTTGGGGAGCCTGAGCATGACATTTCAGAACCAAGCAAAATCTAAAGCTTTTCTGTCTTTCTTTCTCTTTCATAAATCAGGAGGAAATGATAGGTTTCTGAACTGATAGGAATCCATTTATAAGGCTCACTCAATCGGTTGAGTGCAACAAAACTCTGGTTGCTGCAGGGACCACTACTGTTCCAGAACCACCTAAATTGATGGCTGGAAATTAGAGGTGTAATAAGAAAAATGCCAGCAGGAAGTAATTGTGTGCTGTAATCATGAAAGCTCAAGTGCCGTTCAGTCATGTTGCACACATCAAATGTTTATATCCTGTCATGTGCCAGAGTGACGGAAGGCCAACAGATCCCTCAACTGGTCAAGGAATGAAACTCCAGGAGCCACAGGAGAAAAATGCTAAAGAAGAAAGGTTATAAACAGGGACAATCAATTGCTTCCACCATTTTTGTTATCATGCATAAATAAGGTGAGTGATTTGAACATGAGTAAGAATAACAGGGATGGTCCATTATGTGCCTGGTTCAGGCATGAAAAGAACAACTGGCAAGAGTGCCAGTAAGAAGGAGGAGGAGTGTGTTGGCATCTTTCCTTCAAGGCTTCCAGCAAGTTTTCATGAGGTGGTTCATCTCAAATTACTCAGTGACAAAAGCGAGGATTGCTACAGCAGCAGGCAAGCCCACCAAAGGAAAGACAAGAAGGTGCCAGATGCGGCTCTTGTCTGGACAGGTAGGTCACGTGTGGCCATGTGCTGCAAGGTGCTGCCAAGGTGACAGCAGACTGTGCCTGGATACAGTAAATCCAAGTATCATTCTGGAAGAGAGCAGTTGCCCGAGGGAAACATCTGTTCCCGATCACTCATGGGCTTAATTGTGAGGCTCTTATCACCCAGAAGTGTTTGTCTACACACCACATGCCATTCCTTCTGTCCAACAGCAGTGGCTACCCACCCAATTCAGAGCAACCAGAAACGCTGATTAGTTAATTGACTCATAGCCTGATATTTTCAACCAGCCGGTTAGCTTCCTTTATAAGGAGGGCAAACACAGAAAGATGGACTTTGGAATTTGAAAGCATTGCCTTGAATTTTATTTTTAAAGGACAATATGAATCAGCCAGGACTTTGAGGGGGGAAAAAAAAAAACTATATTCCTGTTCCCTACTAGTAGTTTTCTCCCTAGACGAATCTATAAATCTTCACTATAGAATGTGCAATTGATAGGTACATCCACTTAGTCCTTCCAATAATATCCACATGTTTTACCAAAAACCAAGCTGAGGTGGAACAAAACTGTAAGCCATTCTCCTAGTGCAGCTCGCTCTTTCCTAGGTATGCTGCACCCATCTCCATGCTATACTGGGCACCAGACATTTAAATTGAGGGCATAGTTCCTGCCCTCACTAGGCTCACATTCTCACCAGAGACACACAAAGGAAGCAGCACAGGCTTCTCTTTTCTTCAGCTCTTCCTGCTATCCCATCAAATCAGAAGGAAGCTCTTGCCCCAGAGATGCACAACAAATTACTAGTGACCAAGTAGAGAGAAAGGCTCACAAATCCTGCCGACTGTTGTTTTTGCTGTTTTAACCCAGATAAACCTTTGTCCTGCCCTTTAACACTGGACTCTACAACCTACAAACTGTGCACCACGTTTTAAGTATCTACCTGGACTCTCTGTGCTTAACCCAACATAAGAAAATGAAAGCATTCACTAAATCCATGTACTTGCCTGTGAAAGAATTGGATAGCCATGTCTTTCTAGGGTAGTATCTTAGTGAGATTAATTGAATCAAATTAATCCTAGGGAACCCTAAGAAAATTTCGATGAAAAAGAGTCTAACTCCACCATAGTAGATGATGTTTTATATGCCTACCTTCTATAGGATTTCCACAGTGTGAATATAATTTCGTTAATATGGGTGCTTTGGGTTTGTTTGTTTTTTTTGTTTTTTTTTTTTTGCCTGATTTTCATATTACTATATTCTGCACTCATGCTCCTTTTTAGATAAATCCCCTGCTATGGAGGATAAGAAGTTTTGTAGGGATACAAAAATCTTTCATTAAGAACATCTGCTCCTCAAGAGGACTTCCTCAATCCTGGAAATTATTTCAAGAACAATTACAAATATGTCTGAATTTGGAGAACTGAGTTTTTCTGCCTTCAAATGAAGGCCAATTTCTGAGCACGTCAGGTCAAAGACAAGTGGCTTTTGTGGGCTTCCAGGGAATGTATCTGTATCAACATTTCATTTATTAAAAATGACAACAAAAAAATTATTCACTTTATTTTTAATACTAACACTGGGATAAAATAATGGCCAGATGTTCATTCTTTTAAATCTCCAAATTGCATTTATGTGACTTATTTCCTTAGAGTAACTCTTAAAGGATTATATCATAGTGACTCTGGATTTCTTTTCAGTTGTATAAAGTTTTAGGCAAGTATTTCTGGTAGGATTGTGCCCACTTCCTAATTGGGTTTTAAAATTGCCACTTTACCTTTCCTCTTTCTCAATTTGATTTAAGATTCATTAGGTAGTTACAATAAGGAAGGAACTGTCTTAAGAATTAAATTTCTTAAGACTGAAAATAGGCAATAAATCAGAGAAAGACAGTCTTCTTTCCCACAGTTTCCCATTCATTCTCTGTTTCTCTTTTCTCTGTGTCTCTCAGACTCTTTTTTTTTTTCTCTCCGTCAGTTTCTTCTCTGATCACAAATGCACTTCACAATCAAGAAATCCAGTGGTAATATTTTTGTTACATACAAAACTGAACTCATCATGTCCACCTTCCCTGAGTCTACTGGTTTTCTCATAGGCCTCAACACAATTAATAGCATTGCCTTTGCTCTCTTCTCATTGATCTAAATCAAAAAGTGGTCACTCTCAACTCCCCTTATGTCTTCCATCTCTTACAATGAAATGGTCACTAAAATCCCTTGAAACCTTCAAAAGACATTCTTAATCTATCCCTTCTGTCTATTTCACTATCTTTGTCTTAGCTATTGTTTCATTGTGTCTCACTTGGATCTTTGTAGAAGGCAAATGGAATTCACACTAGCTATCCCTTTACTCAGATCCATCTTCTTGTATTACTTAAGAGATCTTTCTAAAACGGGAAACTGGCCATTCACATTCTGGCTTAAAATGTTTTCCACGGTGCTTTACTCCCTGCAGTTGAAATTCAAATTCTTCCATGTAGCATATACACATGGTCCTTTTGTGATCTGTGCTCTACTGGATATTTCTCCTCTGTGCATCCATATTATTGAGCCATACTTTATCTTTCCACGAGCACCACAGTCTCATAGTTTCACTTCTTTACTCATGTTCTTCATTGGTCTGTAATGCCCATACATCCCTTTTCTGCATGGAAATTCCTTATCAAGGCATAGCTCAATATTACCTTACCCCCAAAGCCTTTCATTATTCCTGTTCTTCTTGCCTCTTCTTCACTTCTACCACAGCACATAATTATAACAAGCCACTTACCTCAAGCACTTAAACTATTGCATGTCTCTGTCTCACACCAGATTGAGTTATGTGAAAAAGGTATCTTTTCTATTTTCTTTGTATTCCTGGCATCCAGCACTATACACCACATATAATACACTGTCATTAAACAACAGGTAAGTGGATGCTGATCATCTTCTGTGTGGTTCTGCAGCATTCAGCACAGTTGGCTGTCAGTCCTTCTGGAATTCTCGAAGCATTTGCTTTCCAAAGCATTGATTGCTCTCTTCTTATTTATCTATACCGCTCTACACCATCTTTTATCCAGATCATAAGGAATCAAGGAGTCAAAGGTTTAAAAGATTTACAGACCATAATGATCATGAAAACGAATAATATCATGTTTATATCAGAACATAAAACTCCGTGTGGAGCTGGGAGAATTTAGACAGAAGTTAAAGTTAGGCTACTCATATTTTCTATTTATATCTAGGAAGCCATTCAAGGCAATTAATGTGATTGTACAACTCTTAGAATGATAATTCCATTCTGAAATGTGAATCCCACTGCCTTGGCCTCACCTCACTGATAGGTATTGGAGTCCAGAGTCCAAATGGGAGGCAAATGCTTAGTTCAGTGGAGATAATGCTTGCTGCCCTTTGGAGACACTCTTTTGAGAAGGCAGAAATGGGAATTCTCCTTCTCCTAGAAGGACAGGCTTGCTCCTTCAGTGATTGATTGTTTTTGTTTGTTTCTAGTTCATCCTTCACCAACTTCCCTATTTGTCTACCTGGGATTAGAGAAGGCAAGAATCATGTTCACCTGTCACTCAATTCATAGCCTTATTATTGGTGACTTATTTGGCTTTGGCATTGGGTTCAGGCCGTGGCCTTACAGAGAAAAATTTCATTATCTTAAAGGATGGGGATTATCTCATAATTCTGCTTATTTCCTATGATGGAAAGAACACAGTTTACCAAAAAGTCTAAAAGTGTGTGCGTGTGTGTGTGTGTGTGTGTTTTAAAACTGCTTCCCCCTAACTACACAGATCAAAGATTAAAGAAAATCACAGATCCTCTTTATGACTCATCATAAATTGTGCCTGGCCCTGGCCGTACAGTTATTTGAAGGCTAATTTAGTACAGTGATGAGGTTCCTTAAGGTTCGCTTAAAAAATTCACCTATCTTCTCTTCCTGGATGTCCAGTGTCCTCAACTTTGTCCCTTTTGATCAAGGTACCAAGAACATACATTGGAGAAAAGTACCTTCTTCAATAAATAGTGCTGAGGAAACTGGATATGCATGAGCAGAGAGTAAAACTAGATCCCTATTCCTCATGACACACAAAAATTAACTCAGAATGTATTAGAAATTTAAACTCTGAGACCCAAAACTGTAAAACTACTAGAAGAAGTGTTGGGGGAAACACTTCGGACATTGGTCTAGGCAAAGATTTTACGGCTAAGACCTCAAAGGCACAGGCAACAAAAATAATGGTACTATATTAAACTAAAAAGTTTCATCACAGCAAAAGAAAACTCAACAGAGTGAAGAGACAACCTGCAGAATGGGAGAAAATATTTGCAAACTATGCATCTGACAGAAGAGTAATATCTAGAATATACAAGAAACTCAATTCAACAGCAAAAAAAAAAAAAAAATCCCATTGAAAAGTAGGCAAAGGCCATGAATAGATATTTCTCAAAAAAAAAAAAAAAAAAAAAAGACTCATACAAATGTCCAACAGGTATATAAAAAAAGGCTCAATGTCAGTAGTCATCAGGGAAATACAAATCAAATCCGCAATGAGATATTGTCTTACCTCAGTTACAATGGCTATTATAAAAAGGACAACAAAATAACAAATGCTAGCAAGGATGAGGAGATTAAGGAAATCATACACTGTTGGTGGGAATGGAAAACAGTATGGAAGTTTCTCAAAAAAACTAAAACTAGAACTATCGTATAATCCAGCAATCCCACTACTGGGTATATACCCAAAGGAAAGGAAGTCACTATATCAAAGGCACACCTGCACCCCCATGTTTACTGCAGCACTGCTACCAATAGCAGTGATATGGAATCAACCTAAGGGTCCATCAATGAGTGAATGAATAAAGAAAATGAGGAATATATATATATATATATACACACACACACACACACATATACATATATATACACACATATATATACATATATACACACACACACATACACACACACACACACTAGCATACGATTTGGCCATAAAAAGAGTACAATCCTGTCATTTGCAGCAACATGGATGGAACTCGAGGTCATTAAGTGAAATAAGCCAGATGCAGAAGGGCAAATATCACATGTTCTAACTCATATGTGGGAGCTGAAATAGTTGATCTCATGGAGGTAGAGAGTAAAATGATAGTTATCAGAGACCAGGAGGCATGAAAGAGGTGGAGATGAAAAGAGGTAGGTTAATTGGAACAAACATACTGTTAGATAGAAGAACTAAGTTCTAATGTTTGCTGGCACAGTAGAATGACCATAGTTAATAACAATATATTGTATATTTCAGAATAGCTAGAAGAGAAGTTTGGAAATGTTCCCAACACAAAGAAATGATAAATGATCAAGGGGATAAATATCCTGAACACCCTGATTTGCTCATTACACATTGTATGCAAGTATCAAAATACCACATGCACCCAATAAATTATGTAGAAATATGTAGAATTATGTATTAATAGAAACTTTTTTAAAAAAGAAGTCCTTTTAGTTATGGGACACTTCAACTCTGTGGTGTGTTGGCAGCTGCCCCACATTTCAAAAAGAAGTGTCCTGGCCTAAGACATTAGAGGCACAGGAAGTATTAGGAAAGGACTTCCCAAATGTTGGACCAGCTCTATGGTATCTCATTCTTTTACTTCTGAGTGGGTAAAAAACTCAAGGAAACATGCACTTCCTCATGCCCTGCCTCCCTCTGAACTTCTGTCTTCCTTCATGGCCTGCTGCTCCTTGTCAGCTTTATTCTCCCTCTCCCCAGTAGTTCCCAAAGGGAGAGAGACACCCAACCCATGCCCAGGATGAGAATGGGGGCCACCTGGGCATTCCCTTTGCCCAAATCCTTCTCCTACAGAGCAGAAAGTCAGATTCTGTATTTCCTACAAAGGCTAACCCTGAAGACACCAGTGCTTTCCCTGTTCACCTGGTGACTGTCCATCATGAAGGAAAATTATACTCCTCATGATGGTTAATCTTATGTGCTAACTTGGCTAGTCCATGATACCCAGTTTTTGGTCAAATACAAGTCTGGATGTAGCTGCGAAGGTATTTGATGTAATTAATATTTAATTCAGTAGACTTTTAGTAAAGCAGACTATTCTCCATAATGTGGATGAGCCGTATCCAATCCGTTGAAGACTTTATGAGAAAAGACTGATGTCTCCCGAGGAGGGAAGAAATCTTCCCCCAGTACGCCTTTGGACTCAAGGCTACAACATCAACTCCTCTCTGGGTCTCCAGCCCACTGTCCTGCCTGTAGATTCGTATTTGGGTTAGCTAGCCTTCACAACTGTGTGAGCCAGTTCCTTAAAATAAATACCCCACCCTTGTGTACACACACATACATTCTTTTTTTAAAACTTCTATTTTAGGTTCTGGGGTACATGTAAAAGTTTGTTACATAGGTTAATTTGTGTCACTGGGGTTTGTTGTACAGATTATTTCATCACTCAGGTATTAAGCCCAGTAACCAACAGTTATCTTTTCTGTTCCTCTCCCTCCTCCCACCCTCCTCACTAAGTAGACCCAAGTATCTGTTGTTTTCTTCTTTGTGTTAATGAGTTCTCATCATTTAGCTGCCACTTATAAGTGTGAACTTGCAGTATTTGGTTTTCTGTTCCTGCATTAGTTTGCTAAGGATAGCAGCCTCCAGTTCTACTCATGTCCCCACATAACACATGCTCTTGTTCTTTTTCATAGCTGCATAGTATACCACGATATATATGTACCACATTTTCTTCATTCAATCTGTCATTGATAGACATTTAAGTTAATTCCATGTGTTTATTATTGTGATTTGTGCTGCAGTGAACATTCACGTGCATGTATCTTTACGGTAGAATGATTTATATTCCTCTGACTATATACTCAGTGATGGTATTATTGGGTTGAATGGTAGTTCTGCTTTTTGCTCTTTGAGAAATCACCATACTGCTTTTCATAATGGTTGAACTAATTTACCCACAGTGTATAAGTGATCCCTTTTCTCCACAACCTTGCCAGCATCTGTTATTTTTTGACTTTTTAATAATAGTCATTCTGACTGGTGTGAGTGGTATCTCATTGTGGTTTTGATTTGCATTTATCTAACCATCAGTGATATTGAGCTTTTTTTCATAGATTGTTGGCCACATGTATGTCTTCTTTTGAAAAGTGTGTCTGTTCATGTCCTTTGCCCACTTTTTAATGGGGTTGCTTTTCTCTTGTAAATTTGCTTAAGTTCCTTATAGATGCTGGATGTTACATCTTAGATGCATAATTTGCAAATATTTTCTCCCATTCTGTAGGTTGCCTGTTTATTGACAGTTTCTTTAGATGTACAGAAGCTTCTTAGTTTAATTAGATCCCATTTGTCAATTTTTTCTTTCGTTGCAATTGCTTTTGGTGTCTTTCTTATGAAATGTTTGTCCATTCCTATGTCCAGGATGATATTGCCTGGGTTGTCTTCCAGGATTTTTATAGTTTAGGGTTTTACATTTAAGTCTTTAATCCTTCTTGAGATGATTTTTGTATATGATGTAAGAAAAAAGTCCAGCCTTTATCTTCTGCATATGGCTAGTCAATTATTCCAGCACCATTTGTTGAATAGGAAGTCTTTTCCCCTTTGCTTGTTTTTGTCAGCTTTGTCAGAGATCAGATAGGTGTAGGTGCGTTACCTTATTTCTGGGCTCTTTATTCAGTTCCATTGGTCTATGTGCCTGTTTTTGTACCAGCACTATGCTGTTTTGGTTACTGTAGCTTTATAGAATAGTTTGAAGTCAGGTAATGTGATGCCTCCAGCTTTGTTCTTTTTGCTTAGGATTGCTTTGGCTATTCGGGGTTTTTTTTGTTGGGGGGTTCCATATAAACTTTAAAATAGTTTTTTCTAGTTCTGGGAGGAATGTCACTGGTAGTTTAATAGGAATAGCATTGAATCTGTAAATTGCTTTGAGCAGTATAGCCCTTTCAATGCTATTGATTCTTCCTATCCATGAATATGGATGTTTTTTCATTTTTTGTGTGTCTTCTCTGATTTTTTTTGAATAGTGTTTTGTTATTCTCATTGCAGAGATCTTCTACCTTCTTGGTTAACTGTATTGTTAGATATTTTATTCTTTTTCACACACACATTCTATTGGTTCTGTTGTTCTGAAGAACCCTGACTAACACATCCCTAAAGGCACAAGCCCAAGACTCCTGAAACCAAAGGAGAAGATGTGTAGAACATCTGTAGATGTGTAGAACATGTGTAGAACATGATTTATATACACCACCAATTACACTGCACACTTTGCAAGTGATTATCCAGAGGGTTTCTAGGATATCCCTGGAGTGACCAGATGATTGCAGTGGGACTAAGGTGGCAAATTTGATTTTATATCTAAATTCATTTTTCAGATATATTGGTATACTAAAGCTGCTTCTCCTTTTTGTACTGTGTCCTTGGTGATTCTGACTAAAATGTGCATTTTGTTTCCCTGTTCTGTTCTAAGGAACAATTCCTCTTTGTTTTCTGTAAAATCATCTTAGTTAGTCTTTGTGTTTTGCCTGGTGTCTGACACTCCTTTTCATTGATTACCTTGTTTAGAGTCAACAGATATATAAACACACACACACACACACGCACACACACACACACATACATAATGATTATATGAAATCTAAGAATCCAGGGAAAAATTGATTCTGTTGCTTGGAACACCATTAAAAGTAATCAGTGAAATAATTGACTTCCTTAACTCTTTTCTGGATTGAAATGAAAAATTAATAAATTAACACATAGAGTGTGCCAAATACCAAGAGGATCTAGTAACAGAAGCTTCAGGAAAGTAAGATTTATGAAATATTCCCACATATCTGCTAATTCACATTCATGTAATTCTCCCCCCAATTTTTTGCAAAGTGCTGTAGAAATGAGAAGTCTGAGTAAGAAAATGGCAATGAATTTGAATGAAAGCACCAAAATTAAGTCAACACTAAGATAGCTGGAAGCTGTGCGCTATTCTGTTTGGTTGAACTAATTTCTTGGAAAATAACACAATGAGTCAACATGAGTAGATACACACAAATGATCTATTAGATGGATGAACCATATTGGTAGTATCTGTGCTTACGTAAGACGACTCTGTATTTTGGTCTTTAAAATTTATTTTTCTCATCTTTTGACCACTACTAAAAGCAAACAAACAAACAAAATGGTGAATAAAATGTGACTTCAAAATGCCTGTCTCTTTACAAAAATGATCCAAAGAGGAAATGAAAGTTTTGAGCTCTCTGGGTTCTTGGGTTCATTCTTCTGTCTATAAAGGGGTTGGACAAGATCAGAAGTTTCTGAGCTAAGCCAGTCACCAGGGAACCCTGGAGATAACAGCTGCACATTCCCAAGCTCTAACCTAGACTAATTAAGTTAGAATCCCCAGAAATAGAGCTCTGGAACCTGAGGTTTCAAAAAGCTTTTCTACTTTAATCTATGATAGATATATAAATCTTCTTACAGTCAAAACATCTAGCATTTTATAGGGGAAAGATGGCTGGGCTTTTTCTTCCACTTAAAAATGTATTGTAATGATAGCACTAACACAAATTATTGAAAGGGAAAAAAGGTCATCTTTATTAACTCCATTTAATATGTTGTTTTAATTCTTCCACGATGGCTAAAGACTTTTAGGAATTGCAACAACCAAAAGTAAATATTAGGAACTGATTTTATTTCAGTGTTTAGTAAGATTTAGAATATTTTCATTGTTGCAGACTCAGACTTACTCGCGTCCCTGCCCTACCCCAAAGAAACTTCTATAGGCTCCCTGCCTTTCAGCATCAGGCCCACCCTACTCCCTGTAAGAGAAGGCTGTGCTCACTTCCTTCTGGAGTACGGCATTCATTTGGCAACTCTGACCCTTCTTTCACTTAGAGAAGTCGAATTCTTCAGTTAGAAACCACCTGCTCTGTATGAGTTCATCTCTGTAGGAACTGATTGAAAGTGGGGTATGGAATTGATTGACAGTTGCATACTGAAAGTTGGTACGAATGGAATTCGCATTTTATATTTATTTCTATTGCATGTCCCCAGAGTGTCTGGCTTAGGGTGCTAAGCCATGCCGTGAAATAAAACATAAGAAAAGGAGCACAAAAGAAGGCCTCATTTGGTCTGCCAGGGCCAGCAGCCCAGGATTGAGCCTCTGCACACAGCCCATGGAGCTCTCAGGGCTATTATTTTGAAACTCTGGTGTTCATGGTCCCTTAAACATCCTTACTTCACTTAAAAACCTCTGAGTAGTATAGATACGGTCTCTCTAAAATTACCTAAATCTTCCTTGAGTTTATTCCTACTTTTAACTTTTCCTACCTTCATGCTGGATGTTCCAACAATATCCTGTGACTTACCTTGTAAAGGCCTGTATCCTTTCATTGGATCAGAAGCAATATTTTTTCTTTTTTTAATACTTCTGGGATACATGTGCAGAACGTGTAGGTTTGTTACAAAGGTATACATGTGCCATGGTGGTTTGAGAAGCAATATTTTTTCAACTTTCATGTGTTGACATTCTAGAGTTTAAGCCATTCTTTATCCTTTTTATCTGAGGGCACTAAAAACACATAAGGAAGAGAACAAAGTCCTCGCTTTAGTGGAGCTTACTTCTGGGGGAAGGAGACAGAACATTAAAAATCAAATAAATACATAATACAGTGGCTAGGCAGAGTCACATGGGGTGGCCAGGAGGGCTTTTCAAGGGCTTAGGCCCTGTGCAGTTGTAGAGGGCCCCAAACTCAGAAGGGCGTGCACCTGGGGCTTAATGCCCTGTAATTATTGTGTCCTGATAGTCATAATGTCATCTTTGCATCTGGTTTTGTAAGTGAAGTCTTATGGGACAATGAGGCATGGAGTGGAGACTTGGAGCCTTAGCCCCATCCTGCCTCTTGCCACCCAGGATGAGTTCCCAGCCACCTGCTCCCGACCTTCTGGCACTCCAGGCCCCATCGGACCACCCATTCATGCATCCACCCCTTGGTCGCTGCCACCCTGTGGCCCCAGCTGGGACATAAACAAGAGCATGGGAAGGGTCAGGAATTGGCACATATGCTCTGTGCCATCTCAGATGGGGTGTGGCCAGGGCTGTCTTCATCCCAGAGTTTGTAGCACCACAGTGCATTCAGTGGGTGACTCAATGAGGGCAAGCCTCTCTCCCGCCCCAATCTAGGTACCTAGGGCATCGTGGTGCTCACCTGTAACTTGGTGCCTACGTGCAGCTCTCTGGCTGCCAGGTTCTCCTTCCCACTGACTGCCAGATGACTGATGTGCCATGCCCAGGAGGTTGGGCCGGGCATCTTTCCTTCCTTCAGGCCCCCCACCATGGATGGGCCCCCCATGTGCTTCTGAAGGTCTGCTCTCAGTCTACAAGCATCCTGTGTTTTAGAGCATAGCATTAAATATCAAGTTAAAACACAACAAATTGAGAAAGAGTTCATGAAGAAAAGAAAAAAGCTTCCTATTTTAGTACTTTTAGGAGCATTTTTCCCCTGCTTTTTGAAACAGGTATCTCATATTTTATTTTGTACTGGGTCCTTCAGAATATGTAGCTGGTTTTGGAGTCATGGGAGAGAGAGCAATGGGTGAAGAAGCTCTGGTTTATTCAGGGTGATCAGGGACAGAGGTTCTTTCTGATACGATGTCATTTGGACAAAGGACAGAAGCAGGTGAGAGTGAGCCGTGCGAATATCTAAGTGAGAGGGTTTCAGGTAGTGCGAAGAGCCAGTGCAAAGGCCCTATGGCAGGAGTGTGCCAGTGTGTGGTAGGAGCTGTTGGGAAACCATTGTAACTTAAGCAAAAGGAACACGGGTGGAAAAGTAGAAGATGAGGTTGCAGCAGTTGTGGTGTGGGAGCCTATTAGGTAGGACATGACAGTCTATTCTAAGGACTTTGGATTTTACTTTAAAATGAAAAATCACTAGAGGTATTTTAATATGTTAAATCACTGAGGGACCTACTAAAGAATGGCTTGGTATGATTTATACTTTAGAGGAATTATCCACGAGGTCTCACTCAGCATTTGCATGTAACAGCTCTGTTCCTCTCCCATCCAACATCCTTCCCTATCCCTTTGTCTTGTTCACTCCTCCTTCATAGAGCACTTATCATCACCCTGCATACTACATGTGCCTTTATTTATCTGTCCCCTCAGACTAGAATATACACTTCATGAGAGCAGTCACTTGTTCACCAGTGTCCTTGAAGCCTGGATCATTGTCTGAGGCTTACTGAGTGCTCAACAATCATGTGCTGGTTGAAGAAATGAATAGATCCATTAGACACAGTACAGAGCATCTTGAGATTGGATAATCTAGTCCTCCCTCACCTCCACGGCCTCTGCAGCTCCTCCCCCAGAGTCTCACAGGTGCTCCCTCACCTCCATGGCCTCTGCAGCTCCGTCCCCAGAGTCTCCCAGGTGCTCCCTCATCTCCACGGCCTCTGCAGATCCTCCTCCAGAAACTCCCAGATGCTCCCTCACCTCCACAGCCTCTGCAGATCGTCACCCAGAGCCAGCAAGGCGACCCACTCCACTCATGGAAATTGTCACCGTTAAGCAGTTCTTCCAGAAGTAGATCTAAATCTAACTGCATTAACCTCTATCCATGGTCCTTCCTCTGCCTGTCTTTCTGTTTGATTTCATCTTAAAATGTTGTCCCTGGATATCCACGTAATGTTTTTGTTTATTACAGACATGTGGAAAGAACAGGGGCTAATAAAGTGTACTGGTCAAGAGCATGGGCTCTACAGCCTCACAGAGCTGGACTCAAACCCTACTTCCTTCACCTACTAGCTGTGTGACCTCAGAAAAGATAATTACCCTCCTTGGCCCTCAGTTTTCCCATCAATAATATGGGGACATACTATTTCTCACCAGATTGTTCTAAGAAATGAGAGAGGCAGCATTTGTGAGGTGCTTGAAACAGTGTTTAGTGGTAGTGTATGCAGTCTAAATAGGGTAGATTTTTTTAATTAAAGGAAAAGAAGAAAACAAAACTATTTTATAATCCCACCCAGATAGAATCAAAAGCAGTTCATGACAACTTTCCTTATATTTGAAGATAGTATCGTATTCCCCACAAGGCTTCATACCGCTAAGTTAACTCTCTCCAGATCCCTGAGCCAGCACCACATAGAGCAATAGCAACTGAGTTGCACCAGGTGCTGGGCCCTCTTGGTCATCCTCCTGAATCCTTTCCACTTTATCCATGGCCTCCTTTTTACATATGTCTCCCAGAACCGGATACAACATGGGACTATCACCTGAACCTAGATTTAGACTTTTAAGAACACAGCCTGGGTTGCTGTGACTCATTTCCCCCAGGACTTTTTCTCAACTTTCCTCCTATCTTATATAATGTCTTCATCTTCAGTAAAGTATTGTACATTTATCTGGCTGAATGACATTTCATTAGTTGAATCCATAAATCTAGTCCCTAGGTTTCATTTTGAATCTTGATTTTATCATCCAGTATATGAGCTGCACACTCCACAAGCATATTTTCTGTTTATAACTATGTTCTTAATGAAAGTGTTAACCTAGGACAGGCTACCAATGACCTTTCTCATGTTTGACAATTACCCATTAATCTACATTCATCTAAATTTGCCATTTTCTAGGATAGGTATTCAATTGGTCTGTAGTGATATCATAAAAATATTCTTGTCAGATGCTATGTTAAAAGCAAGACTCAACATCTCTATGGACTGAATTGTGCCATCCGCCCCACCTCGAGTTCATACGCTGAGGCACTAACCCCTAGTGTGACTGTGTTTGGAGATGGGGCCTTCAACAATTAAGGTTAAATAAAGTCATGAAGGTGGACTCCTAATCCAACAGGATCAGTGACCTTATGAAAACAAGAAAAGAAGTATCCCTCTCTCTCTTCTCCTACCCGCTCTCTCCACACTCAGGCACCAAGGAAAGGCCACGTGAGCACACTATGAGAATGCAGCCATCTGCAAGCCAGGAAGAGAGACCTCACCAGAAAATGACCATGCTGGCACGTTGCTGTTGGACTTAACAGCCTCCAGAACTGTGAGAAAATAAATTGTTGAATCCAGCCAGTCTATAGTATTTTGTTGTGGCAGCCCGATAGAATTTGAATATTTGTCCCCACCAAATCTTGTTGAATTGTAATTCCCACTGTTGGAGGTGGGGCTTGGTGGGAAGGATTTGGCTCGTTGGGGTGGGTCTCTCCTGTCTTGGTGCTGTCCTTGCGATAGTAAACCAGAGCTCACTAGACCTGGTTGTTTAAATATGTGGCACCTCCCCCAACCCCACCCCGCCTCTCTGTTGCTCCTGCTCTCCTCGTGTGAGCAATGGGCCTGCTCCTGCTTTGCCTTCTGCCATGAACAAAAGCTTCCTGATTACCTCTTCAGAGGCTGAGCACGTATTGGTGCCATGTTTGTACAGCCTGTGGAACCGTGAGCCAAATAAGCCTCTTTTCTTTATAAATTACCCAGCCTCCGGTATTTCTTTATAGCAATGCAAGAACAGCCTAACACACAGCCCAAGCAAGCTAACGCAACCATCTTTGTAACATCTTCCATAGCTTGCAGAATAATAACCCCACCCAAAAAGGGGATAAATTAAGTTTAGCGAAGTTTCCTCTTAATGAACCAATCCTGACTTCCAGGAATGATTTCTTCTTTTCTATGTGGTCACAAAACCTTTGTTAAGTGATGATTTCTAGGCTTTTTCATGGTATCAACATTAAATATACTAGTTTCTAGTTTCGAGAAGTCACATTATTTTCCTTTTGAAACGTCCAAACTTTTGACCATGTCTTATCTTCTAGCATTATTCCAGACCACCGCTATTTCTCAGAGATTGCTCTTGGTAGAGATACATGATATCACCCCTGTCATTTCTGTTAGCAGTCTGTAACTTGGCAAATGTGTAATGATACGAATCAAAACATTTGTAAGTTTCCATTTCCCCATGTCTCATTTTTGTATCCCCTGGGCCCAGCACAGTGCCTGGTCTGTGGCAGGAACTCAATAACTTTTTACTCACATGAACCCAAACTTACTGAAGAATGAATGGGGGTATCCTGTGCCGAAAATGCAGAGTTGTTAAAAGGTTTAAGGGATAATGAATGTGAATGTGGGCATGCCTAGTAAACTCTAAAGCACAATATAAAAAGTCTCAAATTCTAATCATACTTAAGGGAGTCTACCAGGAAACACAACTGGGTAATACCTCAGGGGTATAAGAGATAACAGGGAATGGATCTCGCCATACTAGAGGTTGTGTGAACCTGGCTACAGAGTATATTGGGTAGCGTCTGCTAACTATTTGTCTGATGAATGCCAACATAGACAATGGCTCAAACATCACAGACAATTACTTCTTGCTCACCCAATCTTGTTTTGGGTTGGTGCAGGGAAAGAGGAGGAAAGAGTGGGTAAGGAGACTCTCCTCCACACTGTCATTCAGGGAAACAAAAGGGCAAAGAGCTGGGAGGGCTGCTTATGGTCGGTTTGTATGGGCCAGACCTGGAGGAAGTGCCCATCACTTTCATTCACATTTCACGTGGTGCAGTGGAGGCTGAGAAATGCAATCTAGCTGTGTGCCTGGGATGAAGTGAAACAGTTTGGTGAATAGCCAGCCTGTTTCTAATTTTAAATCTGGGTAACTACTAAAAATTTTTACAAACACTATCTGGCCAATGCTGTGTGGGCCAAACAAAACATATTTGGAGACTGAGTGCAGCCCAGGGGCCTCCCATTTGCAACTCCACACTGTATAAATGTTAAGTGCCATATTATTACCTAGGATGTAATTCTTTGGGATATTGAGATCCGAGCTCATTTAAAGTGGTGGGTTTAGAATATGGTGGGGTTTTTTAAAAAAAACTTTTCATTCTTCTCATATGGAAACCTCTCTAGCTCTTTTATTATTTTATACACTGTTTTCTTGATTCCCATTGTTTAAAAGCAGCATGTAAGAAAGTATTTTACCTGCACCTCATTTTCCTCCGAACTTTTTAATAGTAATCGCCAGTCACCTTCTCTCACTTTTGCCCCAGATGATTTTCTTATTGGAACAACCACCCTTGCCAAGTCTTTTCTAACAAACTGACCAGACTGCTTTCACTTTTGTCTGGTGGGGGAAAGTGGAACCAAATGGGAGCCCTCCTGAGCCTGCCTGGCAGTCTCTCAGACCTCTTCTCATCCCCTTTCTATCCTTCCTTTCTTTACCCACGATACAGCACTCAGGTACTCTAGATCTATTATACCAACAGGGAAATACCAACAGGGAGAAAAAGGAGTTATGTTTGAAATAAAAGGAAATTCTAAAAATAAATTTTAATTTCCAATCACTTGAAACCATCTCCCACCCCAACAACCCTTTAATGAACAAATAGGTGACTTTGCTTAAGGCCTTGATCTACTTTAATGTTGCAAATAATTGCTGAGGAAAGAGATGTATTTGCTCCAGATTGCAGGGAAATGTATCACTGATTAGTGGAAACTACCAAAATGAATGAAGATTGTTTTTCTCAAGAAGCCTGTAGTCTAGAGGAAATAAAAAGACATACATTAAAGAGCCTGTGTTAGTATGAATATATTGATAGGTTTAAAAAAAGAGATGAAGGGAATAAATCATGACAAAGATGTGCAGAAATTGACCAAAGCCTAGTGTTTATTTAGTAACGGTGTCTAAATACTTGGATGGTCCCCATTGGTGATATCTTGGTTCAGTCAGGCTACTATAACAAAATACCATAAACCAAAACAACAGAAATGTATTCCTTACAGTCCTGGAGGCTGGAAAATCCAAGATCCAAAGTGCCAGCCAATTTGGTGTCTGGTGAGGGTCTGTTTCCTGGCTCGTAGATGGCATCTTCTCATTGTGCCTTCACATGGTGAAAGAGGCAAACAGACTCCCTTGGAACTATTTTATAATGGCACAAATCCCATTCATGAGGGCAGAGTCCTCATGATTTAATCACACCCCAAAAGCCCTACCTGCTAATAACATCACACTGGTAGTTAGGTTTCGACATATGAATTTTGGGGGAACACAAACATTCAGACCACTGCAGAGAGAGTAATAATTGTTACAACAAGCCAGGAGTGCAATTTATCAGGATGCATACAAATCTTGATGTATATTTGCTTTGTAAAGCAATTTTACTTCTAACTGCTTATCTTAAAGAAATAATAAGATAGGCATAGAAACATGTGTCTTTATGCAATTGATTTAATTATAGCATGATACCATGCTATAATAGAAAAACTTGTAAACACTTGAGTATACATTTGTAAGAGACTGGTTAATTAAATTATGGTACCCATATAGAAAGAAGCACCATGTAATCATTTTAAAAGATGAGGCATATCTCTATGGGTTGGAATTTAAAGACATCTACTATTTACAGGAAGTAATAAAAGGAGATTAATTAAACATGGTATAATCCTAATTAGGGAACATTGCTTTTATAGTAGCATTAGAACATCTAAAAGGACATTCACTAAATTGTGTACCATAGTAAGTAGAGGGGATTCTAGAAAATATCAGAATGATAATTTTATCATTGTCTATGCTCATCATCATCACCATTATCACCTTCATCATCGTTTGGGGGGGACATACTATGTATCCGACACTAAATTAGGCCATGTAGAAATATGACCTCCTTAAATCCCTGTGACAACTCTGTTAGGTATTGTTATGCAGAATTTAAATATGTAAAAAGTAAGGTACAGAAAGGTAACCTGGCCAAGGTCCTACAGTTAATGAGTTGCTGAGCTGGACTCAAACAGCTCTATCTGACTTAAAAGTTCACACTAACCCCAAAACACCATAACTGTAAGCTATCTTACCTGGCCTCAAAAAAGTCTACAAATCTAATGTGGGGGAATATACAACCAAAAATGACAGTGGCAATAATAATAATTACTAAAGCTTATTTAGTGCTTACTGTTTACCAAACTCTATTCTAAGTGTTTTGTATTTAATAATGTGTTTGAACTTCACGGCAACTGTGTCATAGGTACTATTAATAGTCCACTTCACAGAAAGGAAAACTGAGGTCTAAAGAAGGTCCGAAACTTTTTCAAGGCCACAGTTTCAGGATCTTAATGTTTAGTTACTCTACTTACACTACCTCTAAAATTAGCACAAGAAAAGAATCAATGGATTTTTATGAGCAATCAAAGGACAAGTATACAAGTTCCCAATAGAGACTTGTAAATCTTCTGAGGCTGAGGACCTTGTCTGCCTTTTCTCCTCTGTGCTTCCAAGGCCTAGAAAAGAGGCTGATGAATAAGACCAGAAATAAATGTTTGTTGAACGAATGAGTGAGCATCCTGGAGGAGGCATTTCAGCAGGACCTTGCAGAACCATTAGATTTGGGCTGTACCTACGTATATCCAGTGAGTAGGTTCACTTCAGACAGAAGATACGACGTGAGTTAATGCACTGAGGCTGTGAAGTGTGAGTCCTATAGAGGCAACATAAAGAATGAGTATTTGGCTGAATGTTAAAGTTCACAAAAGGGGAAATGAAAGATCAGTTTGAAAAAATAGGCTAGAATCAAGTCATAAAGAGCTTTAAATGTCAGGCAAAGGAGTTTGGGTTCTAATTCGTACACAAAGAGGGATTTGTTTCAAATTTTTTTTAGCAAAAGTTTAACAGATTTTTAAAGCTGACCATTAGGTAACCATGAATAAGACGAAATAAAGAAGAGAGAAACTAGAACAAGGGATCAATTAAGAGTATTCACTAACAGTACAAATGAAAAATTGTGAGAATCCAAGCTAATGAAGTTATACTAAGGATAGACAGGAGAAAGATGCAAAAGATATTGAGAACATAGATGTGTAAAATGTCTGCTTGGAATTGATCCAAGTGGGGCATTGAGGTTTTTTACAAATGGCTGCAGATTTTTTTACATCCCTCCAACTTGGCAATGGGGTTTACGTTCCCTCCTCTTGAACATAGCAGGCTGTGACTGCTTCAATCAATAGAATGAAGTGAAAGAGACACTAGGTGACTTCCAAGTTTTGGTCATAAGAGTCATGCAGCTTCCACCAGGCCAGCCACCTCATTAGAGGGTCATCTAATTACCCTGAGACGTCCACTGTGGAGAGGCCACATGGAGGTACTCCAGTCAACAGTCCCAGATGAACCCTGTCTCCCAACTATCCCCAGTAAAGTTCCAGAGATCATTAGTGGACCATCTTGAACCCTCCAGACCAGCCCATCTGCCAGTTGAGGGCCTCCAAGTGACTGCATGCAAGGTCACTAGAACCAAAAAGAATTGCCCAGCTGAGCCCTGCATGAATTCCTGACCCATAATATTGTGAGCTATGTTAAAATTTTTATTTTAAAGCCATTAAGCATTGAAGATTATTTGCTACAAAGCAATAGATAAACTGTAACATGGAGCAGTCTTGTAATTTATCACAAAACCCAGGGTATCTGGGGGGGCGGGGATGCAAGTGGGTGTTAATAATTTTGCCAAAACAGATAGATATGTTTTGTAGAGACGGTTTTCCTATCTATAAGCTTCCTGAGATTGTGTTCATTATTACATCACCAACTCCCAGCCTTGTACATTAGTAAACCTTTATTGATGAAACAAATCAGTTTGGTTTTCTTTCTTATTAATGCATACCTTACATAAAGTTGACAAATGTTAAACTAGATGAAGATTTAAATATAGATTGACCCATGTAACCACTACCCAGATCAAGATCTGGAACACGTTTCCATCTCTCCTGATGTCTCCTTTGTGCTCCCTCCTAGTCTAAAACCCACCCAAAAATAATCATTATCCTATTGTTTTAATCTCTAACACCACGAATCAGTTTTGTCTGTGGATGAACTTCATAAAAATGAAATCAAAAGGTATGGTCTTGCTAAAATTATAACTGTGAAAGTCAACCCCATTATATGCAGCAACAACTTCTTTATCATTGCTGTGTAAGATTCCATTGTATGGATATAGCATGCAACTTTTGATGGAGATTTTGGGTAATAATTCTTGGGCTATTATGAATAATGCTGCTATAAACATTTTTTATGTCTTTTGATCCATCAGCTGACAATTCAATAAGACCTTTTAAAACAAAGTTTTAGAAATCACTGGCTCATTGGCTTTATTTACTTAATGAATTTCTGGGAAGAATACTTTTTAAATTTTACCACTTTAGCAAGTGATTATTAATTTACCTGCTACTCTTTCACTTAGAGCCATCTTTTTAATCCCAGTATACTCAGAAGGGGAGAGGAGAATGGTGATAGTGTTATCTGAATACACCTTTGTGAAGATTATATTATCGCAAGTTAACTATTTTATTTATTTGTTTATTGAAACAGGATCTCATTCTGCCACCCAGACTGGAAAGTCATAGTGCGATCATGGCTCACTGCAACCTCAGGTAATTCTCCTGCCTCAGCCTCTCGAGTAGCTGGGACTGCAGGAACGTGCCACCACACTCAGCTAATTTCTTTTTACTATTTGAAAACATAGGGTCTCCCTGTGTTGCCCAGGCTGGTCTTGAACTCCTGGGCTCAAGTGATCCTCTCACATTGGCCTCCCACAGTGTTGGGATTAAGTGTGAGCCACTGTGGCTGGCCCCAGGTTAAAGATTCATAGAGCCTACTTTCACTCTCAAGAATGCCCTTGTTCGATTGTAGGTTTTATAGTCACCTGAGTTTCTACACTCCAGGCAACACACCATAATGAGAACCAGGCTGGGTAAGAGACGTGCCTTTCTTTTGTAAAGTGTAAGAAACATGATAATGACAGTGGAGGTGGTTTGCCTGTGTGTTCTCAGTCAAATAAACTTTAGGAAAGAGTACAAGTGGAAATTGAAGATCTGAATGTTGATTTCCTTTAAGTGTTTTTGTCTGTGAACCACCTGAAAAATCTTTGTGTATCCCCAGAAATACTTATACCACAGTTTGAAGACAGCACTGGCTTATTTTACCTAAAGTGGAACTCCTAACAAGATTAGACAACTCAATTTACTAATTAAAAATATTAAACCAACTGGTTATTCAGGAACTTAATTATGGTAAAGACGTCCTAATACAAGAGCTTTTGTTCAATTGTAATAGTTTCCAAAAATTCACTCATTCATTTATTCAACAAATATTTCTTGAGCTCCAAATATGGACCAAGAATGGTTCTAGGCCCTGAGAAGACATCAGTGAATAGAGCAGACGTATCCCCATGTTTGCAAACTGGGAATTTACAGTGAATGGAAAATGGCAATGATGTAAATAAGGAGGATTGATGGAGCCAGAGTCCACAAAAGGAACCATGGAAATAGACTTTGTGATAAATCTCAAGGCATGTTTTTTTCATTGTTTTTGGTTTACGGTTTAAAGGAACTTGTTCCCAACTTCTAACTGTACTGCAGGACTACAGTAACCAAAACAGCACGGTACTGGTACAAAAACAGGCACAGAGACCAGTGGAACAGAATAGAGAGCCCAGAAATAAGGCTGCACACTTACAACCATCCGATCTCCAACAAAGCTGACAAAAACAAGCAATGGGGAAAAGGTTTCCTATTCAGCGAATGGTGATGAGACAACTGGCTAGCCATATGCAGAAGATTAAAGCTGGACCCTTTCCTTACACCATATACAAAAACCAACTCAAGATGGATTAAAGACTTAAATGTGAAACCCAAAACTATAAAAAGCCTAGAAGAAAACATAGGTAATACCATCCTGGACATAAGAACAGGCAAAGATTTCATGACAGAGACACCAAAACAATCCAACAAAAGCAAAAATTGACAAATGGGATCCAATTAAACTTAAGAGCTTCTGCAGAGCAAAAGAAACTATCAACAGAGTAAACAGACAACCTACAGAATGGGAGAAAATATTTGAAAACTATGCATCTGACAAAGGTCTAACATCCAGCATCTGTAAGGACCTTAAACAAATTTACAAGATAAAAACAAACAACCCTATTAAAAAGTGACAAAGAACATGAGCAGACACTTTTCAAAAGAAGACATATTTGCAGCCAACAAACATATGAAAAAAGCTCAATATTATTGATCATTAGAGAAGTGTAGATCAAAACTACAATGAGATACCATCTCACATGAGTCAGAATGGCTATTATAGAAAAGTCAAAAAATGACAGATGCTGGCAAGATTGCAAAGAGAAGGGAACACTTATACACTGCTGGTGAATTATTAGTTCAACAATTGTGGAAAGCAGTATTCCTCGAAGAGCTAAAAACAGAACTACCATTCAATCCAGTAATCCCATTAATGGGTGTATACCCAGAGAAACATAAATCATTCTACCATAAAGCAATATTCATGCAAATGTTCATTGCATCTCTGTTCACAATAGCAAAGATATGGAATCAGTTTAAATGCCCATCAATGACAGATTGGATAAAGAAAATGTGGTACATATACATTATGGAATACTACGCAGTCATAAAAAAACAATAAGATTATGTCTTTTGCAGGAACATAGATGGAGCTGGAGGCTATTATTCTTAGCAAACTAACACAGGAACAGTAAATCAAATACTATGTATTCTCACTTGTAAGCAGGATCTAAATGGTGAGAACACTTTAACACAAAGAAGGAAACAATAGACACTGGGGTCTACTTGAGGTTGGAGGGTGGAGGAGGGAGAGGAGCAGAAAAGATAACTATTGGGTACTGAACCTAATACCCGGGTGATGAAATAATCTGTACAACAAACCCTCATGACATGAGTTTACCTATGTAACAAACCTTCACATGTACCCTAGAACCTATAATAAAATTTCTTTTTTAAAAAAAGAAACGTCATATTCAAGTATTTATATGAACGTATGTTTAAATGCACATTGCTAATTAAAGTCATCAGCCCAATAACAGACGGAGAGCACAACAGACCAATAATGTGAATCCTAGATCCTGCAATGCTATTGTTTAGAGACCTGTTTGCATTTCTATTGGGGTCTCTAACTGCATTTCCTGTCAGTGAACTTGATAGACACGTTTGAATTTTGTATTTACTTTATAAGTTAGGAATAGACTAAGTCAATATTTCACATATTAACACTTAAAAGGAAAGTCATGGTGTTTTATTTAAATTTACACATTATGATCCTTCACAGAGCTATAAACAGAACTCTGGTTCATTAAATTGGTAATGACTCTTCCCTGCTGAGAACATTTATTTCTATTTAGTTGTAAGCCACAGGTTCATTTCTACTCATAAGTAAAGGGGACTTGGATAAGCTGTTATACAAGGTTTGCCAAAAAGTTTGTCCCTAAATAATTGCTCCCTTTAGCCTGTGGAGGTCTCTGAAGTAACCAGCATTGCAATTAGTGTGTTTCCAAGAGACAATGATTCTAAACTCACCTAACACATGTCTGTCACATAAATGTTTATAAAATCTGAATGGGGAAAGGAAGATCCTTTAATATGACAAATTTATTAGTAAGAAGACCAACATGTTAAGTAAGCTCTTATCAATTTAAATGAGCTTGTATTTTCATGTTAACTGTCCAATTACTTAAGAAGGACCCAAGAAAAGGAGACAGAATAGCCATTTTCCTAAAATCTCCCTTTCTTAACACCACAACCCTGATTTGAAAGTTTAAGAGGAAACTAGGACTGTTCAGAGGTATTGAAAAAAAAAAACACCCATTATAAATGTTCTACAAACACAGAGCTGCACCTCGAACTCCCCTCCTACAGCCCCCAAGTGCTAGAGAACAACAGAAAAGTTTTTTTCTCACGGAGAGTTTTTGTGATGGCTGCTCCCTGGGCTATGACAGAATGGATCCTGACCACATCTGGGCTCGGCAGGTGCTGTGATCCTCTAGGACTCCCTGTCATAGGCATAGGGAGGAGGAGAAAGAAGACAGATGGATACATTTGCCATTTCTGTGCGCTGCCATGACAATGACTGATAATGACGTGTCTGGCAATGAAACTTTGAGTTGGGTGAATTTCAAAGCTCAGGAAGTTAAAACCATCATGTCCCTAGCAATTGAGATTAGATCATCAAACAGATCATTCCACCATTCTCCCCTTTAGCTGAGTCATCCAAAAAAACTATTCATTGACTCTCACTGGACTGGTGTTTTGTTCATTAAATAAGACTGCAAAGTATATTTTTAATGGAAAGAAACCTTAAAAGTTGATTTAAGTGTCTTATCGTCTTTTAATGAAAATCTGTTGGTCCAAAATAATATAATTCCATGATTTAAAACATTCAATTAAACCATCAATTCATACAACATGAACAAAACTTAACAAGTTATTCAATGAACTGGCTGGGTTCATTCATGTGCAGGTCTTAGGAGCTCCAACTCTGGAGCCGGCCTCCTGCTTCCTCCTGTTTCTCTTACTTCCTCCACATGCAACTTTAGCCAAGTTGCTCATTTCCTCTAAGCTGTGTCTTTCCTTATTGTAAGTGAGTATTATTATAACTGAGCTGGTTTGATGATGGATTGACCTATTTATCCTCTTCTTTGCTCAGGCCCGTTGATGTCTATCAACAATGACAATGTGGGAGGATTCTCCTAGAGGAGGCATACAAATATTAATGTCTGATCACACCTGCTTTATAGAAAATAGGTTTACCTGAATTACAAACACAGCAACTTTTACACAGTAGAAGTTTCTATTCATTTTGTGGCATAATTTTTATGTTAGCTTGGTTCTTGTGAGCATGGATGTGTATGTATGTTTCTTAATCAGAAAAGGACTTCATTTGCCTATTCAGAGCTCTAATGTATTTTATTCCTCAAACGTAATGGCCTTCATCATTTCACTAAGCAACTTAAGCACAAGTTCACTCTTGTTTAGAAATTAGGGAATCTGCTTCCATTAATCTCGATAGCATCTTGATCTCCGTTGCAAGCTGGGTTTTCCAAAATCCAAAATACTGAGACAAGAGTCTGGGTACAAAATCTTTATTAGGAATCCACACCTGGGAAAAGGAATGAGGTGGAAGTAACTTTGGGCAGATGAAGTAGAACTGCAGTGCAGGCGCCCGTAGAAGAGCCTAGAACGAGAGCTGACCATCACAGTGTCCCACATCAGGCTGAAAGGGCTCGGCTTTTATGACCCTGCTACTCTCCATTACTAACACAGACTGTCCTGTAAAGGCATCACTTCAGCAAGGGGGCTATCTGCAGGGGCGGTGGGTCCCAGAGCGCCTGACAGCTGGACCATCTGCTGGGCACACTCCCTTGGGTGGGCAGTGCATCCTTCCTTGGAGGGGGAGCTGGCAGGCATATCTCTGTGTCTGTCACCTTCGGCTTGTTAGCATGCCTTAAAAGTGGTGCACAACAGAGTGCAGTGATTTAAAATAACCCACTAGAGGCAGGAAAAAAATATTAAGAAGGTGCATTTATCTCTTACATATTTTATTAAAAATTGTGGTAAAATATGTATTACATAAAATTTATCATCTCAACCACTTTTTTTTTTTTTTTTTTTTTTTGAGACGGAGTTTCACTCTGTTGCCTAGGCTGCAGTATAGTAGCTCCATTTCGGCTCACTGCAACCTCCGCCTCCCAGGTTCAAGCAATTCTCCTGTCTCAGCCTCCCAAGTAGCTGGGATTACAGATGCCCACCATCACGCCCGGATAATTTTTTGTATTTTTAGTAGAGACAGTATTTCACTATGTTGGCCATGCTGGTCTTGAACTCCTGACCTCAAATGATCTGCCTGCCTCAGCCTCCCAAAGTCCTGGGATTACAGGCAAGAGCCACAGTGCCCGGCCAATTTTAACCACTTCTAAGCATACAGTTCGGTAGTGTTCACATTTGTTGTACAACCACCACCACAACTCTTTTTATTTTGCAAATCTCTGTACCTAGTAAACAATCCCCATTCCTTCCATCCTCCATCCTTTGGCAACCACCATTCTACTTTCTGTCTCTCTGAATTTGACCTAGGTACTTCAACTACCTCAAATAAGTGGAATCATACAGTTTGTGTCTTTTCGTGTCTGTCTTATTTCATTTAGCATAAGCTCCTAAAGCCTCATCCATGTTGTAGCATATTCTGAACTTTCTTCCCTTTTAAGGATGAATAATAATATTTCATTCCACATTTTCTTTATCCTTTTGTCTTTGTCTCTCTGTGTTGCTATAACAAAATACCTGAGACTGAGTAATATATAGAGAACAGAAAGTTATTTCCTACAGTTCTGGGGGCTGGAAATCCAAGATCAAAGCATCTGCAAGTCTTTGTTTCCAAGAAGGCACCTTGTTGCAGTGTCCCCTGGAGGGTATTAACACTCTGTCCTCACATGGCAGGAGAGATGGAGGGAAGGGCACAAAGGACAAATGTGGTGTCCTCATAAGGTAGAAGACATGGAAGAAAGTGGCAAACGCGCTCCTCCAGCCCTTCCATAAAAGCACTAATCCCACGTCTTAATCACCTCCTAAGGGCCCCATCTCTTAGTTCCATCACTTTGAGAGATAAGTTCCAACTTATGAATTGTGGAGGGACACATTCAAACCATAGTGCCATTTATCTGTTGATGAACACTTGGATTATTTCCACCTTTTGGCTATTGTGAATAACGCTGCTATGGACGTGAGTTACAAATATCTTCTCAGGACGCTTCCTTCAATCCTTCTGGAGATACACCCAGAAGTGGAAATGCTAGATAATGTGGTAATTTTATTTTTAATTTTTTGAGGAACCTCCATACTGTTTCCTATAGCAGCTGCACCACCTCACATTCCCACCAACAGTGCACAAGGTTTCCAATTTCTCCTTGGCTCACCAACACTCGTTATTTTCTGATTTTTTTTAATAGTAGCTATCCTAATGGGTATAAGGTGATATTTCATTGTGGCTACTTCACCTTTCTAACATTTGCTGGTGATATATAATACAAACTCTCTGTTACTGCAGTGGCAGATGTATGAACTTGTTCACCCAGCAAGGAGCTCGGAGCAGAAGCAAGGCTGAGAGCACGTTCAAGGCTGGGGGCCCTGGGAAGGCCATTTCAGTGTAGAAGTGTGAGATGGTAAGTCTGTAAACATATACTGGGGTGGGGCTTAAATATTTTATAAATAAAGGTATAAGATTAAAAGAGCTCACAAACTGTTTCAAGAGGAGTACTTCTGGCCGGGCGCGGTGGCTCAAGCCTGTAATCCCAGCACTTTGGGAGGCCGAGGCGGGTGGATCACGAGGTCAGGAGATCGAGACCATCCTGGCTAACATGGTGAAACCCCGTCTCTACTAAAAATACAAAAAAAAACTAGCCGGGCGTGGTGGCGGGCGCCTGTAGTCCCAGCTACTCGGAGGCTGAGGCGGGAGAATGGCGTGAACCCGGGAGGTGGAGCTTGCAGTGAGCCGAGATCGCGCCACCGCACTCCAGCCTGGGCAACAGAGCGAGACTCCGTCTCAAAAAAAAAAAAAAAAAAAAAAGAGGAGTACTTCTGTATTCCAAAAGTTAGAACCTAGAATCCTCAGACCGTGATTGTTTCCTAGTTCTCAGTCAAAAGCCCGTATACAACTGTTATCTTTTGACTTGTACAAAAAAACATAAAATACCTAAAACCTAAACATTAAAACCTAAAATTAAAATGTGCAAAACTAGGGCTGGGCACGGTGGCTCACACCTGTAATCCCAACACTTTGGGAGGCCAAGGTGGGAGGATCATCTGAAGTCAGGAGTTCGAGACCAGCCTGGCCAACATGGTGAATCCCCGTATCTACTAAAAATAGAAAAATTAGCTGGGCATGGCAGAGGGCACCTGTAGTCCCAGCTACTCAGGAGGCTGAGGCAGGAGAATCACTTTGAGCCAGGGGGCAGAGGTTGCAGTGAGCTGAGCTCGCACCAGCCTGGGTGACAGAGCAAGACTCTGTTACAAAAAGTAAAATAAAATAAAATATGCAAAACTCATTTTTGGAGGAGGAGTAAAAGTTGAAATGAAGAGTAATAAAACTGAACAGAATCTAAAGATGTTTGAAGTAACATTTAGGAGTAAAACCTGTAGATAAGAAAAGAGGCATCTCTCCTTAACACCATTCTTGGTTGTTCTCAAAGGCAAAAACCTGAATTACTGCATGGAAAATGTCAATGTTGAGGTGTTTAGGGAAACTTGAAGTGATTGGCACAGGATTGCCCGTGGTTTTTTTTTTTTTTTTTTTTTTTTTTTGGAGACTAGTGACTTACATAACTGTGTGCCAAAAACAGCACTGCAAGATGATAACAAAAAATAAATAGAATCAGACAGTCCTATTAGACACGGCTCTCTTCTGTGTAAGTTCACCTACTGAGTGAGTGTCAAAATACACAAGTGTGCAAATAAACTTTCCAAGGGCTCTCTAGTGGGTTTTGTACTAAAAGCCAAGTCTTCTTTTTCCATCCAATCCCTTTCAAACAAAAGAGTGCCTGGGTAAGATGAAAAACAGAGATTTCTAAGGGATACTTTAAAAACTTAAATGTTAGATATCAGAATGATGAGTTATTTATAAAGATGTGAAAGACTAATTTAGATTAATCAATTTGTACATTAAGTTCCACAGAGGAATTACATTTATCCCAGCACAAATCAAGAAGGTGACTTGAGACTTAGATGACTTGAGACTAACAGAAAGTACTCCAGCGATGTGTTCCAGAGGGAAGCCTTGAATTTCATGGTAACCATCACAAGCTCCCAAGATTTGGTCAATCTTTGAAAAGAGTGGCAATGATGAAATAAAGCACTAACATATTGGGGGTCTAAGATTTGCATTTATTTCCCATATGCTTTTAGGAACCCAGATAACTCAAATGATCTCTAACTTCAAAAAGTTGTATGAATAAAATGCTGTCAGGGAGGTTTGAACCATTCGTGAATATCCAGGTGTCTGAAAAGTGCCTGGAGTTATTGAAACCATTGTAATAATAAAGTAATCTGGATGTCTCCTAGGGTGCAGAGCCGGATTTGTTATTCTCCACACTACCAGATGCAAAGCAAAATGTTCCATGTTCATAAAAAATGCATCTAGAGTTGCCCATATTCATAAACAATATTTGCATGCATGAATTTTCCATTTCTTGTGATATTAGAGCTGGGATAAAGTAGCAAAACTACTCCCCTAAATCATGGTTAAAAGAAGATAAACCTTTACAATTAGCATCTGCCACTTCCCTGAGATAAAAGAGGGTTTCATTTCTGTTGTGTTTTTGTTTTGTTTTGTTTGTTTTCTTGATTAAGTTGACACAGTTTGGGAAAAGCAAATGTAAGCCCAAAATTCGAGGTCAGCTCAGCTCCCCAAGGGTGAGCATATTGTGCATAAAAAGATAGACTATTTAGCACTGAAGATTTTGTATTATAATCAAATTGTTCCAATCTGTTCTAAAATGTAGAGAAAGTCATTTAATAAAAGTGAAGTCACAGATTGCCACAAAATAAAAGATTTTAAAACTAGCCTAAGAGCATTCTTATATAAATACCAAAAAGGATGGCCTAGACTTGTCATATAAAATTCAGCTAACTCATGTGCTTTGGCCCCCAGCCAAGGTATGTTAGCTACCAGAAGAACTACAGCCTCACGCCAATGAGTTCCTGAGCCTGAATCCAAAGGCAAGGATGACCCCAGAGTACCGTTAGTTTCAATTTAGAGATGGAGTTTTGTTTACCAAAGGGGTCAAGATATTTTATATCCTTTATTAATGGTCACATTTAATATAATAGCATTAATAATAATATCTTCATTTATTATGAGTTTTTTACTATGTGCTAAGCAATAAGGCAATATGCTAAGTACCTTTATACAGGGATTGTTTAATTTAATTCTAAAAAAAGAGACTTGTGAAGTACTATTATTATTTCCATCTTACCAGTGAAGAAACTGATGCTCAGAGAGGGAAAGTAATTAGGAGGTAATGTTTGTTATTTTTTTGATCTTTCTATATTTATTTATCTTTTTTGATCATTTTAGATTTCTATTTACTACTAGAAAAAACGAGAGAGAGAGAGAGAGAGACACCAGGATCTGAAACCCTGGGAGTTTTGTCAAAGCTCTAATCTTCAAAATGCCCCCTAGAAACCACTATGTACATCACAAAACAAAAACAAAAACAAAAAGCACCTTGTCATGGGTAAAAGTTCCCTTTAGGAAGGATTGCTAGAGCATTTCATGTCAATCTGAGTGATCTTTTCATTTCGAAGTCCCATTGACGATCACAATTTACTCTTTCCTTTTGCCACCAATATCTCCAATTTCTCATGTCCAAGACATCCTAAACTCTGTCTGCAAGGTATCAAAATATATTTGTCTATATGTCAAGCCCATGCCAATTTCCAAGAGCTCTGAATTCACAGCATGCTGTGCCTGGCCTAGGACTTGGTGCAGGCTTGCAGAGGGTCATGGAAATCAGGCAGTCAGCCAGAGAGCTGCCTCTGTCCTTCACATCCAGTCCTTAACGCCTATAGGCTCTATCTTATTACAGAAATCAGAGTAATCGGAGATGTTCTTTCTGTTTGGTCTGTTTATCTGCACGCCACACTTTGAAATGAACTTCACTTAGATCCAATGGAAAAATCCAGTAGATGAGAATGTGAAGCTTTGGCTTAAGAAAAAGAAAACCTGGGTTTTCTTTCCGAACCCTTAAGTAAGCTGTCAAATGTTCTGGTATGATAACAAGAATTCAAAGGGAATATTGAAAATTATAAGCCAATTTTTCAGATATTTTATCTACACACCACTATAGGCTTCCCTTGCTACCCTGAAACACCAGAAGGAGATACTAGAGGGAATCTGAACCCAAGGGTCTCAGAGCTGACCTGGAGAGGAGACTTCACGTCATTGTGAGTCACACCAGCTGCATTTGGGAACTAAGCCAAATGGGGTTGCTAAACACATGGGATAATGACTCAGAAAGTCTGGATCCAAGTCTGTGCTCTGTCTTAATTTGGGGAAGATAATCTTTCAAATCCTCAGTTCTCTCACCCATAAAATGGGAATACAAACATCTCATAGAATTTTTGTGACTAATAAAATAGTGCATGAAAAATCTGACAGAAATCCTGGCATGTGGGAAGTACTTCAAAAACATCACTTTTCTTTTTCTGTGGTTTTTTTTTTGTCTTTCTTTTTTTTTTTTTTTTTTTTTGGTATTTTAGCTCTGTGATACCAGCTTTGGCCTATTTTCCCTCAGTCAATCAAATTGATTGAAGGCTTTGGCATCATTGTGGCACAGACTTTATCTTCCTTTTGCACAACTGTTAGTGTCTCATACTTGTGTTTAAAATAAAGGAGAGATCAGCTTTAAACGCATTTTTAATAATGTATAATTTCAATGGTAGTAATTACTTTGGTCCTTGACTGTTGAATAATTTCATATAGATCAAAGAAGATAAAAAAACAAATGTTTAGAATTTTTAAGAGGAGTCCTACCAGTTTTTGAAAATTCTATAGAAAAGATTTGCTTTTTTAAAATTGATAAGGCCCTGTAGGTTACTTTTAGCTTTTCAGATATAGTACTGCATGCATAAAAGATGTGAGCTGAAACATTTTTGTCCTCAAGGGCAAAAAAGAGAAACCACCTCCTAGCTTCCCTGCCCCCTCCTCCAGGACCCAATTGCCTGGTAGAGCAGTGGCCATTAGAGGGCATTCGGTTGTGTTCCTGACACACACTTGACTCACTCCCATGCCCCAAACACCCCCTACACCACCTTGCATTTCCATCTTCCAAACACTATTTACTTTCCCAGACACACTCTCAAATAAGCCTCCCCTTACTGCTGCACTCACCTTCTTCAACCCCTACGATGTCTGTAGTCTGCACTCTGCCTTACGTGCTCTGTCACCCACAGCTCTCAGCAATTTAGCTTTATCTTCCAGAAGCAGATTCTAAATTCCTCAGTGGTAAAGACTACACCCTTCTTTTGCTTGCCACTGATACAACAAAGCGTAATTGTTAAGCACCTGTACCCTGAAACTAGACTGTCTAGGTTCAAACACCAACTTCCTACTTAGCAGCTGTGACCATAAGCAAATTTCTTAACCCCTTGTAACTCAGGAATCAGAAAAGTCTCTACTTCATTGAGTTGTTACGAATACTATAAAATCTTAGAAAAGGGCTCAGCATATCACAAGTGCTAAGAAATTGTTAGTTTTTATTATAGTGCCGGGCCAAATGTATTAAGCCTCTTCATCAGTAAACATGAGAAGTGGTAGATGAGGCAACAGTGTGGGATCAATAGATACAGGAGAAAAGTGGCCCCGGCCGGGCGCGGTGGCTCAAGCCTGTAATCCCAGCACTTTGGGAGGCCGAGGCGGGTGGATCACGAGGTCAGGAGATCGAGACCATCCTGGCTAACATGGTGAAACCCCGTCTCTACTAAAAATACAAAAAACTAGCCGGGCGAGGTGGCGGGCGCCTGTAGTCCCAGCTACTCGGAGGCTGAGGCAGGAGAATGGCGTGAACCTGGGAGGCGGAGCTTGCAGTGAGCCGAGATCGCGCCACTGCACTCCAGCCTGGGTGACACAGCGCGAGACTCCGTCTCAAAAAAAAAAAAAAAAAAAAGAAAAGTGGCCCCTAGCTGCCAAGAATTTACAGTCATCCTGTTGGTTACGGAGTAAACAGAGAGTACCTCACAGGCCAGGGCTGTTTAAGACTCATCTTTGTTTCCTGGGACATGGTAAAGTCCATGACACATGGCAGGTATTCAACAAATGCCTGTTGATTTATGTGGGGTTTTGTGTGTGTGTGTGTATATATATATGTGTGTGTGTGTGTGTATACACACACACACATAAAATACTATTACATATTACATATTATTGTGTTATTATTTTATAATATAATTTTGTCTTTTTTTACTGTTGTTTTATGTCGTAATTAAGCAAATCATAGGACTGCAGAGTGAGGTCTATGCAGTAGACACCTGTAAATACACATTGCTGCTACATAATAGTCCAAAAACAGCTGTAAAATAAAAAAATTCATAGAACTGAAAAACACGGTGGCATTAAAAGTGAACCATCAAATTTCTCATTTCACACGCTTTTGTGTGGCTCCATTTGTGTCCTTGGATTGGTTTCTGCTGGCTGGCTGGCATGAATTTGACCAAGGCTACAGCATCAGGCTGTTCCCCATAATGGCGAAGATCATAGAGCAGCAGAAATCCCAGAGATGCACAGCCAGATCATAGCGTTACCGCCTTCTCACTTTTCCACTCCAGGCTTACCAGGCTTCCCCACCCATGAGACCTTTGATTAGGGACAGAGCTGGGATACACCCTCCTGGTTACATCGAAGAGAGCTGTGGATCCAGTTAATGAGGTTTCCAAATGATTAGTCTAAATTGTCACTCCTTGCCTTACCTGTTCTGAGAAGGTGGCTCTTGATCTCCAAGGTCAAATTCCCACACCTCTCTACCCCATGTACCCCATGCTTAGATAACAATACAGTGCCCCTCTTTCTTTACCTCTTTCCCCACAATTTCTTCCTTTTTCTTCAATCTTAGCCCATCCTTGAGGCCTGTCACCAATAGGAAGAGTCTTCAGTCCTACCACTTTCCTGGACACCTGACTATATTGCCCATCATTGTCTATGCTCTGCCCACCGAGAAGATGTATCTGGATCCTTGGTGTCACTTAATGCGGAACTGTTTGAATACCACATTATACTGACCTGACTCTCCCAAGCACCAACAACAGCCTGGTGAGTGACTCTCAGGCCAGGCCCTGGTCCCCTCTTCATTATTCTGCCTCAACACTGAATGTTAATATCAAACTAGAGCAGCCTCCTGTCTTGATGAATCCTTTGCTGGAGCCCCAGGTATGGAGTACTTCTGAAAGCCCAGAGACAAAGCTTTACTCAGAGGCTACTGACTGTGAATTTCATTGCCTGAAATCTTATTGTCCAGAACAGTTTGGCTATTCCTCTTTAACCGTGCCATTTAATAAGAAGGAAATATTGCTGAGGCTAACACAGAAAATTTTTTTTCAAGCCTATGAATATACCATCACATATTTACATACTAATCACATGTGACTAAATATTTTTATTGCTTCCAAAATATTATTATAAACTACTCTGTAATAAATACCTTGTACATACATATTTGCATACATGCCTGTTCATTTCCTCAAGATATACTATTTAAAGTGAAATTGCTGAGTCAAAATATAGATCATGTCTGGGGTCTTTGATATGTTTGATATATTTGAGATATATGGTCCTTCGGAAAGATTGTACCAGTGGAGAATTCCATCAGCGTGTGTACGAGTCCTAGAATTCTAAAGATAATAGGAATGTAGAGAATCATCAGCCTAATCTTTTACTTTGAAGATGAGGATACTAAAACGAAAGACGGCAAGCCATTTACCCACAGATGGAACGCAAAGTGTAATTTTTGGTGAGCACATTTTTCTTTGTGTTCATCTCTTTATATTCTAGCACACTGCTATCATTAGAGATAAACTCTCGAATGGTAAATACAAGGATTTAAATGTGGGCAACAGACTCTGTTCCCACCATCATTCCTATTTCTGATTTTTCATATTCCGTATCACATTATAAATGCATGAAATGGAGTTTCAATATTTAGGGACTATCTCAAGCTTCAAATTACCGAGAAGGAAATTCCAGTTAGAAAAATGCCTGTAGCTTACTCCGTGGTCCTGCCTTCTGGTCTCTTTCAAACCCATCTGTTTTCTTGATGGACAGGGCTGGACTCAGAAACCAGATGTGTTTTTCTTCTAGATGCCATTCTTCTAGAGGACCGAATGCCTGACACATGACAAAAGGCAGGAATTTGCTTATTTATGTTAGTTGTTAAATGTGGAACACATCAACAGTATGTCTCTTCTTAAGAATACTTTGGCAGGCTGCAGCTTTTCTTTCTGTTTACAAATCTTTGCTAACATAATTACAGGATTTCTTTCCTTAAATATCTTATCCTGAAGTTAACTGGCCTGTAGCTCCCACAGCAGATCCCAGAATCTTGGTGCACCTGTGGATATTGTCACAAATATAGCACCAATAGCAAACAACTATAGCTTCTCAATGTTGCTCTCAAATAATGGGCTTGAGGCCAGAAGGAATGACTGGATGTCGCAAGTACCTGATGGCCACATAAACATTTGAAGTATCAAGCATCAGAAGAAAGGTAAGCAGGTTGATATCAAGTACTGTGCCAGACGATATGACTACAATACAATGGTGAGCAAAACAGATATGAGCAGAATTTACAATGGTAGAGTTTTCTTGTTTGGAGGTTTTCCAATTACTTTGCTTAAGTCCAATTTATAAAGAACTTTATCAATTTAGCTCTGGTTTCTTTGCGGTGACAAATACAACATCCTGAATCCTGAATAAATCCTCAGTGAGGTCTGTGGTGGACACCTTGCTCTCTTGCAGCATAAAAGCTTGAAGGTATCATGTATGTCCTACTCTTTCACGAAAAAAAGTACACAAGGCTTTAAAAAGTCTTCTGCAGGGCAGTTCTATTTTCCCCCCAACCGAGTCTCTTCCAATAAGATTCCATTCCATGACGCCAGGCTTGATTTACATAGAATGGAGAATCTCACTGGGCTAAGAAGGAATCTTAGAATGTAATTATTATACGCTGCCAGAAAATCTGTAATTTCAAAATGTATTCAGTAGGTCTTGGTTGATTCATGCTTTTTTAGGTCCTGAAATTTCTTTTTCTAAATTGATACATAATAATTGTACATATTTATGAGGTACATGTAATATGTTGATACATGTCTATAATGTGTAATAAGTCCTAAAATTTCTTGTAAGAGCTCTCTCTGTTTATTAATTCAATAACCTGTTTTGTTCCACATAATGGCCCTTTAAAGGTAGTTGCAGTCAGGCCAATTAACAAATGTCATACAGGCTCAGACTTAAGTACTGTGTAATCAGACCAAATTACTCCTTGACTTAAATTCAGACAATTTTGTTTTGGTTTATCCTTTAAAAAATTTTAAAAAAACACTTCCTCTATACCCCCGAAAAAATCCATACAAGCACTTGCAACAGGAAGGAGGCTAGGTCTGAAGAGTTTCAGGAGTCTTCTGTGCCTCTTTCCTCCCTTTTAGCCAATCAGGATGCCTGGAAATCCACGACTAAAGAGTCACTCTTGGTTGTTTCGTTTCTTTTAATGTCTTCTGGTGATTCACAACTGACAACAGGAAGAAAAAGTCCCCATTCATTCACTCATTCATTTGTCCATTTACTCTCTTATTCATTTATCCTTTTATTCAACAAGTATGGCGGGGGGAACATTTTTGTATACCAGGCACTGTACCTCCTTCCATGACACTCACCTTACTACCTGATATAACACACAGGCTCAGATTGTCAATAAAGATGCCAGAGAATCTGAGATCTCGCCTGGCATCAAGTTTTACTAGTAATTTCAGGAGTCATTGTGAGCCACAGGAGGGAGAGGTCTGCCACCCTCAGTGCAGCTCTCCAGGACCTTTCCTGCCATGGGTCATGTGTGACCTCTAAGGTGTGCGTGCAGTTCACATCACTTGCACAGAAAAGGGCCACATCAGGCATGAAGGTTTTCCATCTTATACTCACAGTCACATAGCATATGTATATGGTGTATTCTAGGAGGTCATGCTCCATCTATTTGTAGATTCCAGGTCTGGTTACCACAAACAATCCCACACAAACAGGTGCATCCTAAACACCATTTAGCTGTTTGCCAAGTCTACCATTAACCTGCTTATAGAAAGATTACAAAGAAGTCTCATAGGAAGAGAATGGATTGCAAAAAAACTGCTGTTTTATCAATTAACTTCCCATTACCCAATCTGAGCAGGCTCTAAAAGGGAGAGGATGGTCCACCAGAGAGCTACAGGCAGGACTTGATGATTTTTGTCCAACATTGACACTGATAAAATCAAATTGAAGCCACAGTGTACTTGCATGGAAGTACAGGAAAAAAAAAAAAAAAAAAGAACGTGTGTAGTGTCACTATGGAAGGGTATTTTATTAAACATTTCCATAGCCACACCCCCAAAATGGCAAGCATTTCCTTCCATAACTTAGACAACTACCATGCATGCCACTGCTGCTGCAACTTGCTGCTGTTTATTAAGCTCTTACTATGTAGCAGGCACTGTGCTGGGCATTTATATATAAAATCTCATTTAATTGTCACTTTCCTATGAGATGGATACTATTAATCTTATACCATTTATGAGGAGCTGAGACTTAGTGAAGTTCCATACACCAGTTTAATGAGGAAGCCAGCATCCATTCCATCCAACCAGTGTGAACCAAAATCTGGAATCTCTATGACCACCCTCTCCCTGTCAGGGTGCAGGACGATTGAATGAGGTGGCTCAAAAGGTCGGGAGTCCTCTCCTAAAGACCCAGAAGCTATGGGAGCGAACCTTCCCTTTTTAGGCCATTCTTTGGGTGGAGCAGTGCCCCAGTTCCAGTCCACTTTTCTGGAGAGAATGCAGGTTAAGGAGCTCAATAGCACATAGTGTCTGTGAGGGCCCAGACCAGAGACAACAAATTAAGGTCTTAGAGCAACATCGTGTGGTCTATTTCAATGAAGAACCTTTATTTATTTCGAAAAGGTCTCCAGAAATCTTTCATAACTTCATTCAGGTGTCTCCTGAACTGTAAATTCATCAAGGGGCATCACAATTCTACAAACGGTGTTTGAGGGAACAGATGTCCTGGGGTGGCACCTAGCTGTACTGAGGATCTTCTGGAAAATATTTAGGGCGTGATTTTGTCCTCTCATGGACACAAACTGTGTGGTGTCCTCTTTGTACAAACGAGCAAAAGTAGAAGCTCCTCTGTATCTATTGCTAAAGTGAGGGGAGTTTCAGATCATCTCCTTGAATTTACAACACTAGGTATTGAATTAACTACTATTACCCTGCAAAATGCCTTCTGGAATTATTCTTAAGTTTCAACCAACAGTATAACGAAGAATTTTTTTTTAAGTAAATGATAATAGTTTTCCAGGGTTAATAAGAAAAAAAATTTTAATCATATAAATTACATCATTGTATTTGGATTTTTTTTTCCTCCTGCAGCAGTAGAGGCAATTTTTAAAAACACCTTCAGAAGGAAAATGGATGCATGCAACCAAGACAAAGAACATTTTGAGGCAACACACATCTGTGGCTACCGAGTGCCTGTTTTGAATTACATTTAAATTGCCTGGAGAACATTTGGCAAATGCAAAGTTTTAAGTTGGTTTAAGCTTTTCCATGGACAATTTAGGTTTTGTACTGTTATTGTTATATGTATGCTTCTGCATTCAAATCTTTTCAACTAGCATGGAAAAGAGAAAAACATTGTGTTAAAGGCTTTTTAATGACACAGTAACTCCTCTTGACAAACAGTGGATCTGTTCCATTATCTTATCTGCCAAAAAAGAAATATCTTCCAGGAGAATAATATGTGCTTAATCATGAAAGCCTTCAGCTCTGAAAGCTTCAAATGATAGAATCAGCAACAGAAACAAGTACTCCACATCCCCAAATTAGATGTGTTTTTTTGATTATCTTGCAGTAACATCTGTGGTAATAATACTTTCTGGAAACCACTGCTGATATACTCAAATAGCTTTACCAAGTTTGCCTGGTTTGTCATGTCAAAAATAGTGATTCTCTAAGCATAGGATCGCCCCTCCCCTCATCATTTGCCCTTTGGCTTTGCCACCCCCACCCCAGAAGCTCAGGGAGGCTCCTGTGAGCTATGACTTTGGAACACGACCGTCCCCTAATTTCTGCACTCTCTTTAGAGCTGACCATCCTACCATATGCAATGTGGCCAGTCAGCTCCAGGGAAGTCACCATTGCTTCTGCTGCCTTGACAGTTACAAAATTACAATCAAAAGATAATACAAATTTAGAGAATGTACCTACTTCAAATGGATGTATGGTCCTGCTTGTAGACAATTCTTAATAAGACTTCCCTTATCCCCAAGTCCAGACTACTTTGCGGGTGAGAACTCAGGTTAAAGAGTTCTAAGCTTATCTTACTTGTATGGGCCCAAATTAGAGGTAGCACAAATACATGTCTTTCTGGCAACCTCTGATTGCGAACAGGAAATTCTATTATTCGATCTCGTTAGGAAATAGAACCTACTCTTCCTCTGCATTTGTGGGGTTTTGTACTACATGTTGTGCATTTATTAAAACATTAATGTTATAATGGTTGAATATAGAATCCATTTAGATAAGCCTCAGGTTTGGTGTGTTTGCAGAGGGTGCGTTGCTTATTTTGGGAGCAGGGATGAGTTGACAATCTGATGAGAAGAATATTAAAATATCAAAGATTTTGGAATCAAATGGGCTCTTGGTTGTCAAAACGCTGACAGATATTAAATTTCTGAGGGCCATTGAGTTCATAGGATACTAAAGAAGAGAATGCTAAGAATTTTTCATATCACTACTTTAATACATTTTATTCTTTACCCTGTTTCACCTCTCACCAGGGAGAGAACCTATATTGCACAGCAGAACTAGAAAAAAAGCACTTATCCTTCCAGAACCACTAAGTAGTTTACTATTTATGGTCCACATTGTCCCCAAGAGACAGAAAAAGCTGTCCTATATCTTAAATAAAATATTATTAGTGCTGGAACAGAATCACATAATTTCGTTCTCATAATGTGATACTGAACATGATATGAAAAGTATAGAAATAGAAATAGAAAAATAAAACCCTAAATAAATGTTATAATCTGAAAATAAAATTTTATATACTTTTCCTCCTCCAAGAAAAACATAATATTACCAAATTTAGTAATATGTATGAGAAGACAGTGGTATTCTCATGCATGCCTCATTAGTAAGATTAGCTACAGGCAGTTTTGCAGAAAGAACTTTACTATGAACTCATTCTGATAGTATATTAGGTTTTTAAATAGCATACAAAATTTAGGTTTTAAGTATATTCATATGTGTTAAAAATTTGATCACTTTACTGGAGAATTTTCTACTCCTGTGTAATGCATAGTAAACAGTTCAATGATGGCGATACTGGTAGTGATGTTTTGAACAGCTGTGGTACTATATTCATACACTGATTTTATTGGGCCTGTGTTATAACCCAGATACAGAAGGATTCCACCCAAATTTGGGGGGGAAATGTATAGCCATTCAAATGAACTGATTTTTTTTAAAAGGATATTAATGATGCCAATACCTTTAATATCTGAATTTTGAAAAGCAGAATATAAATGAAACCCATTAGAGAGCATTTGGGGAAATTTAGATGTTGAAAACCTGCCTTAATTGATTGCAAAACAAAGAGACAGCTAATGTACAACTTCAGTAAGCATTTATTTTAATGAAGAAAGAGCTAGCAGTTCTAATGATTTTGAAGGAATCTCTGCACGTGAGCAGGGTCAGTATGGACAACTGCCAACACTTGTGCCTTTCACCAAATGGACATTATTCGCAGCACATTGCCACAATACTTTGAAGGCTCAACTGAATTTATGACAGTTTGGTTGTATTTTTCTTGGTTGCCATAGAAGCTGATCACAGAATCCTCAAGTCACTAGTTAACGGTCAATTTGATAAGAATGCTAAAATTGGCCGGGCGCGGTGGCTCAAGCCTGTAATCCCAGCACTTTGGGAGGCCGAGATGGGCGGATCACGAGGTCAGGAGATCGAGACCATCCTGGCGAACACAGTGAAACCCCGTCTCTACTAAGAAATACAAAAAATAGCCGGGCGAGATGGCGGGCGCCTGTAGTCCCAGCTACTCGGGAGGCTGAGGCCGGAGAATGGCATGAACCCGGGAGGCGGAGCTTGCAGTGAGCTGAGATCCGGCCACTGCACTCCAGCCTGGGCTACAGAGCGAGACTCCGTCTCAAAAAAAAAAAAAAAAAAAAAAAAAAGAATGCTAAAATTATTTGGATAAGCTGTATCGTGGCCCAGTTATTTTAATAATTGGAATTGGATGAATTATGTGTTAATATACACAACTGTGCTCAACACAGTTGTTTGTAAGTCCTCAAGATGGTTGAGCTCAGGGGCTGTATAGATATGGACATGCTCATTCAGCAGATCACACTAAGCAATCAGGAGCCCTGCTGAGCTGCATGTAGCTCATCAACTTCAAGGTTCTGACTCATACCAACTGCCTTTGCTCCAGATTCTCAATCTTCAGTAGTAAAATCAATGTAACATATTTCCTTGGTATTTTTTTCTGATTAAAGGTAGCTCTTCTCAATAAAACTAGTTTTCTGCTTACAGGAGAGCTACCTTAAAAAACGCCTTATGGCAGATTGTAACATTGTCTCCTGTATTTCTAGCATTCCCCAGAACTCAAAAATTGGATTGTTTTAAGGCTGTGTCAAATTACCCTGCAAGTATTTACCACTATCACTGGGGATGGGGCAAAGGAAGGAGAGAACTCACCCAGAAACAAACATTCACCATGACTCAGGGTCTTCCTGGGGCAAGCTGAGCCTGTGCAGCAAAGTCATTGTTATCTGAGGAAGGCCAAGGATAAACACGAACTGAAAGGTAAAATGCCAACAACACTTCTTTCCTCGGCCCAGAAGGATTTTTAGATAACAACTCAATGAATTCTTCTCCCACTGCTATTCAATGTTGTTGTCCACAATACACTAGGAGAACTGTGGACACAGAGTGTGATCTAGTTTATCCTCCTTGTTACATTACACTCACACGGGAAGCCATCAGAGTTGAAAGTGACATTCCACTCTGGCTCCAGAAGTCATGGTAAAAAGTGAACCTTGGAGTTTGTGATAAAGAAGGAACATATCTTTAGAGGAGAAATCTGATAGCATCTTCCCTCCATGGAACAGGTAGTCAATCAAACAGTATCTAAACCCAGTATGGAGAGAGGGAGTAAGGAGGCATACTCTAAACTCACTCCATGTGATTGAATTCCATGAACTATCCTATTTTGTTAGATCGGCTCTTGAAGAACAAATGAGTTAAACCTCAAGACAGGTGCTGCATATTATATTATTTTTTGTACTTTCTTACATCATATATACAATACTATGAATTATATATTGATGTATTTATTACAAATACACATTATATACCCTAAGGAAGAATAGATATATGGTATTATACATATATGCTTTCATATTCTGTTTCATCTTTCATCTTACGTTTGTGAATGTGTGGTTTAGATAAAATTAAACATGGAAACTCGATGAGTCAGCTGTCTTTTATCTCCCTTAATTATGCTATGATTAATCAATATGAAAGAGGATCAAGAAATTTATTTTCAGTGTTGAATAACTACAAAATTAAACAGAGTGAGAGGTGGCTGTCTAATCTGGTATAATAACCCTCCTAAGAACAGCCTTATTAGAGAGGCTTCATGATTGTCCTCAGGGAAATGTCTGAAACAGGTAACAATTCAGACAGGGGAAGGAGCCCAGTAACAAGGGAAGGCTTTCTGTTGAGACAGGTTACTGAGTAAGAGAGGGAGAGTAACTAGTGTTTATTATCCCTAAGATGTAGATGCTCATCTGAGTACTGAGATAACTCAATAATCAGCCAAAGAAGGAACATGCTCCCATGTCCTAATTTCACATTCTTGTGCCTTACCAACCATAGCAAAAAACACTTGAAAAGGATAAAGACACAGAAAAAGTATTCTAAGAGGTTTTTTTTTTTTTTCCAAGTGCACAAAGTTAGTAGCCATAACTGGGTCTCATCCCGCCCCTTACCCAGACATAAGCTAGGTAAATCCTGGGATGTTTGGCCCAAGGTGTATATAGCACAGAGGGAAGAAAGTCGGAATTTATCTCTGGGAGCAAAAGTTGGTTCTAAGGAAGAAATGTTTATCTTCCAGGTGGGCAAACATCTAAGGGGAAGTCCTTATCTTGGCTCATATCTGATGTGGTCAGGGATATGAATACATGAAACAGGCAAGTGTACACCCGGGCTCCAGGAAGGAGTTTCCTCTGATCAAAAGGAAACAGCTCCAAAATGGAAGTGTGTTTGCAGAAGCTGCCTGGTTATGGAAATCCAAGGCTAATTTATTGCAAGTCAATGTTTAGAAATTAAACTAATTGTTAGCTTCTTTGGGAACTAAGCGAGATCTCACCACGGACTAGTAGTCTCTTGTACATGTTTACTGCTATATTGCACGTATTATTTGCAGATCTGTTCCCCACCCTGACTTTGAGCATGCTTCATGGAGAAACTGCCTCCCATAGACTGTCTGACTTGAGCTCCCCTGCCCTCCAGTGGATTTGGCCAATAGGAGGCATCAGCAAGACATGAGAGGGCAAGAGAAAAGAGAAGTGGGGATATTTCTCTCCCTTCTCCCCTCCCTGTATTGGTGCCCTATGCTGACAGGGGCTGTTTCCAATATTACTACATCTCCTGCCCGACCACCCCTCCCTGGCTCCAACCTCATAAACTCTGCTGAAACTCAATCTTCCCTTTGCCCTTTCGGGCCTAGGGGTATGTACAGCTGCCTATTCAGCTCGGCTCCCTTAACCATGCCCACACCTCTGTAAACGATCCCTTCATTAAACCATCTTCCCTTAAGTCCTTTTGTTTCTTGCTGTAACCTTAATGGATACACAAAGCTTCATTTGCAACCTCCTTGCTGACTTTCAGAGCTTCATATCCACCTGAGACCCTGTTCTTGTGTTCGAACACATTTATTTGTTAGATATTTAGGAGGGTTTTCATGTGCAACAGTTAACAAGATAGTCTTTGCCTACAAAGAATTTATAGTCTTGTTCTGAATATGTGTAAGTAAAGAGTTCATCAAAATGGTAGGTGAACCATACATTAGGGCTGTGCGACTCTGTGCTGGATATTTCTTCCTGGATGTCACCCTGGCCTGGATCTTCACATCCGATATTTATCATTCTGAACTCAGTCCCCCAAGCCCACTCTCCGTTACCTATCTTGGTTGATGACACCAACATACCATCTACCCATTCGTCCGGGTTAGAACCTATGAGTCATCCTACAAGCCTCTGACTTTCTTTTATCGGTGTGATAAAAAAATTTATAAATTTATAGCCTAAAATTGCTCTCAGTCATATTCTCCTCACACTCAGTGTTCCTTCCCTAGTCCAGATATCCACAGCTTTTCTCTCCCAATCTCAAATCCTGCTCCCTTGAATTCATCCTCCACTCTGCCACCCCGTCAGTTACTGACAACATATAAAGCTGATTGGAATTCTATTCTGGCCACAGCTTTTCTGACCCCTTCACAGGTGAGTTTAAAATGTGTACTCCTTTGTATGTCTGACAAGGCCTTTTATGATCTGGCCCCTACCTGCCTATCTAGCCTTGTTTCACCCAAGCTGCTCAACTACCACCTGACTCCCAGCAATGCTAAAGTTATTATGGTTCCCCAAACATTCCCTACACTCTCCAGTCATGTCCACTGACAACATTCCATTTATCTTTCTTTCTTTTGGAGTTTCGCTCTTGTTGCCCAGGCTGCAGTGCAATGGCACGATCTCAGCTCACCACAACCTCCGCCTCCAGGGTTCAAGCAATCCTCCTGCCTCAGCCTGCCTGAGTAGCTGGGATTACAGGCATGCGCCATCACGCCCGGCTAATTTTGTATTTTTCGTAGAGATAGGGTTTCTCGATGTTGGTCAGGCTGGTTTTGAACTCCCGACCTCAGATGATCTGCCTGCCTCAGCCTCCCAAAGTGCTAGGATTACAGGCATGAGCCACTGCGCCCGGCCGTGTCTTTCATGTCTTCCTCAAATGCTGCCATTTCTGTGAAGCCTTTTCCGTGTTCTACAGGCACCTGTAATTCTCCTATTACATTTAGTAAACTTCTCCCATACCTGTGCTCTTATCACAATTATTTGTTCAGACATCCATCTCCTCCTAAGGCTACTAATTTCTTAACTACAGAACCTATGTATTTTCTTCCATGAATCTAAGACATGGGCATTCAGTAAATACCATTAGAGAAATGAATACTTTGGGAGGCCGAGACGGGCGGATCACGAGGTCAGGAGATGGAGACCATCGTGGCTAACACGGTGAAACCCCGTCTCTACTAAAAAATACAAAAAACTAGCCGGGCGAGGTGGCGGGCGCCTGTATTCCCAGCTACTCGGGAGGCTGAGGCAGGAGAATGGCGTAAACCCGGGAGGCGGAGCTTGCAGTGAGCTGAGATCCAGCCACTGCACTCCAGCCTGGGAGACAGAGCCAGACTCCGTCTCAAAAAAAAAAAAAAAAAAAGAGAGAAATGAATAAATACTTCACAATTTTCAAATCATGTTGGTACCTTTTGTCTCATTGAACCCTCCCCAAAAGTGGCAGCTGTAACTGATTAATGAGGACTTACCCGGAGCTAAATTGTCAGTAAGCCTCAGCATAGGAAGTGTAACTTAACTCCACAACCCTGGTGCCCCTGTCTAACTTTAAGGCTTTGCTGGCTGAAGTTACTAAATGTCCTTGAACCCTGGATTCTTGATATGTAAACTAATAGTGATAATAATAGTAACTATCTCAGAAGCTATTGTGAAATTTAATGAGAAAACGTATACTTAGCACAGTATCTGATACATGGTGAGTATCTGCAGATGTTACCTGTTTCTATCCTTTCTTTCACAACCCCACCACTGCTAAAAATATTCCTTGTAACAAAGGCCAGAAGATGCAGAGACCCATAGTTATGTAGTTAATTTATGCAGCCAAATTATATTGCCTTGATTTCTCCTATTTTCATACATATGTAACTACTAGTGTCAGCAGTATTTCTAACCTGTCCTGAGCCAGAGTTCTACCTCATTCATCTAGCATAAACCTGCTACATGGAGAGGAAAAAAAAAGTGTAGAAAGCTGAGAAGCAGATAGCATAAAAGAGAAAGGGAAAATCAGTTGCCAGTCCTCCTAATCTTCCTTTTAAATATGAAAGTCTCAGTCAAGTAAATAATGCATTTACCCTGCAGCTTAAAGGCATAGCTGCAATTCCTACAGTCAGAACAGGGAAATGTGGTTAGTTGGTGGAGCACCAGATTGGCCCACTGAAATCGGATTACGTAGGTCTGTGCACTCTCATTTTATGTAATTCACCTTTTTTTTTTTCCAATTGTCAACATTTATTACAGCTATCTTTAGCACCTGTAGCAATTGCAGGAAAAGCTCTTTGTTGAAGAAGCAAACACAATATGAAAAAATGAGACTTCTTCTTGAACATTTGCATTAGGATAGTGTGCAATTAGAAACTTTATTACCACAGCTTTTGTATATCCTCCTCAAACATACATTAAGAATTTATTTAAACTTTTAGAGCAACTTTCCATTTTTCTTTGTCAATATAAATGTCTCTATCACACTTATGGATAATGATCTTTAGGAGGTAGTGAAGGAGGTTATAGTAACGTCTGACATTTAGGTGATAGGTTTCCATTAAACATGCTATTAGAGTGAGATGAGATGGTTCAAAGGATGAGTAATAGGCCACAAACCCTTTCACCTGTGTGTCGGTGGGTCCAGTATCTCAGTTAGCAAGGCCTGATTGACTATTTTTCAGTAATGCAAAAGCATAATTCCTGTAGGGTTTCCTGCACAATAGACCATTCTCCAAATGATCACTAAGAGGACAGAGCACTAAATTAGGAATTATAAGACCTGAATTCTAATCTCAATAATTACTACCTTATTTCCATATCATTTAACTTCTCAAGGGCCTCAATTTCCTCATCTGCCAAACAAATGCACAAAAAAAAAAAAAATCTTTCATAGTTTTGATGTTCCTCAGACTTTTGAGTAGATTCAGATATTTATCTGGTATTATTTTTGTTCTACCTGAAAGATTTTCTTTAACATTTGTTATTGTGTGTCACAGAAGCCCTACACATCTCATGAAAGCAAGTGCTTTAAAAAGTATTAATTGCTATACAAATTCTAATTCTGTTATCCCAGAGCAAAATGATTCTGATTTGCTCCACTAGTCCTTAAGGTCTTTGAGCACCTGAGCTGTGTCTTACAGCTTGTGTCAGCCACGTTCCTGAATGCATACCTGGAACCCACTTTAGTTAGTTTATGCAAAGATAATTGAGTAAGGAGTATATCTGGCTCAAAAAATTGTTGGGAGGGCTGAAAAGCAGAAATCAGACTGAGCTTCTGAGAATAATTTACCTACCTGTGGCACCAAGGTGACTGCTGCCTCTCCTGCAGTCCAGTAGAGATGGGAGCATCAAGGGGCTGGGTACATGTCACCTCAGCCACATTCACATGCGTAGCTCAGATGCCTCACATTCTGCTTCTCCTCACTGGGGCTCCTCTTTTTAAATTTTAGATTGACAAACAACAATTATATATATTTATAGGGTTCATTGTAATGTTATGATTAAATCAAGCTTATTAACATGTATCTCAACTCATATACTTATCATTTTTTGTAGTGAGAATATCAGGCCTGTAATCCCAGCACTTTGGGAGGCAGGTGGATCGCTTGAACTCAGGAGTTGGAAACCAGCCTGGGAAAAATAGTGAAATCCCATCTCTACAAAAATTACAGAAATTAGTCGGGCATGGTGGTTCATACCTGTAGTCCCAGCTACTTGGGGATCTGAGGCAGGAAGATCCCTCCTTTAGCCCAGGAGGTCAAGGCTACAGTGAGCTGAGATCACGCCACTGCACTCCAGCCTAGGTGACAGAGTGAGACCCTGTCTCAAAAAACAAACAAATAAACAAAAACAAAAACAACAACAAACCCCTATTCTTTCAGCAATTTTGAAATACACAATACATTATTAGTAACTAGAGTCACGTTGATGTGCAATAGATCTAAAACTGATTCCTCCTGTCTAACTGAAACTTTGCATGTTTTGACCAACATTTCTCAGACCATATTCCCTGGTAGCCACCATTGTACTCTCTCCTTCTACAAGTTTGACATTCTTAGCATCTACATATAAACGATATCGTGCAATATTTTTCTTTCTGTTCCTGACATTTCACTTAGCATAACATTCTTCAAGTTCATCTATGTTATCGAAAATGACAAGATTTCCTTCTTTTCTAAGGCTGAATAGTATTCTATTGCATATACATGTCACATTTTCTTTATCCATTCATCTGTTGATGGACACTTAGGTTGCTGCCTTATCTTGGCTGTGGTGAACAGTTCTGCAATGAAAATGGGAGTGCAAATATCTCACTGATGTACTGAACTCCATTTCTTTGGCTACATACCCAAAAATGGGATTGCTAGACTGTATGATAGTTTTATTTTTAGCTTTTGAGTAAGCTCCGTACTGTTTTCCATAATGGCTGTACTAATTTGTATTTCCACCAAGAGTGTACTTTTCTTCTACATCCTTACCAACACTTGTTATATTTCATTGTTTTGATAATGAGCATCCTAACAGGTGTAAGCTGGTATCTCATTGTGGTTTTAATTTGCATTTACCTGATAATTAGTGATGTTGATCATTTTTTGTATATCTCTTGGCCGTTTGTATGTCTTCTTTTGAGAAATGTCTACTCAAGTCTTTTGTTCACTTTTAAATACGGTTTAAATATTTTCTTGCTATTGAGTTTTTTGAGTTCCTTATATATTTTGATATTAGCCTCTTATCAGATGTATGGTTTGCAAACTTTCCTCCTATTTTTCACAGTTTCAGTTCTTAAGCCAATTGATAAATGTGATTCACCATATTAATAGAAGAAAGGACAAACAACATATGATCATTTCAATAGATGCAGAAAAAAGCATTTGACAAAATTTAACATCCTTTCATGATAAAACCTCAATTTAGTAGGTAAGAAGGAATGTTCCTCAACACAATAGAGGCCATATATGACAAGTTCATAGCTAACATCATACTCAATGGTGAAAATTTAATACCTTTTTCTTTAAGACCAGGAAAACGACAAGGATTCCCACTTTCATCACTGCTATTCAACATAGTACTGGAAGTCCTAGCCAGAAAAACTATGCAAGTAAAAGAAATAAAAAGCATCCATATAGGAAAAGAAACAGTGAAATTATCTCTGTTTGCTGACAACATAATCTTACATATAGAAAACTCTAAGATTCTAATGTTAGAACTGTTAGAAACTGATAAATGAATTCAGTAAAGTTGCAGGATATAAAATCAGCATATCAAAATTAGTAGCATTTCTATACACTAATAATGAACTATCTAAAAAAGAAATTAAGAAAACAACTGCATTTATGAGAGCATCAAGGAAAGACAATACTGAGGAATAAAGTTAACCAAGGAAGTGAAAGATCTGATTCTGAAAACTATAGGAAATTGATGAAAGAAATTGAAGACAACACATATAAATGGAAAGATATCCAGTATTCAAGGATTGACAGAACTAATATTGTTTAAATATCTATATCACCCAATGTGATCTACAGATTCAATGCTATCTCTATCAAAATTCCAATGTCTTTCTTCACAGATTTAGAAAAATAATCCTAAAATTTGAATAGAACTACAAAAGACCCAAATAGCCAAAGCAATTTTGAGCAAAAACAATAAAGTTAGAGGCATCACATGCCTCGATTTCCAAATATATTACAAAGCTATAGTAATTAAAACAGCATGGCGGCCATGCCCGGTGGCTCACACTTGTAATCCCAGCACTTTGGGAGGCTGAGGCAGGTGGATCACGAGGTCAGGAGCTAGAGATCAGCCTGACCAACATGGTGAAACCCCGTCTCTACTAAAAATACAAAAATTAGCTAGGCACGGTGGCACATGCCTGTAATCCCAGCTACTCAGGAGGCTGAGGCAGGAGAATCGCTTGAACCCGAGAGGCAGAGGTTGCAGTGAGCAAAGATCACACCACTGCACTCCAGCCTAGATGACAGAGCGAGACTCCTTCTCAAAACAGAACAAAACAAAACAAAACAGTATGGTACTGGCATAAACACAGACACTTCAACCAATAGAACAAGACAGAGAGCCCAGAAATAAACCTACACATTTACAGTTGATTTATTTTTGACAAAGGTGTCAAGAGCACAAAATGGGACATTAATTGTGTCTTCAATAAATGGTGTTAGGAAACTGGATATCCACATACAGAAGAATAAAATTGTAATCTTATCTCACCTATACACTTTTCAAGTCAAAGTCCTGTGTATTATATGTGATTGTTGGAAAATAAATCATAACCTTTGTCTTAGTACATACTACTGTAACAAGAATATCATAGACTTAATGGCTTAAACAACAAACATTAATTTCTCACAGTTCTGGAGGCTAAAAGTCTGAGATCAGGGTGCCGGCAGGGTCAGGTTCTGATAAGGACCCTCATCCTGATTTTCTCACATGCCAGGAGAAAGAGAGAGAGAGAGACAGGTAGAAATAGCAATCTCTCTTATGTCTCAAGTCTCTCTCTCTTTTACAAAAAAATTTTTTTTAGACACCAGGGTCTTTGTCACCCAGGCTGGCATGCAGTGGCACGATCACAGCATACTGCAACTTTGACCTCCTGGGTTCAAGTGATCCTCCCACCACAGCCTCCTTAGTAGCTGGGACTACAGATGTATGTCACCATGCCCAGATAATTTTTTAAAAATTTTTTATAGAGATGGAGTCTTGCTATGTTGCTCAGGCTGGTCTCAAACTCCTGGCTTCAAGCAATCCTTCCGCCTCAGCCTCCCAAAGTGCTAGGATTACCGGTGTGAGCTACCACGCCTGGCCACATGTCTTTTCTTATAAGGGTACCAATCTCCTCATGGGGATTCCAGCTTCATGACCTTATTACCTCTCAAATGCCCCATCTTCAAATATCATCACAGTGGGAATTAGGGTTTCAATATATGAATTTTGAAGGGACACAAACATTTAGTCCATAGCAAGCCTCTTAACAGAGTCTGAGAAATGTTTTAATTTTTAGCACTTTAGAAAGGAGTTGGGGTTTTGATGGATATCCACACAGATTCTGCCACTTATGCCTATAAAATCCTTGTAATATCATGGACTCTCAAGAATATTTCTTAGACTCAGTTTAATATAATTAAAGAAAACATAAATGCAATCAGGCAACAGATAGTGATTGGATATCTACTATGTGCAATCAACATCCTACCCATGTGAGAAACCTGAATTACCGGAATAACAATCCAGCACAAAAACTCTTGCCCTATCTCAAACCTTCCATACTGCTCTCTGTTTCTAAGCTTTTGCACAAGCTCTTCCCTGGAGTGGCCTGATCCCTTTCTTCCACTCATCAACAACCAAAGATGAATATCTTTGGCCCTTTAAAGCACGAACTAATCTGCACTACTTTGGGAAACCTTCTGTATCCATTGGAACCTTTTAACTGCATGTAACAGACAGAATAATGGAAAGTGACTTAAACAAGAAAGGTGTGTTATCTTATATAACAATAACAGCAGGCCGGGCGCGGTGGCTCAAGCCTGTAATCCCAGCACTTTGGGAGGCCGAGACGGGCGGATCACGAGGTCAGGAGATCGAGACCATCCTGGCTGACACGGTGAAACCCCGTCTCTACTAAAAAATACAAAAAACTAGCCGGGCGAGGTGGCGGGCGCCTGTAGTCCCAGCTACTTGGGAGGCTGAGGCAGGAGAATGGCGTGAACCCAGGAGGCGGAGCTTGCAGTGAGCTGAGATCTGGCCACTGCACTCCAGCCTGGGCCACAGAGCGAGACTCCGTCTAAAAAAAAAAATAAAAAATAACAGCAAAAGATACAGAGATAGAAAAGAAGGTCCCAGGTTTGTACTTCAGTAATGCTATGATGTCAACAAGGACCCAACTGCTTGCCCTATTTCTGCTCTCCCACCCTCACTCTGTTAGGGTTCATCCTCGGGCATGTCCTTTCATGATCACAACATAGATACTACACATATTTTCGCACAACTGTAGTCAAAGCCAGGAAAGGAAGTGTCTCCTTGCTTGTCTCCTTTTATTCAGAGAGAAACTTGTACTGAGTTCTGTTTGAAGAACTACTTTTAAGTCTCCTTTCCCAGCATTGAGTTACAGGCCCACACCTAAATAAATCAGTGACTAGGAGTCCCCACTTTGATTGGCTTAGATTTGTGAACATTCACTTTCTGACCCTGGAAGAGGAGAAGAGTGAATATCAACACTAAATCAAGGTGGCTCTTCCAGCAAGAAAGAAGGAGAGAGGAGTAGGTAACCCCTGGCATCAGCTACACCATCTCAATCACAACCATCACACCCTCCTGCGCTGTGGGAGGTGGCCCACCTCAGTGCTCTCATAGCAACCCATAATTAGGATAATTGTGGCACTCAGCACAGTGTCAACTCACTTCTCAGCTCTGCCTCTCTGTGAGCTCCTCTAGGGCAGAGGATGTTTGTTATTCATCTGCCTCTCTAGGTTTAGCTCAGTGTTCACCACATTGAATGCACCCAGCAAATACTGGTTGAACTCAAAGAAGTTGAATTACATGGGTCATGATTCTATCCATGCAAATAGGTATTAGCTATTTAGAAGAGTTATTATTATACTATCTAACTAGATCACACTTAGAAATATTATATGAAAATATTTTTGGACAATTAAATGTGGTTATTTTAAAGTGCAAGGGAAGCAACTTGTAGGGTGGACATGCACAAGCAAACTTACAACGGTCTTCCTATCCTGAGCCTCTTTTAAGTAGCTCATCTTCATAGTTAACTATTTCATTTTCACTCCTTTCATTTTTATTGTCTCTTCTTCAATGCAAACATAAGTGAGGTAACTTGACTGAATGAAAACAATTTCTAATTAAGTTCAGAAACATGTAAACAGTCACACTAAGTTCGTGTTCCATTATGTGGGGCAACATGAAAGGTAGAACAAGGCTTGGCACGGTGGCTCATGCCTGTAATCCCAATACTTTGGGAGGCCAAGGTGGGTGGATTGCAAGGTCAGGAGTTCGAGACCAGCCTGACCAACATGGTGAAACCCTGTCTCTACTAAAAATACAAAAATTAGGCATGGTGGTATGTGCCTGTAATCCCAGCTACTCAAGAGGCTGAGGCAGAAGAATCATTTGAACCCAGGAGACGGAGGTTGCAGTGAGCCAAGATCACGCCATTGGACTCCAGCCTGGGCAACAGAGTGAGAGTCCATTTCAAAAAAAAAGAAAGGTAGAACAAACATTTTATTGACATTTATTCAGCACATTTTAGACTTATATTTACTGCTAAAATAGAGAAACCAGAACTGGCCTTATCCTCCACCTGAAACAGCCAAAAACAACAACAAAAGATATAATGACTCACAAAACACTAGGTGGACAACAAAGGCCACAGGTATTCAGATGGGTACAGATTGGAGCACACAAATAAGGAAACTAGCAGAGGCTGGAGGAAAAAACACACAAAACATTAGAGGTAATGGTGCCCAGGGTTTCCACCAGCCAGAATGGAAAGCCTCATGATTAAAGGAACATCAGGTAGAGTACCCAGAAGAGTCTTGCTTTGGCATTAGGGAAAAATGTCCCTAAACTTAGCATAGCTCCAGACTTGCTCAATAACATTGAGATCAAGACCTGAAAGGATCAAACTGTTTCCAAGTAACTTAACCATGCCCCAGGAAAAAAAAAAAAAAAATCAAGAATATTGATAGGAGTAGAAAAAAAACCTAGCACCCCAAAAGATAAAATTCATAATGTTATACATCTAATTTAAAAAGTACCAGGCACACAAAGAAGCAGGAAAATACAACTCTCAGTAAAAAAATAAATCAACCTATTGAAATCGACGCATAAGGGGCACAAATACTAGAATTAGCAGGCGTGATGTTAAAGAATCATTATAAATGCATTCTATATGCTCAAAAAGTTAGAGAATGCTACCTGTTTTTGAAAGACCCATATAAAACTTGGAGAGATAAAACATATGATGTCTGAGGCAAAATTTACATTGGATATGATTAAAAGCAGATTAGACATTGCAGAAGAAAATGTTGTAAACTTGAAAACAGGAATAAAAACTATCCAAAATGAAGCACAGAAAGAAAACAGAATTTTTTAAATGATCAAGAACATCAGTGAGCTGTGAGACTACCTCAAGTGGCCTAATGTAGTTGGAGTCACTAAAGGGTGAAGGTGGCAAGGACAGAGAAAAATATTTCAATAAATGGTGGCTCAAAATTTTTCCACATTTGATGAAAACTATGAACTGTCAGATCTAAGAATCTCAAAGATCATTAAGCACAAGAAACGTGAGGAAACTTAATAAATCACATCAATAATTAATTTGCTCCAGGCCAGACGTGGTGGTTCATGCCTGTAATCCCAGCACTTGTGAGGCCAAGGCGGGCGGATCATTTGAGGGCAGGAGTTTGAGACCACCCTGGCCAAGATGGTGAAACCCCGTTTCTACTAAAAACACAAAAATTAGCTGGATGTCGTGGTGGCAGGCACTTGTAATCCCAGCTGCTCAGGAAGCTGAGGCAAGAAAATCACTTGAACCCAGGAGGCAGAGGTTGCAGTGAGCCAAGATGGTGCCATTGCACTCCAGCCTGGGTGACAGAGCGAGACTCCATCTCAAAAAAAAAAAAAATAATAACAATTTTCTCCAAACCAATGACAAAGAGAACATCCTAAAAGCAGCCAGAGGACACATACAAAGACACGTAAAGGGCAACAAAGACAACAGCTGATTTCTCATCAGAAACAATGCCAGCAACCAGACTATAGAGGAAGCCCTTTAAAATACTGGAAAGAAAACCTGTAATTCTGTTTCTTTCCATTTTCTCTCAAAAATGAAATTTTAAAAAAGACATTTCAGATACACAAAAGCTGAGAGAATCGTGACCAGCAGAGCCACACTACAAGAAATGTTAAAGGAAATCCTTTTAGGCAAAACCAGAAGAATACCAGCTGGAAATCTGGATCTATACAAAATACTGAAGACCATGGAAAAATATGCAAGATTTTTTCATGATTTGAATATCTTATAGGAATAGTTGACTGTTTATATAACTGTATTAACAATGTAATATGAGGTTTATGACATATAAAAAAGGAAAATGTTTGAATAAATACCACAAAAATGGAGAAGGGAGAAATGAAAGTATACCATGGTGTTAGTCCATTTTCATGCTGCTGATAAAGACATGCCCAAGACTGGGTAATTTATAAAGAAAAAGAGGTTTAATGGACTCATTTCCATGTGTCTGGGGAGGCCTCATAATCATGGCAGAAGGGGAAAGGCACGTCTCACAGGGCAGCAGGCAAGAGAGAGAATGAGAACCCAGCGAAAGGGATTTCCCCTTATAAAACCATCAGATCCCATGAGACTTATTCACTACCACTAGAACAGTATTTGGGAAACCCCGTCCCCATGATTCAATTATCTCCCACCAGGTCCTTCCCACAACACAGGGGAATTATGGGAGCTATAATTCAAGATGAGATTTCCATGGAGACACAGCCAAATCGTATCAACTATCGTGAAGCTGTTTAACTAAACACAGGATGACTAACTGCCCCTGTTTTCCTTGGACTAAGGAGTTTCCTATGAAATCAAACTTCCAGTATTAAATTAAGACAATCCCAGGAAAACTGAGGTCATTAGTCACCTTAACACATCAAGTGGTGTGCTATCACTTGAGGGTATACTGCAATAGCTAAACTGACATTGGCAAAGCCACTTAACTGCTCTGTGCCTTGGTTTACTCGTCTCTAAACACAGGAACAATAATGCTTCCTTATTAGTGTTATGGCAAGAATTTAATAACATGATGGATGTAATGTGTATGGTATATACTACAGATTAATAAACAGCAGCTTTATCATGATCTAAGTTCACTTTGGGAAAAAAATCAAAGTTATCTGGTAGAGAATGAATAAAAGAAAACATGACTGAAAGTAGAGAGACAATTTAGTTGGCAAGTACAGTAAATACACAGAGATTATGCTCCAGCACTGTGCTGGGAACTGAAGACACATATCTAGATCAGGGCATTGTCCTGTACACTAAATCAGTGCTTAGAACTTTTTCCACATTTCCATTTTGACCCAGAAATTCCAGAAATTGACTCAGGCAATGAGCAACTTTTCTCCCCTGCGCATTGAAATTTTTTTTAATGTAGAGAGAAAGAAGGAACATTTTGACCAAAATATGAAAATATTTTGCTCTTTAGACCTAGTCAGAAAGACCCATGTGAAGCATTAGGTCTTAGCAATTCTTCCCTTTATTTACCTAATAAAGTCTTTAGATTTTAGATATTCATAAAAGCATATGAGGGCACTATTTGATTTTGTCTATGAAGACAGTTTTCTATGTCAGGAGAGACTACCATTAAAGAGGGAAGATTTTGATTCATAGCTTTTAAATTGTATTTTGTTAAATTTTAAGAAATACACATTGTGATGCTTTCCTTTTGTTCTGATATTTCATAAAATTTGTCTGGGCTGCATGAAATACAAATTTGGCTCATGGAGCTCTTTCTGGCTGAATTAAGGTTAAAATGAATATTCCTTCTGTGTAGAATATTTCTTCTGGCATTTTGACAAATGGCTGATGATTCAAGAAATATAAAGATGAGTCCTACATTAAAAAAAGGATTCAATTTTATGTGGGGGTTTTCTTTAGCCTCATTGGGTTTTGCTTTGTTATATATATACATATATACATATATATATATACACATTTTTAAAAATCCAACAGATCTGTCTACTTTTAAATTTCTATTACTGGAATACAACTATGTTTTGCTTCTTATGGGTGATATTTAAAAATTAACAGACAACTAAAATTGCTTAAGACTGGCAAATAATGCTGAAGGAATTCTCAAACTTTTTTTATTTTTGAGGGACATAAATGCAATCTGAAGTATTTTGGACAAAACTACTGGTCCTTCACAGCAAAAGAGGAAGGAAGTGGTAAGGAAAGCACAGAGTGGTGCTTTGTTTGACAAAATACAGCATTTAGATTTAAAACCATTCGCACAGTTTATTTCACTTTCTATCAAATTTTCTATCTTAAAGAAAATGTATGAACATATAAGAAAATCAAATCTTCATAGACAGGAAGAAAATATAAAATCAGGTCTTAAATTAAACAGAATGACGAATTAGTCATCTTATTTATGTTTATTGTATATTCACCTCCCTAAGCCATTGGGTTCTCTTCTGGAAAGAATACAGGTGAAAATAAGACACAGCTCCTGCCCTCAAAAAGCCTCCTCTCTCCCTAGGGAAACAGTGCCTGCTACGTGCAGAGGGTACTGACAGGCAAAAGGACCCTGAAAATCCTCACATAGAAGAAAGCCCTTGCAGAATTTTTACAAAAGAATTTTGGTGATCGCAAACCAGGAAAAGGGCTTGTTAAGATTTACCTAAGAAGAGAAATTCATGCAGATTTCTTTGACGATCATTACTGGTATTTCATGCAGCAGTAACAGGTTTGTCTACAGTTTTGCAATTGCAAATAAATTCTGACACACTCAAAGGAAGATTATTTCACTCAGAGAACATGTAGGCCAACTCCTTTTTTGTAGCTGTATGTAATTTCAAATTAGAAGTGAAGACTTTACCGAATGTACCCCATTTTCAGTAAATGCATCCTTAAAAAACAGTAGCTTCTCATATTTCTTCTACCAATTCTCTTCACCTGCCAAGAATTAGTTCCCATTGCTTACAGCTAAAGAGTCATAGCAAAGAAACCTTATTCTTCTTTAAGATCCGAGCAAAAATGCTCCTTCAAGAAGGCAACCAGCATCCTTCCTTAATCTGCAGAACCCACTCCAGCTTAACTGCATCCTTGCTGCCAGTGTGCAAAACCTCCGCTGCTTCCAAGATCTGCTATGAAGGGCACCAACCATGGCCAAAACTTCTCCATCTCATTGCCCTCACAAAAGAATTCAATTTCGGCCGGGCGCGGTGGCTCAAGCCTGTAATCCCAGCACTTTGGGAGGCCGAGACGGGCGGATCACGAGGTCAGGAGATCGAGACCATCCTGGCTAACACGGTGAAACCCCGTCTCTATTAAGAAATACAAAAAACTAGCCGGGCGAGGTGGCGGGCGCCTGTAGTCCCAGCTACTCGGGAGGCTGAGGCCGGAGAATGGCGTGAACCCGGGAGGCGGAGCTTGCAGTGAGCTGAGATCCGGCCACTGCAGTCCAGCCTGGGTGACAGAGCGAGACTCCGTCTCAAAAAAAAAAAAAAAAAAGAATTCAATTTCAAATCTTGTGATTCATATATATCTATCAAGCCTCTAATATCTTAGGGCCAAAATGATTTCTTTCCCTAGGGTTCATAATTGGAGATATAGAAGAAGCAAGAGTCAAGAAGACATGAACAGCTCAGTTTGTCTGCCCTAAAGAGTTTTAATATGTCTTTTTATAATTTGAAAAAACCTTTAATTTTTAAAGAAATTTTAATCCCCTTTTTCCCCTGCTGCATATATCCAAAGTGCTAAGCCAAAAAAGACCTTTAGAATTCACAAGGTCTAAAATCATGAAAACACATTAATGCACCAAACTTCCATGGAGGATTAGCCCTTATTCTATGTTAGTTTAGTGCCATCAAGTGGACCAGTTGAAGAAGGAACATTTCTGAATGTTTTTATTACTGTCTAACTTGTAGGCATTAGGTCCTCTTTTATGCCTGAAGGCATTTACTGAGAATGAAGTTAATTAAGAAAAAGCTTGACTTTTAGTTTCGTATTCCATATGTTTATAATAAAAGAAATTGGTCCACATTTTCTGCAAAATTTGATAAAACAGATTGGGACTGTCAACAAATTTTATTAAGAGTCTGTCTACAACATTTATGATAAAAAAAATGACAGTATCCAAGTTCAGCAAAGTTTCAATATTCATGATTGTAAAAATTACTTAGGCACACTACATCCTTCATTAAATATTCTGTGGAGCTAGCAAATTTATGATTTGTCCAAAGAAGATATCATATTCTTTATTTCTTGCATGAATGAATTTACAAATTAATTAGTTATTATGAAATAAACAGTCGTATTACCACTACCTAAGTCAGAAACTAGAACATTCTCAAGACATCTGCTTGCTCCTTCCCTTTCGTTTGTAACTTAGCCTCAGATTAAGTATCCCCTAAATAAAATGCTGTAGTTTTGTCTAATTAGAATCACAGAATATGTGATCTCTGTGTGTGTGTGTGTGTATGTGTGTGTGTGTGTCCCTTGCTCCTTCCCCTAAGCCATAGGTATTTAAGACTCATCTACATTGAAGAATGAAGCTTTTGTGAGCTCATTATTTTTTGGCTATATAATATGCCATTGCAAGAGTTATTAATTTGTTCTGTTGTAGATGTATACCTGAGTGCTTCCACTCTTAAGATATTGATAATGCTGTTGTGAACATGTTCATACATGTATTTTGGTGCTTCTTACCTTACAATTCTGAAAAGTAGATACATCTCAGGGATGTATATCTTCAATTTTACTAGTAAGAATTTTTCTAGTAATCTCTAATTCTAGAAATTCATCTTTTTTTCTACATACACTATCATATTATTGGCAAATGGTGATAGATTAATTAGTACTCTTTTATCTCCTTTTATTTCTTGCTTTGGTAAACTAGCGAGACCCTCCAAAACAATATGCTGTGTATGTGCTATGAATAACAGCAGTAATGATGGACATCTTTCTCTCCTTCTTGAATCTAAAGAGATTTTATAACATTTAATCATTGGGTACAATGACTGCTGTAGTTTACTTTATGAGATACCATTTATGAGATTCAGGAAGTTCCCGTATATTTCTAGTTTCTTAGGAGTTTTTTTTTTTTTTTTTAATTATGACTAGATGTTGAATTTTATCAAACACTTTTGGCATGTACTGCATTGTTTATATTTTTTCTCCCTTATTCTGTCTGTGTGGTTAAAACAATAAATTTTAAAAATTTATAGTCTAATGTTAAACCAATTATTCATTCCCAGAAAAAATTCAAACTGGCTATGATATATCATCATTTTTTTACATGGATACATACGGATTTATCTTTCTAAACTTTTTACAAAATTTTTGTAGATGTATCTAATTGGCTTGTATTTTCTTTCTTTCCTTATACTGTTGTTATGGGGTTTTGGTGTCAAAGTTATGGCAGTCTCCTGGGTTGGGGAGCACATCTTCTTTCTCTATACTCTGGAAGAGTTTGCTTTAGAATTATTTCTAACATAAATGTTTGCCAGAATTCACTGTCGAGATCTGTAGTTTTCTTTGTGAAAACATGTTTAATTCAATATTTCACTTATTTCTCTTTTATTTCATGTATGTATGTATTTATTTTTAGGGATGGGGTCTGGCTCTGTCACCCAGGCTGGAGTGTGGTGGTGTGATCACGGCTCACTGCAGCCTTGACCTCCTGGGCTCAAGCAATCCTCCTACCTTGGCCCCCCAAGTAGCTAGGACTACAGGTGTGTATCACCATGCCCAGCTAATTTTTGAAATCATTAATATTTTGTAGATACAGGGTCTTGCTGTGTTGCCCAGGCTGGCCTCAAACCCCTGGCCTCAAGCAATCCTCCCACCTCAGCTTCCCAAAGTTCTTGGATTACATGTGTGAGCCACCTCACTCTTCTTCTGAAATATTGCTAAGTTGTATTTTTCTCAGAACATGGCCATTTCCTCTAAAATTTTCAAATTTATGGGTTTACTATTATTCATAATAGTGTCTAATTATCCTTAATGTTTTTAGAATTGGCTGAGAGATCATCTTTTTCTGTCTATTCTTTTTTCTTTCTTATCAGTAGTGTCAGGAGTTTGTCAATTTTATTAATCTTTTAAAAAATCTAATTACCAGCTCTGTTCATGCGCTTCCTATTCTATTTGTTTTCTAAATGATTAATGTCTGCTTTTATCTGTATTATTTCCTTGTTTCTATGTTCTTTGTATACATTGTGCTATTCTTTCACTAACTTCTTAAATGAATGCTTAGCTTCGTTCTTTTGTTCCTCTAAGGAAAAGTACTGTAAGTACTGACTTTGCTATGTAAGTTTTGATGTGTGTAGTGTCTTTATAATTCCATTTACAATATTTTCTAGTTTATATTCTGAATTCTTCTTTTATTCATGAGTTCTTTAAAATAATATTTTAAACTTATAAACCTCTGAAGGTTTTTTTTTCTTTGGTCTTTCATTGTTTATTTCTAGCATTACTGCATTTTAGTAGAAAAATACACTTTGTATTATTTCAATCCTTTGGTATTTTGGGGGTTTGCCTGATAGTCATTCTATGGTCACTATTTGTAAACGTTTCTTATGCTTAGAAGATATCAGTGTTCTGCAGATGTTAGGTGGGGTGTCCTGTATTTGCTAACTGTGTAGTTTAAGTAGTTCTAGATCCCCACTGTTTTTTGTTTTGTTTTTGTTTTTTAACTAATCTGGAAGCTACAGACAGAGGTAAGTTAAAATCTCCTGTATGATTCTTAATTTATCTATTCCTCTTTGTAGTTTGTTATTCTTCCGTTATATATTTTGAAAGCATACAAATGTATGTCTTTCTGGTGAAGTGAACATTTAACATCATGAAGTAATTCCATGTACCCCTAGTAATGCTTCTAACCTTAAAAATCTATCGCTACACTATCCTAGCTTTCTTTTATTACTATTTGAGTTGCATACAGTTTTTCATCATTTTACATTCAAACTTTCTGTATCTTTAAGTTTGGGATATATTTCTTGTAAAGACTACACAGTTGGATTTTATTTATTATCCAGCATAACATTTTAATTCTATATTTTGAACTAATTTTAGACTTAGAGAAAAGTTATAAAAATTGCACAGAGTTCCTTATATCCTTAATTCTACTTCTAATGCTAACATCGTAGGCAATCATAGTGTAATTGTCAAGAACAGGAATCTAACCTTGGCACAGTGTTATTTACTAAGCTACAGACTTCAGAGAGAATGTCACCAACTTTTCCACTTTTGTCATTTTTCTGTGCCAGGATCCTATCCAAGTTCCAAGTTCGTATTTGCTTTTTATTCATCTTTGGTCTCCTCTATCCCGTAACAGTTCCTCTGACTTCCCTTGTCTTTTATGATCCTGACATTTTTTAAGAGTACTGGTCAGTTGCTTTGTAGAATGTCCTTCAATTTGGGTTTGTCTCATGTTTTTTCATTATTAGAATGAGGTTGGGCATTTTGGGCCAAAACACTACTAAAAGTTATGTTGTGTCCTCCTTAGTGTATCATATCAGTGTGCCAGTATGTCTCGTTCCTGGTTATGTTTACCTCGATCACTTGGTTAAGTTTGTGTTTTCTGGGTTTCTCTACTGTAGAGCTGCTCTCTCTCTCGCTCTAAAGTAGACACACGTCTTGGAAGAGATAACTTGAGAATAGGCAAAGCCTATTTTTTCTTAAACTTTTGCCCACCAAATTTAGCCTCTGTAAGTAGATATTGTCTGCAACATTTATTACTACAGTATTTGCCTAATAGTGATTTTCTATTTCCCACTTTTCTTTTAAAGTTTTATGTTAGAATTCTCTTTCAAGGAAGACCTTCCTCTTATTCCTGATTTGTTTATTTATTCAATTGTTTATTTATGTCAAGGGTCACTCTACTATGTTCCATGTATTTGAATTGAGTTACTAGCACTATCCCATACTCTAGAGGAGGGAATTATAGAATGGCCTAGTTACCAAGAAGTGTGATCAGTGAGACCATCTTAAACAGCCTACTATGCCTGATATTTCTAAAGTATTTGTCCTATTTTACATTTAATTTTGTCATTAATGCCATCTAAGATTACAATTTTGAAGGGATCAACAGTAGCTACTTGTCAGTACAGTCCTATAATAAGGAACCCATTTTACAAATGAGGCACAAATGAATGATCTTTTTTCCAAATAACACAGCCAAACTATAGACAACTAGGTTAGTAACATCAGTCATTTAGTGTAGCACAGTGGTCAAGTATCTGGGCTCTGGAGTCAAACATAAGTGAATTGAAATCCGGTTTTTGCTGCTCAGTAGTTGTGTGATCATGTACAAATTAGTATATCATAAACCAAATTTGACATCATAAGTCAAATGGGAATAATATTAGGATTTCCCTAAGGGTTGTAATATTGGACCTTTGTCTTTTGGAGTATGTCCAATATCTAACCAATTCCTAGTTGAAGGAATCTAAATGTTTGGAGTCTTTTATTTATTCTAGAGAATTAGAACTCTTAATGTCCTAAAGCATTATCCTGCCTCATCTTAACACTTACACACCATGATTTAATTTATTTTGTATTCATCTTCCTCATTATGTGTATGTCTTCCAAAGGATAGGGTTCAGCTTTATGTCTCCTACTCTTATAACAATCCCTGATTTATAACTGGAGGGCCACATGTATTTCTTGAAGAGGTGAATGAGTGAATGGACAGAATGAAATAGAGCTCATAGATTCACTTTAGTATGATCTGTCTGTATCATAAACAAACTTGGAGTTGAAAACCAGCTTATATATTTGGCTATCAGTTTCAATAAAGTTCAAATATATGCAGAAAATAATTTTATACATATAACAATTGAAACTATTAAACCAATATTTTTAACCTCAACAATTTTATTAAAATGCATTTTTAATGTTCAAATTTATATTTTTGTAGGTATTTGGAAGTGAAAATAGGGTGTTCTATTGCCCATCTTGTCATGTTCAATTGTGCTTAAAACTAGCTTCTACAGGTGTTAGTAAAAAATCCATACAGTATCAAATTTTCACAGTGTGATGTGTGTGAGGAAACCTACAGATTTCCTCCAAGGTGAGCAATGAAGGGAAAATCCATGAACATGGAGAGGGGCAATTGGACACAATCACAATAATTTCTGGCTCACCTGTTCCTTCAGACTTTTTGTTAACTTTACCTTACTACCACTGTATTTGCTCTTGCCTTTTCCTACTCCAGCCTCAGTATGAGCGCACACACATTCCTTAATCTCCCACAGCAGAGCTGAGACTAGACTGAAATAGTAGATCAGTTCTGATTCAGGTCCTGAGACTAACAGAAGAAAGTCAGTGATAGCTTAGAGTGCAACGTGCAATGGCCCACAGGATGTGGCTGCCCTCTGCGCCCACCAGCACAAGACCCCAGTCCTGGGGCCCCCATCATGATTGCACCCGTGCTGCTGTGTCTGCTGTTTGCTTCCATGAGGCAGGTGCCCCTGTTTCTCAAGAATGCCCTTAATGACAGCCAGATGCCCAGAGTCCATGTCTGAAAGAGATGCCCAAAGAGAAGAATGTGACTTTCCCGTCTCCTGTCTACCTCCAAGGCTTCACTTTCTGTCCAGGATATTTTAATTCCTAGGATAGCTGTCAATTACTATTTCTTTTCCCTTCAAGAGACACGACAGCATAACCACAGGGGTGTGACCTTATTTTACAGATTCAACAGGACAATTTTCTCATCAACATAATAAGAGCTAAAAAGTATTTAGTAGTGCCAAGACTTTATGTATAGTAATTTACATTTGCTCTTCAGAACAACCTTATGAGGTCAATAATATTGCTACCCTATCTCCAGAGGAGGAACCTGGAGTACGCCAAAGTGACTTGCCCAAGATTACCCATGTAGTAAGTACCACTCCAGCATTCAAGTTCTTAACTAAATGTTCAACATTAGTGCAAGTGCTATACCTATAAATCAGCCAGGGCTAAAATGTCATCAGAAAGATATCCCTTTATTCTTTGGGTATTATAGAAAAACCTTAGATTTGGGAAATGGATACTCCTGGTTCAAACCTGACTTTGTCACTTACTAGGTATTTGGTGACATTAAACAACATTAAACAACATGTGTAAACTCTCTGAGCCTTAGTTTCCTACTTCATTAGCTGATGTGTGGATTAAAAAAGATAGTGTCGACCAGGCGCGGTGGCTTATGCCTGTAATCCTACCACTTTGGGAGGCCAAGGCAGGCAGATGACCTCAGGTCAGGAGTTCAAGACCAGCCTGGCCAGCATGGTGAAACCCATCTCTACTAAAAATACAAAAATTAGCTGGGTGTGGTGGTCCACACCTGTAATCCCAGCTACTCGGGAGGCTGAGGCAGGAGAATTGCTTGAACCCAGGATGCCAAGGTTTCAGTGAGCCAACATCGTGTCACTGCACTCTAGCCTGAGCAACAGAGCAAGACTCCGTATCAAAAAAAAAAAAAAAAAGATAATGTCTGCAATGTTCCTAATAGTGCCTGGTACTTGGTAGGTGTGTGATAAACACTAAGTAATATATTATGATTGATTTACTTCCTGATTTTTATTTTCTCTATGCCCATTAGCATTTTTGCCTGTTTGAAAAGTTCGCCGGGCGCGGTGGCTCAAGCCTGTAATCCCAGCACTTTGGGAGGCCGAGGCGGGTGGATCACGAGGTCAGGAGATCGAGACCATCCTGGCTAACATGGTGAAACCCCGTCTCTACTAAAAATACAAAAAACTAGCCGGGCGTGGTGGCGGGCGCCTGTAGTCCCAGCTACTCGGAGGCTGAGGCAGGAGAATGGCGTGAACCTGGGAGGCGAAGCTTGCAGTGAGCCGAGATCGCGCCACTGCACTCCAGCCTGGGTGACACAGCGCGAGACTCCGTCTCAAAAAAAAAAAAAAAAAAAAAAAAAAAAAGAAAAGTTCACATTTAGTATACTTACAGAGAAATAGCCCAAATAACTTGAAATCCATAGAAAATATAGTATTTCATTTGTGACACTAAGCAATATCCTTACACATAGGATGACTGTCTTAGTCCATTCAGGCCCCTATAAAAAAAATACTGTAAACTGGGCAGCTTATAAATAGCAAAATTTATTTCTCACAGTTCTGGAAGACAGAAAGTCCAAGACCAAGATGCCAGCTGATTCAGTATCTAGTGAGGGCCAATTTTCTTGTTCATAGGGGGCATCTTCTCACTGTATCTTTACATGGTAGAAGAAGCAAGGCAGCTTTCTGGGGCCTCGTTTATAAAGGCAGTAATCTCATTCATTAGGACTCTGCCCTCATGGCCTAATCACCTCCCAAAGGCCCCACCTTCTAGTATCATCACATTGATGGTTAGGTTTCAGCCTATGAGTTTGGAGAAATGCGTATCCATTTCCCAAATTTATCTACAAACAGATAAATTATCTTATAAATGGAAGCACTTGAAGTAAAAGGAAATAATGTTATACTTATATGATTTAAAAAAAAACTTTCAGTTTCAGACTCTAAATATGTTCCTGTGATTGGAATAAGTAGTAAAAAAATTTTGATGACATGAGTGGTAATTTCAAGAAACCTAGACATACTCTAGTATAATATATCTGTATATGAATGAAATGATGTTTAAGAGATTTGTAAATAGATCTAATATATACAGACACAGACATCAGGATACGCAGTATTTTTTTTTTTTTTTTTCTCCTTTGAATGTCCTTTAAAGGTTTAATGGCATTTTTGGATGAACTAATGTATTCCTTCCTCCACTCTATCACCTAACACTCTCATTTAGAAAAGATAAAAGATACACAAATACAATAAATACACAATAGCAAAAAGGTTTTACTGTCTCAATCTAGGAGTGACCTTTTTAAAAACATCTAATTGTTATTAAAAACAAAGCTTCTGGCTAAACTATTTCAAAGTCAATGTGCTATTTCAAAGTCAATGTTGTGCTTTTCATAAATATTACTTAACATTGGATGACTTTAATCTTACTGTGTCCTATTCTGTAAATTACCCTGTCCATTTACCAGAGTATACATTTCCCAGCCTGTTAATCTTGGAAGGCATGCTCAAAGATAAGGATTTGATGACTCTTTTATTGGATTTTTTTTTTTTTTTTTTTGAGATGGAGTCTCACTCTGTCACCCAGGTTGGAGCGCAGTGGCATGATCTAGGCTCACTGCAACCTCTGTCGCCTGGGTTCAAGGGATTCTCCTGCTTCAGCCTCCTGAGTAGCTGGGATTACAGTCATGCACCACCATGCCTGGCTAATTTTTGTATCTTTAGTAGAGACAGGGTTTTACCACATTGCCCAGGCTGGTCCTGAACCCCAGACCTCAGGTGATCCACTCCCATCGGCCTCCCAAAGTGCTGGGATTACTGGTTTAATCACCACGTCCGAACTGAAATTATTTCTTTATGAAAGGATAGATGCTTGTTTAAAATTTCTTAAAGAATTTTTCAAGATACAGTGCTGCAGCCACATTCCTTGGGATTTTGATTGTGTTATAGGAGGTACAAAATAATTTTTAAATATTTTTCACAGTATTAAGTAGATTAATTCACTAGGGACATTATAAATATGCAGAAAGAGAAAAATTAAAATATCCAAACTATCACCAACAAGGATAACCTTTGTTTTTGCTGTTCGTTTTTGTTGTATTTTAGGGGGTTTTCTTTTGAGACAGAATCTCACTCTGTCCCATAGGTTGTGTAGTGGCACAACCATAGCTCACTGCAGGCACAACCTCCCAGGTTCAAGTGAGCCTCCCACCTCAGCCCCCCAAGTAGCTCGGACCACAGGCGTGTGCCACCACGCTTGACTAATGTTGTATTTTTAATTTCAATTTTTTATTTTTAGTAGAAACAGGATCTCCCTATGTTCCACAGGCTGGTCTTGACCTCCTGGGCCCAAGTGATCCCCCTACCACTGCTTCCCCGAGTGCTGGGATTACAGGCATGAGCCACCGCACCTGACCAATAACCACTTTTAACAACTATCCTTACATATATTTTTCTATATACAGGTGGTCCTCAACTTACAATGGTTCAACTTATAATTTTTAAACTTTATGACGGTGTGAAAGAGACATGCATTCACTAGACGCTTACTTTGAGTACCCATACAACCATTCTGTTTTCACTTTGAGCACAGTATTCAATAAATTACATGAGATATTCAATACTTTATTATAAAATAGGCTTTGTGTTAGATTATTTTACCCAACTGTAGGCTAATGTAAGTATTCTGAGCACATTTAAGGTAGGACAGGCTAAGCCATGATATTTGGTAGATTAAGTGTGCTAAATACATTTTTGACTTATGATATTTTCTACTTATGATAGGTTTATCAGGACATAACCCCATCATAAGTTGAGGAGCATCTGTATAGAAATATCTTTTTGCAAAGCTAGAAACATACATATTGATTTATAGATCATTTTGCTTAACAAGATATTATAAACATAATCCAGTATAAATAAATATTCATCTACAAAAATTATTTTTATTAACTAAAGAGTAATTCATACTGTGTCATAATGGACCACTTCTGATTTCAGCTCCTACGTATAAAAAGCATGGATGTCATCACTCTCATCCTTTGCTTCACAGCTTTATTGAGATATAGTTCACACTCTTTGCAATTAATCTATTTAAACTGTACACTTCAATGATTTTTAGTATATTTACAGATATGCAAGCATCACCACAGTCAATTTTAGAATATTTTTATAACACCAAAAACAAATCCCACGCACTTTAGCTATCATACCCAGACTCATATCCTCCCTCTCCCCACCAGCCCTAGACAACCACGAATCTACTTTCTGTCCTATAGATTTCCCCTTTCTAGACATTTCTTATGAATGGAATCACATAATATATGGTCTTTTGTGAAGGGTTGCTTTCAGTTTTCGGGTTCATGTATGTTGTAGCATGTATACATACTTCATTTTTCATGAATGAATAACATTCTATTGTATGCATATTGTGTTTATTCATTCATCAGTTGATGGACATTTGGGTTATTTCTACCCTGGGCTACTATAAATAATGCTGCTATAAACATTTATATATAAGCTTCAGTATGGACATATGTTTTCGTTTATCTTAGGTGTATACCTGGGAATGGATTTCTATATCATATAATAGTTCTACATTTAATCATTTGAGAAATCCCCAGACAGTTTCCAAAGTGACTGCATCATTTTACATTCCCACCAGTAGTGTACGGTGGATTCCAATTTCACCACATCCTCACTAGTATTTGTTATTAGCTGTTTTTTGTTTTGTTTTTTTTTTGTTGTTTTTTTGGTTTTTTTTTTTTTTTTGACAGAATCTGGCTGTGTCACCCAGCCTGGAGTGCAGTGTCGCGATCTCGGCTCACTGCAAACTCTGCCTCCCGGGTTCATACCATTCTCCTGGCTCAGCCTCCCGAATAGTTGGGACTACAGGCGCGTGCCACCACACCTGGCTAATTTTTTTTTTGTATTTTTAGTAGAGAAGGGATTTCACTGTGTTAGGCAGGATGGTCTCGATCTGCTGACCTAGTCATCCACCCACCTCGGCCTCCCAAAGTGCTGGGATTACAGGCGTGAGCCACTGCGCCTGGCCATTAGCTGGCTTTTTAATTCTAGCTGTTCTGGTAAGTGTAACTTGGACTTGTGTGTTTGATTTGCACTTCCCTGATTAATGATATTGTGCATCTTTTCATGTGCTTACTGGCCATTTATATATCTTTCTTAGAGAAATGTCTGTTAGTTTCCTTTGTCCATTTTTTTTTCCTTTGGGTTATTTATCTTTTTATCATTGAGTTGCAAAAGTTATTTTTATATCCTGGATACTAGGCCCTTATCCTATTACAAGGACACTTGTGATTGTATTTAGGAATGTCATTCACTTGGAATGTCCAGAATAATTTCCCCATCTCAAGACTCTTTACTTAATTACATCTGCAAAGACTTTGGCATATAAAGTAATATTCACAGGTTCCAAGGATTAGGACATGATATATTGGTGGGAGGATCATGATTCTGCCTGCCACAATGGCCCCCAATAATGCCTGTCTCCTGTTCACAACCTTGTGTAGTTCCCTACTATATTAAATTCAGGTTGGTATGTGACCAACAGCTTGTGACACAGTGATGTTATATATTTCTGAGATTAGATTGTAAAAGATTAGAGCTTTCGTTTCATTTCTCTCTCTCTCTCTTTCCTTCCACCCTTCCTCCACCTCCCCCTACTCTCTCTGGAAAGATCTAGCTGCCATGTCTTGAGAACAATAAGATAGTCTCATGAAGAGGTCCATGTAACGAGGAAATAAGACTTCCAGCCAACAGCCAAAGAGAAACTGAAGACTCCAGCCAATAGCAATGTTTGTGGGCCTTTTTGAAAATGGACCCTCCAGGCCCAGTTGAGCCTTCAAACAGCACACAAAAAAGCCCCACAGCATCTCAAGCTAACAGATTGACTGCAGCTTCATGAGAGACCCTGAGCTAGGAACACACAGTAAAGCTTTTGCCACATTCTTGAACTTCAGAAACAGTGAGAGAAAATGTTGTTTAAAACCATTAAATTTTGAGAGTAATTTTTCATGTAGCAATAGAAAACTACTACCAAAGAAAAATATTAGTGTGCAACTAAAAATTAATGGAAGTCTGTTAATATTATGAAGGGTCTCACAATTATCAGTACAGTTTGTATTATAGTCCAACAATTTTATGAAAGATAGGTAGAAGAGTTCTAACAGGAAACTTGTGATGATAACAAAGGGTTTTAAGCAACTAAAAGGACAACTGCCAATACATGATGCTAGGACCACATTGACATAGGGATTATGCTATAATGACTTTGCATCGTCCAAATTAAATCTGTGCTACTGTATTTTGGAAGTGTCCCTTGTATGAATGCACATATAATCTAAGAAATGCAAATTTTAGCAAAAATAAGCTCAAGACAAATTAATACTTGATCTTGACAGGATGTATTTCTGATACAAATGTAAACCGGAACATTATTTCTTTGAGATAACTTAGTAATATATTTTGAAAACGTAAAAATATGCATAATCAGCAATTATACTTTTATATATTTTTCTTAAAAATCTCATTAATTAAGATTCACCTTGTTGGCCGGGCGCGGTGGCTCAAGCCTGTAATCCCAGCACTTTGGGAGGCCAAGACGGGTGGATCACGAGGTCAGGAGATCGAGACTATCCTGGCTAACACAGTGAAACCCCGTCTCTACTAAAAAATACAAAAAACTAGCTGGGCGAGGTGGCGGGCGCCTGTAGTCCCAGCTACTTGGGAGGCTGAGGCAGGAGAATGGCGTAAACCCGGGAGGTGGAGCTTGCAGTGAGCTGAGATCCGGCCACTGCACTCCAGCCTGGGCAAGAGAGCGAGACTCCACTTCAAAAAAAAAAAAAAGATTCACCTTGTTTAATGTAGCAGTGCTGCATGCTTGAAATAATTTAAAAAATAAAAAATCGAAATATCTAAACATAAAGACTTCATTAAACACATTGTGACGTATTGTATTTAATGCCATAAATTTATCTTTAAGTATTACTTTCATTGCATCCCGCAAATTTTTCATTTTTGTTTGGTTCAAAATATTTAAAGACCTCTGAAACTTTTCTTCTTTGTCCAATGTTATGTAGAAGTGTGCTGTTTATTCCGGGAGTTTTTATCTATCTTTCTGTTAATGACATCCAACTTAATTATATTATGGTCTGAGAATATACTTTGTATGATTTCTATTATTTTAAATTTGTTAAAGTGTAGTTTATGTGCTCTATCTTGATGAATGCCCTATGTGAACTTGAGAAGAATGTGTGTTCTGTAGTTTGTTGGATGAATTAGCCTATAAATGTCAGATCATTTTGATTGATAGAGCTTTTTAGTTCATCTGTGTCATTACTGATTTCCTGCCTGTTTGATTTATTAAGTACTGACAGAGGACTGTTGAAGTATTCAACTATAATAATGGCTTTCTCTATTTCTCCTTTCACTGTTATTAGTCTTTGACTTATGTATTTTGATGCTTTTTTGTTAGGTGCATACATGTTTAGAATTACTATGTCTTCTTGGGGAACAGATCCCTGTAGCATTATGTAATGCCCCTTTTTATTCATGATAATTTTCATTGATCTGAAGTTTGCATTTGTTCTTTGTTTCTGTTTTGCCTTTTTTTCCTTTTCAAAGTTTGAGTATTTTATATAACCTCATTTTGTCTTCTCCTTTAGTGTATAAATGACATTTCTTTTAAAATTTTACTTAATGGTTCTTCAAGAGTTTAAAATATACATTTTAATTATCTAAGTCCACTTTCAAATGACACTATTCTACTTCATGTGTGTTACAGACATATGACAGAATATTCCCAATTCCCATCTGATATGGTTAGGCTTTGTGTCCCCAACCAAATCTCATCTTGAATTGTAATCCCCAGGTGTTGAGAGAGAGACCTGGTCTGATGTGATTGGATCATGGGGGTGGTTTCCCCCATGCTATTCTTATGATAGTGAGTGAGTTCTCTATAAAACGAGTTCTGACGGTCTTATAAGTGTCTGGCATTTCCTCTGCTTGCCCTTCTCTCTGCTGCCACCATGTGAAGTAGGTCCTTGCTTCTCCTTCACTTTCTGCCATGATTGTAAGTTTCCTGAGGCTTCCCCAGCCATGCAGAACTGTGAGTCAATTAAACCTCTTTTATTTATAAATTATCCAGTCTCGAGAAGTTCTTTATAGCAGTGTGAGGACAGATTAATACACCATCCCATCCATTTTGACATTGCTAGCATTTATTTCATTCTATTCCTATGGGATCTTCACCCAGTCAGTTAATCATTACTTTGCATAAACAATTAACTTTTAGGTCAATTAAGAATAAGAGATGTTTTTAAATTTTACCTTTACTTATTCCTTCCCTTGCACTCTTTTTTTTATTAATTCAAATATTTGTACATATTTATGGGGTATATGTGATATTTTGCTACATGCATAGACTTTGTAATGATCAAGTCAGGGCATTTGAGATGTCCATCACTTCAGATATTTATCATTTCTATGTGTCAGTTGTTCTCTTATAGGTGTTTTGAAATATACAATACATTGCTGTTAACAATAGTTACTCCATTCTGCTATTAAACATTATAAATTATTCCTTCTTGGCCATATGTGGTGGCTTACACCTGTAATTCCAGCGCCTGAGAAGGCTACAGTGGGAGGAGAGCTTGAGGCCAGGAATTTGAGACAATCCTGGACAACATAGCCAGAATCCATATCTACAAAAAAAATTCCTCTCATAAACTGTATATTTGTATACATCAATCAACCTCTCTTTATCCCCTCACCGCTTTTACACTGAAATATATCATTCTACTCTCTACGTCCATGAGACTAAGTTTTTAGCTTCCACATATGAGTGAGAACATGAGATATTTGTCTGATGGTGCCTGGCTTATTTCACTTAACATAATGACCTCCAGTTCCATCCATATGGCAGCAAATGATATGATTTAATTCTTTGTTATGACCAAATAGTATTCAAATGGGTATATACACCACATTTTGTTAATCCATTCATCTGTTTATGGACACTTAGCTTAATTCCATATCTTGAGTATTATGAATAGTGCTGCAATAAAAATGGGAGTGTAGGTATCCCTTTGACATATACTAATTTCTTTGCCTTTGTATAAATACACAATAGAGGGATTGCTGGATTATATGGTAGTCTTATTTTTGGTGTTTTGTAAAATCTCCATACTGTTGACCATAGTGGCTGTACTAATTTACATTTCCACCACCAGTGTATAAGAGTTCCCTTTTCACCATATTGTCACCAACATCTGTTAACTTTTCTCTTGTTATTATAGCCATTCTGAGGTAAGATGATATCTCACTGTAGTTTTGATTTACATTTTTCTGATGATTAATAATGTTCAGTATTTTTGCATAAACCTTTTGCATAAGCCATTTGTATCTTTTTTGGGAAATGTATATTCATGTTATTTGCCCACTTATGAGTAGGGAAGGAGCAGTGGACTAAACAGTGTCTTTAAAAATTCCCATGCAGTAAACACAAAGATAACTAAGTGAGTTAATTTGAGCAAAAAGAGAATAAGGGTAGTAGAGAGACTGAAATGAAGCCACGTATGCTTTGAGGGTCTAGAAGTGGCCCACCTATAGCACTCTGATCAACACAGAGAAGGAAATGTGATGTATAAGTGAGTCAGTGATCACAAGATAAGTGCTAATCAGTTCTTAGAAGAAGCACATTTATTTCTGGCATTAAGTCTAGAGGAAATGTTTCTCTGAGGGTTCTTATGAGCTGGTACCACACTCCCTTGGTTACCATTGTTTTATATAATAGTAAGTTTTAAAATAGAGAAATGTGAGTTATCATACTTTATTCTTTTTTTAAAGATTATTTGGCTATTCTGGGTTCCTTGAAGTTCTATGTGAATTTTAGAATTCGCCTGTTAATTTCATTTTTTTTGAGAAGGGGTCTTACTCTGTCACCCAGGCTGGAATTCGGTGGTGCAATCATGGCGCACTGCGGTCTCAATCTTCTGAGCTCAGGTGATCCTCCCGCCTCAGCCTCTTAAGTAGCTGGGACCACAAGTGCACAGCACCACACCTGTCTATTTTTCATTTTTTGTAGAGATGGTGCCTCTTTACATTGTCCAGGCTGGTCTCAAATTCCTGGGCTGAAGGGAACCTCCTGCCTTGGTGGTCCAAAGTGCTGGGATTATAGGAGTGAGCCACCACAGCTGGCTTTGCCTGTTAATTTCTACGAAGACGTCAGCTTGGTCTTGGCAAAAATTTTATAACTAAGACATCAAAAGAACAGACAATGAAAATAAAAATGGACCTATGAGACTATGTTAAACTGAAAAGCTTCTTCACAGCAAAAGAAACAATCTTTTTGCTCAAATTAACTCACTGGTTATCTTTACTTTTGCTTGTCTTATCTAATGCACTTCTCTCTAAACTGCCTTAAATCCTTTTTGGAAAGATGGAGAGAAATGAGGCAGGGAGGGGAAGAGGGAGGAAATTTAGTATATAAATTGCATAGGGTTTTTAAGAAGACCTTAACACATTCAGGAAATTATTTACAAAGAGAGAATAAAAAATGTTTTCTAAAACTTGTACAGAGTATTAATTTAGCTTTACCAATTATGATGTTATAATTCTAATACATAAAAAATAAACTTTTTGGTTGAAAAAGCAAAGTCTCAGGAAAAAAAAGTAACTGGAATAGGTAATGTAGGACCTATGAATGGCGTTCAGAAAACTCCCTAAAACTACAGACAAAATTTTGAGAGCACATACATTTACCTGGTAAAAGAGTTCACAGTTTTTATTAAAATTTCAAAGAGATTAAAATAATAGATCAAATATCTCAAAAAGTCTAACCTCATTATATATTTTTATTCAGTAAAAAGTTAAGAATAATTTTTCTTATTAATATGAACATTTTCAAGAAATTATCCATAGCTCAAAAATTACTGATTGTAGCTCTTCAAGTGAAGTGAAATTGTAGCTCTTCAACTGAAAAGCAAAGTTCTAAATGGGAAACTTTCTTTCTCCTTTCTTCCTGCCTGCCTACCTGCCTGCCTTCCTACTTTCTTCTCTTTCTCCTTTCTTTCTTTTTTCTTTCTTTCTCTTTCTTCCTTCCTTCCTTTTTTCTTTCTTTCTTTGTTTCTTTCTTTCTTTTCTTTCTTTCTTTCTCTGTGTGTCTCTCTTTCTCTCAATCTCCTTCCTTCCTTCCCTTCCTTCCTTCCTTCCCTTCCTTCCTTCCTTCCTTCCTTTCTTTCATTTCTTTCTTTCTCTTTGTCTCTCTCTCTCTCTCTCTCTTTCTTTCTTTCTCTCCCTCTGTTACCCAGGCTGAAGTTCAATGTTGTTATCAGAGCTCACTGTAGCCTCAAACTCCTGGGCTCAAGTGATTCTCCCACCTCAGCCTCCCAAGTGGCTCGTAAAATTTCTTTAAAGAAACTGCAAATTGTGAACTCAGCAATTAGTTATTTTAAAAATCATTTTATAAATAACACCTTTTTCTGATTATCAATAAGTATATGTTTATTGTTTTAAGAAAAAAACAAAACCATGCTACCACTTGACTGTTAACATTTTTGTAGAAATATTTTTCAATTTTTTTCCCCATCCTTTAATTGTTTTAATGTTACAAGATTTATAGGCTGATGATAAGCGGTATCTGTTTTCTTTATAAAACAAAAATATCGTAAGTTATGTCTCAAAAAAATGTCCTCAGAAGAGCTATTCACTGAAGGGTTGTGGTGGAGCCGAACATGGGTTTTGTTGTCTAGGCCCAGATTTATTGCTCCCATATCAAATGCTATACCATCTTGAATGAGTCACTTCACTTTCCCAAGTCTCTATTTTCTCATCTGCAAGTTGGGGGCAGGAACAGTTTATAATAATATCTATTTCATCTATTCTTCCAGCTTGTAATGGAAATCAGGTGAGAAAATATAAGTTGAAATGCTTTGTAACCTCTAATTGGATTGCAAATATTTTTTTCTTTATTCCAAAAATGCTGCTGTTTCTCAAGATATTTTTATATTTTCTCCTTTGGAATTGCCCAGAAAATTCATTTACATGTTATATAGGAAAAGACATTAATTAACAGTGTAGTTTTATTTTGTACCTAACTGTATATTACTCAGCATATCTATTTTATTAATCACATTTCCTCAAATCTACTTTAGAAGATGATTTTGCAACACAACTAATATACCTAAGATTCTATATGCTCACAAGGCAAAGTCACTGTTTTAGATAAAATCTTTCTAGGAAGTGTTCAACTTACCAATATTGTGACTTTGAAAAGGAAAACACTCATTTTGATACATATCTAATTTTGTTGTTGCTATTGTTGGTAAGTTATTCATGTGGTTTTCTGGTCGCATTTCCTAATTTAGAGCAATTTGTCATTTTAATCCTTAATATGTTTTATTTCATTTCAATGCCTGTACTGTCTTAGCCTACTCAAGATTCTATAACCCATGGACTGGGTAGCTTATAAACAACAACAATTTATTCCTCACAATTCTGGAGGCTGGGAAGTCCAAGATCAAGGTGCCGGGAGATTCTGTGTCTGGTAAGGGCCTGCTTCCTGATTCATAGAAGCCTATACTCTGTATCCTCACATGGTAGAAGAAGCAAGACAGTTCTCTGGGACCTCTTTTACATGGGCCTTAATCCCATTCATGAAGTCTCCATCCTCATGATCTAATCATCTCCTAATACCATCACCTTCCGGGTTGGGATTTCAACATATGAAACCATTTACATGCTTGTAAATGTTTGTAAATTTTGGGAGGACACAAAGCTTTAGACTATAGCAAGTGCTTATGTTTTAATTTATAAATACCATGATGTATAAAAAGAAGGGCATGATTGAGCAGATATTTAAAAAATGCAAAGTCAGAAAGGCACAGATATTAAACACAAACTTCAAAATGGTTAAGATGGTAAATTTTATGCTATGTGCTTTTTATCACCATATATATATTGAGAAGGCACAGAAAGCTAGATCGTGAGGTGAATGGCAATGGTGAACTTAGGTCACTGAGCTCTTTTTACCAATGTTTCAACCACCAGGTAATAAAAAGTCTTAACAGGAGGCTGGATCCCAGCACTTTGGAAGGCCGATGGGAGCAGATCACTTGAGGTCAGGAGTTTGAGACCAGCCTGGACAATATGGTGAAACCCCATCTCTAGCAAAAATATAAAAAATGGGCTGGGTGTGGTGGTGGGCGCTTGTAGTCCCAGCTACTTGGGAAGCTGAGGCAAGGGAATCGCTTGAACACAGGAGGCGGAGGTTGCAGTCAGCTGAGACCACGCCCCTGCACTCCAGCCTGGGTGACAGAGCCACATTCCGTCTTAAAAAGAAACAAATAAAAGTCTTGACAGGATCTAATAATTAGTCCTATTGCCCCACACTCATACACCTGTTCTCAAAAATGATATTAATATGAGCAAAAATATAACACAAAAACCAAAGCTCCTTCTTCGTTTCTGTACCAAAAATTGGCCAAATTCAGCCAACAATAGGAATATTAAATGCATCCTTTAGAATATGTTACATGTAGCAGAATGTCCATTTACTACAGTGGTTGTAACCTACCTCCCAAAAACTCTCCTGTCCTTTTTCTGACAGCCACAAATCGAGTAATTATGCTAAATTTGTAAATCTGAACATTATTCTGTTGCATTGTATTGGAAACATAACTTCTATTATTTTGTTTTGATGAACAGGTCCCGGCCATCGCTGTGAGACTGAATGGATACAGACGCTACAGATGGATGTGTCATAATAGCTTTAAACCACCAGAAGGAGCTCTAAAACAGACTACAGGGACATATTAGACCTGCTGGCAAAAAGGAGGAAAATAATATATTGTCTACAGATGGAGAGTTTAAACCACATTAAAACTTAATAAAGAGTTACAGAATGGCTGAGGGAATTACAACACTAAAAAGTCTTCGGAAGGCAAAATACAAGTGCCTAAAGGCATTATGCTAGTACTGTGGTTTTGTTATTTTTTTTAAGAGGAAAAAATACACAGGAAATATTGATTCAATTAGTGAAGCCAAACAAGGCATGAGATTGTAAATGAGAATAAATTTACACAGAGCTTCTCAACCCCTCCATCTGCCAAAATATTCCTTTCAGTGGAGTCAGCCTTATAGATGAATATTGGAAGATGATTCAAAAGATGCTGACAGCTTCCCTTCATCAGAAATTTCTCTTCTGATTAACCTCTAGTGCCTGAAATTCTTAAGACTTGCACTCCACCTTAAGAACTTTAATTATGTCTTAACATTCTCACTGTCTGTAATTGAGTTAAGGCTTCACCTCAACTTGGATGGGTAACATTGACTATTAGCAGGATTTAGCTTAAATGGCTTAATCTTTTACTAGACATCATCATATACTAGGAAGGCAAGACTTTGAGGATTAAAGTGATAACAATTTTTAAGTGTGGGAGGAGGCCAGGTGTGGGAAACACAATCTATAGCCAATGGAATATTGTATTGGGGAACCTGCCAGGGCCATGGGCACCTGTGGAGGGAGAACAGTATCCACCACAAAGCCACAGTGAAGAAGCAAAAAAATGATAACTGTCAGGCCTCTGAGCACAAGCTAAGCCATCATATCCCCTGTGACCTGCACGTATACATCCAGACGGCCTGAAGCAACCGTAGATCCACAAAAGAAGTGAAAATAGCCTTAACTGATAACATTCCACCATTGTAACTTGTTTCTGCCCCACCCTAACTGATCAACATACTTTGTAATCTTCCTCACCCTTAAGAAGGTTCTTTGTAATTCTCCCCACCCTTGAGAATGTACTTTGTGGGATCCACCCCCTGCCCCCAAAACATTGCTCTTAACTCCACTGCCTATCCCAAAACCTGTAAGAACTAAGGATAATCCCACCAACCTTTGCTGACTCCTGTTTTGGACTCAGCCCGCCTGCACCCAGGTGAAACAAACAGCCTTGTTGCTCACACAAAGCCTGTTTGGGGGTCTCTTCACAGGGACATGTGAGACAATAACAAACTCCCTCTTAGTCAGCTCTGGTTGCCGTAACAAAGTATCACATACTGAGTGACTTAAACAACAGAAATTTATGGTCTCATAGCTCTGGAGGCTGTAAGTCCAAGAGCATGGTGTTGGCAGGGTTGGTTCCTCCTGAGGCCTCTCACCTTGCCTGTAGGTGACCATCTTCTCCCTGTGTCTCCACATGGTCTTCCCTCTGTTCACATCTGTCTGAGTCTCAATGTCCTCTTCCTGCGAGGACACCAGTTACGTTGGATTAGGGCTGACCTATATGACTTCATTTTACCTTAATCATCCCTGTAAAGACCCTATCTCCAAATACAGTCTCATTCTGAGGCACAGAGGTTTGGGGCTTGAACATATGAATTTTAGGGGAGGTGGGGGCAACACAATTCAGTCCAAAGCACTCCCTTCTTTCCTTCCTTCCCAGAGTTGTTCAGACGTCTTCAAATCCACCGTGCAGTGAGGTGGCTGTGAGGCAGTGGAGAGGGCCTGAGTGTTGTGACCATTGCCTAGCAGTGTGAGCTGGGGATGTTCTTCAGCCTCCTAGCCTTGGTTTTCCCATTTGTAAAATAAAGCTAGAAATACCTTCCTTGCCAGGGAGTGGTGAGATCAAAGAAGCGATTAACGGGAACAAAGGAGGTGATTAAAGGGAACAAATGGGCACAGTATTCCTCAGGTATGGACTGAAGCCCGGCTGAGGATCCTACTGCCCTGGAGAATTGAATTGGAATCCTTCACACAGCCAACAAGACCCTGCGTGAACTCACACCCATCTAGCCCTGGCAGAGCTCCTCTGAGGCGAGAGGGACCTGAGCCACATAGAGTTTCTGATACCTCTGACAGAAAACAACAACGAAGAGATAAACATAAAAATGCCAAAACAGAGATTCAAAAACTGTTACATGTTTTAAAATATTTATTTAATAAATTAATGCTTTAAAAATTCAACAGTCGATGACTGAATATACAACCTCAACTGGAGATCAGTCAAGAGTTTAAGTCAGCCTGGGTGCAGTGGCTAACATCTGTAATCCCAGCACTTTGGGAGACCAAAGTGTCAGGCCTCTGAGCCCAAGCCAAGCCATCTCATCCCCTGTGACTTGCATGTATATACTCCCAGATGGCCTGAAGTAACCGAAGAATCACAAAAGAAGTGCAAATGCCCTGCCTCACCTTAACTGATGACATTCCACCACAAAAGAAGTGAAAATGGCTGGTGCTTGCCTTAAGCGATGGTATTATCTTGTGAAATTCCTTTTCCTGGCTCATCCTGGCCCAAAAAGCTCCCCCACTGAGCACCTGTGATCCCCACTCCTGCCCGCCAGAGAACAACCCCCCTTTGACTGTAATTTTCCTTTTCCTACCCAAATCCTATAAAACGGCCCCACCCTTATCTCCCGTCACTGACTCTCTTTTTGGACTCAGCCCGCCTGCACCCAGGTGAAATAAACAGCCATGTTGCTCACACAAAGCCTGTTTGGTGGTCTCTTCACACGGAGGCGCTTGACACAAAGTAGGAGGATTGCTTCAGGCCACGAGTTCTAGACCAGCCTGGGAAACAAAACAAGACCCTGTTTCTACCAAAACTTAAAAATTAGCCAGACATGATGGTGCATGCCTGTAGTCCCAGCTACTCAGGAGGCTGAGGCAGGCAGATCACTCGAACCTAGGAGGTCGAGGTTGCAGCGAGCGGTGATTCTGCCACTGAGCTCCAGCCTGGGTGACAGAGCAAGACCTGTCTCTAAAAAAATAGATAAATAAAAATAAATGTTAAAAGAGTCTAAATTTGAGGCTCTGGCAAACATGAGGCCAGGGCCCTCTGCCATACCCCTAAGCACCTTCCAGTGAGTCTGGGCTCCGGAGGCCCCAGCCTCTCCACTTCATTTTGCCAGGCTCCTTCCTGCCTTAGGCTCTTCCTTCATCATGCTTGACAGCTAGTTAATCTTTTAGGTCTCAATTGCAACTGCATTTCCTTAGAGAATAATTTCTTCACCAATCCAACCATTTCATTTCCCCAGTGAAGGAGCATCTGAGTGTGTCACACATGCACTGTCTCAGTCACATCACATAATCTCGTAGTGCTCTGGACTTCATCTGCATAGCAGTGACCACAGTGTAACTAAATAATTCACTATGTAACTTGTGTTTCTCTCTGCCTCTTCTCTAGAATGTAGGCTGCCTGTCAATAAAAAGCAACTCTGTCTTTCTCAACTTTCTACCCCAAGTCTAGCAAGGACCTCACACTCAGCGTGTACTCAGTAACTACACAATGAATGAGTTTAAAGTGAATGTCACTATTCAAAACTCAGTCCTCCATATATAGACTTCTTGTGCCCTTTTCTATAAATGTCAAGGTATATCTACTTCCATTTACTAAAAATTTATCCCTGCAAAACACAACCCCTGTAGGTAAAAGCTGAGTATTATTTTTAAAAGCTGAGTATTATTCCAATATATGTAATACCGTACCATATTTTGTTTATTCAAAGTGAATACTTTCAGTGAACCCTTGTATTGCTTTCATATTTTAGCTGTTGTGAATAATACTGCTGTGCATGTGGGTGTATAAATATCTCCTCAAGGTTCTGCTTCCAGTTCTTTGCAGTATGCATCCAGAAGTGAAATTGCTGAATTATATTGTAATTATGTGTTTAATTTTTGAGGAACCACCATTCTATTCTCCACTGCAGCTGTACCATTTTACATTCCCACCAACGGTGCACAGTGGTTCCAATTTATCCACCTCCTCGCCAACCCTAATTTTCTGGAGTTTTTTTCTTTCAAAATCTTTTTTTTCTGTTTGTTTTTTTGAGACAGTCTCTCTCTGTCATCCAGGCTGGAGTGCAGTGGCACAATCATGGCTCACTGCAGCGTTGACCTCCTGAACTCAAACGTTCCTCCTACCTGAACCTCCCAAGTAGCTGGGACCACAGGTGCATGCCACTATGCCCAATTAATGTTTTAATTTTTTTGTGGAGACAAGGTTTCACTATGTTGCCCAGGTTGGTCTCGAACTCCTAGAATCAAGCTATTCTCTCATCTTGGCCTCCCAAAATGCTGGGATAAGAGGCATGAACTACCACTCCCTGCCTTTTTTTTTTTTTTTTTTTGAGATCGAGTCTCACTCTGTCGCCCAGGCTGGAGTGCAGTGGAACAATCTTGGCTCACTACAACCTCCACCTCCTGGGTTCAAGCGATTCTCCTGCCTCAGCCTCCCGAGTACCTGGGACTACAGGTGCCCACCACCATGGCTGGCTAATTTTTGTATTTTTAGTAGAGGCGGGGTTTCACCATGTTGGCCAGGATGGTGTTAAACTCCTGACATCAGGTGATCTGCCTGCCTCGGCCTCCCAAAGTGCTGGGATTACAGGCATGAGCCACGACATCTGGCCCTTTTTTTTTTTTTTTTTTTTTTTTAGTATACTTGTCTTAATATATGTGAGGTATCTCATTGTAGTTTTAATTTGAATTTATCTAATGATTAATGATATTGAACAGCTTTTCATGTGGTTATTGGCCATTTGTATATCATCTTTAGGGAAATGTCTATTAAAGCTTTTTGCAGCCTGGCGCGGTGGCTCATGCCTGTAATCCCAGCACTTTGGAGGGCCAAGGCGGGCAGATCACCTGAGGTTGGGAGTTTGAGACCAGCCTGATCAACATGGAGAAACTCCATCTCTACTAAAAATACAAAATTAGCCTGGCATGGTTAGCGCATGTCTGTAATCTCAGCTACTCAGAAGGCTAAGGGAGGGGAATCGCTGAACCCGGGAGGTGGAGGTTGCGGTGAGCCGAGATCATGCCACTGCACTCCAGCCTGGGCGACAAGAAACTCCGTCTCAAAAAAAAAAAATCCTTTTTGCATATTTTAAAATCAGACTGTTTGGGTTTTGTGTGTGTGTGTGTGTGTGTCTTGTTGACTTTTAGGAATTCTCTATATATTTTGAATTATAATCTCTTATTAGACTTACAATTTGCAAATATTTCTTCCAAACTATGGGTTGCCTTTTTATTCTGCTGATAGTGTCTTTTGATACATAAAATTTTAAAATTTTTATGAAGTCCAATTTGTCTATTTTTTCTTTGGTTGTCTATGCCTTTCATGTCGTATCCAAGATACTACTGCTGAACCCAATGTCATAAAGTTTTTGCTCTGTGTTTTCTTTCAAGAAGTGTTAGGTCTCACATTGAGGCTTTTCATCCATTTGAGTGATTTTTTTGTATATGGTGTTAGTTAAGGGTCCAACTTGATTCTTTTGCATGTGGATATCCCACTTTCCCAGCATTATTTATTGAAAAGATTGTCTTTTTCCTCCCTATTGAGTGGTCTTGTCACCCTTGTCCAAAATCATTTGATCATGTACATAAGAACTTATTTCTGGTCTCTCCATTTTATTCCATTGGTCTGTCTGTCTTTCTTTATACCAATATACGCTATTTTAATTACTGTAGATTTATAGTAAGTTTTGAAATCAGGAAGTGTGAGTCTGCCAGCTTTGTTCTTCTTTTTTAAGATTGTTTTGGCTATTTAAAGTTCTTTGATATTCTATATACATTTTAGAGTAGAGTTTTCTATTTCTGGAAAAAGACATCATTGGGATTGTGATAGGGATTGCATGAAATTTGCAGATTGCTTTGGGTATAATGGCATCTTAATATTAATTCTTCAAATTCATGAACATGGGATGTGTTTCTATTATTTATGTCTTCTTTAATTTTTTTGAGCAATGTTTTAAAGGTTTCAATTAAAGATTTAATACAAATCTTTCGCCTCCTTGGTTATGTTAATCCCTAAGTATTTTATTCTTGTTGATGCTCTTGTAAATGGAATTGTTTTCTTAATTTTGCTTCTGGATTGTTTATTGTTAGACAAACATTGCCTTTTAAGCAGTGAAACAAAGGGAGTCTATATTGTCTGGAGAAGGGCAACTGAAGTGGCTGAAACAATGGGAAGAGAAACTGCATTGACAAAACAAGCCACAAAGTAGGGCCTCTTCAGTTTTTCAGGGTGTGGATTGGAAAGTCATGTATCAACAGAGCACACATAATTCTAAATCACCTGAATAAGATAAAATGGATTTGTCAGTCAATCTCAAAATACTAGTTTTAGGAGCAGTCTCTGAAACTTGAACAAGTTAAGTACAATAAATAAATAAATAAATAAATAAATAAATAAGAGGAAGTCCAACCTCACACAGTAGGTAATAGACTAATAAAGTTGGATTTACATTCTTTTAACCAGTATTTACTGATGAAATACACATGAGACAGACACTCTGCCATTTGCTAAGAATAAAAATTAAGATAACCTCTCTGCTCAAGTAGCTCTTATTAGAGTAAGGTAAACAAACATATAAATAAGTAATTACATTAAAGTATGATCTAAAGTTAGATCATGAGCAGGAAACTGTGAGAATGCTGAAGGATCAATACCTAGTTTGTTCTGTTTAAGGTGTGAGTATGAAAAAAACGGTGATTGGAAATGGCTCAAAGAGAAGGTGAATTTTGACTTGAATAATGAATGATGAGTTGGTGGAGAACTACCAAATTCAAAATAGCCTGGCAAAGTCTTAGGTGTGTGAATGAGCACAGGAGATTCAGTGCGGCTCATACCCCCAGGAAAGGCATCCCTACCAGCCTTCTGCATCTTGGAGACTTGCAAAAGTGAGCAGTAACCTAGCCATTGAGCCATAGATTCAGGACCAAAGATTATATATTTTTTTGCCAACCTTCTCCCCATGCCTCAGCTCTCTATTTACCTCTGCCATCATTAGCAGTCCAAGCTTTTCAGGCCATTGGCTGACTCAGGACACTCATTTCTAGTCTGGTCCCATCTCTCATACTTCTCCATCCCGCCCCAACTTTTAGTCCTTTGTCCTGTGTAATCCTGAGTTCTCACACCTCAAGTAACTTAGGACCAATAGATAACAGTCTTCCTTGTTTTGCTGCATCCAAACCATTCTTTTGCTTCCTCCTTTAAAAACTAGAATTACTTAGAAGTTAATGACACCAGGCTATACCATTGATATCCAAGTTAGTTGTTATAATCTCCTGGCATCTTGGGAAATCCACCTGATTCACGAAAACCTTTGGCTCTGGACTCAATGAGTTTCTCTCCTCCTTATTTCATCATTATTCATCAATGGCTGACCCATCTAACATTTTAGCTTATTGGCTTTTTCATCTTCTCACCTCCAATTACGTGTCTTATTCTTCTTAGACTGCCATAACCAAATACCATAGATTGGGTGGCTTAAACAACAGAAATGTATTTTCTCACAGTTCTGGAGTTTGGGAAGTCCAAGTCAAGGTGCCAGTTGATTCAGTTTCTGGTGAGGGCCCTCTTCCTAGCTTGCAGACAGTGCCTTCTTGCTGTGTCCTCACATGGCAGACAGAAAGAACAAGATTTCTCTCTATTCCTTTTCAGTCCTATTAGATCAAGGCCTGATCCTTATGACCTAGTTCAGTCTTAATTACCTTCTAAAAACTCCATCTCTAGATACAATCACATTGGTGTTTAGGGCTTCAATATGTGAATTTTTGGAGGCAGGACAACACAATTCAGTCCATAGCACCATGTTTTCCTCTACCTTTTGGTGCCATCTTGGTTGCTAGTTATTTTCTCTGTAGCATTCATCATGATCTGCAATTATTTTGTATTTTTGTTTGTTTATAGTCAGTTTTATGTAGTAGAAGTTCTGTAAGAACTGAAACCATATCTGCTTTATCCATGCTTATCCCCAGCCCTTGACATTGTTCAGGTGCACAAATGTTGAATTAATAAATGAATGGACTACAAATTTTGTTCAGGGAAAATATTTAGAAACAAAGTACAAAAGGTAATCAGAGAAAGTTTCTTAAAAGACATCATGTGCCTCTCTACGGAGCTAAATTTTCCCTTGGGGCTTTTGTGAGTATCCAGGAGATGGCCCCAAGAGATGAGAGAAAACGTGCATTTTGATAAAGACTTGTATTCAAATGTTAATAGGAGCTTTATCCATAATAGCTGAAAACACTGAACACAACTCAGACAGTCATGAACTGTTGAAGAGATAAATTGTGGTATCTCTATACCATGAATTACTGCTCAGCGATAAAAATGAATAAACTACTGGTCCACATAGCAATGCCAATAAATCTCAAAGCACCATGCTAAGTGAAGGAAGTCAGATATAAATTACTACATATTGTATAATTCCATTTGTTGAAATTCTAGAAAATGTAAGCCTGTAGTGACAGAAGGCAGATCAATGGTTGCCAGGGACCAGGAATGGAGGCAGGGATTCCTCACAACACGACACAAGGAAACATTGTAGGATAGTGAAATATTCTATATCATATTCATGATAGAGGTTACATGACTGCACACATTTGTCAAAACTCATCCAACTGCACACTTAAAATTGATCAATTTCATTGTATATAAATTATACCTCAATAAACCCAATTGAAAATGGATTTACAAATGTATAAACATTATAACTGGCTACTAAGAGAAACTAAGGGAAAGCAAACCTTAGGATTGATGTCAGAAACATCAAACTTGTCCTTTACCCTCTTACCCTCTTCCTTTTGAGGCCACTGTTTCCTAGGAGGACTTTTGAGATAAGAATTGTGAGATAAGATTGTTCTGGAGCAGCTCTTCTCCCTTGGGTATGGACAGGAGTGTAATGATTTATTTTCTTCCCATGAGGTCCCTTAGAGCTTTACTTCAAGTAATGAGAATTTCTGATTCTTATCAGTTTCTTTGAAAGACCTCAGAATTGCTACTGGAAACATGTAATTACAAAGAAAGTAGACTCTGAGTCAGGCAGTCATGGGATCAAATCATGTCACTTTTACTTACTAATTGAGTGGATTGCTTATGTTATTAAACTGCACAAAGCCTGACTTGTCCTCTTCTGAAGATTGGATATAATAGAACAATCTCACCAAGTGATCTTAAAGATTTGCCAAGAAGTCAAGCAGTTCCTGAGGAGCAGCAGGTGACAACTGTTAGGCGGGCTTGCCAAATATCCCTGGATTTAACTGGTAAGGGCACAATGAACCCAAATGGATTTAGACAGTTTGTTACTCACGAGAGGGCAGGCATTGTGAGCTTCATGCAGGCATCAGCTTCCCTTGCCTGTCAGGTACATGTGGATGATAAAGACACCCAGGTGGGTCTTGCACACACAGTGGTGTGGGGCACTCCTGAAGAATGCCAAGTTTAGCACCCCCCTGGCCTTATATGGTGGCTGGCAAACCTGTCCCTCCTGCCTTTCAGCAACAGAGATTATATTTGTTATTCTGGGATGTTCGCAAATCTTCCCTGGGAGGGGAGGGTGAGGTTTTTATCTTTACTACCCGAGGAACAGAGAGAGAGAGAGGACAGACAGACAGAAGCTCTGTCTACTTTTACTAAACTGGAATGTAAATAAATCTGCACAAATTGACTATTGATGCTTAGACATGGAAAAATGTAGATTCATGGAGAATTTTCTCCCAACAAGATTGAAGGAGAAAAATGAATGCAAATTACAGAGCTCAGTGTATGCTGCAGAGTAATCACATAATAAATTCAGTCGGTAATAATATTGACAATTATGAAGAGAGGTAACAGTGGCAAAAATAGCATATTTCTTTAAACCTGGCACCATCATTCCTCTTAGGAAACAAATTATATTTGTTGGAAAAATGTGTTAATAAGTGTTTGCAATAAAATGTGAACCAAAGAGAAGCAGATAGAACTGCTGTCTTTGAGACCTGGAAATAAATGTGTTGTTCTAAAGTAGTATTTCTTAAAGAGTGGTCTCAAGATCAGCGTCAGCATTACCTGGGAGCTTAACAGAAATACAGATTCTTTCCAGGGACAGTAGGGGTGCTTATAGTCCCATCTACTCTAGAGACTGAGGCGGGAGGATCACTTGAGCCCAGGAGTAGTGCCATAGCGAGCTATGATTGTGCCTGCAAATAGCCGCTCTACTCCAGCCTGGGCAATATAATAAGACCGTGTCTCTAAAACACTTTTAAAAATTGAAAACATGCAGATTCTTAGTTCCTACTTCAGTCCCACTCAATCATAAACTATGGATGGGCTGAGAAACCTTGTTTTAAACAAGCTGGGTGATTCTGGTGCACACTGAAGTTTGAGAACTGTTGCTCTAGAGAGGGAAAGATAGGGAAGTAAGAAAAGAGGAGACAGGAGAGAGAGAGAAAATGGGAAGATGTGAGACTGGACTCTTTATGGATGAGCAGCATGAGGAATCATCAGTGGTACTTAAAATCCTAAGTAGTAGGCTGAGAGAAAAATTCATGTGGAATTCTTTACAAAGCAGTTTGTACTGATATGACTCCTCCCTGGACTCACAGCTATCCAGCAAACATGAATACCAAGGAGCTGGGAGGGAGGTCGGCCGGGAAAGGGGCCTCACATGGTGAAAACAAAGACCAGAGTAAAGAACCAGACCTTAGGAGACAGAGGAAGCCATGAAAATAGAAACCCTGAGAGAAATGAGGTCCATTTTGGAAAGGACTTTGAATTCCATGAGCCTTAGAGCCAACTTTGACTACAAGACAATGCACTAGAGCAGAGGGTCCCAACTCACACGTGAGCCACAATAATATCATGATGATGAGCCCAACAGATGTCTCGAGTGTTGCAAGAAAATATCAAGAAAGGATTACTCTTTCATATGACTAAAGCCTAACGAATGTGGTAATACCCTGTTTAAAAATTATCAGAGATACACATTTTCCACTTGACCTACAGGGGTTTGGTTGTTCTAATTGGCTCAGCTTATTTGTATCTTTGTGTGGTAAGGAAGAACTATAAGGAATAAAAGCATCCATATGGCCTTCATTAAAGGTGGGATCAGATGAGGAATGAGAAAAGGATTTTATAGTTCTTATCCCCAAGAAGATGAAAGCAGAAAGTGAATGCCCATTCAGCTTCATTTGTTATTTTTAGGAGTGTTGGCCGAAAGAAAGGAATTTATCCAAAATTACTATGGGTAGAGAGTTTATTTGGCCTAAAGTTAAGGACTGCAGCCCAGAAAATACTTCTAAGTTACCTTAGGAAGTGCTCTGGAGAACAAAGGAGAGTTTGGAGCTGTTAAAGAAAAAAATGATGAATCGGAAGGTGGAGTGATGATGAAAGTATAAAAGTGGTTTGTCAGGAATCCTCATTCGTTTACAAAAATGACATTGTTAGTAATTGGTTATACATGTTGAGCTATTAGATATGAATTACGGTGTCCAGCATGTGGCATTGTTAGGTTAATTTATAGCTACTGGAGGCATCAGCCAGTCTAGAGGCCACATGACAAGCCGCTTCAAAATGATTACTTAACTCAAGGGGGTGAGAGGGTGGGTGGAATATGACTGCAGTCTCATTCCAACACCCTGCTGGGTCTGTGTTTTTTGTTTTTTGTTTTTGTTTTGTTTTTTTGAGACAGGGTCTTACTCTGTCTCCCAGGCTGGAGTGCAGTGGTGTGATCACTGCTCACTTCAGCCTCAGTGACCTAGGCTCAAGTGATCCTCCTACCTTACCTCATGAGGAGCTGGGACTACAGATGTGCTCCACCATGCCTAGCTATTTTTTTAGTTTTATGTAGAGACAAGGTCTCACTATGCTTGTGGACCCCAGGCTGGTCTCAAACTCCTGTGCTCAAGAGACCCTCCCACCTCGGCCTCCCGAGATGCTAGCACTACAGGCATGAGCCACCGTGCCCTGCCTGGGTCTGGTCGTTCAAAGGAGGCTTCCATTCCTCACATTAAAAGTTTCTTTACTTTCTCATGAGGCAATGTGATCTAGTGGTTACGTGACTGGGTTTTAGGTCTAAATTGAGAGATTCTAATCCCAGCTCCTCAACTTTCCAAATGTGTGATCTCATGCTTCAATTTCCTCATATATAAAATGGGGATGATTGTGCCTGCATCATAAATTGGTTATGATGACTAAACAAGTTACCATACAAAAAATACTTAAAGTAGTACTTAGCAAATGATAACCGGTGGTGCTGGTGGCATTAGCAGTAGTGTCCTAGGACCAGTACTGTAGGAAAACAGCCCTTGAAAGAAAAAAGGCAATATCAATGTGTTTGGGGGAAAATAAGTGAAGAAAAGAGCTGAAAGCTTTGTTTTCTGGAGTGGACAAGCTCAAGGAAAAACAAATCCCAAGGGGTAGAGTGTGTGCTGAGAGTCACAAAGGAAAGCAAACCAAGCTGAGTTCTCAAGACCATAGCAAAAAAGAAATTGGAGAGGCAGGAGGCAGGCCTGGGCTGGGGAAATGATCCTTGGCCAACGGTGGCTCCTTGATAGTGGTTTCTTGCAAATCTTGAAGTAGAAAATTTAAAGAAACACACATTCAGTGTTTTCTTAGTCCAGAAATTGGCCAGAGAAAAATGGAAAAAGGGGATCCTTTAGGATGTACCCTCCAAAAATGCTGTTTCAATTTTTGCATAAGAAAATGGGTAATACGGCCGGGCGCGGTGGCTCACGCCTGTAATCCCAGCACTTTGGGAGGCCGAGGCGGGCGGATCACAAGGTCAGGAGATCGAGACCACGGTGAAACCCCGTCTCTACTAAAAATACAAAAAATTAGCCGGGCGCGGTTGTGGGCGCCTGTAGTCCCAGCTACTCGGGAGGCTGAGGCAGGAGAATGGCGTGAACCCGGGAGGCGGAGCTTGCAGTGAGCCGAGATCGCGCCACTGCACTCCAGCCTGGGCGACAGAGCGAGACTCCGTCTCAAAAAAAAAAAAAAAAAAAAGAAAATGGGTAATACATGTGATTTGCTTTTCAATTACGAAAGTAATACAGTCCACCCTTAGAGACATGGTTGATTGAATCCATGGGTGAAGAACCCACGGATACAGAGGCTGACTATAAAGGACTTGAGCATCTGAGAATTTGGTATTTGTACAGAGAGTATAGGGAAGTCCTGGAATATCCCCAAAACACTAAGGGACAACTGTATACAGAAGTCTCCCCATATGTGCGAGGAATACCTTCTGAGGTCCCCAGTGGCTGCCTGAAACGTCAGATAATACTGAACCCTATGCAGACTATGTTTTTTCCATCTGATAACTGAGGTAGCTAAGTGTCTAAAGGGCAGGGAACATCTGTGGCGTGGAGACGCTAGACAAAGGGAGGACTCCCATCCCCGGTGGGACAGAGCCAGACAGCAACAGAGAGCATGCAATTTCATCATGCTACTCAGAACAACCTAGCAATTTAAAATGCATGAATTGTTTATTTCCGAAATTTTTCATTTAATATTTTTGGCCTGCTGTTGACTGCAGGTAACTGAAACTGCAGAAAGTGAAACTGTGAATAAGGGGGCACTTTTATTTTCTTTGAGAAATATGTAGGAGTATAAAGAAGAAAACAAAAAACATAATCTCTGTATTCAGAAATAACTGCTATAAACACTTGCTAAATTTTTTAGTACACTTAAGATATATTGAGATAATACAAAATATATTATTTCCAAATTTTTCACAAATTCATTGTAGTCATTTCCCTAGGTAAGTAAATCTTCTCTAGAAACAGGATTTTAAATGACCACATATTATTTTACTAAATAGATAACAATTTACTTAACCATTGACCTCTTAGTAGAAACTAGATTACTGTTGGTTTATTTTTGCTTTTGTTTTTTACTGAGACTAGGTAGCAAGTATCTAGAGATTCCCTTCATCGTCCCTCTTAGTTCACATGACTTCCCCAAATCCAAGAATGATGAGGGAAATGAAACGTTCTGTCACCCAGGCTGGAGTGCAGGGACACGATTTTGGCTCACTGCAACTTCTGCCTCACAGGTTCAAGCAATTCTCCTGCCTCAGCCTCCCGAGTAGCTGAGATTACAGGCACACACCACCATGCCCAGCAAATTTTTGTGTCCTTAGTAGAGACGGGGTTTCATCATGTTGGCCAGGCTGGTCTCGAACTCTTGACCTCATGATCTGCCCACCTCAGCCCCCCAAAGTGCTAGGATTACAGGTGTGAGCCACTGCGCCCCGCCCTACTGTTGGCTTTTAACTGATTAAACATAAAACTGGAACAGACGCTGTGGCTCACGCCTGTAATCTCAGCACTTCAACAGGCCAAGGCGGGAGGATCACTTGAGCCCAGGAATTCAAGAGACCAGCCTGGGCAACATAGAAAGATTGTCTGTACAGTTTTTTTCTTTTTTAATTTAGCTGGGTATGGTGGTGCTCACCTGTACTCCCAGCTGCCCAGAAGACTGAGGTAGAATTGCTTGAACCTGTGAGGCAGAGCTTGCAGTGAGCCAAGATCGTGCCACTGGACTCCAGCCTGGGTGACAGAGCAAGACTCCTTAGAAAAGGAGAGGAGAGGAGGGGAGGGGAGGGGAGAGGAGAGGAGAGGAAGAAAGGAAGGAAGAAAGAAGACAAAAAACTGTGTCTCCGATGAACTTGTTGAGCCACTGGATTCATGAACACTGATGTACATTATACTTTGGATTTCCAGGTACCTGAGCTACAAATTCCTGTGATGGTTAATTTTGTGTGTCAACTTGACTGGTCCATGGGGTCAGATGTTTGGTTAAACATTATTGTGGGTATGAATGTGGGGGAGGTTCCGTTTGAGTTGGTGGACTGAGTAAAGCAGACAGCCCTCCCAATGTGGAGAGGCCTCAAGCAATCTATTGGAGGCCTGAATAGGACAAGAAAGTGCAGTAAGACAATAATCTCTCTTTGCCTGACTGTCTTTGAGCTGGGGCATTGTTCTTCTGCCTCTGGGCTTGGGATCAGACTGGAGATTATACAATGGGCTCTCCTGGTTTTCAGGCTCTTGGGCTCAGACTTGGATCTATACATTCCAGACTCCTGTATATAAACTCCTATTAGTTCTGTTTCTCTGGAGAACGCAGACTCATACAATTCCCTTTGTTATTTAAGGAAATGTGCAAGAGGAAAGTGCTGATCACAGTTCTATCTAAATTTTCCTGTCGTCCTTGTAAGTTTTGAGCTTCTTTCAGGCTTGTAACACAGTGGTCAAATTTTAAAATGTAAGCATACCATTTCATTTTCCTGCTCTTACCCCTTCAGTGGCCTCTGTTACACATTAATAACAATAATAATAAAAAATCCAGTGCCCAGCCTCATCCTGTGGTCTGGGCCCTGCTGCCTCTATCTCCTGCCCTTAGTGTGCTCTAGACACTACAGTGCTGGCTCAGGCTGTTGACCTTGCTATTCCTTCTACCTGGAATGCCTTTTCCCAAGATCTGCATATTCAAGTTTCTTAATTCATTTAGTTGACAGTTAAAATATCAATGATCAGAGGAGACTTCTCTGACCCCCTATCTAAAGAAGTTCCCACCCGCTTCATGCTCTATTCCTCACTGTGGTCCAGTTTTTCTTGTGATATTTATCCTTACCTAAATGTACATTATTCACTTTTTAAATAGTCACGCTTACCACAAGGTAAGTAACAAAAGGGCAAGGACTTCATGTCATTTATGGCTGAGTCTCTAGTACCGAGAACATTTCCTGGCATGCAATGAACAGTCAATACCTTTTAATGAAGACCATGTAAAGAAAAAAATAATAGTCTCAGGTGTCATCTTCCTTAAGAAGAAGTATCAATATGTATTCCTGGCTAGTTTTCATTTTAATAATGGGGTATATATTGCAGACTGATTGACCCAGGAGCCATTCCCAACCTGCTTCTGCCTGGTGGCTTTGCAGTATTGAGGCTGCAAGAGTTAAACACTTGTTTGCCCGTCTTCACAGCTGCTACGCAAGAATTCTGGCCTGGAAGATTGATGTGCATTTCTGGGAGTGTTTTTGGTTTACTAATAAGAGAAACACACAAGGCTGGTCCTGCCCTTCCTCCTTATTTCTCCTCAGAAGCTGAGTACAATCATGGTGATGGAGCGTGATCCTGTGACCAAAAGGCTACAAGTCTAAGAGAAAAGTTAGGCTTCTATTAATCATCTGTGCCACCCATGCCAATGATGAGGAAATGTACTCTAACTATTGACTGAGTTTTCTTTTATTTACTGTACAACAAATCAAAATAGATACAAGTGCTGACAAAAGAAAGTGCAATATTCAATTCAAGAAACATTTATTGGGCAACTGCTAAGTGCAAGACACTGTATTTAGTGGCAATGTGGATATAAAGAGCAACAAGTCACAGTTCCTGTTCCCAAGGAGATTCTAACCCAAAGAGGGAGATAGGCCTTATAGGGTAAAATGGAATCACTGTTCACATCCCCATCCACCCATGCCCTCAAAGGCATCTACCCAGTAACGCCCAGCTGGATGTGTGACATACACTGATGTGGAATAAATATGTACTGAGTAAGGGAATGTGAGATAAATTCCACTTGGGTGCATTAAAAAGACTTAAAATAAGTTTTGAATGGGAATTTAAAGGACAGGTAGGATTTTCACAGGAAGAAATGGTGGTAGAAAGAAAGGACAGCATTTTAGACAGAGAGAACAGGAAGCTTAAAAACATGAAGGCAGTCATAACATGTGTAAGGAAATGGCAATTGCCCATATTCTTTGGGTAAGAAAAGAATGTGCTACTACAGGTTGAGTATACCTTATCTGAAATGCTTGGGACCAGAAATGCTCTGGGTTTCAGAATTTTGTTTGGATGTTGAAATACTTGTAGAATACATACTAGTTGAACATCTCTAATCCAAAAATCTGAAATCCAAAATTCTCCAAGGAGCATTTCTATTGAGCATCATGTCAACACCCAGAAAGTTTTGGATTTTGGAGTATTTTGGATTTGAGATTTTTTGATTTGGGAAGCTCAAACTGTATCAGAAATTTTTTTCTCAACTGGTGCCCTCTGTCATGGAACTAGTTGAAATTACCTGGAGACTGTGTACAGAGAATCAACATTAAGAAATTAATCAGGAGAGAAACAAACTAAGGAGACTGATAAGAAGCAAGAATCAAGGTAGGAGAAAAGCAAAGAAACTGTGAGCTCTTGAAAGTAATGGGAGCAAAACCCTTCAGTGAGGAGATACATTAAATGCTATGTTATACTACATTTGAGTCTGCTGATAGTTCAGAAAGATTAAGCTAGAAAAGTGATCAATGAATGTAGTGATTTGACAAGAACCATTATAGTGGAGTGGTGGAAATGGAAGTCCAATTATTATTATTACTTTTGGAGGCAGAAAGACCCTGCCTCCAAAAGTAATAATAATAATTGGACTTCCATTTTGTTACCCAAGCTGGAATGCAGTGGTGTAGTTAGAGTTCACTGCAGCCTCAAACTCCTGGACTCAACCTATCCTCTCACCTCAGCCTTGCAAGTAGCTGGGACTACAGGCACGCACCACCACGACCAGCTAATTTTAAAAAATATTTTGTAGAGATGAAGTCTCACTATGTTGCCCAAGCTGGTCTTGAACTCCTGACTCAAGCCATCCTCCTGCCTTAGCCTCCTAAAATGCTGGGATTATAGGTTTGAGCCACCACATGTAGCCTGGAAGTCCAATTGGAATGGACTCTAGAAAACACAAGGTGAGAAAATGGAACAGCACGTATAGGCAGATGTTTCAAGAAGTTCCTCTGTGAATGAGGAGTTGGAGGGAGGGGAAAGTTTTTTGAAAACTACATTTATATTCAAACGGAAATGATTCAATAGTGAGGGAGAAATAGACAAAGCAAGAGAGAGAAAGAAAGAAGAGAGAAAGGGTCATTGCAAAGGCTAAATGGTTGGGAAGAAAGGAGAAGTTGGCCTTTGATAAGAGCAAATATACCTTAAAGTAGCAGGAATGAAGACAAAGCATAAGAGGGCAGATGCTAGTAGGGTGAATGCTTTGGTGAAGAGGAAGATGAGGGAGCTCCAGTCTCAGTTCTCTCAATTCTCCACAAACACAAGCTGTTATAGAGGAAGTGTGTCTCTTCTGAGCTATTGTTCAAGACAATCCCTTTGATTGTGTTTCTTCCCTTCTTTCTGCCAAAGATTGACAAAATCAGACACTAGTTCAAATGGTAAGGACAGATTTTAATCAGGAATACATTATTGCAGTAGGGGACAGCAGTCAGCACGAATTCAACTTTGATTTGTGCAAAGGTGGATGGACATTTGTGAAGGGAAAGTGAGGGAGCAGGGAGGGGGAAATCAGGGGCTGAATAGAGTAAGGGAATTAAAAATCTAGAAAGGATTGGTCTGTGTAAATGTGATTAGGTCAGCTGTGTCTGCTAGCTGGCCATTATTGAAGTTGAGATTCTATTTTCTCACAGAGCCTGAAAGACAAGGCCCTATACCTCCTGATGATTACATGTCAAAGGAATGGATTTCGAGTCCTTAAGAAAGACACCTGAGTTGTAGGAGACACATATACATCTTAAAGGAACAGAGGAGTGATTCACAACTGTAAGCCCTTTTTGGTAAATGTTCTAAGAAAGGGTGGTCAGGGGCCTATGTCAGATGTTGGGTGGAACAAATAGTAAATTCTTTTTTTTTTGAGATGGAGTCTTGCTCTGTCACCCAGGCTGGAGTGCAATGGCATGATCATGGCTTACTGCAACCTCCACCTCCCGGGTTCAAGTGATTCTTCCGCCTCAGCCTCCCAAGTAGCTAGTGTCATGCATGCCTGTGAGAAGAGACCACCAAACAGGCTTTGTGTGAGCAATAAACCTTTTTAATCACTTGGGTGCAGGCAGGTTGACTCTCTTTTCGGATTCAGCCTGCCTGCACCCAGGTGATTAAAAAGCTTTATTGCTCACACAAAGCCTGTTTGGTGGTCTCTTCACACAGACATGCATGACATTTTAGTGCCATGAGCCATGACTCGGATCGGGGGACCTCCCTTAGGAGATCAATCCCCTGTCCTCCTGCTCTTTGCTCCGTGAGAAAGATCCACCTACAACCTCAAGTCATCAGACAGACCGGCCCAAGGAACATCTCACCAATTTTAAATTGGGTAAGTGGCCTCTTTTTACTCTGTTCTCCAGCCTCTCTCACTATCCCTCAACCTCTTTCTCCTTTCAATCTTGACACCACACTTTAATCTTTCTCTTCTCTCAATTTCAGTTCTTTTCCTTTTCTGGTAGAGACAAAGGAGACGCTTTTTATCCGTGGACCCAAAACTCTGGCGCCAGTCACAGACTCGGGAAGACAGTCTTCCCTTGGTGTTTAATCACTGCGGGGACACCTGCCTGATTATTCACCCACGTCTCAGAGATATCTGACCACACAGGGACGCCTGCCTTGGTCTTTCACCCTTAGCAGCAAGTACCGCTTTTCTGGGTGGCGGGGGCAAGAACCCCGACCCCTTTTCTCCCTGTCTCTACCCCTTCTCTGCTTTTCTGGGTGGGGAGGCAAGAACCCCCGACTCCTTCTCCGCTTTTGTGGGGGCTAGAACCCCCTGACCTCTTATCTCTGTGCAGCAACCCCTTATCTCTGCACCCTGACCCCTTATCTCCATGCCCCGACCCCTTATCTGTGCGTCCCAACCCCTTTCTCACTTTTCTGGAGGGCAAGAACCCCCCCAAACCCTTCTCTAGCTACTCTAAAAGAGTAGCTCTCTCTTCTCTGGGCTTGCCTCCTTCACTGTGGGCAACCTTCCACCCTCCATTCCTCCTTCTTCTCCCTCAGCCTGTGTTCTCAAGAACTTAAAACCTCTTCAACTCACACTTGACCTAAAATCTTCTTCTACAATGCTGCTTGACCCCAATACAAACTCAATGGTAGTTCCAAATAGCCAGAAAATGGCACTTTTGATTTTCCATCCTACAAGATCTAAATAATTCTTTTTTTTTTTTTTTTTTTTTTTTGAGACGGAGTCTCGCTCTGTCACCCAGGCTGGAGTGCAGTGGCCGGATCTCAGCTCACTGCAAGCTCCGCCTCCCGGGTTCCCGCCATTCTCCTGCCTCAGCCTCCCGAGTAGCTGGGACCACAGGCGCCCGCCACTTCGCCCGGCTAGTTTTTTGTATTTTTTAGTAGAGACGGGGTTTCACTGTGTTAGCCAGGATGGTCTCGATCTCCTGACCTCGTGATCCACCCGTCTCGGCCTCCCAAAGTGCTGGGATTACAGGCTTGAGCCACCGCGCCCGGCCAGATCTAAATAATTCTTGTCGTAAAATGGGCAAACGGTCTGAGGTGCCTGATGTCCAGGCATTCTTTTACACATTGGTACCTTCCTAGTCTCTGTTCCCAATGCAACTCATCCCAAATCTTCCTTCTTTCCCTCCCGCCTGTCCGGTCAGTCCCAACCCCAAGCGTTGCTGAGTCTTTCTGATCTTCCTTTTCTACAGACCCATCTGACCTCTCCTCTCCTCACCAGGCCGAGGTAGGTCCCAAGTTTCCTCAGCCTCCCCTCCCTATAATCCTTTTATCACCTCCCCTCCTCATACCCTGTCCGGCTTGCAGTTTTGTTCCGAGATTAGCCCTCCCCCACCTGCCCAGCAATTTCCTCTTAAAAAGGTAACAAAAGCTAAAGGCATAGTCAAGGTAATTGCTCCTTTTTCTTTATCCGACCTCTCCCAAATCAGTTAGCACTCCTTTTTAGTTATCCCGACCTGCCTGGCTCCCTTATTAGGTCAAGATATTTTAACTAAATTTTCTGCTTCCCTGACTATTCCTGGGCTACAGCCACACTTCACTGCTGCCTTTTCCCCCAGTTCAAAGCCTCCTTCGCATCCTCCCCTTGTATCTCCCCACCTTAACTCACATGTATGGGATACCTCTACTCCCTCCTTGGTGACCAATCATGCACCCCTTACCATCTCATTAAAACTTAATCACCCTTACCCCACTCAACACCAATATCCCATCCCACAGCATGCTTTAAAAGGATTAAAGCCTGTTATCACTTGCCTGTTACAGCATGGCCTTTTAAAGCCTGTAAACTCCCCTTACAATTCCCCCATTTTAAGCCAGGCGCGGTGGCTCAAGCCTGTAATCCCAGCACTTTGGGAGGCTGAGATGGGCGGATCACAAGGTCAGGAGATCGAGACCATCCTGGCTAACACGGTGAAACCCCGTCTCTACTAAAAAATACAAAAAACTAGCCGGGCGAGGTGGCGGGCGCCTGTGGTCCCAGCTACTCCGGAGGCTGAGGCAGGAGAATGGCGTAAACCCGGGAGGCGGAGCTTGCAGTGAGCTGAGATCCGGCCACAGCACTCCAGCCTGGGCGACAGAGCGAGACTCCGTCTCAAAAAAAAAAAAAAAAATTCCCCCATTTTACCTCTGCTAAAACCAGACAAGGCTTACAGGTTAGTTCAGGATCTGCACCTTATCAACCAATTGTTTTTTCTACCCAACCCGTGGTGCCAAACCCATATACTCTCCTATCCTCAATACCTCCCTCCACAACCCATTATTCTGTTCTGGATCTCAAACATACTTTCTTTACTATTCCTGTATACCCTTCATCCCAGCCTCTCTTCGCTTTCACTTGGACTGACCCTGACGCCCATCAGGCTTAGCAAATGACCTAGACTGTACTGCTGCAAGGCTTCACAGACAGCCCCCATTACTTCAGTCAAGCCCAAATTTCTTCCTCGTCTGTTACCTATCTCGGCATAATTCTCATAAAAACACACATGCTCTCCCTGCTGATCATGTCTGGCTAATCTCCCAAACCCCAATACCTTCTACAAAACAACAGCTCCTTTCCTTCCTAGGCATAGTTAGTGCGGTCAGAATTCTTACAGCCTCAGTCTCACAGGCCTGTTCTATTCTGTCGTCATTTCATAACCTTTTCCATCTAAGTTACAAGCCGCTAGCCTGTCTCTTAGAACCTCTCATTTCCTTTCCATCCTAGAAATCTATCCTCAAGGAAATCACTTCTCAGTGTTCCATCTGCTATTCTACTACTCCTCAGGAATTTCTCAGGCCCCCTCCCTTCCCTACACATCAAGCTCGGGGATTTGCCCCCACCCAGGATGGGCAAATTGACTTTACTCACATGCTCCGAATCAGAAAACTAAAAGATCTCTTAGTCTAGGTAGACACTTTCACTGGATGGGTAGAGGCCTTTCCCACAGGATCTGAGAAGGCCACTGCGGTCATTTCTTCCCTTCTGTCAGACATAATTCCTCAGTTTGGCCTTCCCACCTCTATACAGTTTGATTACGGACCAGCCTTTATTAGTCAAATCACCCAAGCAGTTTCTCAGGCTCTTAGTATTCAGTGAAACCTTTATATCCTTTACCGTCCTCAATCTTCAGGAAAGGTAGACAGACTAATGGTCTTTTAAAAACACCTCACCAAGCTCAGTCACCAACTTAAAAAGCACTAGACAATACTTTTACCGCTTTCCCTTCTCAGAATTCAGGCCTGTCCTCGGAATGCTACAGGTTCCAGCCCATTTGAGCTTCTGTGTGGACACTCCTTTTCATTAAGTCCCAGTCTCATTCCAGACACCAGCCCAACTTGAACTGCACCCCAAAAAAACTTGGATAGAGCCTAAAAACTCACCAACCAAGCAAGTAATTACACTGCACCCCCTTAGGCTCTCTAATTAGATGTCCTAGGTCCTCCCAATTCTTAGTCCCTTAATACCTATTTTTTCTCCTTCTCTTATTTGGACCTTGTGTCCTCTGTTTAGTTTTTCATTTCATACAAAACCGCATCCAGGCCATCACCAATCATTCTATATGACAAATGCTCCTTCTAACAACCCACAGTATCACCTCTTACCACAAAATCTTCCTTCAGCTTAATCTCTCCCACTCTAGGTTCCCATGCTGCCCCTAATTCTGTTTGAAGCAGCCCTGAGAAACATCGCCCATTATCTCTCCATACCACACCCCAAAAATTTTCGCTGCCCCAACACTTCAATACTATTTTGTTTTATTTTTTTTTTGTTTTTTTTGTTTTTTTTTTTTTTGAGACGGAGTCTCACTCTGTCGCCCAGGCGGGAGTGCAGTGGCCGGATCTCAGCTCACTGCAAGCTCCGCCTCCCGGGTTTACGCCATTCTCCTGCCTCAGCCTCCCGAGTAGCCGGGGCTATAGGCGCCCGCCACCTCGCCCGGCTAGTTTTTTTGTACTTTTTAGTAGAGACGGGGTTTCACCGTGTTCGCCAGGATGGTCTCGATCTCCTGACCTCGTGATCCGCCCATCTCGGCCTCCCAAAGTGCTGGGATTACAGGCTTGAGCCACCGCGCCCGGCCTTGTTTTATTTTTATTAATATAAGAAGGCAGAAATGTCAGGCCTCTGAGCCCAAGTCAAGCCATCGCATCCCCTGCGACTTGCAGGTATATGCCCAGATGGCCTGAAGTAACTGAAGAATCACAAAAGAAGTGAAAATGCCCTGCCCCGCCTTAACTGATGACATTCCACCACAAAAGAAGTGAAAATGGCCGGTCCTTGCCTTAACTGAGGACATTCCACCACAAAAGAAGTGAAAATGACTGGTCCTTGCCTTAAGTGGTGACATTACCTTGTGAAATTCCTTTTCCTGGCTCAAAAGCTCCCCAACTGAGCACCTTGTGACCCCTACACCTGCCTGCCAGAGAACAACCCCCCTTTGACTAATTTTCCTTTACCTACCCAAATCCTATAAAACGGCCCTACCTCTATCTCCCTTCGCTGACTCTCTTTTCGGACTCAGCCCACCTGCACCCAAGTGATTAAAAAGCTTTATTGCTCACACAAAGCCTGTTTGGTGGTCTCTTCACACGGATGCGCATGACAGCTGGGATTACAGGCGCCCGCCACCATGCCCGACAAATCTTTTGTATTTTTAGTACAGATGGGGTTTCACCATGTTGGCCAGGCTGGTCTCAAACTTCTGACCCCAAGTGATCCGCCCACCTTGGCCTCCCAAATTACAGGATTACAAGCGTGAGCCACCCATGCCTGGTGCAAGTAGTAAATTACTTTGATTGCTTTGAGCTTTCTCAGACAGGTACTTTAAGATGGGCTGGGTTATCCTAGGGATGTTGCCTCAAGCTGTTAGAAATTACGTTTGTTTTTTTAAGTCTTTTAATGTGGGGGATGGGGAGTGGACTAAATTATTTGTGCTGGGAGTCTGGTTTTTATAGGCCAAGGCTGAGTCCTAGTTGAGAAGTGGGCTCAGAGGAATTTGGCCAGAGTTGGGTTAAGGAGAGATTCGTTAACACTCTCTACCTATCAGATCACATCTAATCTTCCTCTAATGCTTAACTTCAAGAAGATAATTTACATTCTGGGTTTTTGTTGTTGTTGTTTTTTCCTTATTCCAGTCAAATTAATCTCTCTCCTCTGAACTCACAGAATGTTTGTAGTACTTCTCATAAAGAAGTTTATCATGTACTTTTTGGTAAATTTTATTGTCTTATTTCATTGTGTACCTGTTCATGTATTTATTTCTTGGCTACCAGACAGCATCACAATTTCCTCCAGGCATGCTGACCTAATATGTTACAGGTTCTGCACAGGACTTGGACACATGGAAGGGACTCAGTCACAGTCACAGGGTACCCAGGCACCTTCATTCATTCCCAAAATTTTTAATGGGTGGCCTCACTATACATAACATTTTGTCTAGTGCTGCTAGAGGTCAAATTCAAAAGACCCAGCCCAGTTTTTATTCTTGGTTTCCCTGCCTTCTCTTCATAGTCCTGGGACTTACTAGAGAAAGCTGAAATGAATATTTACCCTGAAGCTTTAAAAAATGTAACCTTGCAAAACCTGATCCTTAAGACAGTATATGTTTCCACAAGCATACAATTTAGAGGTTTGGATCCTTTTGTAGTTCATAAGTGTGATGATTGGATATTCGTGTGCAGCTGTGAGATGTGCCACCCTTGAACCTTGTTATGAGTTTAGGACATTACCTGCTAAAAGTGAAAAAGAAACTTAGAGGCTTGTTATTTAAGAATCCCTCAAAGGTAAACAATCAGAGGCTCATTCTCAGCATATATTAAGAAGTTATAATCACATTGAGATACCAGTCATACCCACTAGAATAGCTCTAAACAAAAGTCAGGTAATAACAGATACTGGCGAAGATGTAGAGAAACTGGAACCCTTCTACGCTGCTGGTGGGCATGTTAAATGGTACGGCCACTTTGGAAACCAGTCTGGCAGCTTCTCAAACATTTAGACATGGAGTCACCACATGACCCGGTGTTCTGTGGTGGCAGGTGTATACAAATCTATCTCAAAGTCCCAGGATGCCGGCAGGTGGAAGAAAGAGGCCAACAAATACAGTTCCTTGGGAAGAAACATTTAATAGCGACTAAGGAACAGAAGCCATGTCCATGTCTGTGTTTTGGGCAGCAAGATGAGATGGTGGATTGCTGTGCCATTACCCCGGACTCAATGCGTTTTTTTTGTGTTTTGTTTTTGAAACAGGGTCTCTCTCTCTCTCTCTCTCTGTATTGCCTAGGTTGGGGAGCAGTGGTACGATCATGGCTCACAAAAGCCTCAAACTTCTGGACTCAAGTGATCCTCCTGCCTCAGCCTCTCCAGTAGCTGGGGCTGTAGGTATGTGCCACTGCACCTAAGTAATTTTTATTTTTTACATTTTGTAGAGACAGGGTCTTGCTTTGTTGCCCAGGCTGGTCTCGAACTCCTGGCTTTAAGCAATCCTCCAGCCTCAGCCTCCGAAAGTGTTGGGATTGCAGGCATGAGCCATCACTCCAGCCCCTTAGGGCTTATATACCATAGGGGAGGGGTGGTTCAGAAGGGATGTGTAGGACAATTGAAGTGTAATAACATCAAGGTTGTTTGAACTAAGGACAGGACATACTGGGTAGATACCTGCTCTTACACAAGGAACAACAGATAAAGTAGAAATCTTAGAGGACTTCCCAGAACAGGGGTTAATCAGAAGCCAGCACGGAGGATTAGCTTCCAAGATGGAGCTGCTTTCGCCTCCAAATCCAGCAACTCCACTCTTAGATTCCAATTCCACTCAACAGAAATGGAAACATATGTCCATAAAAAAACTGTACATGATGTACAGCAGCATTATTCCCAATAGTCAAAATGTGGAAAGAACTGAAATGTCCATCAGCTGGTGAATGGATAAACAAAATGCAACAGAATATGCTCCAGCAATCTAAAGGAACGAAGTACTGTACAGATACATGCTACAACATAGATGAACTTTGAAAGCATTATGCTAAATGAAAGAAGCCAGACACAAAAGGCCACATATTATATGGCTGCATTTATATGAAATGTCCAGAATAGGCAAACCCATAGAGACAGGAAATTGATTATTGTTTGCCAGGGCTGGGGTTTGGAGGGTAGAGTTAGGAAAAGGGATAGCTAGAGGGTATGGGTTTCTTTTACATGTGATGAAAATGTTCTCAAAGTGTGGTGATTGTCGAACATATCTGGAAATATACTAAAAATCGCTGAATGGTACACTTTAAATGGTTGACTTGTTTAGTATGTGAGTTATATCCTAATAAAGCTGTTATACAGAAAAAAAAAGTCATGTGACCAATTATTTCAACAATCAAGAGACTGTGTTAAAGATTCTTTGCTTGGCCAAACTTCAGTTAGGCTTCTGAATCTTCTCCCAGGTCCTTGTGTGCACTTCCTTGTAAATGCAGTGTTAGGAAGTAACACTGCCACCGCAGTTTAGCAAGAATCCCCCATTCCATATGTGATCAAAATTCTTTATTCCCTACCCTTGGTATCTGACCCCCTGGCCTGCCTTCACTGGGATTCCTATTATGTTGGTTCAGCCAGAATTCCCCCTAGAATTGATGTTTCCTCTTAGCAGTTTTCCGAGCAGCTGCTCCTTGCTCCTTGACTATAAATCCCCACTTGTTCCTGGTGTATTTGGAATAGTTACTTCCGTCTTTTTTTTTTCCCCCCACAATTGAGGACCGAAAACACTGTTATTTCAAGTCCTTGTGGCCAACAGATTGGTGGTTTATGGGCCAGCATCCCTTTTTATGCGTAAAATATTTAAAACGCAGCCTGCAATATTGTTGGTAAAGTGGTGAAACATTTAGTGTGTGATGTCGGATCCTAGTCTGGCCGCTGCTCCTGGCGATTCTCTGAGGCATCCTGAGTTTGGGGCGCCTCGTGCCACTGCGCGCCCCTCCTCCGGGCCTGAGTCACGGTGCCGCCGGAGTCCCCACGCGAGGATGCTGCGGTGAGCGCGGCCGGGACGCCGCGTCGGGCTCTCGGCCGCCCAGCGGCGCAGCACGGGAAGCCAGGCCGGCAGCCGCGCTCTCCCCAGCCGGCCGCCGAGTCCGCCCTCCCCGGCTCCTCCGGACCTCCTCGGCGGGCGGCGGTGGGGCCTGCCTGTGCGCTCCGCGCCCGCCCGCGCCTGCCCTCCATGGCGTTTATCCGGAAGAAGCAGCAGGAGCAGCAGCTGCAGCTCTACTCCAAGGAGAGGTGCGCGCCCAGCTGAAGAAGGGCCCAGCCGGGGGCATGGTCGGGGCCGGTCGTGGGGACGCCGGCCGGAGATGTGAGGGACGGGAGGCGGCGTGGGGGCCGGGCACGGAGGCAGGGGCCGGACGCGTGTCCAGGGCCCGGGCTGGGGGCTGTAGCGAAAACCCGAGGTCGGGGTGAGAGGCCGGGGGCCTGGTCTGGGCCAGAGCCTGCCGGGGACAGGAAGCCGATGACGGGTCAGGCCAGATCCCACCGCGCAGGCGAAGCACGCCGAACCGGCCGGCCGTGCAGTCCCGGCGGCCGCGGGCAGCTCACCCGGAAGGCCGCGCGAGGTCGCGGCGCGGATCCTTGCCCCGGCGTTCGCTGGGGAGGGTGAGTACGCTGCCCGGCGGGCACCCCCTTTCTAATCCTTCCCTTTAATCGGGTCCAGGCACTTGGCGCCGGCGCCGCAAAGTTGGTCGCTGGGCGGCACGGAGCAGGCCGGCGACCACCCACTCGCATTACTGCGCCTTTTTCCTACCGACTCCTTTAGACACGGGACTAGCTCCAGGCGCTGGAAGGCTGGGAGGAGGGCCTCCGGAAAGGCCTGATTCTGAGGAAAGCCAAGGTCCTGCCCCGCAAACACTTGCTCCCCGCGCCGTGGACCTTGTTTTGGAAAGCTTTGCAGTGAAATCGCGGTGCGGCAGCAGAGCACTCATTGTCACCGGCATCCCAGTAAGGATTTGGAGTCCCTGCGCTAAAATTGTCTCGCATCAGTTCCCTTTCAGAGATTCTGGACCTGTTCCCAAAGGAAGTCTCATAAGAAAGCTCATTTCGGCTCTATGGATAGTTCCAAGCGCATTTTTGGTGACGGAAACAACTTGCTGGGTCTGCAGCTCATAGGCCAAAAGGAAAGGGGGGGCTGAATCATTTTACAAACACACTGTTTTGATTGTGAGAGCTACAGATTTTCCAGTGCTGCTAGCCTGTCACGTTGTCTCATCAGTGAATACCAGCAAAGCAGGTTACACGTGGGAATACAAGTGCAGACTTCAAGATTTGTCTACACTTGTTTAATAAGGGTTGACTCGACCCCTTTCATCCAGACATTCATCCTCCTCTAATCTATAATGTTGGTCTAACCAGTGTATCCACCGTCCGAAATGTCATTTTTCTACTATAGAGAAGAAGATACGATACACAGAAAACATATCTCAGATGTGGCTTCCAAAAATGTTTTTGGTGATGTGATTAGGTTTTAGTCACAGAAAGGCTTGTGTATTAAATAACTGAGCCCTAACTATGTAACTCACACTTGGGGATACCCTTCTGACTGAATTTGTAATGCGTTTTTCTTGTGGAAAGAGCTTGAGTGGAGTTTCCTTGTTTAGTATCAACAATATTAAGACTTGTTGTGGGTGAACATTCAGATTTAAATTGTGAGAACTTTGACACACTTAAATTGCCGTCATGTTCTATGATATGAGTCATTCGTGCCAATACTGTGGCCTCTTTGATATACAGGAAAACATTTTTTCCTTGGTTCTGGCTGTTATTTCGATGGAAGTAATTTGTGTTCAATTTGGCTAGTTCACAGCTCTGTAGTGTCACACAAACCTTGAAACCTGGACTTATATTTCCGTGTATATGCTGCTGTGTTAGAATTCAATGATTAGACAACAACGTGATAGGCTGGCAGTGTTCAGAGAGAACTCTAGCTCTCACAACCAAAACATTTATCTATCCAGTCAGGAGGTATCAGCTGTTCCTGAGCATCAGTCATCTGAAAAAGTTGGCTCCATGTGTTTTGTATTTATCTGAATTCTAACTTGCTGAGTGCCCAAATTGTTTAGTGCTCTGCCCCATGGCTTAGCAACCTGGGCTGATGGGCATACGCCATTCAATGCATAGAATACGCATTTGAATGACAGGAATGTCTCACATCAGGTGTGCGCTAGAATCAAGGAGTCTCTTTATAAATCTTAGAATTCATTCTGAAACAAGAATATTTTAAGGCAACCTTACTGAGCCGCAGATTTACCGTTTCTGCCCAGATTTTTCCTGGTTTATCCCCTTGCGTTACATAAACACAAATTAGCAAATGGATTGGACTGGTCATTGGCTTCAGCATACCCAAGAAAATTGTTACTTTCCTTGGAAAACTTGAAGAGGGATTGTTTCAGAGGTTACCCATGAATGGCCTCAATTTGTTCATTGTAAGTTCACTGGCGGCTCTAATGCTAATTAAGGGATTTTAGATTTCCAGAGCTACCAAATATTGACCCCAGAAAAGAAGAAACTTGAAATTAGCATTTACTTCTCTTATTATTAAGTTGATGTACTGTGTTTAAAGTGAATGATGTTTCTGCAAAAGCAGAAGCAGAGAGATGGACTAGGAGATTCTTGCGTTGGTGGTTTAGACCTAGGTGGTGGCAGAATAAATGGAGGAAAGTGGATGCATTCTAGATGTTTTTAGGACGTGTGATTGACAGGTCTTGGTGTGGTGTATTGTATGTGAGAGGTGATAGAGGAACAATTCCAGCTGGGATTACCGGATAAAATACAGTACACCCAGTTAAGTTCAAATTTCAGATAAACAATGAATAATTTTTTAGTATAAGTAAATGTGATGGTATATACAATATTTGGTATATACTTATACTAAAATTTTTTTAGTATAAGTAAATTCAACAGTAGATGCAATATTTGGGATATACTAAACATTTTTAAAGTATATTATTTATCTGAAATTCAAATATTACTGGGCATATGATATTTTTATTTGCTAAACATGGAAATTCTACTCTCAGGCTTCTGGTTTGAATAACTATAAAGTGGTGCCATTTATTGGTGATGTTTATAAATAAATGCTTTGGTAATTTTAAGGATTAGAAAACAGACAGAAACTTGGCCATTCAAATTAAGTATACTTATATCCTGGTTAAGATTTAGGTGGCAGGCCGGACTCAGGGCTCATGCCTGTAATGCCAACACTTTGGGAGGCCGAGGCAGGCAGATCATGAGGTCAGGAGTTCGAGACCAGCCTGGCCAATATGGTGAAACCCCCATCTCTAATAAAAATACAAAAATTAACCACTGGCTTGCGCCTGTAGTCCCAGCTACTCAGGAGACTGAGGCAGGAGAATTGCTTGAACCTGGGAGGCGGAGGTTGCAGTGAGCCGAGACGGCGCCATTGCACTCCAGCCTGGCCATCTCAAAAAAAAAAAAAAAAAAAATTAGATGGCAGGAACCATATTGATTTTATTGTTTTTAAAAAATATCCTGTGCAGGTGTTGGTAGGGTAAATTGAAACATTTTTTAAAGGCAATTCACATATCTTCCTTGGATTTGTCAGGGATGGCAGGTGTATACAGTGGATTAGTAGATGAGGATATTATACTAACTGTTGCTATTTAAGACATTTCTATTTTAATATGAAATATATTAAAAGGTGGGAAGCTTGCTCGAGCCCAGGAGTCCAAGGTTACAGTGAGCTATGATCATACCACTGCACTACAGCCTGGGTGACACAGTGAGACCCTATCGCAAAAAAACAGGCACTTTGAGGTTTCAACTTTGTTTCGGACATTCCATGAGTGTATAATACTCTTGGTTATGCTAATATTAACTTTCTTTCTTTTTTTTTTTTTTTTTTTGAGACGGAGTTTTCGCTCTTGTTGCCCAGGCTGGAGTGCAATGGCATAATCTTGGCTCACTGCAACCTCCGCCTCCCGGGTTCAAGCGATTCTCCTGCCTTAGCCTCCAGAGTAGCTGGGATTACAGGCATGCACCACCACACCCAGCTGATTTTGTATTTTTAGTAGAGAGGAGGTTTCTCCATGTTGGTCAGGTTGGTCTCGAACTCCCAACCTCAGGTGAGCCACCACGCTTGGCCTTTCTGTTATTCAATATGTTTGTTTAATCAATTGTGTCTATATTTATTTTATTAAAAGCACTTGGTGAGAGGGCAAAGTGATTGTGATACTTCGGTTTAATCTTTCATTTCTAAGGCTTATCATCGCAGTCTTTTCAGATCTGTTTGTGGAATATACCAGGTGTTGAAAATGGAGATAAATGGAGGTAAAGTCAGGACTTAATTAGTCAGCAATGCCGATAGATCCCAGTAAATCTACCTGACTATGACTTACATAAATAGGGTTTATTTTTCTCACATGAAAAACAGCGGGAGAGGAAATACATATTGCAAATCTCTTGGTTAATTTAGAATCTATATTGACTTTACCCAAAATGTATTACTAGCCTACCCATTTACTTCCCTTTTATCTCAAATTAACCTCTCAGTGGCTACCATTGAGAAGTCACAGGAATGTATCCATAAATGGATTTTGAGTATGTATACTGTATAATTTTCGTTAAAAATTTTTTTAATGTGATATAAAATAGGAATGGTCATTTAAGGAATTCAGTGCTATTTTTCTTCTAAATACGGTTGTCACTTCATCTTTTAACCATTAGAAATTTAGAATTGTGTCTTAAAATGTCCAACTCATAGATTTTGAAAATAACAAAATCTTTTTGTTATTTTTTTTTTGACTTGTATTCAGTAAGTAACTTAGAATTGTTATCTTCTTGGTGAGTTGAATTTTTAATCAATCTATAATGACCTCTTCTAGTAATGTTTTTTTCTATTTTGTCTGATATTAATATAGCTATATCAGTTTTCTTTTGGTTATTTGCATTGTATGGGGTTTTCCATTGTTTCAATTTTCACTATTCTGTGTCCTAAGGCTTTAGGTCTGTTTCTTATAAATAGCTTGTACTTGAACTTTTTTTTAATGATTCATTTTGATAATTTTTATCTTTTTTTTTTTTTTTTTTTTTTTTTGAGACTGAGTCTGGCTCTGTCGCCCAGGCTGGAGTGCGGTGGCCGGATCTCAGCTCACTGCAAGCTCCGCCTCCCGGGTTCACGCCATTCTCCTGCCTCAGCCTCCTGAGTAGCTGGGACCACAGGCACCCGCCACCTCGCCCGGCTAGTTTTTTGTATTTTTTAGTAGAGACGGGGTTTCACCTTGTTAGCCAGGATGGTCTCGATCTCCTGACCTCGTGATCCGCCCGTCTCGGCCTCCCAAAGTGCTGATAATTTTTATCTTAATGAATTAGTTTAGTCTGTTTACATTTATTATTACAAATATGTCTGAATTCACTTTTTACTTTTTAGTTTTGTTCTTTTATTTTGCCTTCCTTCCCCTCTTCCTTTGGATTAAATAAGGCCCCCTTGCTCCCTTTCATTTTTCTCCGAAGAGTATGGAAGTTACATGTTTTATTTGTTTTTCTAATGCTTATCCTTAAAATGTTAGTATATTAAATTTAAGGTCTGAAGCTAAGCATTATCTTTATTCTCCTCTCTACCAATGTAACAACCTTGGAACACTTAACTCCTGTGCCCCCATTCTCAATTATAGTCTGTTATTGTCCAGTGTTTTTTATCTCTATTTTAAACCTACAGATTGTGCATTACTAATTGCCCGGTTCATGCTTCTGTAGTTTTACATGCATATTTACCATTGTTTTTGTTCAGTGCTCCTTCTTACGTGTCATGTCCTTGTTACGGAATTATTTTCTCTTTCCTGAAGAATATCCTTTAGAAGTTTCCTCTGATCAGGGTTGGATGATGATAAACCACCTCTGTCTTTGTCTGAACATATCCTTATTTTGCTTTTGCGTCGAAAATCCGTTTTGCTAGATGTTTAATTCTCTCAACATTTTGAAGATTATCCAAACAAATGCAAAGGGCCAGGGAATATGCACCAGACTTGCTGGAGTGCTCAGGGGTGTTAGGGGGTACCTCACAGAGAAAGGTCAGTGATAGTTGTGCCCTGTCCCCCTGGGGCAAAGTTCAGCTACCTGGCTGGGCCAGCTTCAGACTGCAGGAGAAACCAACACTCCAGGGAGTGACCGGGGCCAGAGTACACTAGGATCATACTGTGATGGAACCTTGGGTCACTCAGCTCAGCATTTGTGGCTGCAGGATATCCTCACCCCCTTGTTGGCTTGACTGGGCTAAGTCTGTATAATGTGGCAGGGTTTGTTCCTGATGGGGGAAACGCCAGCCTTTTTCCTGGCATGGCTAGGGGACTGGGATTCAAGCCTTGTGGTTGATGAGGTTTGATTACCTTAAACACAGTCATAGCAGTTTTCCCTGAAGCTTTGCAGGAGGCCACCTTTTCTTCTGGGAGACCAGCCTGCAACAAACCAATATTGTTAAGTCTAATTGTTCTTTGTAGGTAATCTGTCTTTTCTCTGGCTGCTTTTAAGATCTCCTTTCTGTAGTGTTTTGCTGTCTAGATATAGATTTTTTTTTTTTTCGTCATCTATCCTGCTTCAACTTCCTAAAGCTGAAATAGTTTTGGAAAATTTGGATCCAAGCTGAGCTAAGGCTAGAACAAATGTTCTCTGATCTAAGTCCAACCTCTTTTCCACTGTACCATACTGCTTCTATTTTAAATACTAGGTTGTGGGCTACTGGCCAGTGCTTATTTTTATGGTATCCTTGAAGTTTAGACTGAGTCAGGAATGAATGAAGCCTGTTTTATGTAGATATCAGAACCTTCTTAGTCAAAGTGTGGGCCACAGGCCAGCAGCGCATGTGTGCCTGAAGCTTGTTAGAAATGCACATTCTTAGGCCTCACCCTGGAGCTGCTGCCTCGGAATGTGCATTTTAACAAGATCCCCAGATGATTGTGTGCACATTAACCTTTGTGAAGTGCTGTTCTAGATAACAGTATTCAGCATTCATCTTGATTTTTTATCTGTTTGTCCCTTCCAACTCAACTTCCTTCTTTAACTTCTTGATAGTACATATAAAAAGCCTCGTAGAAGCCTCCTGCCCCGCACTATGACCCTTGATGAGGAAACTGGAGGACTTTGAGAGCATAGATGACGTTTTTACCATTTCTTCTATAAATTGCTGAGACTTGAAAATAGAATTACTGACTTTATGGATGGTGTCAGTGAAAGGGATTTTGATATCTGAACCATCTTGGCTGGAAGTCATTGCATCTCACATAGTCAGGGAGAATGTAATTTTCTAGAGTGTAGCTGAGTGATGGAAAGCTTTAACCTAATTACTGAGGGGAAGGGCTAAAAAGGTCAGATGAAAGAGTGAAATTGTTTAAATTCATGAGAACTCTTTCTGGGAGGGAAGAAGGGCCGGTAATTTATAGGTGAAAACAACTGGTACAGGAACTAGAAATGTATTTAGTCCTGCAGATGGTCTCTCTGCAAATGTGTAGAACATGGATAATAAAATGAGCTGGGTCTTTTAATAAAAAAGGATTAATGTGTGTTTTAGGTGTCACTGGAGTTGGGTAAGATAACACCCAAGATTGGAATCTAGTGTGAAAAGCTGCAGACCTATTGAAAAGGAAGGACCTGCTAGGAGGTGAGGCAGTGGGCTTTGAATGTTAAGAAGGTATACATCTGAAGGGGAATCCATGAAACCCCGGGAGAAAAACCCAGAGAACACAATTGGAAGGAGGAACAAAGATGACATGATTGTGTTCTTTTGTTACAGGCCACATTAAGTGGGTGGAAGAAATGGTGGCTGTGTACCTGGTGTAAATGAGAGAACAGGAAGTGGCAATAGAGATACTGGCTGAAATGCTTAATGAAATCTAAGTACAGTTTATTGACTGCCTTTGTTAAAGTTTTAATTTATCCTAAACTTGAGAACTTTACTTAATGCTGAATATTAAAGACAGATTATTAACCAAGTAGCAATGAAATGAACCATCAGAAAAAGCAGTCATATCAGGTCGTTTATTGCTGGAGCTCAGGGGAGTTGAGAGGGATCCTGTCATACATAGAACCTAGATTTTTAAGAAAGCAGATATGGGAAGTTCCAAGGAACAAAAAAGATAGGTGCTGTTACTGCACAGTTTGGAAAGCATATTGACCCAGGAAGTTTGTGAAACTGTCAAAAATATAATTAAGAACATCTAATCCAAATGATCTTTTGTGAGGAGTTACAGAAAATCAGGCAAGCTTCCATGTTGGAAGGAAGCTAAAAAAGAAAAAGAAAATCAGGCTAGCAAATAAAGAATGGTTGTACAGGTAGTATTTCTCTGAGTTTATAATTATTCGTTTTAATATAAAACAAGAAGGTTATACATAGTTAATTTCAAAAAGATTAAAGCCCCAAATGAGTGGAAACTTTGAAAAATGGTACAGATTAAAAAAATAAAAACAAGAAAACTTCTAAAGCTGCCTTTGGAACTAGGAAGTACTGGGCTGCTGCGTAGGCCTAGCCTGGTACCAGGTGTAACATTAATTTATGACAGAGAAAGCTCTTATTCTATATTCTATTAATAATACTAACCTTCAGACTGAAAGAGATAGGATGAACTTTTGCAAAATGGGTGAAGATGCAAAGGGTAGCCACGTGCTTATGTCTCCTGGCGTAAAATCCTGGGAGAGTTTGAGTGTAAAACCACAGAATTATTTCATTGATCTAGGAACTTTGAAAGGTGCTGAAAGAACATATGTGCATAAATAGGTTTAATGCAAATTCTAGATCAGACAGATTATTTATAAACCACTAGAAGAGGAAGTTGTTGTCACCAGTCCCCAGCATGAACGTCATGCTGCTAATCTCGTCTCTTTTGACAGAGTTCTGACTATGTTTGAGGTCAGGTAAAATGCAGGAAAGTCAGGAAAAGGCAGTAGATTTAATTCATCTGAACTTTGGCGGAGGAGAAGGTTTGCTTTGGTGAAGACTTCATAGCACAATTGAGAAAGGGGAAGTTAGTTTAGATGGAATAATAATGTTTGAATGACTCTCTTCAGAGATTGTTTATGTTAGTCTATTTTTATTTTGCTATAAAGAAATATCTGAGACTTGGTAATTCAAGAGAGTTTAATTGGCTCACAGTTCTGCGGGCTGTACAGGAAGGAAGGATGGCACTGGCATGTGCTTGGCTTCTGATGAAGCCTCAGGGAGCTTTTTACTCATGGTTGAAGATGAAGTGGGAGTGGGTACATCACATGGCAAGAGAGGGAGCAAGAGAGAGGAGGAGGAGGTCCCAGACTCTTTTAAACAACCAGATCTCATGTGAACTAACTGAGCATGAACTCGCTTATTTCCAAGGGGGTGGTGCTGAGGCATTCATGAGGGATCTGCCCCCATGATCCAGTCACCTCCCACTGGACCCTCCTTTCAACATTGATAATTCCATTTTAACATGAGATTTGGAGGGGACAAACATCCAAACTATATCATTCTGCCCCTGACCCCCTAAACCTCATGTTCTTACATTGGAAAATACAATCATTTCTTCCCAATAGTCCTCCAAAGTCTTCACTTATTTCAACATCAAGTCCAAAGTCCTAAGTCTCATCTTAAACCCATTTCTTTCCACCTATGAGCCTGTAAAATCAAAACAATTTATCTACTTTCAAGATACAGTGGTGGTACAGGCATTGGGTAAACATTCCCATTCGAAAGGGAGAAATCTGCCAAAAGAAAGGGGCGGTAGACCCCACTGAAGTCTGAAACCCAGTAGGGCAGTCATTAAATCTTAATACTCCAAAATAATCTCCTATGACTCCTTGTCCCATACCCAGGGCACAGTGGTGTAAGAAGTGGGCTCCTAAGGCCTTAGGCAGCTCTGCCTCTGTGGCTTTGAAGGGTGCAGCCCACATGGCTGCTGTCACAGGTTGGAGTTGAGTGCCAGCAGCTTTTCCATGCTGAGGCTGCAAGTTGCTGATGGCTCTACCATTGTTGAGTCTAGAGGGCAGTGGCCCCCTTCCCACAGCTCCACTTGGTGGGGACTCTGTTTGGGGGCTCTAGCCCGCTTCTCCCTTTCACACTGCCATCGTAGAGGTTCTCTGTATGGGCTCCATCCTTGCAGCAGGCTTCTGCCCGGGATCCCAGGCCTTTTCACACATCCTCTGAAATCTAGGGGGAAGCTGCCAAGACTCCTTCATGCCTGCATTCTGTGCACCTGCAGACCTAACACCACATGGAAGCTGCCCAAGCTAATGTTTTGCAACCTTTAGAGCAGCAGCGTGAGTTGTACTTGTGGCCCTTTGAGCCATGGCTGGAGGTGGAGCAGCGGGTCTGCTGGGAGCAGTGTCCCTAGGCTGTGTTGGGCAGTAGGAACCGGGGCTTGGCCCCCTAAGTCCTTCTTTCCTCTCCTAGGCCCTCTGTGATGGGAGGGACATCCTGAAAACTTCTGAAATGCCTTTGAGGCCTTTTCCCCATTGTTTTGGATATTAGCCCTTGGCAACCTTTCAGTCATGCTCATCTCTCTAGCAAGCAATTACTCCATAGCTTACTCCCCCGGCTTGAATTCCTCTCCTGAAAATGCTTTTTCTTTCTCTGTCACAGGGCCAGGCTGCAAATTTCCCAAACTTTTATGTTCTGCTTTCCTTTTAAATGTAAGTTTCAACTTTAAGTCATTTATTTGTTCCTGTATCTGATTGTTGGCTTTTAGAAGCAGCCAGACCAGTTCTGGAACACTTTGCTGCTTAGAAATTTCTTCTGCCACATGCCCTACCTAAGTCATTACTCTTATGTTCAACCTTCCACAGATCCCTAGGAACATAGACACAGATGCAGCCAAGTTCTTTGCTAGTTTGTAATAAGGGCGACCTTTGCTTCAGTTCCCATTAATTTCCTCACTTCCATCTGAGACCATGTCAGCCTGGCCTTCACTGTCCATATTCCTATTTGCATTTTGGTCACAACCATTTAACCATTTGCTGAGAAGTTCCAAACTTTCCTTTGTCTTCCTGTCCTCTTCTGAGTCCCCCAAACTCTTCCAACCTCTGCCTGTTACCCTGTTCCAAAGCTGCTTCCACGTCTTTACGTATATTCATAATAAAATGCCCTATTCCTTGGTGCCAATTTTATGTCTTAATCTGTTTTTGTTTTGCTATAAAGAAATACCTGAGGCTGGGTAATTTACAATGGAAAGAGGCTTAATTGGCTCATGGTTCTGCAGGTTGTACAGGAAGCAAGGCACCAGCATCTGCTTGGTTTCTGGTAAGCCTCAGGGAGCTTTTACTCATGGCAGAAAGTGAAGTGGGAGCAGGTGTATCTCATGGCAAGAGACAGAGCAGGAGAGAGAAAGGGAAGGTCCCAGACCCTTTTAAACAACCAGAGTTTGAGTGAACAGATTGTGAACTCATTTATCACTAAGGGGATGGTGCTGAGTCATTCATGAGGGATCTACCCCCATGATCCAATCACCTCTTACCAGGCCTCCACCTCCAACACTGGGAATCACATTTCAACATGAAATATGGAGGGGACAGAACATCCAAACTATATCACCATCCAATGTATTACTGGGGGAATGTTTCCAGTGGTGAGTAGTAGGACTGTGATCTTGCCTTGTCTATAACAGTTTTCTTAATTTCTTCCTTATTTCAGAAATCATTTTCAGAAGCTTCTTAAAAATGCCCTGTTTAATTAAATCAACTCTCTAGTAGGGGCACTATAGTCTAGCTTCATTCAAGGCTGGTGTTGGGGTATTGAGAGTAGAGGTGGCAAATATACAGCACTCCTGTGCTTTCCTTTGCCTCTGCACACATCACGAAGGTGTCATGGCGTCCCAGCACTGCCTCCCAAGGTGCTAGGGTTACACTTCTTATCACAGTGAAGCCTTGTTATGCCCAGATAGTTTGTTCCCCAAAGAAGACCACCAGAGTCCAGAGGTAAAGCCAAGCGGCAAGGATNGCGCGCGCCCGGGGACCGGGGCAACTCAGACCGCACGCGCGCGCCCGGGGACCGGGGCAACTCAGACTGTGAGCGCGCACCCGGGGACCGGGGCAATTCAGAGTCAGCTGTTGCCTGGATCGCGAACGCGCTCCGGCAACTCAGATCGCCAGCGCAGCTGCTGCCTGGATCGCAAACGCGCTCCGGCAGCTCAGATCGGAATTTAAATCAGAAGAGAGCCAGGGGACGTCTCCCACCGGTCTCCACTGGCTGTCCTATAGCGCGTCCGCCAGGACTGTGCCAGCTTCAGTTTCAGACCTCGCGAGTCACAGATTCAGATTCAGAACAGACACACAGACACAGACAGACAAACGGAGACGAGCCGGCTTACCTATCAGTAGATCGATCTTAGCAGATCTGTTGACCAGGGGTCTGGTGGGCTTGGGGAATCCCGGACGGGCCCCCAGATGTTATGCCCAGACAGTTTGTTCCCCAAAGAAGACCACCAGAGTCCAGAGGTAAAGCCAAGCGGCAAGGATCTTTACTACAAGTTCGAACCTGGTCCCTCCTTTACACAGTATACAAGAGGGCCCCGAACAATGCGAGCGTTTGCTTTTTATAGCCCGAAAGTTGCAGGGGAACAAAGAAATTCTTTTGGCTCCCGCGCTTTCAGTAACCTTGAATGGCTGTCTCCTTATCGGAGACTTTCCAGGTGGTGTTTGTACTGGGCTCAGGGAGTTTTGAGCCCGGGGGCTGAGGAATGTGCCCAGCTCCTTTCAGCCTGTTGGAGAAAGCATTGACTAGCAAAACCTTCTGGATCCACTGTAAATATTGTTCATCAGCCGAGTGTTGAGTAGTTGTTGAGCGGAATGCAGGGTTACTCTAGCTATTTTAAGTTCTGGTTAAGTGTTGTACAGTGGGCTTTAAAATTTAGGTGACGTGAGAATAGGAAAATATCTTTTTAGGATTGTTGAGTTGCTCAGTGAGGATACTTCTCTACAGAGAATGAAACCACACCTCTGCAAAGGAGGATTAAACTAGGAATATGTAGGGGCAGGGCTAAGAGTCTTCTAAAGAAATAATTTACAGTCAGATACAATACCAATGGATGAGACCATCCAATTACAAAATGGTGATTTTAATTTTTTTTTAAAGCATGGACCCTTTTAATACGTAAAATGTAGTTTGAAAATCATTGTTCTGAAAATCATGAAACTTAATTGTAATAATTTTTACATAGAAAAGTTTTAAAGCGGGTATAACAACACTTTAGTAAAAAGAAAATATAGACTTAGAAAAGTTTCTTAATCCTTTAACTTCGAACAATATGATTTGGTTATATCCCTTAACTATGTGTTTTACATTTCTTGCAAAATATGCATATTGATAAATTAAGGAGGCTATAATTAATTCACTTACCAAAATGATGACTTTAGTTCTAAAATAGTTGATATGATTATATTTTAATAATTATATGGAAGAGTTGTCTCTGAAGGCCATTGTGCTTCATAGAAATGAAATTACGCCCTTGTCTTGTTGAAGGATACTTACTTTATTCTTCCCTCTCTATAAGAGAAGGAGTGAGAAGATTAGGAAAGAGAAGGAAGGATGCGTAGCTCCAATTCTGTCTTGTGATTATATTGAAATTCAGATTAAGTATTGATAATGTACATTTTGTTTTGCACTCCGGCAGTTTAGCCTGTAATTGATTCTTGTTCATGGATTTAAATATAGAGAACAGGTCAATACAAGTTACCGATTAGGATGGTATAACTGGTTTTTGCTATCATTTTTAATTTTTTGAGTTACTTTTCTTTTGGTTCAGATGATGATGATAATGATGATGCTGATGATTACTATTTTGAGATGGAGTCTTGCTCTTGTCACCCAAGCTAGAGTGCAGTGGTATGATCTCGGCTCACTGCAACCTCTGCTTCCCAGGTTCAAGCAATTCTCCTGCCTCAGCCTCCTGAGTAGCTGGGATTATAGGTGCCCGCCACCACACCTGGCTAATTTTTGTACTTTTAGTAGAGGTGGGGTTTCACCATGTTGGCCAGGCTGGTCTCGAACTCCTGACCTCAGGCAAACTGCCTGCCTCGGCCTCCCAAAGTGTTGGGATTACAGGTGTGAGCCACTGCACCCGGCCTATTTTTTTTTTTAATGAGCATCTCTTCTGGTGTCATGAATATAACTTCTTCTTTGTAGGGACATTAATTATAACCTTTTGACCTTTTCTTCTGTTCTCTGCATTGTGTTTAGTCCTTCAAGTTGCATTCTTCCTGCTTGCCTTGGCTTTGTTCTTTCATCCTAGAGGCTGTGATCATGGGCTGTTCATTCATATTTAAATGTGAAGCATGTAATTCTGTGTCACTGGGAATGGGCCATTTCAGTTGAGTTTCACTGTGGGATAATGTAGAGACCTGGCTTTTTCTCTGAGGCTATTTAGTTTTTTCCAAAACTAATGTACCAGACTCCTGCCTGGAGTGATACATGGATGAAGCTGGAAACCATAATTCTCAGCAAACTAGTGTTCATCTATTTTATGTTTTGCATAATCATCCTCTTTTCACACTACAGTCCTGCTCTCCACCATCTCCACCTTTTTTTTTTTTTTTTTTTTTTTTTTGTAGAAAAACCACATGCCAGAGTGCAGTAGGGGTAACCCATCAGGAAAAGAATTGGGGGCCACTGCCCTCATTTACTTTTAATCACCCCTCATGCTTTACAAACCCTGTCCTTTTGGTACCTGATACTGCAATTTCTTTCTTTTTTTTTTTTTCTTTTAATTTAAGTTCTAGGGTACATGTGCAGAATGTGCAGGTTTGTTACATAGGTATACACGTGCCATGGTGGTTTGCTATGCCCATCAACCCGTCATCTATATTAGGTATTTCTCCTAATGCTATCCCTCCCCTAGCTCCCACCCCGCAAAAGGCCCCCATGTGTGGTATTCCCTGCCCTGTGTCCATGTGTTCTCATTGTTCAATTCCCACCTATGAATGAGAACATGCAGTGCTTGGTTTTCTGTTCTTGTGTTGGTTTGCTGAGAATGATGGTTTCCAGCTTCATCCATGTCCCTGCAAAGGACATGAATTCATCCTTTTTTATGGCTGCATAGTATTCCATGGTCTATATGTGCCACATTTTCTTTATCCAGTCTATCATTGATGGGCATTTGGGTTGGTTCCAAGTCTTTGCTATTGTGAACAGTGCCGCATTAAACATACATGTACATGTGTCTTTATAGTAGAATGATTTATAATCCTTTGGGTATATACCCAGTAATGGGATTGCTGGGTCAAATGGTATTTCTAGTTCTAGATCCTTGAGGAATCGCCACACTGTCTTCCACCATGGCTGAACTAATTTACACTCCCACCAACAGTGTAAAAGCATTCCTATTTCTGCACATCCTCTCCAGCACCTGATACTGCAGTTTCTGAACTTTTTGGAAGTCCAGTGACTTGAACTGGTTTTCTCCTGAGTGGTGCCTTCTCTGGAGGCATCTGAAGTTCTGATTTCTGAGCACTGCTTATTCCCCGCCGTCTGCTTTCCATTTCTTACAGATTTGTTCATGTCTCTTCTCTGCTTTAATATCTCTCCAATTTGCTTTACCCTGTGGGTTTTACCATTTAAAAATAGTTTTATTCACATTGTAGTGGTGTTTCAAGAGGCAGGGAAATAAACATATATGTGTAATCTGCCATGTTTAATGTAAATTTCTTCCTCTAACACACTGGAACTTAAGGTCCATCTCAAGTCCCACACTTTTCATGAAAGCTTTTGCTTGTAACTCTAGATACCATTGATGTTTCCTGGTCCTTATGACAAAACAAAACAGAAAAATGCCTGTTTTCACTTATTTATCATGTATTTGTTGCTGTAGCCATACAACAAAATTAATAATTTTTCTTAATATCTTCTCTTGTTTTTAAAAGTTTAAATCACTTACAACTTTAAAAAGAACTGTATTTCAATCCCATTCAGTTTGGTTTACTCATTTTACTTATTAAACACCCATTATATAGACAGCATGGGCTGGTTATCACAGGGGAATATCTAAAGATCTGTCGGCTGGGTGCAGTGGCTCATGCTTGTAATCCCAGCACCACCTCGGGAGGCTGAGGTGGGCGGATCACCTGAGGTTGGGAGTTTGAGACCAGCCTGACCAACATGGAGAAACCCCGTCTCTACTAAAAATACAAAATTAGCCAGGTGTGGTGGCACATGCCTGTAATCCCAGCTACTTGGGAGGCTGAGGCAGGAGAATTACTTGAACCCGGGAGGCGGAGGTTATGGTGAGCCGAGATTGCGCCATTGCACGCCAGGCTGGGCAACAAGAGTGAAAATCCATCTCAAAAAAAAAAAAAAAAAAATCTCTCTCCTAGAGGCATGTGGTCTTGTGGGAGTAACTTAGATAACCATGAGACAGATGTTGGGGGCGGCGGGGGGTATGACAGGGAAGAGGTGGGGAAGCCTAGCATTGTTCAGTCAGGGGAGACAAATGACCAAAATTTCCTAATTGGGAAAGCTCTGAGCTTTGTTCAGGTAAGGATGCGTTTAACTTCACAAAGTTCAGGGTTTCTGTAAAAGAGTAGTACGTCCACCTGGTGAGCGATTTTATTTTTGCCATAGTAGTTATTTGGACACAAGGCAGGCCCATCTATGTACTTCCTGCCACTGGGTAGAGAGGACTGCCTGGCATGATACACATGTTTCGTAAGTGTTTGTTAAATTCATGAATGGAAAAACTTTTTGGGATCAGGCGTTTTAAATATATTGCCTTCTTACACTTACTAAAAAATAAACTGAAAGATGTTTTTTTTCCCCCCGAATCCAGATTTTCCTTGCTGCTGCTTAACTTGGAGGAGTACTACTTTGAACAGCATAGAGCCAATCACATTTTGCACAAGGGCAGTCACCATGAAAGGTAAGGAAGCTTCGGTATCTCCATGGACAGACAAACCTTTCTGATATTGATACTTTTAAAGTTAAATGTGTGATCATATAAGTGTTAACTAAAGAAAAAAATTAGGCTTTAAAAAAATTAAAGTAAATTTTATTTAGATTTTTATTGAAGGTTGTAACCCAGGGGAGTCTTTTGGAGAGTTTATGCTATGTTTATTATTTTATCTCCCATGAAGTTTTTTCATCTTTTCTCTTATTAGGGAAGTAATGAGAAGAGTGTATTTAAAAGTTGTAATTGTAACTTGAAACATTTTTCAAAGCTGAAAAGCATTTGTTCTAATTCTGGGTTGTGGATATCTTAAGCTTGATCGGACTCCAATCCATCCCATCTTTCTTTTCTTGCATCCCTCTTATAGTTATGCAGTATCTTTTGCTCTTGATTATTTGGGTGACAATGTTATAAAGTAATGATTATAAACCACAAGAGTGGTATAAAATCAGCACTTTCAAAATGAATAATGCGATTTGAACTAGAAGCAAGATCTGATTTCTCAATATCTTAGTAACTATTACTCATAACTATAAAAACAGATTGTTTCTTTGACGTTACCTTTTGAAAGCTATGTACAAAAGTGTGTAATGAAGCTTTTTGTTTGCTTAAAATGGCAACTTCTAATTAACTAAGATGAAAATTGTTCCAGCAAAAATGTATCTGCTAATGATTTCCTTTTGGGAGGTTACTTAACAACTATAAGCCATAACTTAGAAAATTCTTTGACAGATAAATCCATTTATTTTTATTCAGGTTTTATCCTTAAAGGATAAAAAACATGTGGTATTTGTTTAAATACAAGCTAAAGTAAAAATTACTTGGTTTTTTTGTTTGGTAGCTTATGACTTATCTATTTCCCTGGCATTCAATCAAATTAGACAACTATTCATCCCTGAACACAGCACCTTGCTTTCTTATCTCTGGAATTTTGCTCATATTCTTTTCCCTCATTCCATATCTTTTTTCCTTCCAACATTCGTCTATCGTATATCATCATAATGCCTTGCTTAAAATTAAATGTACTTGTTTATTATTAAAATACAACTACAGGTAGCAAACTGAAACCTGTTTTTATTATTTTAAAGTAACTATTATGGCAAAATGGTACAGCCCCATGTAGATGTATTTGGTAATATCTGGTAAGATGACATGTGCATGAACCTACTGATCTAGCACTGCTACTTCTAGGATACAATTTCAAAGAGACACTGGCATTATTATTAATGGACATATGCACAAGGTTGTTTATTATAGCACTACTTGTACTAGCAAAAGACTAGGAACAGTCCTACAGGAGACTGACTGAACTAACTGATAAGGAATGGCCACATGATGGAGTACTATGCAGGTTCAACAAGGAATGAAGATCTTTGTAATGCTGTGATCTGTACATGTATTAAGTGTTAAAAGCAAGGGGCAGAATACTGTGTGTCATAAGCTACTTTTGTAAGAAGGGGGCAGATTTATCATTATGTTTTTAAAAATCGGAGACAAAAGCTAAAAGGTAGTGGAGATGGTTATCTACACAGAAGAGGGGAAGGATCAGGAGAACAATATAGAGATGGAACGAGGACTTCTCCAAATGTACCTTATTTTATAACTTTCGTTTTGGAACCATAGAAATATTTTATAGATTTTTACTACACTTTATCCTAGCTAAAAGGCTGAGAGGCCATCTTTTATAGATTTTAAATATAGAATTAAATTTAAAAAGAAACAGTAAGGCCAGGTGTGATGGCTCATGCCTGTAATCCCAGTACTTTGGGAGGCCAAGGCTGGCGGATTACTTGAGGTCAGGAGTTAGAGATCAGCCTGGCCAATATGGTGAAACCTCGTCTCCACTAAAAATACAAAAATGAGCCGGGTGTGGTGGCATACCCTTGTAATCCCAGCTACTTGGGAGACTGAGGCAGGAGAATTGCTTGAACTTGGGAGGCAGAGGTTGCAGTGAGCCGAGATTGCGCCACTGTACTCTAGCCTGGGTGACAGAGCAAGACTCTGTCTCAAAAATCAATCAATCAATAAATAAAAATAAAAAAAACCCAGTAAGCCCTAAAAATCAAAGACAAAATGAAACAGTTCAGGCGTGGTGGTTCACACTGGTAATCCCAGCACTTTGGTAAGCCAAGGCAGTACAATCTCTTGAGGCTAGGAGTTTGAGACTAGCCTGGTCAACATAGCGAAACTCTGTTTCTATTTATTACAACTAATATTAAAAAATAAAAGACACGAAACAAATGAATTTAATTATAAAGTTGGAGTTAGCCACAGAAAATTATTTTAATCAACTTTACAATATAATAATTTGACTGTGTATCTCTGGTAAGATGAAACAGAATTGCAAAGAAGTTGAAAAAGAATGCAAAGTAATTGTAAACTTCCCAGTAACAATATTGTTGTTAATAGTATACTGTTAATATTATTATTTTGAAACTATTTTATACACACATGTACATGTATTTATATAATTGGATAAAACAATTGAATAAGTATAGCCAAGACTCAGATTTTCCAGTATAAAAGAGACATATACATAATATTCAAGAAATAAAGCCTTTTTCATGCACTTTTCCCCTTTCTTCCAGCTTTATTGAGATATAATTGATGAATAAAAATTGTATATATTTAGGGTATACAATGTGATGTTTTGATATATATACACATTGTGAAATGATGACCACAATCAAGGTAATTATCATATCCATCACCTCACAGGTACCTTCTTTTGTGTGTGTGGGAGTAAGAACATGTAAGATCTACTTTCTGAGCCAATTTCAAGTGTACGATACCTGTATGGACTGTAGTCAATAGCTCTACATTAAATCTGCAGAACTTATCCTGGATAATGGATAATTTGTGCACTTTGCCCAGCATCTCCCCATTTCTTCCACCCATACCCCCTTTAATTTCATAAAGTTAAACTTATTCTTGCCTGAACAAAGCTCTGAGCTTTCCCACCTAAGGAATTTTCGTAAGTTCCATTCTAGTCTCTTCTTTGAATTCAACTCTTTTTGATTCTACATGAAATCATGTAGTGTTTGTCCTTCTGTGGCTGGCTTATTTTACTTAGCGTAATGTCCTCCAAGTCCATCCACATGGCCACAAGTAACAGGATTTCCTTCTTTTTTGAGGCTGAATAATATTCCATTGTGTGTATGTATATATGTCTATTTTTATATGTTTTATATTCATATATATAGTATTTTCTTTATTCATTCGTCTATCAGTGGACACTTAGATTGACCCCAAATCTTGGCTACTGTAAATAATACTGTAATGAACATGAGAGTACAGATATATCTTCAACATACTGATTCCATTTGCTTTGGATGTATACCTAGAAGTGGGATTGCTAGGTAGTATGGTAGTTCTTTTTTTAGTTTTTTGAGGAACTTCTGTACTGTTTTCTTTAATGGCTAAACCAATTCACATTCCCACCAGCAGTATATAAGGGTTCTCTTTTCTCCACGCTCTTGCCAACATCTGTTATCTTTTGTTTTTTGATAATAGCCATCCTAACAGGTGTGAGGCAATAGCTTAATGTGGTTTTGATTTGCTTTTCTCTGATGATTAAGGCTGCTGAGGATCTTTTCATATGCTTGTTGACCATTTGTATGTCTTCTTCTTCTTCTTCTTCTTTAATTGAAAAGGAGTCTCACTCTGTCACCCAGGCTGGAGTGCAGTGGCATGATCTCTGCTCACTGCAACCTCCGCCTCCTGGGTTCAAGCAATTCTCCTGCCTCAGCCTCCCAAGTAGCTGGGCTTCCAGGTGTGTGCCACCACTTCCGGCTAATTTTTTTGTATTTTTAGTAGAAACGGGTTTTCACCGTGTTAGCCAGGATGGTCTCGATCTCCTGATCTTTTGATCCACCCGCCTCAGCCTCCCAAAGTGCTGGGATTACAGGCGTGGGCCACTGCACCCAGCCATTTGTATGTCTTCTTTTGAGAAATGCCTGTTCAAATCCTCTGCCTGTCTTTTAATAGGCTATTTGTTTTCTTATTATACTGTCGAGTTGTTCGAGTTTTTAATGTAGTTTGGATATTAGCCCCTTATCAGAAGTATGATTTTCAAATATTTTCTCCCATTCCATAGGTTGTCTTTTGACCTTGTTAATTATTTTTCTTACTGTACAGAAGTTTTTTGTTTTATGTAATCCCATTTGTGTATTTTTGCTTATATTGCTTGTGCTTTTGGAGTCATGTCCAAAATATTGCCCAGACCAATGTTGAGAAGCTTTTCCCTATTTTTTCTTTCAGCAGTTTTATAATTTCAGGACTTACATTTAAGTCTTCAGTTCATTTCAAGTAGATTTTTATGTAGGGGATGAGGTAAGCATTCACTTTTATTTTTTCCCACGGGGATATCTAGTTTTTTCAACACCATTTATTAAATAAACTACCCTTTCTTCATTGTGTGTTTTTGGCACCTTTGTGGATGATTAGTTGACTGCATATATGTGGATGTATTTCTGTTTTTTCTATTGTGTTCCATTGGTCTGTATGGCTGTATCATGCTGTTTTGATTAATGTAGCTTTGTAGCATGTTTTGAAACCAGGTAGTTTGATGCCACCAGTTTTGTTCTTGTTCAAGATTACTTTGGACCGGGCATGGTGGCTCGCACCTGTAATCCCAGCTACTCAGGAGGCTGAGGAGGGAGGATCACTTGAGGCCAGGAGTTGGAGACCAGCCTGAGCAACCTAGCAAGACCCCATCTCTCAAAAAACTAAAAATTAGCTGGGCATGGTGATGCACACCTGGAGTCACAACTACTCAGAAAACTGAAGCAGGAGGATTGATTGAGCCCAGTTTGAGGCTGCAGTGAACTATAATCATGCTATTGCACTCTAGCCTGGGTGACATAGTGAGATCCCATTTCTTAAAATGAAGCAAAACAGATTGCTTTGGGTGTTTTATTTTGTGGTTCCATATCAATGTTAATTTTTTTTCTCTTTCTGTTAAAAATGCCATTGGGATTTTAATAGGGTTTGCTTTTAATTTGTAGATTGCTTTGGAAAATATGAACATTTTAGCAGTGTTAATTCTTCCAGTCTGTGAACACCAGGTATCTTTCAATTTATTTGTGTTGACTTCAGTTTCTTTTATCAGTGCTTTGTAGTTTTCAGTGTACAGATTTTTTCCCTCCTTGGTTAAATTTATTCCTGTTTTATTTTTCTTTTGGTGCTTTTATAAATTGAATTGTTTCTGTAATTTTTTTTTTGGATAGATCATTGTTAGCATATAGAAATGCAATGCTGGTTTTTGTATATTGATTTTGTGTTCTTTAGTTTTACTGAATTTGTTTGTTGGTTTGAATAGTTTTTTTTGGTAGAATCCTTAGGGTTTTTTTAATATATAAAATCTATTATTTGCAAACAGACACAGTTTAATTTTTCCAATTTGGATGCCTTTTCTTTCTTTTACTTGCCAAATTGCTCTGGCTAGGATTTCCAGTACTATGTTGAATAGTAGCGGTAAGAGTGGGCATCTTTGTGTTGCTTTTCTCTTTAAATGACAGTATTTTTTATCCCTATCATTTGAAAAGGTCTAGAAATAACTCAGTAGCAATTGGCACCAAGAATATGGTCTCTTAATACCACTTCCCACTGAAAGGATGGGGGTTCTTTAGAGAAATGGCTGATTCTACGTCAGAGGCAGGAAATGTCTGAGATGAACCTGGGACATCCTGTCATACTGGCAAGTTAGGAAGGTATCAAAGACTACTGTAAATGAATTAAAAGGATGCAGGAGCAAGTAAAAGAGGCTAACACTGGGCCAAAAATGGGACAGTGTAAGCATCAAAACATAATAACCTCTGCAGTGGATTGAAATGTTTCATAAATGTTAAAATTCATGAGTACGTAATTTTATAAATGTGTGTGTGTGTGTGTGTGTGTATAATCTTAATCAGTTATCCTCAAAGGATAGGAAGACAACAACTCATTTTTGTGACACTTGATAAAGGTAAAGAATAAAGCATTTTTGTTATTTGCCTTGTACAAATTGTACTTCAGGGTAGCCAAATTGCTGATAAGTAAAGTTGTTCTTTGTTGACAAATTCTAGCTCATAACATAGAATGAATGATAAAATTTCAATGCCTAATGAAAGAATGGATTCACAGCAGGGTTTGGCAAACTACAGCCCTTGGGCCACATCTGAGCTGCCACTTGTTCTTTTAAAGTTTTACTGGAACACAGCCACACCCATTTGTGTATATACTGTGTGTGGCTGCTTTCCCTATAACAGCAAACTTGAATGGTTGTGACCGAGACCATATGGCCCACAAAGCAAAAATATTTACTGTCTGGCTCTTTACAGAAATTTTACCAGCCCTTGATCTAGATAGTAATTTTCAATGGCTGCCAAAACCTTTAGGTGAGAGAAGCTGCTGGGAAATTTTGTAATGGATATATGGAGATTGATGTCACCTGATCCTCCCGGTGCCTCTGGATGTGAAGGCAGTACCCGTGCACTACCTCTGAAAGTATTCTTGTCAGAAGATCTTATAAATAATTTGGAAGCAATGCATAGGTTGGAAGAATACCACAGTGATGCATTCAGCCAAATTCATAATGTGGGAAAATTATTTTAGGTTAAGAGATGTAAAAGACATGTCAACTAAATGTAAAATGGACTTCGTTAGGATTTTGATTTGAGGCAACTGGCTATGAAAACACATTTATGAAATAGAAAAATTTCAACACTGACTGTATACATGATAACATTAAGGAATTATTAATTTTTTAGAGTGTGTTCATGATTGGTCACTTGTTAAGAGAGCCTGTCTTCAGAGATTTTTGCTAAAATATTTATGGATAAAGTATATGATGTCAGTAATTTTCTGTGTTATTCAGCAGGGTCTCAGGGGGTTCTACATAAGACAAGAATGACTACATATTGACAATTGCAGTGCTAGGCCATTGGTACATGGGAGTTTTCTATTCTATTTGTGTATGTTTAGACATTTCATGAAAGTTTTTATGTTACTATTGGGTAATTTTGGGTATTTGAAAAATAAATACAGTTAACAACTTGGAAAAATGATATGAAATGATATAAAATTTCAAAAACCCTTTGAGAAAGAATTGCAAACTAAATCATGACCTTCAGTAGGATGGGCCTTCTCAACTATTTAGTACCTATATATTGATCACTGAAAATAGAAAGCTAAAGTAAACATTTACTGCGCACGAAAGAACAGGCAGTGTTACTCTGAGGTGGGGTGAGTGTAGGCATTTTCAGTCTGTAAGACTATTTCTCAATGTGATGTTTCTTAGATACATTAAGTTTCTAGCCAATAGATACTGTAAACTATATGGAGATACACATATAAATCAAAGAAGTTAACTTAAAAAATCTCTAACATTTGAATTGTAAATGCCAGTATGAACCACTATTCTGTGTTTTGTTTTACCAGTTAATCTAAAAATAGAGAGTTTCTCTTTATTTGCATTGTTGATCTTTTATTATGCGGTGCTTTAGTAACCTGCTTTCTAATTAAAATGTACTATGATTGTCTTGTGATTTTTGTTATGCTCATCAAACAATCTGTTGTACTTGGATCCCTAGGAAAATCAGAGGCTCCTTAAAAATATGTTCAAAATCAGCGATTTTTGAACCAGATGCAATATCCCAGCCCATCATCAAGGTAAACACATTTTAAATACAAACAGAAACATTCCTATTTTTTTGTGTACGTCTTTACGTTTCCTGATTTTTATAATATTTCTCTCAATTTTATCCAGATTCCTTTGAGAGACTGTATAAAAATAGGAAAGCATGGAGAAAATGGAGCCAATAGACACTTCACAAAGTATGTCATTTTCACCACTGTTTAATTTTACTTCAACCAAAAAGCTGTATATATTTAATGACTTTTATCTGCATTTTAGGGCAAAATCTGGGAGTATTTCACTCATTTTCAGTCAGGTAAGCACATAATAAATATTTTTTCCTAATCTGAATGAACATTCATATATATGTGCATGAATGAAATTATTTATTTGTAGAGATATCAGATGAAGACCATGGAATAGAATTCAAATGCTTTTAGAATTCAGTCACTGAGAAATATACTTTTAAAAAATGTGATCTCTAATGGGCTTCTTCATGTTTATTAAGTGTGTGGTATCTGTGGGCTTGCGGTTTTGTCCTTGGAGCTCTCAAGATACACGATTTACGAGGCTTGAAATGAAGGGATGCAGCTCTTCCTGTAACTTCCTGGCTATTTAGAAGGCAAGAGACCAGTGCCACGCCACTTAAATGATCTCAGGGACTTAGGACAACCAAGGCAAGGATTTGGGATTGGTGGTCTTGTATCATTATGACCCTTGTGGTCATAACCTTTTGTTCATTCCAGATTTATTCCCTTTACATTTATGCACCCACCACTGCCCTCAATATAGCAGGACAGCATTGGCAATAAAAGGTCAATTAAAACATGTTTTTCTTCTGTCATATTATTAATTAGTATGTAGATTACAAAATTGTAAATAAGAAGAGACTACTTTCTTTTGGCTCTGGACTTCACCCTCTTCATCTTTAAAGCGAAAGGGTTAGCAGATGTTGCCTTGACTCTCTGCAGAGTTCTCGTTCCTTGGGGAGTTGAAGTGTTCAGAGACGAATTGTTCTGGGATCAAGTAAGGGATAAGAAAAGCTGTGAGAACAAAGATGCACGGACTTTCTGACTTCAGAACTTGACTTAAATCCTCTCATGCAACAGAGCAGAGTGTCCCAAGGAGGCAGCCAGCACTTTTTCTATCACTGAAGCCTTTTGTTCACAGAACACTTTTAATGTGTGTTGAAAGTTATTTTATGAACACTGAGAGGTAGCAGATTATTTGATTTTCTACATCTACCTTCCATGATTCTATTAATTTTAAGGAAGAAAACATTTCACAGGCTTCCTCAACTTCATATTGTTTTAACTGGTATATGTGAAGACAGTGACAGCCATCTACTGCTCTGGGGACCAAATATCATTATTAATAACCCCCCCCCCATCCTCTCATGTCTATCATGTCATTCTACTTCATGACCTTGTTCTACAAAGCCCATATCTTGAAAGGAAGAGGTACTTTTTCACTTGGAGATAGGATTTTCATTATAAAACTATACATTTTAGTTATTTTAGTAAAAATTTAATAACTTTGGGCTTAGGAATAAAGCCCCCAAATTCCTCCACCTACTTTTAATAGTTTATGGAAGAGGTCTTGTATGAAGCCAACTCAAAACCAGCCTGACACAAGCTACTCTTTCAAGTATTATTTAAAGCTTCCTGTGTCAAGTATACAACCAGGCAACTTTTGGGTTTTTTGCTTATATACTAGGTCACAAGATCTCAGAAATATGGTGTGGTGCTTTATATTTAGAGAGTTTTGCTTTTTTTGTTGCTCCTAAAGAAGGGTGTGTGCATGTCTATATGAATAACAGATTCAACTCATGGATTCAATAAGTATTATATTCAAGGCTCTGGAGATCTAGGGAAGAACAAGTTATCTGAAACCTGTTGCCCCATAGAGTTTACTTTTCAATGGGGAAGACAGACAATAAACGTCTCCTCTAATGTCAGGTATTGACAAATACTATGAAGAAAATGAACGTAAGACAAAAGGATAGAAAATGATAAGGAATGTTCTTGCACTGCTTTAGAAAGAGTGGTCAGGGATGCCTCACTGAGAAGAGGCCACTTACCAAGAGACTCAGAAGGCTTAAGGCATTGAGCCGTGCAGTTGTCACAAGCACTGGCATTTCAGGTACAGAGAGTGGCAGGGGAGAAGCCTGAAGGTGGGCATGTCCTTAACAGGTGGGAGGCGTAGGAGTGTGAGTGCTCTTGGGCTGTGCAAGTCGAGGAGAACACTAAAGGGAGGCTGGAATAGGGGCAGGGACCATGTCATGTAGGGCCTTGCAGGCCAAGGAAGGGACGTAGAGTAAAGCACAGAGAGAAACACCACTGGAGAGCTGGAAGAGAAGGGGCATGTCTGATTTGTATGTAAATCTCTCTGGGGGCTGGGTAACGAACACGCTGTACAAACCAGGGCAAGAGTGGAAGCAAGGAGACCTATCAGAGTGTTCCAGAAATCCGCGTGTATTGGACCAGGATGGTGAGAGGTGGTCATTGTCTAGATATATTCTGAAGAAAACCCAACAGATGTGCTGACGGATTAGTCAGAGGTATAAAAGGGAACAGTCAAGAATGACTCCAATGAGATGGCCAGTAGTGCCCTTTATAGCGATAAAGAGAGTTGGGAAGGAGCAGGCTTCAGGTAGAATGTGAGATTTGAGATGGCCATGAGAACTCTAAGGGGAGACGTCCAGCAGGCATTTGGATGCATCCATCTGGGTTTCAGAGAGGAGGCAGAGGCTAGCAAGACATACTGGGGAGCTGGAAGTTTCTAGAGACTTTTTAAAGCCCTGTGGCTGGATAAGATTTCCTGGGGACTGAGAGTGGACAGAGAGGTGTGAGAACTCAGGCTCTGCAGCTCTCTAACTTAAAGACGTAGGGAAGAAAGCAGGGTCCAAAAGTAGACAGAAGGAGTAGCCAGTGAGGTTGGAGAGAAGCAGGAGCAGGTGTCCAGGAAGCCATGTGGAAAACTGCTTCAGGAAGAGCCATCAGCTCTGTCACATGCTCTGAGAAGAAGAGTCAAGGAAGACTTGAGAATTGACTATATAGTGACGTGGAGATCTTGTGCAGTTCGTGTGACCATCTAAAAGTGGTTTCAATAGTATAGTAGGGTATGAAAACCTGTCATGGGCCCAAAGGGAAGGTACAGACAGCTCTTGCAACTAATTCTGCCACAAAAAGGAACAGAAATGGCAAAAGGAGGATGTGAGATTAAGCGGAAGTATGTGTGTGTATGTGGCGGTGGGGGGGGGGGTGTAAAAGGGAGAGTGCCGTATATAATCCTAGGAGCAAAGTTTTTGAATATCTGACAGGTTTGGGGAGGTGTTCATATTCTGTGCCCTAGTAGAGAGGCTGAACTTTGAGAGCTCAGGCAGCTTCCATTGTTGCAGAGGGAAAAGCAGTGATGAAAGTATAGGTACAAGGAGATTGATGGCTCTGGTAGATGGTGTCACGTATTCCACATAGTTATTAATATACTATGTGAGGACTGGTAGCCCAGTGCATGTGAAAACACCATGTGCCCAGATTACCTCTAAGGTTTCTTTATGTTAGTGAACATATTTCATACCACAGTAACTTTGTTTTACCCATTTCTTAAAAAATCAGCACTTGGATTAGCCTCCTTCCCTGTCTACTTGGTTACTTGGTGCAAGTGATGGCATTCATAAAACATCATCTGTATTTATTTATCTTGTAATTGTTGCTCTCTTATTGCCTGGATTATTCTCTTTTTAATTTGATATTTGTTATTTTAACACCAGTACTTTAAAGCCATACTAATACTAATACTAAAGCAAATACTTTTGGAACTAGAGATTATATAACAATGATTTAAAACATTTGATTTATAGTGTCCTAATTTGTAGTTACTCTTTACAATGAAACATTTTGGTTATTATTTTACAAGTATTGATTTTTCTTGCTCAGGTATATTTCATTAAAGAACATAATGTTGTTGCACCATATAAAATAGAAAGGGTAAGTAAAGCTTTTCATGTATTTCCGGCAATTTATATAGTCATTTTGAGCAGTAAAATTTTGTGACTCTGTTAACATCTTTAATCAAATATAATAATAATGAGCATTTAAAAGCTTCTTACCTGGAAGTTATAACAGAATTACCCAAGGAAACCACAGGTTTTAGTTCAAGAGAATTCAATTAAGTTTTTGAATTTAAAAAAGTGCCTAAATCAAGAAAAACCACTCAAATGATTTGATTAGAAATTAAAATCGGAATATACATTATTTATAAGATTGTTTACTGGGTGTTACTGAGAATTTACCAGTACATTACCAAAAAATTTAGTTTTAAAAATATTCTAGAAATATTTACTTGTTATAACATATTCTTATTTGAGAACTCAATAATAATTTGTAAGTACTCTTAATTAGGTAGAAACTATGAGTAGACTTGGATACAATGTCTAGTTCCCTGGGACTTTTCAAGTAAGCATAGACATTTCATTTAACTATTCTGTACTTCAATTCTTTATGCTTTAGCTTAATACATAGTAGAGGGATAACTCCTACTAAAAGAGAGTTTTTACAGGACCTAAGGACGGGGCTAGTGCTCCTTATAATGAGATCTGTGTGAGTTAGGAAAAGCCATCCTTTGTGGGCAAACATAGTCTCGCAGGCTGACTGAATTTCGGTTTCAGGCCAGTCTACAATCTCTTAGGCGGCACAAATTGTATACTCAGTGGCCTCTGGGTTTTACGGACAAGAAATACTTGCCTGCACTGATTAGTCAGAAATTATAAATACTGAGATTTAATTATTTTCAAGTGGTGCTCTTGGCATTTTGGGCAGGATGGTTCTTTATTGTGTGGGGCTGTCGCTTATATTACAGCTCTTTCCCCTAACAAATGCCTCTTGTACACTGCTCCCCTTGTTGTTGTTACAGCACCTCCACACATTGACAAAAGCCTCTGGAGCAATAGGAAACCCTACCCCCAAGTTGAGAACCACTCACCTGGGGTGCTGTCCCTCTAAAGGCTCTCATGAGAGCCAGCTGAATTGTGTACCTGCACATGGTTCATTGAAAAATTATGTGAAAGGAAATAAAAGTGAGGTTGTCTGAGTAAAGAAAAGCTCTTTTGTTCCAATGTGAATTAAAATACCAAAGCACTCTCAGATTAAAAAAAAAAAGGGGGTAAGGTGGAATGACAGCAGCAAGATGGCAGAATAGGAAGTTCTAGCCCCCCCTTCCTCTTGTGAAGACACTGATTCAACAACACATGGACAAATTCCCTTTATGAGAAATCTAGAAACCAGTTAAGAGGATCCTGCACCCCTGGTGAGCATGAAACTAACCACATCAAAGCCGGTATAAAAATTTGTGTCACTATCTGGCCATCATCCGTCCCACACAGCACCACATGACTGGGAAGACATTTCCCAGCTTCTAGCTTCTCCCTGGAGAGGGAAAGAGAAAATTGGACTATACATCCAGAGTTCTGACTTTTCAGGGGAACTGCACAAGGGATTGGCTTCTGTCTCTTCTGTCTCAGAGTACAGATGGAATCCTGCATACTCTAGATGCCTGGAGCCACTGATAGCAAAAGAGAACTGGGTAGCATGCTACTGCTTCAAAGGACTTGTGTACAGCAGACATCTAGACACCAGAGACAGCAAAGGATTCCAAGCTTCTGAAAAAGAATGAAACCAATGAATTTCTCTAATTAGGAATCTACATGCATAAGTCCAGAGAAGACACTTCCATAGAAAAGAGAGAGGCCTCCAGCATCTCTAGCCAGGCTGATTAATGAAGGTCTCTCTCCCTGTATGAAGCCAGTCCTTAGAGACTGGAGAGGTAACTATTTTTTTTTGTTGTTGTTGTTTTTAATGTGTGGATGTTAGCACAGAGTTAGAGGGAGCACAAAGAAGAGAAAAATAGTTCAATCAAAGGTGCAAAATAAATTTTCAGAATCCAACCCTAAAGAAAAGGAGCTATATTAATTACCTGACAAGGAATTCAAAACTATTGTCATAAAGATGCTTAATGAGTTTAGGAAAATTATGCATGAAGAAAATGAGAATTTTAACAAAGAGAACATTAACAAAGAAAATATGAAGAAGAACTGAACAGAAATTTTGGAGAAGAATGCAGTAACTTAACTAAAAAGTTCACTATAGAAGTTCAGCACAGACTATAAAGCAGAAGAAAAAAATCAGCAAACTGGAGCACAGGTCTTTTGAAATTATCCAGTCAGTGGAGCTAAGAGAAAAAAGAATGAAAAAGAGTTAAGAAAGCCTAAAGTACTAATGACACACCGTCAAGTGGACCAAATGCATAATATGCGAGTTCAAGAAAGAGAAGAGAGAAAGAAACAGAAAGTGTATTTAAAGAGATAATGGTCCCAAATTTGCCAAAACTGGGGAAGGAGATGGACATCCAGATTTAAGAAGTCTTCCACATAGGAGGACTTCAAAGATGTCCTTACCAAGACACATGATAATCATGTTATCAGAAGTAAGAGTTAATTTTGAAAGCAGCAAGAGAAAAGTAACTGGTCACAGAAGAGAGCCCCCATAAAATGATCAGATTTTCCACCAGAAAGCTTGCAGGTCAGAAAATTGGATGATAAATTCAGAATGGTAAAAACAAAGCAAAATAAAACAAACAAACAAACAAAAACGCCTGCCAACAAAGAGCACTATATCTGGCAAAATTGTCCTTGAAAAAAATGGAGAGATAAGGACTTTCCCAGATAAACAAAAGCTCAGAGTTTACCACCACTAGATCTGCTTTATAGGAAATACTAAAGTGAGTCCTTCAATTTGAAACAAAAAGATACTAAACACCAGTATGAAAATGTAGGAATTATAAATCTTGCTGATAAAGGCAAATACAGAATACTGTAGGGCTGTAATGGTGGTGTGTAAATCAGTTTTAATTCTGGTATACAAATTGAAAGACAAAAGTATAAAAACCCCATAACTAGAAATCTGTGTTAATGAATACACAATATAAATGAATGTAATTTGAGATATCATTAACATAAAGGGAGACAGGTATTTGAAGGAATAGTTTTTGTATGTGACTGAAGCTGTTAACAGATTAAGAGAAATTATAACTCTAAGATGTTTTATATAAGACCCATGGTAACCACAGAGAAAATACCTATAGAAGATATATAAAAGAAGAGTTTTTCCAATATTATCGTCTAGAATTTTTATGGTTTCAACTTTTAGGTTTAAGTCTTTGATCCATCTTGTGTTGATTTTTGTATAAAGTAAGATATAAGGATTCAGTTTCATTCTTCTACATGTGGCTTGCCAGTTTTCCCAGCACCATTTATTGAATAGGGTGTCCTTTCCCCACTTTATGTTTTTGTATGCTATGTCAAAGATCAGTTGGCTATAAGTATTTGGCTTTATTTCTGGGTTGTCTATTCTGTTCCATTGGTCTATGTGCCTATTTTTATACTAGTCCCATGCTATTTTAGTAACTATAGCTTTGTAGTATATTTTCAAGTTGAATAATGTGATGCCTCCAGATTTATTCTTTTTGCTTAGTACTGCTTTGGCTATTTGGGCTCTTTTTTGGTGCCATATGGATTTTAGGATTGTTTAGGATAGACAAAGGTATTTTGATGAGAGTTCTGTGAAGAGTGATGGTGGTATCTTGATAAGAATTGCATTGAATCTGTAGCTTGCTTTAGGCAATATGGTCATTTTCACAATATTGATTCTACCCATCCATGAACATGGGATATGTTTCCATTTGTTTGTGTCATCTATGATTTATTCAATAGTACTTTATAGTTTTTCTTGTAGAGCTCTTTTATCTCCTTGGTTAAGTATAACCCTAAGTATTTTATTTTATTTTATTTTGCAACTGTTATGAAAGGAAGGGAATTCTTGATTTGATTCTCAGCTTGGCCATTGTTGGTGTATAGCAGTGCTACTGATTTGTGTACATTGATTTTCTATCCTGAGAATTTACTGAATTCATTTATTAGATCTACAAACTTTTTGGATGAATCTTTAGAGTTTTCTAGGTAAATGGTCACATCATCGGTGGACAGCGACAGTTTGACCTCCTTTTTTCCAATTTGGATACCCTTTCTGTTTTTTGTCTGGTTGCTCTGGCTAGGACTTCCAGTACTATGTTGAATAGAAATGGTGAAAGTGGGTAACCTTGTCTTGTTCCAGTTCTCGGGCGTAGGCAGAGAATTCATGACTGAGAACCCAAAAGCAAATGCAACAAAAACAAAAATAAATAAATGGGACCTAATTAAACTAAAAAGCTTCTGCACAGCAAAAGAAATAACCAGCAGAGTAAACAAACAACCCACAGAGTGGGAGAAAATTTTCGCAAACCACACATCCGGCAAAGGACTAATACCCAGAATCTATGAGGAACCTCAAACAAATCAGCAAGCAAAAAACAAATAATCCCGTCAAAGTAGGCAAAGAACATGAATGGAAAATTCTCAAAAGAAGATATACAAACAACTAGCAAACATATGAAAAAATGCTCACCATTACTAATTATCAAGGTCATGCAAATTAAAACCACAGTGAGATACCACCTTACTTAGTGAGAATGGCCATAATTAAAAAGCCAAAAAATAATAGACATTGGCATGGGTTTGGTGAAAAGGGAACACTTTCACACTGCTGGTAGGAATGTAAACTAATAAAACTACTAGAGAAACAGTATAGAGATTCCTTAAATAATTAAAAGTAGAACTACCTTTCAATCCAGCAATCCCACTGTCAGGTATTTACCCAAAGAAAAGTCATTATGTGAACAAGACACATGCACACACATAGTTATAGTAGCACAATTTGCAATTGCAAAAATATGAAACCAACATAAATGCCCATCAACCAACAAGTGGATAAAGAAAATGTCCTATATATACACCATGGAATACGACTCAGCCATAAAATAAAACGAAATAATGGCCTTTGAGCAACTTGGATGGAGCTAAAGGCCATGATTCTAAGTTAAATAATTCAGGAATGGAAAACCAGATATTGTATGTTCTCACTTATAAGTGGGAGCTAAGATATGAGGATGCAAAGACATAGGAATTATATAATGGACCCGGGCGCGGTGGCTCACGCCTGTAATCCCAGCACTTTGGGAGGCCGAGGCAGGCGGATCACGAGGTCAGGAGATCGAGACCATCCTGGTTAACACGGTGAAACCCCATCTCTACTAAAAATACAAAAAATTAGCTGGGCGTGGCAAGCGCCTGTAGTCCCAGCTACTCAGGAGGCTGAGACAGGAGAATGGCGTGAACCCGGGAGGCAGAGCTTGCAGTGAGCCAAGATAGCGCCACTGCACTCCATCCAGCCTGGGTGACAGAGTGAGACTCCGCCTCAAAAAAATAAAATAAAATAAAATAAATAAAAGAATTATCTAATGGACTTTGGGGGCTTAGGGGGAAGGATTGGGGGGGGGGGGAGGGATAAAAAACTACATATTGGGTACAGTGTACACTGCTTAGGTGACAGGTAAACCAAAACCTCAGGGAACCTATTTATGTAACCAAAAACCACCTGTACCACAACAACTATCAAAATAAATTTTAAAAAAGAAAATGAGAAAGGAATCAAAATATGTCACAATAAAATGTCAACACAAAGGGAGACAGAGGACAAAAGAGGACAAATGAGCTACAAGACAGACGGAAAACAGTTAAAATGGCAATAGTGAGTCCCTCACTATCAATAATTACCCTCTGTGTATCAAACTCCCCAATCAAAAAATGTGGAGTGCCTGAATGGATTAAAACAAATAAAATCTAAAACTCTACGCCATCTGCAAGAGACTCATTTTTGGTTTAAGGACACACATAGGCTGAAAGTGAAAGGATGGGAAAAAATATTCCATGCTTGGTAACCAAAAGAGAACAGAACTGGCCATACTTATATCAGACAAAATAGGCTTTGAATAAAAAACTTTCACAAGAGACAAAGAAGGATATTATGTAATGATAAAAGGGTCAATTTATCAGAAAGATAATTACAAATGTGCATGCATTAGTCAGGGTTCTCCAGAGAAACAGAACCAATAGGATGTGTGTGTACATACATACATATGCATATACATATATACAGAGAGAGAAATTGATTTATTATAAGGTATTGAATCATGTGATTATAGAGGCCTAGAAATCCAGACCCAGGAGAGAGCCAATGGTATGGGGTTTAGTCTGAATCTGAATCCAGGTCTGAAGGCAGGAGAAAACCAATATCCCAACTTGAAGACAGGAAGAAAGAGTGTTTTTCCCATTTTGCCTTTTATTAGATTTAGGCCCTTAGTGAATTGGATGAGGCCCACCCACATTGGGGAGGGCAATCTGCTTTACTCAGTCTCCTAATTCAAATGCTAATCTCATCCAGAAACATCCTCACAGATATACCCAGGAATAATGTTTAAGCAAATATTTGGTCACTCCATGGCCCAGTCAAACTGACATATAAAATTAATCATCACCATGTGTATGTACCCAACCTCAGAACATCTAAATATATGAAGCGAACATTGGTAGAACTGAAGGAAGAAATAGATAGCAACACAATAATTGTAGGAGATTTCAATACCACACTTTCGACAATGGGTAGAACATTCACATAGAACATCAGTAAGAAAACAGAGGACTTGCACAACACTGTAAGACCCAATGGACCTAACAGACATGCAGAGCTTTCCACCCAACAGCAGCAGAATACACGTTCCTCTCCAGCACATGGAATATTCTCCAGGACAGATCACATGTGAGGTCACAAAACAAGTCTTAACAAATTTAAGAAGATTAAAATCATAGTGCTTACATTTTTCCAATCATAATGGAATGAAACTAGAAATCAACAGCAGAAGGAAAACTGAGAAATTCACAAATACGTGAAAATTGAACAACATTCTCTCAAAAAACCAGTGGGTCAAAGAAAAAAAAAACGAAAGAGAAATTAAAAAATCTTGAGATAAATGAAAACACGGTATACCAAAACTTAGGTGATGCAGCAAAAGCAGTATAAACACGGAAGTTTATATAATTAAATGTCTATGTTAAGAAAGAAGAAATATCTCAAATAATCCTAACTCTAGGCAGGGCGTGGTGGCTCACACCTGTAATCCCAGCACTTTGGGAGGCCGAGGCAGGTGGATCACCTGAGGTCGGGAGTTCGAGATCAGCCTGGCCAACATGGTGAAACCCCATCTCTACTAAAAATACAAAAATTAGCCGGGTGTGGTGGTGCACACCTGTAGCCCCAGCTACTCGGGAGCCTGAGGCAGGAGAATCACTTGAACCCAGGAGATGGAGGTTGCAGTGAGCCGAGATCGTGCCACTGCACTCCAGCCTGGGCAACAGAACAAGACTCTGTCTCAACAACAACAACAACAAAAAATCCTAACTCTATACTTTAAGGGTGTAGAACAAGAAGAGCAAACTAAACCCAAAGTTAGAAGAAGGAAGGAAATAATAAATATAGCAGCAAATTATGTAGACTTGCTCTCCTAGAACTCTCATTCCAGCGGGGAGGTTACACTATGCAGATTTTATTATAGCAGGTTCTGTATACATGTTCTTAAAGTAGCATAGTTTGACACACTGCTTCTCTTCCTGTATTTTGGTATCTTCCCCTTTTCGTTAGGGCAAAATGGAATATGTTTTTGAATTGGATGTTCCCGGGAAAGTGGAAGATGTTGTGGAGACGTTGCTTCAGGTAAGCACTTGCTGGGTAGAAAATTCAAAGCAAACTGAGGCAGAAACTGTTTTTATAAATCTTGTATTTATATACCTTACCCAAATCATCTGTTTTCTAAATATGTAACAGATTGACTTAAAATGTTGAGTTTAAAAACTATATATTAGGAAGCAGCCATAAGTATATCAGAAATAATCTTGACTGTTAACAGAATGATTGCTGTTTCTCATTGCTTCTAAAGAAATACTTCATATCATCTGAGAGAAAAAATAAATTCATGTTTGTTTATGATATTGTAGCTTCACAGAGCATCCTGCCTTGACAAATTGGGTGACCAAACCGCCATGGTAAGTATTCCTAAGAATGTGTGTCTTTGATTGCCAATTAACTTGCATTGATATTTTACTTATAAATACTTATATTCATACTTTTTTTCTGGTTCTGTTTTAATAGATAACAGCTATTTTGCAGTCTCGTTTGGCTAGAACATCATTTGACAAAAACAGGTAAGTTTCTAATAATCTTTCCTAATTAGAAAAGCAGTTCAAGCCTGTAATCCCAGCACTTTGGGAGGCCGAGACGGGCGGATCACGAGGTCAGGAGATCGAGACCATCCTGGCTAACACGATGAAACCCCGTCTCTACTAAAAAATACAAAAAAAACTAGCCGGGCGAAGTGGCGGGCGCCTGTAGTCCCAGCTACTCGGGAGGCTGAGGCAGGAGAATGGTGTAAACCCGGGAGGCGGAGCTTGCAGTGAGCTGAGATCCGGCCACTGCACTCCAGCCTGGGCGACAAAGCGAGACTCCGTCTCAAAAAAAAAAAAAAAGAAAAGCAGTGGACATTTTCATCTGTATGCCTCATTCAGCAGGTCCAAGCCTGATGTCATCATTGGTCTCACCCAAAACCTGCTTGTCTCAGAGAATGGCTCAGCCTCAGTGCAGGAGAACTCTCTAGGGCTTCTGCGACTCTTCTCCATCCTGATGTCTGTCAGTCAGAAAGGTCTGTTAGATGCTTTAGTTTCTGCTTCTGTGTTTTCACATTGTGTTGCATCAGTTCAGGCCACCGTCACCTCCCACCCAGAACACTAGCACAGCTTAATGTAGCTCACCTACCTGACTCCATCTTCCCTTCTCCATTTCTCTTCTCCTCCCTCTACCTGACGTTGTTTTAAAATATGTTCTTTCTAAGGGCCAGGTGTAGTGGCTCAGGCCCATAATCCCAGCACTTTAGAAAGCCAAGGTGGGAGAATCACTTGAGCTCCAGAGTTTGAGATCAGCCTGGGCAACATAGTGAGATCCTGTCTCTGCAAAATTAAAAATTAAAAAATTAGGCCGGGCACGGTGGTTGATGCCTGTAATTCCAGCACTTTGGAAGGCTGAGGCGGGCAGATCGTGAGGTCTGGAGTTCAAGACCAGGCTGGCCAAAATAGTGAAACCCTGTCTGTACTGAAAACACAAAAAAATTACCTGGGAATGGTGGTGGGCACCTGTAATCCTAGCTATTCGGGAGGCTGAGGCAGAAGAATTGTTTGAACCTGGGAAGCGGAGGTTGCAGTGAGCCAAGATCATGCTATTGCACTCCAGCCTGGGCAACAGTGTGAGACGCCCATCTTAAAAAGAAAAAAAAAAAAATTAGTTGGACATGGTGGTGTATACCTGAAGTCCCAGCTACTTGAGAGGCAAGGTGGGAGGATCCCTTGAGCCCAGGAGGTCAAGGCTGCAGTGAACCATGATTATGCCTCTGTACTCCAGAGTGAGACCCCATCTCAGAAAATAAAATAATAAATTTTAAAAATGTCCTTTCTAAAGAACTTATTTGGTCATATCACCTGCCCGTTTAAAATTCTTCAGGATTGAAACTAGGCTCCTTCCTTACACCATATACAAAAATTAACTAAAGATGGATTAAAGACTTAAATGTGAAACCTAAAACTATAAAAACTGTTGAAGAAAATCTAGGAAATACCATTCTGGACATAGGCCCCAGCAAAGATTTCATGACGAAGACACAAAAGCTATTACAACAAAAACAAAAATTGACAAATGAGACCTAATTAAACTAAAGAGCTTTTACACAGCAAAATAAACTATCAACAGAGTAAACAGAATGAGAGAAAATATTTGCAAACTCTGTACATGACAAAGTTCTAATATCCAGAATCTAGAAGAAACAAGCGAAAAATGAACAACCCCATTAAAAAGTAGGCCAAGTACATGAACAGACACTTTTCAAAAGAAGACATACATGCAACCAAAAAAATCTGAAAAAAGGCTCAATACCACTAATCATTAGAAAAATGTAAATCAAAACCACAATGAGATACCATCTTATACCAGTTAGAATGGCTACTATTTTTTAAAATTTAATAAATTTTGAGTGGCTATTATTTAAAAAATAATGTGCTGTTGAGGTTGCAGAGAAAAGGGAATGCTTGTACCCTGTTGGTGGCAGTGTAAATTAGTTCAGCTACTGTGGAAAGCAGTTTGGTGATTTCTCAAAGAACTTGAAACAGAGCTACCATTTGACCCAGCAGTCCCATTATTGCATATATACCCAATGGAAAATAAATTGTTCTACCATAAAGATACATGCACACATAGGCTTATCACAGCACTATTCAAAGTATTAATAGCAAAGACATAGAACCAACCTAAATACCCATCAGTGGTAGACTGGATAAAAGAAAATGTGGTACATATACACCATGGAATACTTTGCAGCCATAAAAAAAGAGATCATGCCCTTTGCAGCAACGTTGGATGGCGCTGAAGGCCAGGGATGGCGCTGGAGCAAATTAATGTGGGAACAGAAAACTAACACAGCATGTTCTTTCTTATAAGTAGGAGCTAAACATTGAGTACAAATGGACACAAAGAAGGGAACAATAGACACTGAGCCTACTTGAAGGTGGAGGATGGGAGAGAGGAGGGCGAGGATCAAAAATCTGCCTATCGGGTACCATACTTACTACCTGGGTGACAAAATAATCTGTACAACAAACCCCCAAGATACGTATTTTATCTATAACAAACCTGCATATGTACCCTGAAATTAAAATAAAAGTTAAAAAATAATAAAAAAAAATTAACGCTTTGAGAGTAGGAACTTGTCTGGTCTCTTGCATCCACACAGTATGGTATATTACAGTGAATGAAATTAATGGTTTCTCTACATTTTACTGCCATTGCGTTTTCCGAGACCCCCGTTAGCTCTCCTTGGTTCAGCTGGAATTATTTCTCCTCCTCTAGCCTCTTCATATGGTCCACAAAGTTATCTTCCTAAAACAAACATGATTATGTGCCCACCAACCAGCTCCTAGAACAGTAACAAGCAAAAGAGTTTTCAGTAAGTTAATTTAAATGCCTCTCTTTCATTGACAATATCAAAGGTTACTGTACCAAGAAACAAATAGTCTTTTATAGCCATACACTTTAAAATTCTGTGGATTATTTCATATTGCCAAGAGAAAGTGATACAATAAATGGCCATTAAAAATATAAATAAAATAAAAATTTTCAAGACCCTCCCTGTCCCCAGTGCCTTCAGGATAAAGCCTAAACACCTTAACATGGCCCTAAGACTCTTAGGTACTAGCTCTTGTTTACTACTAGTCGTTGATGATGCATCTTAAATTCTGTGCCCTAGTTATTTGCATTACCTGCAGTTTCTGTTGGGTCACATTGTCTCTTACCTCTGAGCCTTTGTTCTTGTTCCCTCTGCTTAGAAAACTCATCCTCCTTCTCTGCACCTGGCTGTTACTTCTTATTCTTATTTCTTTTTTTTTTTTTTTTTTTTTTTTGAGACGGAGTCTCGCTCTGTCACCCAGGCTGGAGTGCAGTGGCCGGATCTCAGCTCACTGCAAGCTCCGCCTCCCGGGTTTACGCCATTCTCCTGCCTCAGCCTCCCGAGTAGCTGGGACTACAGTACCTCGCCCGGCTAGTTTTTTGTATTTTTTTTAGTAGAGACGGGGTTTCACCGTGTTAGCCAGGATGGTCTCGATCTCCTGACCTCATGATCCGCCCATCTCGGCCTCCCAAAGTGCTGGGATTACAGGCTTGAGCCACCGCGCCCGGCCCTTATTCTTATTTCAACTGTGCTCTCAGTTATTCTAGAAGGCCTTTCCTGAGACTTCAAGTTGCAATAAGTACCTTCCTATGGTGACCTATAGGGTCCAAGAGAGTACACTCCTACTGTTCTAATGGTTTTTTCATTGACTTTCTTGGCTTTTCTTAAGTATACATTTTGTACAAAGATGAAATTTCTGTATTATCCCATTCTCTTACTTGTTTATTGCCTTATATTAAGGAGATTTAGGTGATTTGTCTATGTCTTCGTCTCTGGTACCACTAAGTTAATTATTATACCTTTATGGTAACTATTGGCATCTGGTAGTGCAGGGCCCCAGACCTTATTTTCCTTTTTCACTTATGTCTTCAGTGTTCTTGGTCTTAGGCACTGCCACCTGAATTTAGAATCAGCTTGTCAATTTCCATAAAAGCAATTGTGTTGGGATTTTGATTGTAATTGCAATGAATCTATAGTCTTCTCTCTATTATTTAGGTCCCCTTTAATATATTCCTTATGATTTTCTTCATAAAGGTCTTTCCTATCTTATGTTATTTATTCCCAGTACTTCATATTTGTGATGGTATTATAAATGGTATGTTATTAAAAATTTCATTTTCTGTTTATTGTTGATATATAGAATGCAATAGGTTTTAGTGTACTCATTTTGTTTTCAGCAACCCTACTAAACTCTATGACCAATTCCATTAACTGTATATTTAGATTCTTTATATTTACAAAATCTTATCTATGAATTATTTGCAGTCTCTATTCACTAGCATTTTTATTTTTGATTTTTGCGTCTGTAATCATTCATGCTTAGGACAAAGCAGAAAGTATTGGTTGAATAGGTTCATTTATTTATGGATTATTATGTGCCAGGCTTTTGCTAGAAGCTTATGTTTATAAATGAGAGTAGTTTATAATATTCTATTTTATTGCTACCTTTGTGAGATTTGGGAATCAGTCATCTTGACCCTTACCCTACATTTTAATGTGTTAAAGAACCTGCCAGTAAAGCCATCTGGCCAGTAATGTGTTTTTTGTGTTTATGTTTGTTTGATTCTTTCTCTGCTTCACTATATAGCATTAATTTTCTTTCCATTTTTATACTGGCAGGATATATTAGGTAAGTGAATTGCCTAGGGAAGAATAGTTTCCATTTTAGAAAGGAAAGGGAATAATAATAAGAAGAATTAGCTGCTTCTGACCTACTTAGAATGTGTCATTTTTCCAAGTAGCAATTTAGACTTCAATTCTGGGCTTCAGCATGACATTCATTTAAAAAATGGTTCACTGTGAACGTTTTAATGTATCCAGTTGCTGAAATATTAGGCTAAAGAATTTGGGGAAAGGGATTTTTGCAATATGAAATGAAATATTCCAGTGTTGTATACTTTCTGTAGAAGAAAAAAAGGTAAACTTCTGCTAGGATAAGCTTTCATCATATTTCTGAGGAGATAATTTTTTATTAAAGGAATATAAGGTAAACTATTTTTAATACTTTTTATTTTGAAAAATTTTGAACCATCACAAGTTGAAACACTAATACAATGAAGGCAGGTCCCCTGTGATTCACCAGATGTTAATTTAACATTTTGCCAAATTTTCTTTAAGTCATGCCTGCTCCTGCTCACATTGTTGCTCTGTGTGTGTGTGTTATTTCTATGTATAAATGTGTATGTTTGTATTATGTATATAATATATGTGTATATATTTTTTCTGAATCATTTGAAACTGAATTCCAAGGTATCATAACACTTCCCCCATAAGTACTTTGGCAGGTACTTGTTAGAAGGATATGCTCCATTCCTTGATACCATTATCATACTTCATTAGCAATAATTCCATAATAACATCTGTTATATCATATAATAAAATATAAAATCATTAAAAATATAAACTCATAATATCTTGTAGCTTCATATTAAAATTTCCCCTTTTTTAAAAAAATTATACTTTAAGTTCTAGGGTACATGTGCACAAGTGCAGGTTTGATACATAGGTATACATATGCCATGTTGGTTTGCTGCACCCATCAAGTCATCATTTACATTAGGTATTTCTCCTAATGCTATCATTCCTCCCCCAACCCCCCACCCCCCGGTGTGTGATGTTTCTTACCCTGTGTCCAAGTGATCTCATTGTTCAGTTTCCACCTGTGAGTGAGAACATGCAGTGTTTGGTTTTCTGTCCTTGTGATAGTTTGCTGAGAATGATGGTTTCCAGCTTCATCCATGTCCCTGCAAAGGACATGAGCTCATCCTTTTTTATGGCTGCATAGTATTCCATGGTGTATATGTGCCACATTTTCTTAATCCAGTCTGCCATTGATGAACATTTGGGTTGGTTCTAAGTCTTTGATATTGTGAATAGTGCCGCAGTGAACGTATGTGTGCATGTGTCTTTATAGCAGCATGATTTATAATCCTTTGGGTATATATCTGGTAATGGGATGGCTAGGTCAAATGGTAATTTTAGTTCTAGATCCTTGAGGAATCATCACAGTCTTCCACAATGGTTGAACTAATTTACACTCCCACCAACAGTGTAAAAGTGTTCCTATTTCTCCACATCCTCTCCAGCATCTGTTGTTTCCTGACTTTTTAATGATTGCCATTCTAACTGGTATGAGATGGTATCTCTTTGTGTTTTTGATTTGCGTCATTTCTCTAATGACCAGTGATGATGAGCAGTTTTTCATGTGTCTATTGGCTGCTTAGATATCTTCTTTTGAAAAGTGTCTGTTCATATCCTTTGCCCACTTTTTGATGGGGTTGTTTTTTTCTTGTAAATTTGATTGAGTTCTTTTGTAAATTTGAAAGTAGTTTCTGGATATTAGCCCTTTGTCAGATGGGTAGATTGCAAAAGTTTTCTCCCATTCTGTAGGTTACCTTTTCACTCTGATGGTAGTTTCTTTTGCTGTGCAGAAGCTCTTTAGTGTAATTAGATCCTATTTGTCTATTTTGGCTTTTGTTGCCATTGCCTTTCATGTTTTAGTCATGAATTCCTTGCCCGTGCCTATGTCCTGAATGGTATTTGGGTTTTCTTCTAGGGTTTTAATGGTTTTAGGTCTAACATTTAAATATTTAATCCATTTTGAATTTAAAATTTCCCCTTTTCTACCCCAAAAGTCTTCCTTAAAATAATTTATTTTATAATGATTGTAGATTTAAAAAGAATAGACCAAAAGATAGTACAGGTTTCTCTTTCACTCCCCACTCAGAATCCCTGTTCTGTTTCATATGTAAGTGCTGCCATCTTTTGTTGGACATATTCCTAGATATTTGATTGTTTGATACTATTGAAAATTTATTTTCCAACTATTTGTTACTGGTATATAGAAATACAGTTCTTTTTTAAATTGACCTTGTATACTGTGACTCTTCTAAATTCACTCATTAGTCTTAGAGTGTTTTTTGCTAGATTCCATGGAGTTTTTATGTACATAATCATTTAATCTGTGAATAATGACAGTTTCACAGAAATCCTTATGGCTTTTATTTTCTATTTCTTGCCTCATCGCACAGTTTTATTAATAGATGTGGTGGAAATAGACATTATTGCCTCATTCTTGATCTTACAGGAAAAGGGCTTAATGTTTCATCATTCAAAGATGATGCTAGCTGTAGGTTTTTCATAGCTGCCCTTTAACAAAGTGAAAATGTTCCTTTCTGTTCCTAGTTTACTGAGAGTTTTTTCAATAATGGGTGTAGAATTTTGTCAAGTATTTTTTCTGCATTCATTAACATGATCATATTTTTTTCTTTATTCTGTTAATGTTTTGAATTACACTGATTGATTTTTTTCAATGTTAAACCAACCTTGTATTCATGGGCTGAATCTAATTTGAGATGATGATGTCTTATCCTTTTTACATATTACTGGATTTGCTTTGCTAGTATTTTCGCATCTATATTGATGAGGGATATTGCTCTGTAATTCTCTTGTAAGGTATTTGTCAGTTGTGGTGCGGGGTTATGCTGACCTCATAAAATGAGTATGGAGGTTTTCTTTATCTCCTGTTTTCAGAAAAAAGTTTGTGTAGGATTGGTGTTATTTCTTCCTTAAATTTTTAATAGAATTTGTTGATGAAGTCATCTAGGTCTAAGGTGTCCTTTGGGATTCCATTTATTTACTGAACATAGGACTGTTCCATTTGTGTGTTTCTTCTGTGCCTGTTTTGGTAACTTGTGTATTTCAAATAAATTGTCCATTTCATCTAAGTTGTCAGACATATTGGTACGAAGTTCCTTATGTCCTTTTAATGCCAGCAGCATCTGTAGTATAGACCCTTCTTTCATTCATTATGCTGATACTTTGTGTTTTCTCTGTTTAAATATCAGAATTGCCAGGGCTTACCAATTTTATTAACCTTTCAAATGACCACATTTTGACTTTGTTGATATTTTTCTGCTTTTTCACTTTGCTTACAGTTGGTGTCCACTTTTATGATTTTCTTCCTTCAGCTTGCTTTGGGTTTAAGCTTCTTCTTCTAGCTTTCTAAGAACAAAGCCTAGATCAACAATTTTATTCCTTACTTTGTAATAGAAGCACTTAAACTTATAATTTTCTCTTTAAGCACTGCTTTAGCAACATTCTGCAGATTTTGATTTTTTTTTTTTTTTTTTTTTTTTTACCATTAATGTAAAAATATTTTGTAATTTTCTTCATCATTTCTCCTTTGGCCCATAGGTAATTTAGAAGTATGTTTAACTTCCACGTATTTGGGAATTTTTAGTAGATATTTGTAGATGCAGATTTATAATTTAATATCTGATCAGAGAATATGTTCTGTGTGATTTCAGTCTTTTGATATTTGTTCAGGTTTGTTTTATGGCCCAGCACATGGCCTATCTTGGTGAACATTTCACAAGCCGTTGAAAGGAATGTGAGCTCTGCAGTTGTTGAAAATAATATTCCATAAATGCCTTATGGGTCCAATTGGTTGATGGTCATTCGGATCAAATATATTTCATTAATTTTTTTTGTTGACTTGTGCTATCAGTCACTGAGAGAGGATGTTAAGATTGTCAGTGGTGATTTATTTCTTTTCTTATTTCTGTCAATTTATGCATTTTGTGTTGTAAAGCTCTGTTATTATATCCATATACATTAAGGTGCATAATGTCTTCTTAATGAATTGATCCTTTCATTATTATGAAATGTCCCTCTTTATTTGTAATAGTGTTTTTCTTGAAGTCTGCTTTGTCTTCCTTTAAAGTAACCACATCAGTTTTCTTATGTGTCGTGATTGCATGATACATCTTTTTCTGTCCTTTTACTACTAACCTGTGTCTTTATTCTGTTTTAAAAATATATATACTTTAAATATATAGTTGAGTCTTGCTTTTTATGCATTCTGACAATCTCTGCTTTTCAATAGGAATGTTTAGATAATTTATAATTATATAATTATAGACTAGTTGGTTTTAAGCCTAGTATCTTAGGATAGTCATGCATCATTTAATGACAGGGATATGTGTTGTGGGATTCAGGTGGACGAGAGAGATACCTCGGGTTAAAACAGGAGAATCTTTTATTGAGTGCACTCAGGCCCAGCTGACTCAACGTCCAAATGACTGGGCCCGGAACAAAGTTTTATACACACTTCACAAAAGGGGGTGGGCCAGCTTGAAGCAAGCTTACAGTGGTGTGAAAGCAGGGATACAGAGGCAGGACAAAGACAGTTAATCAAATTGTAACAGGTTCATAACTCAAGATTGCACATAACCATTGCTATGCAACCCAGATGTCCATTATCTAGGTTTGCCTAGGCACAGGCTTATCCTATAACCTTTACTATGGCCCCCAGGTGGCCGCAACTCAGGCCTGCTTAGAGACTCATGACCTTCACGCTACTGCTTAGATAAAACAATACTTGAAGTCACTAGTTACAGAGAACAGGAATCTATAAACTCATTCCATTAAACAAAGGGAAATTTGTTTTTCTTATCCCTATGTTAAAGGACTGCTGGGAGAGTCTTCGGAGCACATTAGATAATATTATCTAGACTTTTCCTGGGTCTGGGCTGTGCCTGTTGCTGCCTCTGGGACAAGTCAGCCTAATACAGGAAAACTTACTTCTCTTTCTTTTTAATTTTATTTTTATTTAATTTCCCACCTCATATGTTGTGAGAAATGTGTCATTAGGCAATGGTCATTGTGAGAACATCATAGGGTGCACTTATAAAAACCTGAATAGTACAACTTACTGCACACTTAGACTCTGCAGTATAGCCTATTGCTCCTAGGTTATAAACCTGCACAGCATTTTGCTGTACCACTTGAGTATCCCTAATTCAAACATTTAAAGTCTGAAATGCTCCAAAAGTCCGAAATGCACTCAAAACTTTTTGAGTGCCAACATGATGGTCAAAGGAAGTGCTCACTGGAGCAGTTCAGATTTCAGATTTTGTGATTAGGGAGGCACACTGATATGATACAAACATTCAGAAATCCAAAATCCAAAACACTTCTGCTCCCAAGTGTTTTGAATAAGGAATACTCAACTTGTACTAAATGCTGTAGGCAATTATAATATAATAGTAAGTATTTATGTATCTAAACATAGAAACGGTAGAGTAAAAATATGGTATTATAATTTTATGAGACCACTAGTATATGCAGTGTCATTGATCAAAACATCATTATGTGGCACACGTTGTTTCTGTATTTTTTTCTTGGTGTCTCGTTTTTTCCCTTCTTTTCAGTAAATCTAGTATTTTTCAGTACTCCATTTTATCTACTCTATTGACTTTTTAGCTGTAGCACTTTGTGTTATTTTTAGTGGTCATTCTAGAGATTACAATATGTACCTTGTGCCAGGGTATACCTTCAGATAATATTATTTCATGCTACTTTACCCCAATACAAGAACCTTACTCCAATATATTTCCATTTAGCCTCTCCTGCCTGTTATGATCTTATCTTGTAGCTAATTTATGCATATTCCAGAAAACCCACAATACAGTATTCTTATTTGTGCTTTAAAAATCAATAGCTTTTTAAAGAATTTAGATACATACATGTTTGCATAGAAATTAAAAATGTTAAAAAATATTTTAATACTTAGATATTTAGATGTTTATAATTTCTAGTCTTCTTTCCTTTCTGCAAATCTAGTATTTCATCTGGTATCATTTTTCCTTAGTCTAAAACACTTTTTGTGGCATTCATTACAAGCTGATCCATTCGAGATGAATTCTCTCAGCTTTGCCTAAGAAGAAGATATTTATTTTACCTTCATTTTTGAAGGGTGTTTTTGGATATAGAATTCTAGGTTGGCAGGTTTCTGACCACTTTAAAGACTGTCATTCCATTGTTTCTGGTGAGGAGCCCCATGATTTGAATTGCTGTTCCCTATGTAAGATGTGGTTTTCTTGTGCTCATCCTGCTTGAGGGTTTCAGAGTGTATGATGGGGAAATTCCTACTATGCTGTCAACACAGGACACTTCAGTGATCAGCTGTCTGGCTTTTTCCTATACCAAGCAGTTCTCTGACACCAGCTGGGTATTCTACAATTCAATTCAGACATTGTCTGCCTGGAGTTAGCACAGACCCCAGGGGTTAAGAGCTTAGTGCAACAAGGCTGCCCCCACTCACCTCCGATGCCAATCACAAATCCAAGTTGTCACCTGTGTTCTGACCAACCAGCTGTAAATCAGAGATTCCCACAACACATTCGATAGGTTTGATCACTAGAATGGCTCACAGAACTCAGAAATATTTACTTATGTTTACTAGTTTATTATGATAATAAAGGACATGATAAAGGGTACAGATGAACAGCTGGATGATGCATAGGGTGATATCTGGAAGGAAGGGTCCTGAGTGCAGGAGCTTGTGTCCCTGTGGAGTGAGGGTATATCACCCTCCTGGCACATAGATGTCTTCAGCAACCCAGAAGTTCTCCCAGCCTCATAGTTTAGGGGCATTTATGGAGGCTTCATCACATAGGCATAGTCAAATATTAACTCAGTCTCCAGCCTCTCTCCCTTACCCTGAAAAGGGGGAGTGTGGCCGAAAGCTCTAAGCCTCTCATCAGGGCTTGGTCCTTCTGGTGGCCAGCACCCATCCAGGATTCCATACACAGTTGCCTCATAAGAGCAAAAGACGCTTCTATAACTCAGGAAATTCCAAGGGCTTAGGAGGTCTATGTCAGGAATCAGGACCAAAGACCAAATATTAGTACAAAAGATGGACCTAACACTTCTGTCACTTGGGAAATTACAGAAGTTTCAGGAGCTCTGTACCAAGAATTGGGAGCAGAGACCAAATGATATATTTTTTTATTATGTCACATAGAGTTTCAGAGTAACATGCATCTATGAACTGATATCTTTCATCAGTTCTCAGCCATTCCCTTCTCCATTTCCTCTGTCCTATTTTCTGTCTTTTATTCTATAATCAGTTATACTTAAGTTAGTATGTTTGATATATTCCTTCAGGTCTCAGATACATGCTCCCATATATTTTTTTCGTTCTCTTTTCTCCTTTGGTTTTGTTTTAGTTAGGACACTTTTTATTGACCTGTTTTCAGCCTTACTGGACCTTCCCTCCACTGCATCCAGTCTGTTGTTAAGATTGTTTAATTAATTCTTTGTGATATCAATATCTTTATTCCTGTATTTCCATTTGGTTCTGTTTCATAGTTTCTATTCCTCTGCTGAAACTCTGTCTTTTCACATGTGTTGTCCGTCTTTTGTTCTTATTGACCCTTTTCTCTTTTTTCTGAGACAGGGTCTCACTCTGTCACCCAGGCTGGAGTGCAGTGACATAATCATGGCTGAGTGCACCCTTGTCCTCCTGGGCTCAAGTGATCCTCAGCCTCCTGAGTAACTGAGACCACAGGCACATGCCACCATGCCTGGCTAATTTTTTATTTTTTGTAGAGATGGTATCCCAGTATGTTACCCAGCTGGTCTCAAACTCTTACGCTTAAGTGATCCTCTTGCTTTGGCCTCTCAAAGTGCTGGGATTGCAGGTGTGAGCCAACATGCCTGGACTGTTCTTGACCCTTTATCGTATTTCCTATAGTTATCTTAAAGTCTTCCTCTGATTGGTCCAATGTCTGGCACATCTTCTATACAGTCTTTTCTCTCTTGCGCATGAGTCATATTTTCTTGCTTCTTTGTTATGTATTATAATTTTATTATATTGTAATTTTTTTTTTTTTGAGACGGAGTCTCGCTCTGTCGCCCAGGCTGGAGTGCAGTGGCCGGATCTTGGCTCACTGCAAGCTCCGCCTCCCGGGTTTAGGCCATTCTCCTGCCTCAGCCTCCCGAGTAGTTGGGACTACAGGTGCCCGCAACCTCGCCTGGCTATTTTTTTTGTATTTTTTAGTAGAGACGGGGTTTCACCGGGTTAGCCAGGATGGTCTCGATCTCCCGACCTCATGATCCACCCGTCTCGGCCTCCCAAAGTGCTGGGATTACAGGCTGGAGCCACCGCGCCCGGCATATATTGTAATTTTTTTATTGAGTTCTGTTAAAAAGGAAATGTTGAGACTGAACTAAATAATATTTACTTCCAGAAGTGGTCATGCCACCTCTTACTCTGTCAGGCTACTTGTCCAGGGAGGCTCTGTCAATCAAATCTGTCACTGAGCTGCATTAAGACTTTGTTGCACCTGTGGTTAAATTTAAGACAACACTGCCTACAGTTCCATTGAGGGAGTGATAAAGACCTTCTCTTCCACAGGACTTGGGATCTCAGCACTTGAGGGATTCTAGAGATATATTTGTGCTTTACAACTGAGCCATCAGGTTTCTGGACTGTGGGAGATTTCCCTTGTTTTGCACCAAAGTCGACAGCATTTTTGGATCTCTGGGGAGCTTTCTTCACTCTCCAGTCTCAACTCTGGCTTTCCGTTTCCCTGAAGATCTCTCTTCATTCTGCAGCCCTTACTCACTTCTATCGTAGGTTGCTCCTCCTCCTGCCACTCACCTGGTGGTCTCTTCTTTCCTTTTTGCAATCATGTTCGTTTAGGTTTCTTTGCATCCTCAACATCCCAGTGGGTTTTAAAAAGCTATGAAGAGTGTTCAGTATATCCGGCTCATTTTGGTTGTTGGGGTGAAAGCTTCAACAGTCTCTTATAGCTTCCCCATCCTAACTTGAAGTGAAGGTCTTCCCCTGTATCTTTTTGTCCTGTCACTTATAAAGAGATTTATTTTTAACCCAGTTATTTCAGTAATTGCCTTAAAATGTTGATGATTTGATTGTTTTCCCTTTATTTTTTCTTAAATCAGTAAAGTAGAATGAGAAAGGACTTTGTTGATTACGTATTTTAGGAGTGGGTAGTGGAGAAATCATTTTTCATTGCTTTTCTGCAGTAAATCCACAAAGGGATATACTCAAGAATATACAAAGGAATATACAATTACTCGAATGTATTATAATTCAAGTAATTATAATTATGTAGTCACAGCCTTATAAAGTATAGTGTGAAATAAATGCCACTTGTGTCAAAGTGGTTTATAGGACAATAAAAACAATGACAGAAAAATAGGAAAGAATTTAAATGTAAGAATAGTTTTAAGACCTGTTTATTTTAGGGGGAATGAGTTTAGTTAAGGTTATTTGGTATTTATTTGTCTGTCATGGCTTCTGTGGTACATAATCTCACCTATTTCTTTGAAAAACGAGTTTTATCATGCCGTTTCTAACGTGTCAGTTTTATCTAAGCAATCAATTTATATTACCATTTTTCTTGTATTAAATGTAGTGTTTAGACAAATGTCATACGAAGTCACACTGTAGCTCCCTTAGATAAACCTAGAAAGTAGATCAATTTCTTATTTTTCTTACCTTTGCTGAAAAACATATTTTCAGGTTCCAAAACATTTCTGAAAAGCTGCACATGGAATGCAAAGCGGAAATGGTGACGCCTCTGGTGACTAATCCTGGACACGTGTGCATCACGGACACAAACCTCTATTTCCAGCCTCTCAACGGCTACCCGGTGCGTGTACCTCAGGGTCAGGTGGGGAGCTGCCCATATTTAAGCTGTTTCCAGACCATGGCCTCACAATGCCTGTGACCTCACTTTTTGATGAGGATCAAAAGTCACGTCCCCGCCCACCCCCTTCACAGGCAGCATCTGTGTATTTTACAAACACTGTGTGTAATTGTGGTGTGGAGTCTCCGAAGTTTGAGTTCGTCTGATCTGTTTTCAGTCATGTCAGGGGCACCTGCTCTCAGGGTGGTGAAAAGAAACCCTGCTCCTCCCGATTTTCGTAAAAGGTCGCTAGAGATTTAGACCTTTCTTCAAGGAGGCATTTCTGAGAGACCAGTGAAATGTGCTAGGGTTAATAAGAAATGGATTTTGAAATATATTTGCTTATATGAACACAGATGTTGGTATTTCTTGCCTCTACTTAATGATGAACAACCTCAGTAGATCTGAATTTTTCCTGAAGGAGCACTGTGAGGAGGTCCTCCCGGCTAGTGCAGAGGTGTGTGTGGAGATCCGGCCGTCTGACAGTTGTGGGCTCCCGCTAGGGTGTTGGAAACAATCTTCTCTTTCACAATGACACCAGACTTACAAGGCCAGAAAGTAAAGATGAACTTAGATTTCCATGTGGAAACTTGTAAAGATTTGTTGCTTATCTAGATCTGGCCACTTTTTAGCACGATCCATTAAAAGAACAGAAATCCTAACACACCCTGGTAGCGCTGTGGGGCCATTTGGCAGGGCCCAGGAATCAGGAGTGTTTTTTGCCAGAGAAAGTTCCACCGTGGAGGTTGTCCAGGCTGGTCATTACAGGGCACTAAAGCATCTCAAACTCTCCTGAGTGAAAGTTTATGCTATAGCGATTCTGTCCACTAGGTGGTGGGGCTCACTTTCCTAGTTCTCCAGCGGGCACTGCATGCTGCTGGCACAGCATTCTCGGGGAGTGTAATAAATTGGCTTGGCTGCTACTATTGCTTGGGTCAGAAATTTTGAAAAAAAAAAATGTCTGTGTACCCTAGCTTCACAATCCATGATATGGGCCTTTACCCCTTCCCAATACTGGCCAGGATCCTTGACCAGTCATTTACAAGACTTGACTCTGGGCCTCCAGGGCAGTTTCCACTATTGGACAGACTGACTTCTGTGCACCCATCATCCCTCCCACTTGGGAGGAGGACCACGGAAGCATAGCCATTAGCCAATCTCTGCCTTATTCAACCTCCTTTCTCTCTTGCTAATGTTTTAAAATTATAGAAAAGCAAAACAATTTTCTTCTTCATTAACAAAGAAAAAATTGAGGCCTTGCTTTATACTTTAGTAATTTGTGAGCCTTAATACACTGTAATTTTTAGTGAGATAAAAGACAGGATTCTTTAAAAAAGATGTGTATCAGTTCTAAGCAAACTATTTGTCAAAAAAAGATAGCAAGATTCCTGAGAGGTTATTTATGCCAGTTCTTTATATTTCTTATCATCCCACAATCTAATCTAAAAGATATCACCCCGCCCAAACTAACCGGAAAGATCCCTGAAAGATAGATGATTGCATTCTCATCTGGCGGGTGCCGCGTGGCGGGGAGGAAGACTTGCCCAAGGTCATAAAGCTAGTGAAAGATGACAGAGCAGAACGGGAAACCAGATATCACCTTGTTCCAAGATTTCCTTTTCCAGTGGTTCATTAGGAAGGCGAGATTTGTTGATTTTTTTTCCCCCTTTCTGATACTACGGAACAACTTCTAATTGTGTCAGAACAATAATGTTTGAGATTGTCTTTCTACTTTTAAAGAAACCTGTGGTCCAAATAACACTCCAAGATGTCCGGCGCATCTACAAAAGGAGGCACGGCCTCCTGCCTCTGGTGAGTCCTTGGGAGGCTGTGCTGGGGGATGATTGCCACACCTACAGTTTAGCAAGCAGTTTATTGACAGTAAACACCTATGGGATGTCTGAAAGTACAAGTACATTGCCTTGTAAGAACTTAGACTCTTGATTTTGCTGTTCTTTCTTTTGGAGAAGCTAGAAATTCATAAAGGAGTAAGTCCTTCATGGAGAGAAGAGGTTCTATTATGAAATATTTTTGGCTCCAAGAGCAAGAGGGCTAGCGTGCCCTTGAGTTTCTCACTCCAGCATTCTCAGTTTCTGGGCTCAGGCTAGAATGGTCTGTGTAAAACCAGCCCTGTGCTGTACTTGCCTCCAGCATTCATAGCAGCTAGGTCTCAAAGCAAAATTTGGAAGATATTACAAAATTACTTCTTTAGTGGAACTAGTATATTCACAGTTAACTTACATTAATTCAGCCTTTGGGCTTGCTGAGAGAGAGAAATGGACAAAATAATCATTTAAATCATATAGGCAGTTCTTTCCACCATTCCCTGAATAAGTGTATTTCTATACTTAGGTGTTTCTAACACATCTTACTTTAGTAACCAATCCCTACAGAAGGTATGATTCCAAGGTGTTTTAATTTGACACCAATAGAAATTCATTTTTTCTCCTTTGAAGATTAACCAGTAACTTGGTGACATTACAAAAGCATTGTGAAATTTTAACTCTTATTTTTGTGCTTTTAATTTGTGAAATTCTGCTGTTTTGCTGCCTGTTTTACTTAAAAGGCCATTCCTCCATTTCCAGCACTAATAGTGGATCAGGGAAACAGATACTATTAAAAATCTCCTCCTTTGGGTATAGAGCTGCAGTCAGAAAAAGAGAAGAAATTAACATTGATTAAGTGCTTTCTATGTACTAGGCAATTTATGTATAATGTTTCATTTATTTGCCATTGTTAAGTCTTATGAAGTAGATAGTTTGAGACTCCAGGGGTTAACTTCCTAAGCTCCCAGCGAGTACATGGTGAAAGCCTGTATTTGCACCAAGGGCAACTCTGGGCTTTCATCCTGGCTTTGTCTGTTCCTTTGCTAGCTCAGCCTTACCAATACTATTGTCACAAAGCTCATAGGTTTTTATAAGATAATAATAATGTATTAATTGAATGGGTTATTCAATTATCAATTTGTTAGGTATGCATAATTTTTATTTCTTAGCTGGGCATGGTGCACCTGTAGCCTAGCTACTCAAGAGGCTGAGGTGGGAGTATCAGTTGAGCCAGGGAGTTTGAGGCTGCAATGAGCCATGATCACACCATTGCGCTCCAGCCTGGGCAACAGAGCAGGACCTGGTCTCAAAAATATATATATGTTATTTAACTTATGAAAGAAAACTAAACATTTATGTTTGAAGAAGAGATGTGACGACATGGATCGGCGATTTTTGAATTTCAAAATAATAAGTTCACAAAAGCTATTATTAATGAAAATATTCAACACCCAAGGTGATTTACAAAGTTTAGCTGAGATACTATCTTGTTCTCAGAACATTTATAAACACAACATATATATATATACGCAACCATATATGTGTATATATGTCACTGAGTTAAATTTATAGATTGAAAATAGGAATATAAGATATAAAAATAAACACAAATGTTTAACTGAAAGTTTTTGTAATTATATACTTATATTGGGATTGCAAGAGGAATACAATGCTATTTATTTTATTCTTTTCTTTTTGAATTTATAGGGCTTGGAAGTATTTTGCACAGAAGACGATCTGTGTTCCGACATCTACCTAAAGTTCTATGAACCTCAAGATAGAGATGATCTCTATTTTTACATTGCCACATACCTAGGTTTGGCACTCACCCTTCATTGTTTCTTTTTTTTTTTTTTTTTGAGACTGAGTCTCGCTCTGTCACCCAGGCTGGAGTGCAATGGTGCAATCTCGGCTCACAGCAAACTTTGTCTCCTGGGTTCAAGTGATCTCGTGCCTCAGCCTCCCGAGTAGCTGGGACTACAGGTGCCTGCCCCCACGCCAGGCTAATTTTTTTTGTATTTTTAGTAGAGACAGGGTTTCTGTTCATAAGAAGGTAGTTCAACTCCTAAGGATCTGGGATAGGAAATAAGAGAAGAAGAATGCTATTTCTAGAATCGTCTGTTTGTGGTTCTAATTTCTTCTCATCAGTAACTATAATTGCCAAAGTAATGTTTTTAAAATTCTGGGAAATATAAATTCACTTTGGTAATAGTTCATTCTGAATGTATGTTTTAAAAACTCTAGATAAATATATTTAAATACTCTTATATTCTAACGTCCTCCACATTGAATGGATTTTGAAGAATCCACTCAAATATTTTTATGTTCAATCAGGTCTTATATTAGTTTATGAGAACCAAGACTCAGTTTTGTACTGCGAGGCAGTGAGTTATTCATACGTTTGTGATCATTGATTGTGGTCAGAACCACAAAGCTGAAAGACTGCAAAAGGAACACGTGAACCTTCTATGCTTAATATGCTGACTTTGGAGTGGAATTTGCTTTTAATTAATGGTATTTCCTCAGTTTTTCATGAAAAATGTGATTTTTCCCACCTTTGCCAGAGAAAATACTTACATTATGATGTTCAGGCCCAAAGTTTTTTTTATTACATTGCAAGGCTAAATTAAATTATTCTACTTTACAAAGTTGCTAGATAACTGGAATGGAATTATCTTTAAAAATGGATTTTGGGGCTAGGCATGGTGGCTCATGACTGTAATCCCAGCACTTTGGAGGCTGAGGAGGGAGAATCTCTTGAGCCCAGGAGTTCGAGACAGCCTGGGCAACATGGCTTGACCTCATCTCTACAAAAAAAATTAAAAATTAGCTGGGCCTGGTGACGTGTGCCTGTAGTCCCAGCTACTCGAGAGGCTGAAGTGGGAGGATTCCTTGAGCCTGGGAGGTCAAAGCTGCAGTGATCAGTGATCACACCCCTGTAATTCAGCCTGGGTGACAGTGAGACCCTGTCAAAAAAAAAAAAAAAAAATGGATAATGGGATTTTATTAATATCATCTTAATATGTTTGTTATTTTAGTGTACCACAAAACCATTTATGAAGTTTGTAGTAAAGTATATCTTCCCTTAGAAATGAGATTTTCCTTCAAGGAGGAATAGTTGACTTTCAGTAGGGAACATATTTTATTTTAAACTAGGTTTATATATCGCTAGTATTTTGTTCATACATTAAGCTATTCAAGGTAACTTTATGTATAAGTATAGCTTTGATACAAGTTTAATCTTCTGTCTCGTGATCTAAGTTTTTAAATTTTGTTTTTTTTTTAACTATAACAAGATTACAATAAAAAGCTCAACTTTCATGGTGAGTCCTAAAATCTCAAGCCAAAAACTTTGCCATGATCTAAAATATCCATCTTCTAAGAAGCTGTCAGTTCTCACTGAGTTTATTCCTAAGATTGCTGAGAGGTTTCAAAAGTAGAAAATGAGGGGGAAGTGTGTTTTGATTTTTGAAACCTTTCCTAGTAGCTGATTAGAGAAGAGACTTGGTAAAAGTAAATGAGAATAAATATTAAGAGTTAAGATGCTTAATGCATCAGGAAAGCTTGAAAGAAGAATTTTCTGAACAAAATGGAAAATCTACTTGTAGGACAATTAATTCATTTTACACTCTAAAAGGGAAATTCTCATTGCTGCATTTACCTAAGATCTCATTTTTCGTGAGGTGTTTTGGGGGGCAGGTCTGGTTCTTTTAGTTTGAGAATTGGTCCTCCTGCCAAATGGCTGTTTTCTTCTTTAACAATTTCTTTTCTTTTCCTTACTCTTCACATGCATAAATAATATATAGTCATTGACAAATTAACAGTAGTACATCTCTTCCAGGCCTAAAAGAAAACTAAATGATTGCTTTAATTTCGTAAATAATAAAAGAAATAAGCTCCCAGATGACCATGGGTTTTTAAATGCATGGAGATATAGCACATTTGGAGGGATTCTTTGTTGCTGTATAAAAATTGCCTATTAACATGTAAATTTATATATTTGCTCTACACTTTTGTATTTGTTTAGGTTATATCATATTGTGGAGGGTAGGGTAATAGCTCAGTGTATTTAATAATTTCCCCTCCTTGATCTTGGAACTATTTATACATAGCTGAACAAATACTTTATGAAAACAAGTCAGCAGCCTACTTTTCTCTTTCTTACAATGTATTTTTCAAGAATGCACAGGAAGGGTCTACACGTTAAGCCCCTAGCTTTTGCATACTAAGTTTGCGAAGTTAAGTGGCAGACCTCGTGGGTCCTCTTCCCCCAGAGCACCATGTGGCGGAGCACACTGCTGAGAGCTACATGCTGCAGTGGCAGCGTGGACACCTTTCCAACTATCAGTACCTCCTTCACCTCAACAACCTGGCCGACCGCAGCTGCAACGACCTCTCCCAGTACCCTGTGTTTCCATGGATAATACACGATTATTCCAGCTCAGAACTAGGTAACTGCTACACATGGAATTCTGGCCAAGTTGAGTGGGGAAGTGGTCGTCTGTATTGTTTTTAAAGGAGAGAATAAATTCTATTTTATAATCGTGATGTGACATGTGAACAAATTACAACACATTTCAGTTGTATTGCTAAGGACTGCCAATTTCCATTCCAAGGTACTATATGAGTGTTATATAAGTGTTTCATGTATGTTTTTTCCACCATACTTCTTGAAGGACACACAGAGAAAAAAACGGGCATAATTTTAATCCAGGGTTATCATTATTACCTATAAGTACCATGTTTTGAAGTATTTGCTTCTCACTTTGAAAATTGCTACTCACCTTATCATATATTTTTTTTAAATCACATTAAAAACTGTGGTTATTTATTATAGAACACTTGGCAAGTCCTGAAATAATCAAAGAAGAAAATAAAAATCATCCATAATTATATTACAGACATATAACCATTTTACCTTTGGGGCATATCTACTCTTCTCTTGCTACCTCAGATTATTTTAAGAAAAATGTAATTGTATTGTAACTTTATTTTGTAATATTTAAAAATTATATATTGTGAACAGTTAGTTCCTTTTGACACATTATCTTGAAACTTTGTACTTGAAAGAAATAATAGATTTTCTAGAAATATGAGAATGTATTTCTCTGAAAATATTTAGCTTACTAGTTCTCAAATAGGCTAATATTGCAGAATAATAATATTCACTAGAATTCTAATGTAGAAGGTAAATCTTGATAGAAGAATAATGGCTTCTAAAATTTGTTTTTGTTGTTGTTGTTTTACTTGGAATATATGTATGTTCCTTATTCAGAAACTTTTTTAAAAAATTAATGTTCAGGGCATTGTCAAATTAGAGATGTTGCTCTTAAGTGGTTGTGGCTAACTTAAAACTCAAAATTGCTAACCTTTTCTTTACATCTATATAAATAACTAAAAAAAAATATAACTCTCATAGATCGCTCTCAGTTTTTAAAAACACTGTTGTGGAAGTAAATGTGTATTTTTGAATTAATTCAGGAGTTTAATGGTACTAAGTATAAGCTGAAGTGATTTATTGATTTATGTTTATAGATTTGTCAAATCCAGGAACCTTCCGGGATCTTAGTAAGCCAGTGGGGGCCCTAAATAAGGAACGGCTGGAGAGGCTACTGGTATGTGGACTTAGAGATTCTTCATTTCTAAGCAAGATGAGAAGCCATGGCCTGTGTTTTTCTTTAAGGAAGGAAATTCGTTTCTCCACGGTTTAGGGGAATTACACCAGTGACTCTACATAGTGTTTTCTTACTTTTCTCCTAACCATGAATTAACTGCTCACCATTTGCATTTCTTGTCTACAGTTTAGGAAGGAGGAGGGCGACCTGTTTACAGGTTCACTGAACTATTTTCATGAAGGCATTCTGTGGTACATTGCATAAGAGACATATAAAATCAGTTCTATTTAATCTACTGCCGACATTTTGTTACCCTTAAGCCAGGGAAACCAAAATACTTGTCTCAGCAATGCTGTTTAGCCAAAGATTCTCTTTCCCTCTTACCTTCTCCTTTTCTTATCTAACAGACAAATTAAGGAATATGGTATATCTATGTTATGATTTCTTTTAGGCTTTTACTACTTGTCAGTTATTATTTCATAGCCAACACTTAGCACTATTTTTTTTTTTTTTTTTCTGTATTCTAGACACGCTACCAGGAAATGCCTGAACCAAAGTTCATGTATGGGAGTCACTACTCTTCCCCGGGTTATGTACTTTTTTATCTTGTTAGGATTGGTAAGATTCTTTATCATTACCCCCAATTAAATTTTATTTTACTGTATTCTTCAATGGTTCTGTGATCTGACTTATCTCTGTTTTTTTCCCCTCTAGCACCAGAGTATATGCTGTGCCTACAGAATGGAAGGTTTGATAATGCAGATAGAATGTTCAACAGGTTTGATACAAATGACTTGCTTATCATTTTTAACACTTTCTGATTGTATATATACAACATACTTGTTTCAAAGCACTAGATAAAAAATTTAAAGAAATGTAAAAAATCAATAATTGTTCTATCTATTCCTCTCAGGCTTTTTCTAGACATGAATATGTGTGTGTAAATGTGAGAACATATTTTAAGTGCAGCTTTTTGTCCTGCCTTTTGTAACCTAATATTAAATCTTAAAGTTTTTCCCATATTATTAGATATTCTTCAAAACAGTGATTCTTTTTTAAAATTATTGTATCACATTCTAACACATGCGATGTTTTATTTCAACTTCTTTTCTCCATTGTTGGGCATTTAGATTGTTTCCCACACTTTATTATTCTTGATAATTTTGCTGTGAATTGAATATAGCTCCTTGTGTGTATTTAAATGGCTTTACTTTTTAAATTATAAAAGTAATATTTTCTTACCAAAAACATCAGAATATACGAAGAAGGAAATAAGTTTACTTGGTATCCCACTGCAATGAGATAATAATTGTTGTTAATTTTTTGGTATGTCCTTTTCATCTTTTTTGAACTCTATACATATTTAATAATAATTCCTTTTGCAATGAGCATTCAGATAGTGAGGCTAATCTTTTTTTTTTGAGACAGAGTCTTGCTCTGTCGCCCAGGCTGGAGTGCAGTGGCGTGATCTTGGCTCACTGCAACCTCTGCCTCCCAGTTTCAAGCGATTCTCCTGCTTCAGTCTCCTGAGTAGCTGGGACTACAGGCGCATGCCACCATGCCCAGCTAATTTTTGTATTTTTAGTAGAGTTGAGGTTTCACCATGTTGGCCAGGATGGTCTTGATTTCCTGACCTCGTGATCTACCCACCTTGGCCTCCCAAAGTACTGAGATAACAGGTGTGAGCCACTGCGCCCGACCAGTGGTGCTAATCTTTCAGTGTGTAGGCACCCTCCTCCATTTGGCCCTTGGATGAGGCAATGTGTATACTAATGGTGTGGACTCGGACTCCATGCCCACTCCTGCTGTGTGACCCTAGAGAAGTTACATAAAACTCTGTGGGCCCCAGTGTTCCCTTCTGTTAAAGTGGGACACTCAGAGGGATGGTTAGAACTATGTGTGATTGACAAACAGAAGTTAATACAAGTAAAGTGTAGAACAACCCCCAGGGGCATAGGAAATACTGCTATTGCTATTTGCATAGTTGAAAATAGGTGAAATTTTTTTTTTTATATGTAGTATTGCAGAAACTTGGAAAAACTGTCTGGATGGTGCAACGGATTTTAAAGAGGTAAGCAGTTAATAAAGCTGATGAGTAACTGGACTTGGGGTTTCTAACTGCTTTACAACATGTTTGTTCTTTTTTTTTTCCCCCTGAAACTTTTAGTTAATTCCAGAATTCTATGGTGATGATGTGAGCTTTCTAGTCAATAGCCTGAAGTTGGATTTGGGAAAGAGACAAGGAGGACAGATGGTTGACGATGTGGAGCTTCCCCCTTGGGCCTCCAGTGAGTCCCCCCTTGGAGGTGTTGTATTATAGATACTCTTTACCAGGTAGTGCAATTTCAGTAATTATTTTATTGCTTAGATTTTTAAAAATCACAATGTAATTCTCCATCTAAATGAGGAGATATGAGTCCTATTCCATATCAGAAGCATTCTATGAGTCTATGATGTAAAAACATTAATATGTATTTGAGAGACTTTAATGTGAAAATGATTCTTGCCACTTTTTTCCCCCAAAAACTTACATTTCATATGATAGAAAAAAAAAACTGCATTAAGATATATGGACCTCTTGCCTGTCCTAGAAACTTTATATACATATAGATAGACAAGAGAAATGGGAGGGAAAAAAATGAAGACTCCATGATTTTTCGATTGCGTCTAATCTAATAGGTCCCGAGGACTTTCTCCAGAAGAGCAAAGATGCATTGGAAAGCAATTATGTGTCTGAACACCTTCACGAGTGGATTGATCTAATATTTGGCTACAAACAAAAAGGGAGTGGTGCAGTTGGGGCCCATAATGGTATGTAATATTCATTGACATTTTATTTAGCATTGGGTGAATATTTAGCATTATTCATTTTCATTGGAAAATGAAAGCAAACAATACCAAAAAAAAAAATGAGGCCAAAGCAATTAGTCTTATTTCTTCAGTAGAAGCATGTTCTGTTAGAGCACAGTATCCACTGGCTCCGCGACCCTGGATCAGATGTTTTTTTTTGTTTGTTTTCTTTTTGAGATGGAGTCTTGCTCTGTCACCAGGCTAGAGTGCAGTGACACAATCTTGGCTCACTGCAACCTCCAACTCCCTGGTTCAAGCGATTCTCCTGCCTCAGCCTCCCAAGTAGCTGGGATTACAGGCACGTGCCGCCATGACCAGCTAATTTTTTTGTACTTTTTTTTTAGTCGAGACGAGGTTTCACCATGTTGGCCAGGTTGGTCTCGAACTCCTGACCTCAGATGATCCGCCCACTTTGGCCTCCCAAAGTGCTGGGATTACAGGCGCGAGCTACTGCACCCAGCCCCTGGATTAGATATTGAGTAACTGATGAGGAGGGAGGACTTTTGCCCAAATATCACCAACCTTATCCTGTCCCCAAGAGGTCTTTTTATAAAGTCTTCTAATTTTCGCATTTACTCTCCATCCCATTCAATAATTTCAATTAAAACTCTATTACAGTAAGATAGAACAGTGGCCTCAATTCCTATGGAAGACCCAAAGTTTCCTTTTTCTCTTTTTTTTCTTTTTTTAAATTTTTTTGAGACAGAGTCTTGCTCTCTCACCCAGGCTGGAGTGCAGTGGCGCAGTCTTGGCTCACTGCAACCTCTGGCTCCTGGGTTCGAGCAGTCCTCCTGCCTCAGCCTCCTAAGTAGCTGCCAGAGTTGTTTTTTAATTTAACAGAACGAAAAAAGCAGCAGTGTACCTTCTCTTCAGTTTCAATGCTTGTCTTCTTCCACGTTTCTCGTGTGTGTTTTCTTTTTTTAATACATGAACTAACATATAATCCATGTCTCCCATGTTCATAACAAGGAGCTGTAGTTGGAAATTCAGACCTAATTTTTTACATGGAAATTCAGTCTTATTAATTCTATAAGTCATGCTTCTTCTCAGGAGAAAATAATGCTGACTGAGATGACAGGTCCCCTACCTGACAACTAGATTTTTGTTCATCTGAAGATAATATTCAAGTTGGTATTTACTGCAGTTGGATATTAGTCTGTTTTGCAAAGTGAATAGCAACTTCTTTGAACATGAGTTTTAAGTTGTTGCATTGTTTAAGTTCTAAACAGTGTATATTACATTGAAATAGCACATCTTTCAATAGTGTTTTGTATGTCTCTTTCAGTATTTCATCCCCTGACCTATGAAGGAGGTGTAGACTTGAACAGGTACTTGTATGTCAATAAGGAGTTTCTACTTGAGTTACAAGATATGTCTTTATCTAAATTATTAATATATTTATTTGAATGTTGAGGTATGGAAATTGTAAAATGCATTCTATCTTGCTTTCACTGTTGTGTTATTCAGCATCAGAAAATACTCTGAATGTCTGTAATGAGGTTTAGACAACCCTGGCACATAGTTGCTGTCATTATGTGAGGGTTGATCCCTCCTGTTGATCAGTACTGTTTGAAATGCGTGCTTTCAAGGAACTCGAACCTAGTGGTTCACTGCATTCTTTGTGTTCTGTCCCAAAGCATCCAGGATCCTGATGAGAAGGTAGCCATGCTTACGCAAATCTTGGAATTTGGGCAAACACCAAAACAACTATTTGTGACACCACATCCTCGAAGGATCACCCCAAAGTTTAAAAGTTTGTCCCAGACCTCCAGTTATAATGCTTCTATGGCAGATTCCCCAGGTAAATTTTGTAAAGAGAATCAACGTGAGCACCTTTGGTTGCTCTTCTGTGATGAAGATGTTTTTGAAGAGGAGACAAGACATATACTGTTGTGCTACTTAGAGATGATTGTGTTCTCCTGCCTTATTGCAGTTCTCCTGAAAACAAATCACCTGTTTTTGCTGATGTTGTTTGTTTTCAGCTATAGACTGTAAGGGAAATCAAGTCGCTTTTATTTTCTGGCAATTGAATATGAGTGAAACTTGGCCGTGTATGTTTTGATGTGGTTCTCTTTCTCTTCTGTGGTTTTGAAGCTGGTGTTTGATCCTTAACTATTCACCTTTTCATTCTTACAGTCCTGGCTGTCCAGTCTGCCTTCCCAGTCACTGTCAGCCCTGCTGTCTTCCAGAAAAGACTTTCTCTGGCCCTAATTATGCTCTTCTACACCCACATACAGATCTTGAATTCAAAGTGTTGTCTCTTCTTCATTGGATTTCACTTATTTAACACTGACAAACCTTTACAATGTGTCTGTTCTGTAATGGGCATGTGCTAGGCACTAAATTGAACTTGACCCAGTTCTCACATCTAATATTTGGAAAGGTAGGAAAGAATGCTCACCTTTCTCCAGTTACCCAGGTTTTAGATTTTACATAAGACAACTTCAAACCTACAGGCTTCCAGAAGCAGGTTGACACTGTGGAACCTTGGGAGCAAAATCACTTTTTATCTCCAATCCTCCTGTCTCTTCCAAGCACATCCAGACATTTTAGGCATACAGAGCTGAGCATTCTCTCAAGCATGGAGAAATAGCTTCCTGGAGTTACATGACCCAGGGGTAGCTTCTTTAAGAGAGAATACTCTAGAGGGTTAAATAATAAAGATCACAGGATTATCTTGTGATGCTGTTTCAAACTGCGCTCTGCTTAGTCACCAGGCCATAACCACTGTCATGTGATAGTTTTAAGACGGTAATTGTTTCAGCCCTTCTTAAAGCAGAAGTAAAAGGATTACTCCTGCCAGAAGCTCTTGCAGTAATTGATTTCATCTCTGCTTTCCCCACCCCAAACCAAAACAAAACTGTAGCATTCTTAGGCAACTGTCAGGTTTTTGAAAGAATGTTGACAAGGAAATGATGAGTCAGTCTTGTATTTCCCCAAATTCATAAGTTAGAGGCCAAGTGAAAGCTTTGCAAACATTGATAAAAGTATAAAAAGACTCTAGTGTTATTCAAGGATACTTTTTATTGTTCTTTATACAGTTTTTTTCCTTGACTAACATGGAACCATCTAACAGGTACATTTCAAAGCAGTCATCTTGGGACAGGGTGTTTCGTTTCTTAGTTGTTGGATTTTAATAGAAAATGTTGTGAATCTGATGCTGTTGTCTGTTGGTAACTTAGTTGACTTAGCGAAAATGTCATGTAGTCTCTCCAGGTGAAGAGTCTTTTGAAGACCTGACCGAAGAAAGCAAAACGCTGGCCTGGAATAACATCACCAAACTGCAGTTACACGAGCACTATAAAATCCACAAAGAGTAAGAACATCTCTGCTTCTTCTCAGCAGCTGATGGTCCTGGCGAAAGTTAGGGTCTTGGCGTGGGCTTACACTGTTTTAAGCTGAGTCAGAGGGAACATTCCCTTTCAATGTTGTCTTGATTTTGAAAAATCTCCCCCAAATGTCTATAGCGATCTCCACCTGAGGTGGATGTAGTAGGAAAGTTTGGCACGAAATGATTTGTGGTGGCTACCGTGCTGTCATTTCTGCAGTCTGTCACTTCACAGTACAAGATGTGGTCTGCAGAGAGCAGCCAGTTTTGTGCCTCTCAAAGTGGGGTACACAGCTCCTTGCATCTGTGATGGGAGAAGTGTGATATATACCCCACAAGTGTTGAATTTACACATAATGTAGGCGAAAAGCTTCCTTTTAAAAATAATTAGCTCTCTCAGAGAGAGAACATTGCAAAGTTCACATGAATTTTAAAAACAATAATTATAACAATAATTATACTTCTAAGAAATTGGGCTTGCTGTTGGACCCAGAGATGACATGTGTGTTCTCTGCCCTCTGTCATTAAGACCTTCATGTTCTCTGGTAGAAAGGCTTGAGAACCACCGACCTAGCCTGTTCATCCTACTACAGAGAGGAAACCCAGGTCCAGAGACTAGGCCCCACCTTGCTGCATGACCGTAGACAGCCCCTCCGGTATATTGGTCATGGGTGGAGCTGGGCATGCTGCTCTGCATTAGATGGATGGCTTCATGTCACAATCCAGCCTCCCGAAGAGAAACAAGGAGTTTTGGCTGATTCATGATGACAATGGCTGTCTTTTCTCAACTTCTCTAAATGGCACATAGGAAGGGACCTTGTAATCCAAGATAGTGAAGACTGAATGATCCTTTAAGAGGACAGGCTGGAACCAATTTTCTTATCATTGAATAGTCACTGAGTAAATTAGCTTCAGTAATGAGCAAATGAAGTGACTATGAAGAAGAATTTGTCCCTTTGGTGATGGTCAAATGAGAGGGAATAGAAGAAGAGTTTTCCAATTGCCAGAAATTGTCAGGAATATGTGAAGCATTGCATGTGGAACACAGGGAAGCAAAGAATGGGGATGTTTTCTAGCCACAGGTGTTGCCAGAACATGAGAAGTTGCCAAGCGGTGATTTGGTAATGGCAGGCTTATGCTGGGACAGATCCGGCAGGCATACGGTGAAGAAAAACATTAAGGAAACTTGGTAAAAGTAACTCAAGGACGTGAAACAAAGCGGGTGTCCTAACACATGATGAGTAGTAATTTGTGAAACTTTGTTTTTGAGCAGAGCAGTGACTGGAATCACAGTCTCTCGCAATGGATCTTCAGTGTTCACAACATCCCAAGGTCAGTGTTTCTCCCTGAAAGGCGACTTCACCAGAATCCTAGAATGTCTGAGTTCTTTATTATGTAGCTCGCGGTCAAGGACTGTACTTGCATGTGCTGCCTCCACGTAAACTTAGAGCAGTTCCTTTGTGGTACATTGCATAGAGTTTCATCGTAATTTGCCAAAAATAATAATGAAACATCTTTCTGTTGCTGATGAGGTTTCCCAGAGTTGAGGGTAAAGGACAGAAACAGCCTTCTTTCCACACCCTTGCTGGGTCAGGTCCTTCCCGCCTGCCATAAGAGGGTGCCCTGTCCACTTGGGGTTGGCTGTGAGTCACAAGTGCTGTATCAGAAATCGGCGTGTGCCTGTCAGCACGCGGAGATGCAGATTTGCTGCTACGGTTTTCAGTTCTGTCATTCAGTGTATATTTCTTCAGAATATTTGATTTAGCTCAAAATCACATTAATGTATTATTTAATATGCTTATACATTATCAAAATTATAAAAACCCTTGCAGTGTGTCATTGATATGACTTATTATAGCTATATAGCAGAAAGCATCCCTTACTATATACACCATTGTTCTCTCCCTGGTAGTCTGCGTTATATATTATTTATTAAAGTATGTCTTGACCTTATCATGTTGAGAGCACTGTGTTGGCACTCTGGAAGATGCAGAGGTGAAAGGGTCGTATCTTTATTCCTGCTTCCGTGAGAAAACAACTCGTTCTGACAAAGTTTGTAACTTTTAAAAATAAGGCTACTCGTTCTTTAGTCTTTATCATAGGAAATTATATTTTTCATTCATTAAGACAAGGTGCTATCCAACTAAACACTTCCAGGAAAATCAGAATTACTACTCTCGGCCGGGCGCGGTGGCTCAAGCCTGTAATCCCAGCACTTTGGGAGGCTGAGACGGGCGGATCACGAGGTCAGGAGATCGAGACCATCCTGGCTAACCCCGTGAAACCCCGTCTCTACTAAAAAATACAAAAAACTAGCCGGGCGAGGTGGCGGGCGCCTGCAGTCCCAGCTACTCGGGAGGCTGAGGCAGGAGAATGGTGTAAACCCGGGAGGCGGAGCTTGCAGTGAGCTGAGATCCGGCCACTGCACTCCAACCTGGGCGACAGAGCGAGACTCCATCTCAAAAAAAAAAAAAAAAAAAAAAAGAATTACTACTCTCAGATTCTGTTATCATGGTTTATGATCTGTAGCATTTCATTCTGTTCTTTTTCAAATACTGTCTTGGATTGTATATAAAAAAAATTTTCCACAAAGCACAGAAGTGATTCTACACAGTAGACCAAACGGAAGTTCCCGTGCAGTTCCCAAACTGGGCCATGCCAGGGTCACCGAGGCACTTCTCAGATAGAAGGAAGCAATCTGTGTTTTGCCAGGATTTCTACTTGTGGAGTTTGCCAACATTATAGCCTCAGACAAAATGCTTTATCTTTAAGCAAAACCTGAGTTCTTAGCAGGATTTGTCTGGGATGGTTTGTTAAATCCTTCAGCTCAGTATACTTGTATGACTTTGTGAACCATGAATTTTATGAGCGTTGTGGCTTCAAACCTCTGAGGCTTATTAAGCATTATGTCACTTCTCTGTGGATTTTCCCAATAAAGGAGAGAGAGGTTTTTGTTTTTGTTTTTGTTTTTTGAGACAGAGTCTCACGCCATCGCCCAGGCTGGAGGGCAATGGCGCGATCTTGGCTCACTGCAACCTCCACCTCCTGGGTTCAAGCGATTCTCCCCCCTCAGCCTCCCGAGTAGCTGGGATCACAGGCACCCACCATCGTGCCTGGCTAATTTTTGTATATTTGTAGAGATGGGGTTTTACCATGTTGGCCAGGTTGGTCTTGAACTCCTGACCTCAGGTAATCTGCCTGCCTTGGCCTCCCAACGTGCTGGGATTACAGGCGCCCGGCCAAGAGTTTGAAAGTAAAGTCAAAAGCTTTTGTTTTTTTCTGTTTGTTTCTTATCATATTTAGATTTTCATAATTCATATTACTAATTTATATGTATCCTGATGGTCACCACAAAGTTACATATCTTCTTCTAGTATACAGTATGTTTAGGTATGTGGGCATGCACACAAGCCGCCACTTATGAGCTTAGCTTTTACTGCAGTCTTTAACATGATCTCACCTCTAGTACAGGGGACCATGATTTCAAGAAAAACATCTTTTCTTTCTTTTATTATTTTCTTTTTCCATTTTTTTGGTTCCCTGACCAAGAAATGAACCCAGGCTGCTGCAGTGAGAGCACCAAATCCTAACCACTAGACATCAAGGAGAGAAAAACATCTTTATATAACGTAGGATGCCCCAAATTAATCATCTTAAATAGATTTTGTGGTGAATGCTCAGAATTGCCTAATCAAAAGCAAGGTTGGGAAGACTATCAGATCTAATTACACTGCTCAGGGAAAAGTTCAAGTGATACTGTGTTCATTCTTCCATTTTCGGTTTCAAATTAATGCTGAAGAGTGTCTTATTGAGGCTCATGTTTATAAATTGTCAGGAATTCTGTGTGTTGGGGTTGCAAAAATTGGGTTGAATTAGTAAGTTATTCTGTGCAGAAGAAATTATTTAAAGATCATTCCGACATCATGCTGTGTAAGTTAGAAAATAGATTGTTACATATCTCAAATATAGGATGTTCAAAGCGCAGTAGGGTCTTGTAATTTGTGAGTCTTGGTTTAAGAGGTTGTTTTGAGGCCGGGCGCAGTTGCTCATACCTGTAATCCCAGCATTTTGGGAGGCTGAGGGGGGCGGATCGCTTGAAGCCAGGAGTTCGAGACCAACCTGGCCAACATTGTGAAACCCAGTCTCTACTAAAAATACACAAATTAACCAGGCATGGTGAGCACTCCAAAAATCCCAGCTACTGGGGAGGCTGAGGCACAAGAATTGCTTGAATCTAGGAGACACAAGTTGCAGTGAGCCAAGATCACACCAATGCACTCCAGCCTGGGCAACAGATTGATACTCTGTCTCAAAAACAAGAAAATTAAGTGCTTGGATTTTTAATTTCTACTTTGTTATTATTTAGAAAGTCAGTGGTTCCCTTCTATAACTAATGTTCAGTGCAAGGTATCACACTGTAATTGGGCAATTTTTTTTAAGAAAACATATTGCCAAGATCTTTTTGTCTTATTTAGTATTAAAATTACTATTTCAATGTTACTATTAAAATTGCTATTTTCCTTCCTGTAACTTTCTGCATGTACCAGCTATGACATTTCTGCCTGGAATCATGCCAAAATGTCAACAGTATACCTACCATGTCTGTGCTGGAATTTTATTTTTTTATTTTTTATTTTTATTTTTATTTTTATTTTTTGAGACAGAGTCTCACTCTGTCACCCAGGTTGGAGTGCAGTGACACGATCTCGGCTCACCGCAACCTCTGCCTCCTGAGTTCAAGCGATCCTCCTGTCTCAGCCTCCCAAGTAGCTGGGACTACAGGCATGTGCCACCATGCCTGGCTAATTTTTGTATTTTTAGTAGAGGTGGGGTTTCGCCATTTTGGCCAGGTTGGTCTCGAACTCCTGGCCTCAAGTGATCCTCTCACCTCAGCCTCCCAAAATGCTGGGATTACAGGTGTGAGCCACCTTGCCCAGCTCTGGAATTTTAAATTGATGTTTTTGTCATGGGGTTACTGGTCATAGAATCTTAATGTTGGATGAGACCTTAGGTCATCTAGCTCTGTTTACATTCAGTTTTCCGTAAGATTATACTTTGGAGTATAAAGTGTACTGTTGGCCACCAGGAACAAGAAGAGCAGCTGTTCTTTGGCATCTGTAATGGTTAGGAAATCTTTCTTATCTGTCCACTTCTCATTATTAAATTAGATTCCACTTTGAAGATGTTTTCTAAAGAATCGAAAATGCTGCAAAGAAGCATATCATTTTCAAATATGGTGAGTTCATCTTACTAGTATTATGATAGAAATCCGTGTAGTAGTTTGTTTTATCCACACACATACAATGATACTTTATTTCTCCCAAAACAGTTGAGTTTATTCCTGTGTGGTAAATCTACCAAATACCTTAGATTACTTCTAATTTTAATTTAAAATTTTTTTCAGGTCGCCATTTTCTCATACTGTTGTGGTTTCATTTTTAGCTTAAAATACTTGGAGAGCTACCCAGTAGAATTCTACTTAATAAACCTTTCCCTTTTTTAGCTATCAGACTAAATGTTATGTGCTACTTAATTTATGCATCTCTGAGTTGGTAGAATATCTAATATGACAAAACCAATTCTTCTGAAAGAACACATTTTATTTTTAATGTAAATCATGCAAAAGTTCTGGAAATTCTCTAAAGAATTTTGGAAGGTTTTCTTACCCACACAAGTCTGTAGTCCAGAGGGGGTATTTTCTTTCTTGAGAATCTTCCCCAGCCCGCCCCCAACTGGAGATTTACTCCAGAGCGTGAGTGGGCTTCTTCCAGCCCGGGGCAGGACCCTGCAGAGTCATCAGCCTAGGTCATAAATACCCTTGACACATGTGGACATTCCTTCCTGCGTTTGGGAAAAAACCCCACAGCTGGAATTAGCCAGTTGAGAAAATCTGTGTAAATAGGAGGAGAGCCACCATAAAGAGAATTTGAGCATTAATTTTTGGGAGAACTTATAAGATAGCTTTACTGTGTTTGAGACTTACTAGTTGTTACAGATTGCTAATGTCAAATCATTTGTATTTCAGGCTTTATCGTCTTGTTTACTTTTACCAGGAGATGCCACTGTCATAACTTCTTCATGGGATAATAATGTGTATGTATCTGTGCACCCGCTCTGTGATTCCACGTGCAGAATAGCTGCCTCTGTGGACATGAGGTGTGAAAAGCCAGAAGCTTTCCCTGCCTGGATACAGCACTGTTTTCTAAAGGGAACAAATATTAGAGATGAGGACAGTATGGTTGGATTTGAATATGATTACTTGAATTGAATAACTTCTACAATTGGAGTCTGTTTTTCTCTAAGTTTTAAATTGAGGTCAAAACACAAATGAGCCAGACATGGAAATTTCTAATTTTAAATTCAAATTTTGAATATTTTGATTTAGTAATTTGAGAACAAGCAATTTGTAATTCTAGTGAGCCTTAGTAAGTATAGAGTTAAAGAACGTAATGTTTCCTTAATACGTGTTTAAGAGCCTTAAAATTAAGCCAGACTACTGTTTTAATACTTCTCATTATCTTTTAGCTATTTTTATTCCATAGCATTTGGAAGACGCCAGGACACATTAATGGGACATGATGATGCTGTTAGTAAGATCTGTTGGCATGACAACAGGCTATATTCTGCATCTTGGGACTCTACAGTGAAGGTTAATATATAATTTGAAAAAAATTGTTTAACTTGGTGTGCTATATGGCATATATATAATTTGTAGCTTAAAATGTTTGTACATTCAGATATAAGCCACTCAACTACCTGTTGTTAATGTGTTCAGTCGCTTCACTCTTTTTCACAAAGCATGTGATATGTAAGGATATTGAATGTTATTGCCTGTGTTTAAAAAGTATATATAAACTATATCTATATTTATGTATTTACTTACATATATTATTTATATTTAAAATACAATATCTGTTAAATATTACATATATATTTTTCTTTATATAATAATATATATATTTCAAACATAGGCAGTAACAGTCAATATCCTTACATAGCACATACTTTGTGATATGTACATTCTTTTTATTTTTTATTTAAAAAAACACTTCTTTATTTTTTTTTTTTAGAGACAGTATCTTGCTGTTACCGAGGCTGGGGCTAGAGTGCAGTGGTGGGAATTATAGCCACTTCTTAATAGGAAGTTTATCATTATTTCTGTACTGTATATTCCATTGTGGGGTGAATGGTCTAGCATTCATTCAATAGCGGAGTTAGAAGAAATGTATAGTAGCAGCCCCTTTCATCTGCCATGATCAGAACGGATTATAGTTAATTAGACAATGTCAAGTTAAAGTGGGGAATCATTAAAAGACACATTTTATTTAAACTTAAAATATCTGAGTTCACATTCATTCACCATTCTTTCGATGCAGGACTGTGTTCGGTTTTTTCTTTGGAATCTTACATAAACCACGCCAGCTTTCATTATTTTCAGTTTCTATTTTGTGTTGTTGTAAAAGAAAGCAAGAACCTAAAATTGTTAGAATTCCTCCAGGAGTTTTTCAGAAATGTTTCTTCCATTCTTGTAGATAAGTTTATTTGCCTGTCCCTATTTTTAGTTATTTTGGGGGTAACATCCTTTTTGGTCTTCTTGAAACATTAATAGTGTTCTCAAAACACTGTAACACTTCTACACTCATATTTCCTTAGTTCACATACTGAAGTCACATGATTACAGCAGCTAGTGCAGGTGATAGAAACACACAGGCACAAACAAGGGACGGTAAGCAAGCACGTGCTGGTGGGGAAAAGTGCAGGCATAGGGAGGAGGAGCTGGAGCACTGTGCAGCTTAACTTTATTGGCAAGTCTGTTAAATGGAAATTGAGCAGAGGAGATTTTCTTGAATGCACTAGAAATGACTTTATGTTAGATGTTTGAAAATACCTTCTGCAATATGTTCCATCCTAGGTGTGGTCTGGTGTTCCTGCGGAGATGCCAGGCACCAAAAGACACCACTTTGACTTGCTGGCTGAGCTGGAACATGATGTCAGTGTGAGTACCAGCAACAAACTGCAGAAAACTGACCTTAAAAGTCTAGGGGTTGGGCTGGAAGAAGGTTTTTGGTTTTGTTGATGTTGTTTTGCTTTATTTGGTTAGTGGAAGATTATAGGCTAAATCTCAGTTTGGTGTTGACTTTTTAGGTTTCCAAGTCTACTTGGTTTTGTTTTTTCCTCCAATTTACTTCTTTGCACATTTCCCTGAGAATTAGCTACCATCCAACTAGAATTCTAAAATAATAGTTTCTGAGCAGGATGTTGAATATTTGGGTACCCTCAAACTCTTTAGGGCAACAAGATAGGGCCTATGATCCTTCATGTTTTCTGATCCAGATGGTGGAAGGGGACCATCTGTCCAGGAGACACCCATCCAACAGTGGGGGACAGTGACCAGCTGTCTGCGGTGGTCAAGTGCATGCAGCCTGTTGGCACTCTGCCAACAGGCACTCAGTTCTCACTTGCTCTGTTTTCTCCGGGTCACGCTGCTGCATCTTACGCTGTAATTGACAGTACTGCCTTTTCTCTAAGTTGTGAACTGATGCCTAATTTCCATGGTCTTCAGATTAGCTGAGTTTGAGAAATATTTAGTATGCAATTCATGATGATACGCAAGCATAGCCTTGAGAGATTCCCCCACTCCCACGAAACCCTCAAATAATCATGGACTGGCTGTGCTTCAGGCAGTTTGGTGCCTCACTATAATTTATTATTCATAGAGTTATCTTTCTGAGACTGTCAGTTTTAAGCTATTTTAAAACAGCATTACATTTACTCTAGCAATACTTCATTTTCATTTTTTCTTGTATTCACTAGCTTATAAAGAATTTAATTTCCTTTTTTAAATGTTATTAATCAGTAGGATGATGCTGAAATATATCTGCATTAGCAACATCAGCACACTGCACAATAGAGTTTAATTTATATCATGATGACTACATATTTGAATCAGACTAGAGAAACATAGCTAATGACCACAAATCTAAATGGAATATGTATCAATGTGTTTTCTTCCTTAGGTTGATACAATCAGTTTAAATCCTGCAAGCACACTGTTAGTTTCCGGCACCAAAGAAGGCACAGTGAATATTTGGGACCTCACAACGGCCACCTTAATGCACCAGATTCCATGCCATTCAGGGATTGTATGTGACACTGCTTTTAGCCCAGGTAGATATTATCCTTTTTAAAACAGATAATACTAGGTAAATTGGAATGTTGACATAAACAATATTGTTACTTTTGAAATAAACAATTAAAATTTACAAAGAAAAACACTATCTGCTGGTAAAAGAGGTTTTGCCAATAGCTAACACTGCTTTATGCCAGGGTACAGTATACTTGTGGCATCTGCATCAGGTAGAAAAGCAGAATTGGATATTTTTAATTCCTCAACTCATTAGAGAAATTAATTTATAAGATAACAATGAACTCACTGAGATAAAGGGTCATCTCATCCCTGCGTTTTGGAAAGAGCTGGAACCATTTCAAGGAGAGGATAGTCATTGCTTAAATACAAGGGTTTTGAAGAAAATGAATGTGGAGATTAGGCCACTGGACTCAGAAATAATATCCAGAATAATCTAAACCACATTCTGAAGCTGTCACTCATGTCTGAGTCTCACCTTGTGTTGCAGATAGCCGCCACGTCCTCAGCACAGGAGCAGATGGCTGTCTTAATGTCATTGATGTGCAGACAGGAATGCTCATCTCCTCCATGACATCAGATGAGCCCCAGAGGTATAGTTTGTGAGTTACCGGGGGCGAAGACATTTACAGACACGTTCATGATCACTTCATTTGGGCTTACAATGGCCAGTTTAATATAGTCCTTCTTTCATGATGAAGAAAGGACTATTTCTGAATCATTCTTGCAGGTGTTTTGTCTGGGATGGAAATTCCGTTTTATCTGGAAGTCAGTCTGGTGAACTGCTTGTTTGGGACCTTCTTGGAGCAAAAATCAGTGAGAGAATACAGGGCCACACAGGTAAGCAGCTACTGCGGTTGTCTTGATCTTTTTTCTCAAGATAATGAACTCAAGCCTGCCTTTTCCATCAGGGAACACACTTCTTGGGCAAAAAACACCCATGGTTTTCCGTGCTATAAACATGTCCCTGGAGCCTCTTGATTGGCCAGGTGATCTGCATCTCGTAGGTTACTCAGGATTTAGATTTATGTTAACAGGCATCAGACTCCAAAAAGGAAGTCTTTAACTTTCATATGGAGAATTAAAAACCACTGTAAAGCTATAATTTTTTAAAAGATAATAGTATGATCTTAAATTTTTAGAATAGTAAAAAAAAAAGGAAAAAAAAAAAGAAAACCGCCAGGCGCGGTGGCTCAAGCCTGTAATCCCAGCACTTTGGGAGGCTGAGACGGGCGGATCACGAGGTCAGGAGATCGAGACCATCCTGGCTAACCCGGTGAAACCCCGTCTCTACTAAAAAATAACAAAAAATTAGCCGGGTGAGGTGGCGGGCGCCTGTAGTCCCAGCACTCGGGAGGCTGAGGCAGGAGAATGGCATAAACCCCGGAGGCGGAGCTTGCAGTGAGCTGAGATCCGGCCACTGCACTCCAGCCTGGGTGACAAAGCGAGACTCCGTCTCAAAAAAAAAAAAAAAAAAAAAAAGAAGAAGAAACCCAGAAACAATACAAAAGGAACTACGATGAAAATTAAGGCTTCTTTCTACCGCTGACTTCTACCTCCCAGTCCTCCTTACAGTACTTTATCAGTGTGTGTCCTGTGAATAAGAGAGGGTATATGTGTATAAAATTGTTTATGTGAAGTATAATATTAAACTTTTCCGGCCTTTTTTTTCATTTAGTAATATTTCTTGGAGATTCACTCGATTGCTTACAAATTCTTGCTTTCTGATCATTTGGAGGACTTGGTTTTTAATTCTTTTAGTGTCTTCTGTTACCCCTTGACTTCCCACTGTAAGCAGTAACTTCCTACCTTCATTCTCTTCCCTGTGTCACAACTTCATATGGTTATTTCTTCTTAAATGTACACCTTAAAAATTCTGGGGCAGGCTCAGTGGCTCAGGCCTGTAATGCCAGCACTTTGGGAAGCCAAGGTGGGAGGACTGCTTGAGGTCAAGAGTTTGAGACCAACCTTGGCAACATAGCAAAACTTCATCTCTACTAAAAATCAGAAATATTAGACAAGTGTGGTAGCACATGCCTGTGGTCCCAGCTACTTAAGAGGCTAAGACGGGAGGATAGCTTGAGCCCAGGAGATAGAGCCTGCAGTGAGCTTGATCATGCCACTGTACTCCAGCCTGGGTAAGAGCAAAAGCGAGACTGTTTCAAAAAAATGAAATTATTTGTGACTTTAGTTCTCTACTTAGAAACTTTAATGTCATTTGACCCCTTCCAGTGGAAAAGGAAATAAACCAATAACCTTACACCAATTCCCTACCTTTTCCTTCACATCTGTCTCCTAACTTTTCTCATGTTATACCTGTATTATACTTTGCCAAGGTATTTATTTGCATTCTGTGCTATATCCATAATTTCCAGTTGTTTTGGCTTTAGATTTACACTTAAATGGTTTATTATTCCTCACGAGATCTTTGTACCAAGCAATTATTTTTAATTTATTCAAGGGTTTTATTATAGGAAGAAGACAAGAAAAAAATAGAACTTACTTCACTTGTTTAATAAATGAATAATAGCAAAGCAAGAGTAAGCATCAGAGTAAAGTTTATCTTTGGGTGCCTCCTGGTCAACTTCCTACCTAACCAAAATGTCTGTTTCTCTCAGGTGCTGTGACATGTATATGGATGAATGAACAGTGTAGCAGTATCATCACAGGCGGGGAAGACAGACAAATTATTTTCTGGAAATTGCAGTATTAAGTGCCTTTTCCTCTCATGAATATTAAGTTGAACTCTATTTAATGCATTTGTAAACCAAACTTTTAAACGGACTGGTGAATGTGCAATGCTAGTAATTAGAAGTTTTACCACATGGAAAATTTGTGGTTTTAAACTTTCTAAATCATGGTGACTTTGTTGAAAGCCATTAGTTGCCATTCTCTTAAGGCAGATAAAATGTGGCAGTGCTAGGGAAAACATGTTACATTGTAAGGCAGATGATCATCCCTGTATGATGACTGTCAGAAGACAGACTGGGTAGCAGAGAACAGCTAAGAGATAAATTGGGCTAGGGAAACTTGTCAGAAAGCACTGAACAATTAAGAATTTTCCAAGAAAATGTGCAGTATTCTCTGCTACTTCTGAATCTGTTTTGTCTTCCTAATCTATCACAATTGCTACCCATCGGGTTTTGGGTGTATGTTTTCATAGAGTGGTTACTTTCTATAATGCTGTACCCAGATTCTAAGAACCTGGAGGATTAGCAGTTCTTATAACAGTAAGTTTACTGTGTATAGGAACGGTTTGTATTTCATTATAGCTATTCATCTTTTCTACATTAAAAATATTTTTCTCTAAAGAAAACTGTTTTCATTTTATTTAAGTAACTTAAGACTAGTGTTTTTAAGACCATAGATCTAGAATCATCTTCTAGAAAACCATATTTAGTGATATGAATGTAATTCCATTACTTTTGAAATTATCTTCAGACTCAGGTAGATAATCCAGTATTTTTTTCGCTTCTAAATTTCAAACAAGGTAAGCTGTATAGCAGTAGCAGATTTTTATATTCAACCTCTGAACCATGGTTAATTGTGCGACTTACTGTTTCTGTACTCTAAAAAAAACACTGTTGTATCTTACAAGTAGTATGATATAGGAGAAAAAACTTGAGTCAGACCACACTAATAGAATTTTCAAAGTCAGTTTCAAGTGTTAAGTATTATCTGGTCTCAGGTATTGCTAGGGACAGTCAGTAGCCTCAATGAGTTCCTGCTGCATGGCAGGGGTGAACCAGCTCTCTTGGCCCTGGTAATCTGGGGTTCCCAGCTGGAAGCAATTTTCCTGACACTCAGTCTCAGCACTGTGAGCTGTTCTTAGGGCCCCTGAATGTCAGCTTGTTCTGGGAAATGATGTCTCCCATAGCTGAAAGTGAATTTCACCTGCCTATCTTCTAGATCATGCATAAGTTTGGTGAAAGCAAATGATGCAGTAACAGACAGACTAAAATGTAACTTTATGTATACATATTTAATTAGAATAGACATAAACCAAAAAGAAGAAAAAAGTCAGGATAAAATGTCACTATCATTTTGTTTGCAAGGAGTCAGGAAATGGAACAAGTTACCAGAAAAATATTCTAAGACCATCCCAAAGTAGCTAGGTTACATAATCTTAAGAGTCAAATGCCAAAATTAAGTATTATACCACTTAATCCACAAATGAACAAAAGAGGAGTCAAAAGTTTATCCTGTTTAGTGTAATAACTTTTACATTAAATATATAGTGATTCACTTCTCACAAAGTGGTACTGGCAACTTTTAGAAGAAAGAAGTTTCCATTATGCATTGACTAAAAAATCTCAAAAACAACTAAGCAACTATGCTATAGCTCAGTAAGTACCATTAAACTGTTCTGGGCTAGTGTACATTTCAGGTTAATAGAGAACTACATTTTGGGTTTTAGAAAGGCAGCAATAATTATATTTTGGCTTTTAGTCTAGATGCTTAACATAGTTAAGGCGACAGTTTAAGCATATTAAATGAAGGTAGTTAAAATTTAAGAATCATCACAATCTCTTGCAACCTACATACACTGTTTAATGCTTACATGGAATGAAACCAGTGTTCTTAATTGGCATTTTACACACACACAGAATTTTTTTAAAAAATCAAAGGCAATCATTCTAAATGTACTATGGTAGCATGTTAAAAATGCAAATATGCTATAGAACTAAAGTAATATGAACAGCACTACTCATTACCTAGGAGAAAGGTGACTGGTTTTCACACAAAGCTAAGCCTGTATCAGTCATCCTAATCACAATGGCTTATAAAAGCATCAGGTTTCCAGTAGAGAAACTATTCTAGGAAAGTCAGTAAATCTCTTGAAAGTTTCACATCTGTAAAACCAGGATAAGGCTACAACTATTTTGAAATCTGAACAAGGTATCAGATGAAAATAGTAAGATTCCCAGCCATAATGTAAGATAGAAAGGTCCTCATGCAGCATATGCTTGCTGGCTCCGGGAAAGCTTCATGTGCATAATACAGAAGTTGCCAAAGAAGGAAACTGGAGACGTTCAGCTACATTTCCATGGTGCTGTGAATTTTAAACCTCAGGAATGGTGTGGTCCATTAGGCTTTTCATGATGCTTGGTGCCATCCTACAAGAGAGGTGCTTTTATTATATACTGAGATTCTGTTCCCCCCCGCCCCGAAAATGCTATGTTAATCCAAGAAAATTCCCAATTCCAATTTAGCACCTGTTAGCATCAAATGTGAATGGAGAGAAGGGAAAGATCTTTTAAATGAGTCCAGAAGCATCTCTGGTAATCTAGTTGTTGACAGACCCTCAGTGGGAAAGGCTATCTGTATTTGGCTAGAGAAGTTAGGATACAAATGAATTCTTGTATATTAAACCTGGTGATTTTTTTTTTTTTTTTTTTTTGAGGCAGAGTCTGGCTCTCTTGCCCAGGCTGGAGTGCAGTGGCCGGATCTCAGCTCACTGCAAGCTCCGCCTCCTGGGTTCACGCCATTCTCCTGCCTCAGCCTCCCGAGTAGCTGGGACTACAGGTGCCCACCACCTCGCTCGGCTAGTTTTTTGTATTTTTTAGTAGAGACGGGGTTTCACGGGGTTAGCCAGGATGGTCTCGATCTCCTGACCTCGTGATCCGCCCGTCTCGGCCTCCCAAAGTGCTGGGATTACAGGCTTGAGCCACCGCGCCCGGCCTAACTTGGTGATTTTTAAAAAACAGAAAATGACAAGGCTGTGATGAGTTGGGGTAGAGGGATCCATCAGTGATTTAAGAAAAGAGAACCTTAGAACAATTAGTCATGACAATAACTCCTTTTTACCCCCTCGAAGCGTAGGGAGGTGCATTCTATCCAGAAGCCAACATAAAAATTTCATTACAATGGTTATGTTTATGAATCTTTTAAATCTCATTTTCACATGCACGATAGAGGTTCTGAAAGAAGGATTCCAAGCTGGCTTGACAAAAACAGCTATGGTAGATGCTAGGATACGAAAAGCTGTATAGAAGTAACCTTGTTGCCTCTTTTCATTTCTGATCACTTGGCTTTCTAATCCTCAGTTCCTGAGCACAGATAGCACCAACACACCACACATGTCTATCTGCTTCCTGAGATTCTGGAGAGAAGGGAAACTTACTCCTAGCATTCCACCAGCAAGAATTCTCCATTACGAACCACTACAACTATATTTGTACTGAGCAGAGGAGTGGTAGGCAGTACAACTGCAGTCAATTGTACTGCAAATTGAAAGCTAAAAGCATGCCCACTTTTCCTTGCATTCTTTTCTTCTACTAGGCAATATCAAAACTGAGGAAAGTATATGTGGATTTTATTCCATACTTGGGAATTTGTAAGAGCTCATCCTTACCAACCCCGCTGACTTAAATAACTTACTTCAAATTTCTAGATAAACACCAGTATTCATTCCTTAGGTAAAAGACCCAAAGGGCTGAGAATTAAACTATAGTGCTTACATTAAGTCACACGACCATATGCATTAAGTTAAGGAATTGTTTACTTACCGCTTAATAATATGTTCAAAGATAAAAGCAGGCATGATTGTAATAGTAACTACAGTCCCAGATGTTGATAGTATGTCTGCAATTTGAGAGTCCTGATAAAAACACATATTAAAAATCAATTCCACAGAGGCTTTATTTAATAAATACAAAATTGTGCCAGTCTTGGTAAAGAAATACAAAATATATGTCCTGTTATGTTTTGTTAAGATCTCTAAAATCCTGCTTGGTATTTCTAATTTTTTTCTAGTATTTCTTACCAAGTTTAATTGTACACTATTTTACAGCTAGTAACCAGTTTGCTTAAGTAAACTGAGTTGAATATTTTAGTCAAAAAAAAACCCTTTTCCTTTCTGAATATTAAATAATTTTCCCCATATACAATACTACCATCTCCTCTTAGTTAACTGTGTATTCTAAATCAAAGTCTACGAAATGAGGAGGTCATGCTTAAAACTTTTTGACCTTAAGACAGACTTATTTAGGAATTTGTGGAGGAGAAAAACTATAAAAATAAAGTATTAATATGAACCAAAACTATTATTCATTTCCTTGTATTCCTGGATTGAGAAATGTTGGGCAACTATTCATTTAGAATGTCATAAAAATCTTTGTTGCCCATATTTCCACAGAATTCTAGTGTGAGGTACTTCTGAAATCGTTGATTCCACCCCCCTTGTTATAGGACCTGTAGTTCTAGATAACAGCCCAAAAAATTCCCGTGACTGGCTAGAGCAAGAACCCAGGCCCCACGTTCCCCATCTCCCACCTAAGTCACTGAAAACAGCACCACCTAAATACAGTCAAAAGACAGACATTTTCTAAAACTGCAGCAGAACATGGCACAAAGTCTGTTCCTTACCTTCAATCCAATGACATTCTGTCCATTGATTTCACAGATGTTATGTTCTGTGAGAAGACCATTTCTGGCTGCAGAGCTATCTTTCACTATGGATGTTATTTTTCCATTTTTAAAGATAAAACCAACATGTCCAGTGCTATCCTTATGCATGGTAATCGTCCGTTCAAAGGGCCTACAAACATAATGGGTTATATTAAAAACTTAATTCTAAGGTAAACATTTTAATGGATTTCATATACCATAAATGTTGCCATATTGGATACTTTTATAATAAACACTTTCTAATAAGAGCAACTTACAGCTCTGATTTTATACATTCACAGAACATCTTTGTGTAAAAGTTTTTTTTAAGTTTATTCATTATAGTTTGACTGATTTACTAATCAACATTTCCTTTTTTAAGTATCAAAGACAACTGCTTTATATGGTTTTATCAATGTTTTTCCTTTATAATTAATCAGACTTTACAGCATTAAGAATAAGATAAGCTTTTTAACTAAATCACAGTGGTAAAAATAATTTTTATTTTTTATTAACTTTTGGTATTTTCTACAGCCAAATCATATTTAGGAACTATTTATTTTGTTTAAAACCTCTAAAATATTTCTCACAACTTGACTTTGAAAATTTTATACACTGCTATATTTGAAAAGAAAAACTAGAGCAGCAGTAAGACGTTAAGTTCCTCAAGCCCCTTTGGAAAGGAAGGCATGCAGCTATTATTAAAAGGCATCCAGCTGTCCCTCTAAAGTTGTTAACACCAGTTACGTTTGCTTGATTCTCTATAAACTCTGTTATCATGTTATCATAAGGGTTTTATGATAAACTTGTGTTTATAATATTAAATTCAGAAGAGGCATTTCTTCCTGTTAGTACAACTTACTCTTTGAAACTCTGCTTACAGTAAAAAGGACATTCATCTGAAACATTTACTAAATACCTAAACTGAATGAGCAACTGGAAACACAAAGATAAAACAGAAGTTTCACTGAGAAGGAACAAAAACTCAAAAGCTTACTATAGCAATGTGATATAGGTCTACCCTTAATTGGGTAAGGAGTAGACAAGAAAATAAATGGAGGCCCCTGTTTCATGTGCTAAATGTTTAAGGTATAAGTGAATGAGCTGCTAAACAGAATATTCCATGTTCTTGGAAACTACTGCTTCATAACTACCCAAAAGTCTTGATACGGTTTTCAGAACTCCCACACTACTTGGAAGTCTGCACGGGCTGTGACCCTCACAATGAGGGACCACTGTGATAGTATGTCTACAGTTTGAGAGTCCTGATAAAACTAGGCCAGATGTATCTAAGCAGTAAGTCGGAAAGTGAGCTCAGAGATACCCTGCTACTCAGTTACTTCTCCAACATACATTTTCTATTTTCTAGAGAGATTTGTCCTATAAATTCTGAAATAAGGTATCATATCAGAATGCTTTAAAAACATGCTTTAAAAACAAACAAACAGTCTGCACCACACAGCTGCAAGACTGTAAGGCTCATCAATAACATTTTATCATTTTCTGCAACAAAATAATACATTCACAGACTCTGAAAGCCCAAAAAAATGGAAAACTAGTATTGAATTTTCATTTGAGCTGTTTAGTAACAGCTTACCTGTCACGAATGGTCATGGTAATCTTCTCTCCAAAAGCCTGTTTGAGCACCTTGTGCGCTTTATCTGAGCTCCACCCTGCACAGTTTTCACCATTGATCTGGAGTACTTGGTCCCCAAATCTCAGACCAACCAATGAGGCTGGAGAATTAGCCTGGACTAGCTGAACAAATATACCCTAGATAATAAGAAAATAATTTTCGTCATTTACCACTACTATGATACGGTTTAAAATGCTGGAAAATTAGGAAACAACTGTTTGTTAAAAACTCTACCTTAGTGATTAAAAAAAAAAAAAAAAAAGGAAAAACTATAGGAGTCTATCCAGTTATCACCTCAAAAGAAACTGAAAAATTTATCAAGACAGTAACTCCAAAGAATACGGCAAAAAAGTGAGATTTCAATGGCAATTTTTATACCAAATCATAACCCACCTGACCAACCACAATCCCCCCTTTCAACTTGGAATACAAAACTAAGGAAAATAGAGTGGGACAACTTTAATAAATGCAAGTGTCTAATGAGTCTGACAGAATACCAGATTATCAGTCCATAATCATATTTAGGGGAAAGCAAGTCACATATTAAAAAGTTTGGTGAGTTCTTTTACAGCTTAATAAATGACAGTTTAAGGTCATAATTCTACCTTTTGAGCTGAAACATTCCTTTACCCATTGGCTAAATTGTGTATAATCAAGATTAAAGTTTGTCAGACTAAAAAGATGGGCATATTAAATCCACATGCACAGGCTTATAAAGAACACACAAATAAATACAGAAAACTCAAGTACTGTTAACAAATAACTACTTACATGGATATTTTTGCTTACGTAAAATCTCAATCAGAAATTGAACAAAATATAAATAGATAAGTATAAAAGAAGAATAAGCCTGGTAAATAAAATAAGTGCATCTACCTCAATCCTAAGCTAGGTCACATATTTCTATCACGCATCTGTTACATTGTAGAGTGATAAGCAAGAACTAGGTAGCACCCCATATAAGAAAAAATGCCCTTTGGCCAAGTGAACAAATCCACTGCAAGTATTTCCTACAGTGGGGCCAAGGGGCCTATGAAAAGTATCTTTTCTCTTTAGGACAGAGGAAAGAACACAAGAGCAATCCTGGCGGAAGGGGCAGCAGTATTCTCTATTCCCTGAAGATTTTGGAGAAAGGGCAGCAAAGTCAGAGCATCCCAACCAAGCACACAGATGTATTTTGAATAAGATACAAGTGAGCAAGGCCATCATCGATGGCCTCAGCCCCCTGGGTGGGCAGGCAGGGTTGGGGCTTCCTGCCAAGATCAGCCTCCTCCATTTACAGCAGTGCACCACACTTACCATTTTCTGTGTTGAAAGGCTGGATGCACTAAGCTACAGATGTATGACTGAAACTGAATCCAATAAGGTAATGGCTGAAACTGTAAATTGGGGTAAAGACTCAGCATGTCCTTAACAATTCTAAACGGTTCCTCAGAGAGTAACCCTGTTTCATATATTCAGTATATTAAGGTGAGAGGTAATTATAAAGTAATGGCTGCCCTAATTAGAAAGAAACTTTTACTCAAAAAACTCAAAAAATGACCTATTAAATTCAAATATGAAGGATGTTAATAACAAATCTGCAAAAACCACCTCACAAGTTAAATACTGATCATTTGGTTTAAAAATGCGCACACACCCGGGAGGCGGAGGTTGCAGTGAGTCAAGATCGCGCCACTGCACTGCAGCCTGGCGACAGTGCGAGACTGTGTCTCAAAAAAAAAAAAAAAAAAAAAGGCACACCGACATTGACTATTATTGGTCAGTTTTTTCTTAACCTTCACATCTGCTCTATTTAATTGCCACAATTCTATTATACAAAGTACATTATAATATATGTAGGCCAGTGAAATGTATTCCAGTTAGAATATTCAGAAAAGAAAAACATCTTTCAAAGTAATGTGGTTGGAAGTCCCAACTATGCCTCTGCAAAATAGAACGTCCCCAACTGAACACATTTAAGTTAGTAGATTTAAAATATTCTCAACAACAGATGCACTATTATAATTAAAGCATTTCCATTTCAAATTATTTTAACGTTAATTATGTAAGATATTTAGACAAATTCAAATAGGTATTTAAAATACTTACATTATCTATTGATTTAAGCCTGAGTCCAATTTTTCCATCTTGATCCTTACACAAAATGACTTCACGAATCCCTTGCTTAATTTCTGCTCTACGAATTCCAACATCATTACCAGTTACAGGAGCCACCATATAGTTCACACTAGAAGGTCTTGCTACCAACTGCTGACAAAACCGTATACAATGTGTCAATATTTAGAAACACTCTCCTTGAAAAGAACAATGATAATTAACTGGGCAATCCACAAATAATTTCCTTCAGATAAAGTTTGATGTCTATGAAAATGGCACTGGCTCTATTACTAATTCTTCACTAACTTATTCCCACACATATCATCTCTAACAGATTCAATGACTCTCTCTTGTCCTTTGAATTCACTGGCATTTGTTTCACCGGTATATTGGCTTGTCTTCATCTCAAATGTATTATCTTTGAACTTAAAGGCCATATACTTTTGAAATATTTTCCAGACGGTTCTTTATGTCACGATCTTTGACAATCTGCTTATCCTTTCAGAATTTCCAAACAAGAGGCAAACTTCTTACCTCAGTGTTACTGGGAGGATTAAATGAAAAGTGCATGGGCACTGGCACACAAAAGAGAGTCAACTATTATGTCTCCTCCCCTCTAATAACCATCTATTATTATGATTAACAAATCATATGCACGAACCAGAATGCTCCAGAATACCTACATTAGGGACCTGTGTCAGGTACCATGTTACAAGTTTCTAATTTTTCAAGTTTTCCTAACCAAAACTGGTGTCTTATTTTAAGTGGAATCTTTCCCCAACCAAAAAGGAAATGGACCAATATTAGGCCATTAAAAAGAGGAAATCCTGCCATTTGGACAACATGAATAAACATAGAGAATATTATTCCAAGTGAAATAAGCCAGACACAGAAAGACAAGTACCGTCTGGGTCTCACTTATACGTGGAATCTGAAAAGAGTCAAACTCACAGAAGTAGAGACTAGAAGGGAGGTTGTCAGGGGCTGGGGGTGGGCAGGGCAAAGAATGAGAAAATGTTGGTCAAAGTGTACAAATTTTCAGTTATGAGTACGTTCTACAGATCTAATGTACAGCATAGTAACTATAGTTAATAATACTGTACTGTATACTTGAAATTTGCTAAGAGTACATCTTAAGTGTTCTCACCACACACCAAAAGAAATATAACTATGTGAGGTGACAGATATGTTAATAACCTTGACTGTGGTAATCATTTCACAATGTGTGTGTTTGTGTGTGTTTGTTTATCAACACATCAAGTTGTATTGAGATATACAGTTGAATATAAACAATTTTTATTTGTTAATTATACCTCAATAAATAGCTGGGGAGAGGAAGATCCGGATGGAACATCAAGAGAAGAAAAATAAAATATGTGAAATGAAAAATTCACTAGATATGAAGAGTTAACAGAAATCTCCAGCAACAAATTAATTTAAAATAAAACAGAAGAAAAAGAAAAGGTGGCGCACTGAAGAACCCTGGAGATGCAGACACAAAAAATGAAGGTTTAGGTCACCCTTCTAGGTATTAACTTTTAAAAAAAAAAGACCAGCTGAAGTATTGCCCAAGGGCAAAGGGATCTAAGCATCCATTTAGTGAACAAAGGAAGTTCTAAATTTTAACTACAGCCTCATGACCAGTTACTAAAATAAGAATCAGAGCAGCTATGACTCTCTTCTTTGTATTTGTATATTTCCTGTAAATACAGCAATTAAATCTTTCTGTTCCTCTATACCTCCTTTTACCTTTATGTATGAATTGCTAGTAGTGGTTAACTTTACACTTTTGCCTTTAAATTAAAAATATTCTGTTGTGAATGTGAATACTTATAAGGGTAATTAATATCATATAGTAATCAATACCATGACCACTGCCCAGAGATGGCCACATTAACTGGTATCATCCCTTTCTAGAGAAAGGGTGAGAGCAACTTCATTTATATCGAGGGGTGCATGGCTTCATTTTGTACACCCCTGAGTTAAAAATGATTTTTATATTTTTAAAGATTATAAACAAAAAAACAACAAGAATATGTGATAAAGATCGTAAGTGACCATGAAAGCCTAAGGTATTTATTATGAAGCCCTTTATAAAGTTTGCTGAACTCTGATTTTATGAAGAAGTTCATCTTTTAAGGAGAAAGTATAAAGTTGTTGTTGTTGTCAAATGAAATTCAAGTATCTGTACAAGTGTGTGGATATACTGAGTAGTCAAAGGAGTAGGTGGTAACAGATATTAAGCTACTATTTGTCAGCTCCAAATCCACCCTTCTAGACTCTACTTGGTGATGCTGGGCCTAACTGTGCAAATTATAATTTTGTTTGTCAGTGACTGGAGTGACAAGCACCTCGTTCCTTCCTTTGTGCTTCCTGCTCCTGTCAGTACTGTGTAAGCCTGGCCCTTTACCCTGGCAGTAGCAGTTGGTTCCAGTCTGCAGCTTTTACTGACACTCCCAGAACCAGCCTCATTACAACCCCTCAGAGGCACCAGTAGTGTCCCCTCATTCGAGGTCTGAGTCCCAGCTCTGCGGGGCTCTTCCCTCAAGGTTCTAGGTTCTGCTAACTCCAGTCTCTCCCCTGTGTCATCCCAGTCCTAGGAGAAGCAGCTAACTATCTGCAATTATGTTTTTTTCAATTTTTCAACCTCTTAAAATACCTACTATTATTTGTTTTCCCAACTGCATCACCACTAACACAAGTTTTCAATAAATATTTGGTAAATACATAAATGCTAGGTACTGTATATGCATTGGGATATGGCAACAAGACAGACACAGATTTAACTACAATTATAATAAGTGGTACAAAGTGCTATGGTCATAGCAATAACCTTAATAAAAGGTTATCAGATCCATTATAATTAAGCTAGAATATGGAGTCTAATTACATGGAGCTTTGGATTTCAAAAAGAATGTTAAAAGACTAAAGAGCAAAGGCTTGGCGCAGTGGCTCATGCCTGTAATCCCAGCACTCTGGGAGGTCGAGGCAGGTGGATCACCTGAAGTCAGGTGTTTGAGACCAGTGTGGTCAACATGGTGAAACCCGGTCTCTACTGAAAATACAAAAAATTAGCCGGGCATGGTGGCACGCGCTTGTAGTCCCAGCTACTTGGGAGGCTAAGGCAGGAGAATCACTTGAACCCAAGAGGCAGAGGTTGCAGTGAGCTGAGATCACACCATTGCACTCCAGCCTGGGTGACAGAGTGAGACTCCGTCTCAACAACAACAACAACAACAACAAAAAAGATTATGAGCAACAAAGATACGATAGACCTATATGTGTATTTCAGAATGATTAACTTAGCAACAGCTTAGTGCCATCGAAATAAGTTACTAGAGGAAATTTAAGAGAGTACTATAATAATGAAGGCTAGAAGTATAGAAACCCTGAATATGGTTATAGTAGGACTAGAATGGATAAAAAACAGACAAAATGAATACAAGAAACAGAAACAGAATCAACAGGACTTAGTAAATGACTAAATGCAGAAGACAAAGGAGAATGAACTAGTAAAAGGTATCTGAATCTAAATCCTAATAAACTCAAAACAGTGTAGCACAAAATGAAGTAGACTATGTAAGAAATGATATCCAAAAGGAAGTCTAAAATTTCTGCGAAGTGAGGTTCAATGCTATTGTATATTTTTGAGTTCGCCACAAACAGGAAAGCTTATATTAACATGTAAAGTATGGTTTTATATAATTCAAAATTAATTACACTGTACATACCCCCTGAAGTGGTGCACCAGAAACCATGGCCACATTTGCACGTATTTCTTCTTCATTTAAACTCAGCCCCATGTATTGAGACAGCTCCGGATATAGTTTGGGATAGAGATCTAATAAGTAAATGAATGAATGAATAAATTAAAAAGTACTTACAGAATACACAAAATGAAAACTTCTTTTATTATGGGCTTCTGCGTATTAACGAAATTATACTTAAGTTATAAAATCTAGAATGAATTTAAAGTAGCAATTTGGAAAGGCATCTCCCCATCTCTGTAACCATTAGAAATGGAAAATACAGAAAATGTTTAAAATTCATAAAATATGAAGACATCTGAACTGAAACAACCAGATTCCTAAACACTCAAAAGTAGAAATAACTTTTCCAAATAAACTATCTTGCCTTTCCTGTTTCTTAAAATAAACCTACTTGATTAGGAATTTAGTAAGTACCACTTACCAATTCAGAACAACTGACCAAAATATCTATTTGTCAAGTCAGCTACTTTATAACTCATTCTGTAAACAGGGCTATGGAATGATTCTTCTGAACAATCTTTTTTTGAAAGCTTGTAAATTTATTTAGTGTCTTATCAATTTTAATAATTTTAACCACATTCCAATGAAATCCTGCAAATGGTATTTTTAAATATTAACATTATTTCACTTGGTAGTAGTTATATACTATTTCCAAAAGCTCTTTTCTGCATGAGACTTAAATTATCTGTGACTTAAAATGAATTTTCTATGAGGCAAGGTTATAAACTGTTGTAAGACAAAATGACAGGCCACAAAATTTATTTAACACTTATTTTGTATCGTAAGTCATAGTATTTAGAAGCTCTGTCCTGAATCCCTCTGAACCTTGAAGAAAAAGGGACCAAAGACAGGATACAGAGAATGAATAAAGGCCTCAATATTTAAGAGGCTTCCCAAAGAGGAGGTGGTTGGAAATTTCAGAAGCTCCCATAGGAAAGACAGAAGACAATTCAGAAAGTTCAACAGCAGCAGCATGATGATAGTTCTTAAATGTGAATTCATAAAGTTCTTACATGTGAATTCATATATATAATTCATTCATAAATGAATCAGCCACATGTTAGGGATTTACAAGTCAGTCTAAAATTAATTTTCATTAAGCCATGAAATACATCCCCATATCCACACTTCACTATCTTAATTAGAAAAAGGGTTATTTTTTGAAGTACACTTTTTTTTCTTATTCATAACTATTTGAGCTTAACTACCAATTTTATGCAGCCTGTCAAGAAAAAAAAATCTTGGATTCCTTATTTGAGCAAAAGAAGATAACAATATTTCTGTTCACAGAGAATGAACTCAAAGTATAAACCTACTTCGATCTTGAGAGATAGGAGCAGAAGCTTCTGACAAAATTGCTGGATTGGCAGGGTTTGCAGAAAAAGCAGTTTGAGCCTGAAAAAGAAAAGAAGAATATTGTAACAATACGCTATACTTACTTTATATACTTATATAATTTATAAGCTAAATCCAGTACTTCCAAAAAGAAACTAAAACAATGAAGATTTATGTAAGAAAGTTTAATTTCAAACATGTCAGCAATACATTTTTTCAAAGGAAATCTGCAAATCAAAATTATATTTGATATTCTAAATACTTTTAAGGCTATCACAAAAAAATTGTAGAAGTACTATTCTACATGTCTTATAACCAGTATTTCATAGTGCTGCCACAATAAATATTTTCAAAGTGCATTCTAAAATGGATAAATTTTACATTTTCATTATTCTTTTACTAATTAGTCCAAGTAAAAATATTTTATTTGCATAAGAATAAAGCATACCCATATTCATATAAAAAGTCACATATCAGAAAAACACCTAAAAAATAAATACTAAGTTGCTAATATTTACCATTTTAGCATGTCCCACTGAAATCATCTTCATCGCAGCAAGTATAGCAAGGGATTTATGCTAAACACTTTTAGAATATCAGAAATTATGAAAATAGCACAGTTTATCACTGACATAAATGGATGATGACAAGGTAATATAATTTGTAACTGTTAAACTTGCCAAAATCATTCTGACACACACTGACACTCTAGCATTTATCAGTGCTATTCATGCCCAAGTATCCACTTCTCAGGGCTGCCTCGATGGCCTATATCATATGAAGTATTTCACTGATGGAAATACTTTATCCTTTACCATTAGATCTGACTTTCTGAAATAGCTATATGTCATTAGAGACAAGTTTGGTAATAAGTTGTATGACCAATCTCTACCAACTTTTTACTTTATTGGAAACGTGTAATTTTAAAAATGAAGTTCATAGTAGTATCTCAACCTAGCCCTAAAATCAATGTCAAGAGTAGTCCCAAAGATGCTTTGGAGATATGAAAGCTTAGGTTAAATAAGTAAAGCCTACAAAAGCTTTGAATGGTACTAAAGTCATATGTTCTGATATTCTTGTTGAGTCATCCTTTAATATTTATTATTTCATAATTTGTTAAACATTCTAGATTTAAACAAAATACAGCATGAACATCTTTATAACTGTAAATAACAATCCACAAATTGAACATGTGCTGAACTTTGAAAGTTCTTTCACCACGATTAGCTAAAAGGAGCTAGTGGCTTGTTATATTACTTCTTGAATCACGTCTAACAAAAAAAGTACCGTGCAGCACTGAAAAAAAAAAAAAAGAGCTATAAAGACATGAAAAGACATGGAGGAAACTTAAGTGGATATTACTAAGTGAAAGAAGCCAACCTGAAAAGGCTACTACTTTATGATTCCAACTATGACATTTTGAAAAACGCAAAATTGTGGAGATAATAAAATATAAGGCCAGGCACGGTGGCTCAGGCCTTTAATCCCAACACTTTGGGAAGCCGAAGTTGGAGAGGTGCTTGAGGCCTGGAGTTCAAGACCAGCCTGGGCAACACAGGAAAACCTGCCTATGCAAAAAACTGTTTTGGCCGGGCACAGTGGCTCATGCCTGTAATCCCAGTACTTTGGTAGGCCGACGTGGGCAGATCACCTGAAGTCAGGAGTTCAGCTGACCGACATGGCATGTTGTCATGTTTCTCATGGTCAACATGGCAAAACCCCGTCTCTAGTAAAAATACAGAAATTAGCTGGTGGCATGGTGATGGGTGCCTGTAAATTCCAGCTATCTGGGAGGCTGAGGCAGGGAGAATTGCTTGAACCCAGGAGGTGGAGGCTGCAGTGAGCCAAGACCGTACCACTGCACTCCAGCCTGGTGACAGAGCAAGACTCCGTCTCAGGAGAAAAAAAAAATTTTTTTAAAGCTAGCTAGATGTGGTGGTGTATGCTTGTAGTTCCAGCTACTTAGGAGGCTGTGGCAGGAGGATGGAGGCTGCAGTGAACTATGACTGTGCCACTGTACTCCAGCCTGGGCAACAGAGCAACATCCTGACGCTAAAAAAAACACAAAAGCAAAAGCAAATTATTGGTTGCCAGGAGTTTCTGGAAGGGAAGAAAGAACAGGCATTAAAGGATTTTTAGAGCAGTGAACCTATTCTGTCTAATGCTACAATGGTATACAGTCATGTGCTGCATGTTCTGATCAATGATGAACCACATATACAACAGTGGTCCCATGAGATTATAAAAGAGTTCAAAAATTCCTGCTGCCTAGTGACATCATAGCTGCCGTAACACAACTCATTAGTTTGTGGTGATAGTGGTGTAAATAAGCTTACTGCACTGCTAGTCATATATAAAAAAGTCTAGCACCTACAATTATTCATGGTACATAATACTTGATAATAAATGACTATGTTACTCATTTATGTATTTCCTGTGTTATACACTTTATCTTTAGAATATATCCTTCTACTTACAAAAACAGTTAACTGTAAAACAGTCTCAGGCAGGTCCTTCAGGAGGTATTCCAGAAGGCGCTGTTACCATTGGAGATGACAACTCCATGCATGTTACTGCCTCTGAAGACCTTTCAGTGGGACAATGTGGAGGTGGAAGACAGTGATATTGATGATCCTGACCCTGTGCAGGCCTAGGCTAATGTGAGTGTGTGTTTTAGTTTTTAACAAACTTTTTTTTTTTTTTTGAGAGGGAGTCTCGCGCTGTCGCCCAGGCTGGAGTGCAGTGGCCGGATCTCAGCTCACTGCAAGCTCCACCTCCCGGGTTTGCGCCATTCTCCTGCCTCAGCCTCCCGAGTAGCTGGGACTACAGGCGCCCGCCACCTCGCCCGGCTATTTTTTTGTATTTTTTTAGTAGAGACAGGGTTTCACTGTGTTAGCCAGGATGGATGGTCTCCATCTCCTGACCTCGTGATCCGCCCGTCTTGGCCTCCCAAAGTGCTGGGATTACAGGCTTGAGCCACCGCGCCCGGCCAGTTTTTAACAAATTTATAAGCAATTTTAAAAAACTAAAAATTTTAAAAATAGGAAAAAAGCTTATAGAATCAAGATATAAAGAAATATTTTATATAGCTGTACAATGTGTTGTGTCTTAATCTATGTTATTACAAGAGTCAGAAAGTTAAGAAATTAAAGTTACAGGAAGCTAAGGTTAATTTATAATTCGACAAAGAAAAATCTTTAAATAAATTTAGTGCAGCCCAAGTATAGAGTGTTGATAAAGTCTACAGCAGTGTACGGTAACGTACTAGGCCTCACATTCACTCACCACTCAACTCACTGACTCACTCAGGGCAACTTCTAGTCCTGGAAGCTCCATTCATGGTAAGTGCCATATACAGATGTACCATTTTAAATCTTTTACATCGTATTTTTACCATACCTTTTCTGTGTTTAGATACACAAATACTATTGTGTAACAACTGTCTACAGTATTCAGTACAGTAACATGCAGTGTTACTCTATCATACAGGTGGGATCATACAGGTTTGTAGCATAGGAACAACAGACTATACCATATTGCTTAGATGTGTAGTAGGCTAAGCCATCTAGATGTGTGGAAGTACACTCTATAATGTTTGCATAACAAACTGTCTAATGTGGCATTGCTCAGAATATACCCGTCTTTAAGCAACACATGACTATATACACATCACTATACATTTGTCAAAATCCATAGAACATATAACACCAACAGGGAACCTCATGTAATGAAAATATGTAAACTTCAGGTGATATTAATGAGCCAGATGTACCGCTCTGGTGCAGATGCTGATACTGGGGAGGTTGTGCATGTGTGAGGACAGAGGGTGTACCGTACTTTCGGATCAATTTTGTTGCAAATCTAAAATTGCTCTAAAACACAGCTTACTAATTTAAAATACTTCTCCTTTGTATGTAGTTATGATTTTCTATTCTTTCATTGCTATTGTTTTTAATCCAAGGAATACTGAAGAATACATATAGAAAGCTCCCTGCAAACAAAGTTACATAAATTTAATTATGTTATTTGCAGTAAAAATGAAACAAAAGGATGTAACCCAATTTTAAGTACTGTAAACCATTAAATGTAGCTACTTATTTCAAACTTACTTTGAAATCTGACACTACTAAAAAAAAAGGGGTTACAGGTGCCCCAAGGAGCATGCCAGGGCCTATTATTTCTGCCATTAACAGAAAGGATGTGGAAAAAACATGCTTGTAGCATCACTTCTGCCAAATTCTGCCGACCGTATTAGGAAACTGATAAGCTCTGGTTCTATATATCATTATTTATTAAAAGCTTACTTTGCATAAGTAGAGGAAACCACAGGCTCTTGTCAGGATTTGGAATGGAGAGAAAGGTCTAGGGACTGTATGATGTTAAAAGCCACAGCCTAATGGCTACTGCAGAATAGTTTACAAAATACGAATGGTTGGTTCATTGCTGTAATTTAGCTCTGCTGTGGTGTTAAAGGCCAGCAGATAAGAAAATGAATACTACCTTCCTTCATAACACCATTTCAGGGAAATCTTAAGAATAAAAACAAACATGAGTATCATCCACCTTAGAAAATGATGCAAAAAAAAAAAAAAAAAAAAAAAAAAAACTACAGCCAAAGAGTTTAATGGCTAGATTAGGAATATTTTTAAATTCAGGGGTAATAAAAGAACCATGTTTCCCACTCCTTATTCACTATTCTATCTCCCAGCTGCTTTCTGCTCTGAACATAAAAGGTCCTTTAATGTAAATATCTATGTAATTCACTTCTGCTTAAAGAGGGCAGCATGATACAGAACGTAGCCCTCTTTATTTTTCATTCCAGTATCTATCAATATCAACTCTTCTTCTGCTGCTGTTTTCAAAATCAAAAGCCTCAGCTCATACCTGACTATGGTAAATTTACATTCAATTCCATAAAAACCTAACAAAAAAAGGATGAAAACAAAGAACAGATTAGTTATTCTTACGGGTCCACCTAAAAATCCTTATCAGTTAATGTGTTGATGTCATATTAGTGGCTAAGCAGTTATTCTGGAAAGCTAAATATTTCAGATAAAAGTCTTTTAAAAAGAGTGCTTGGGGGCCGGGTGCGGTGGCTCAAGCCTGTAATCCCAGCACTTCGGGAGGAGGAGACGGGTGGATCACGAGGTCAGGAGATCGAGACCATCCTGGCTAACACGGTGAAACCCCGTCTCTACTGAAAAATACAAAAAAAACTAGCCGGGCGAGGTGGCGGGCGCCTGTAGTCCCAGCTACTCGGGAGGCTGAGGCAGGAGAATGGCGTGGACCCGGGAGGCAGAGCTTGCAGTGAGTTGAGATCCAGTCACTGCACTCCAGCCTGGGCTATAGAGCGAGACTCCGTCTCAAAAAAATAAATAAATAAAATAAAAAGAGTGCTTGTTCAGATGAACTACGTGGAAATAAAACCACATGAAGAAAATACTGACAAAATACTAAAGAAGTGATAGGAACATGTAAAAGATGACTGAATAGGCCACGTGAAACTTTGAGGCATCAAAGCCTTGGCAGCTGAACTGTAGATTTCAGAGATTTTACAACCCTCATTTTAATATCCATACTGGATCTATGATAGAAAATAATTGTTCATAATTCAATTATCAATAAGTAAATCTCACTTTCTAGTAAATTGAAGACAGGGCACCAATAAAATGATCTTCAAGGTAAGGAGTTTTCATTTATTTTGTCAAATTAAAATAATAAACAATAGCTGAAGAAATTCTAAATTGATAAAGAGATCAAGTTGAAAGCTAACCGTAAACAGACAAATCCATCATATACTACAAATTATCCTCAGTTAAAATAATTATCAAAAATTTCCCAAATAGCCAGAATTGGTCCCAATTCCTCACTTTGTTCTTAAGCAGAAGCATGTGTCTTCAAAATGCAAAGGACTATAAAAATTTTCAACTCAATGCAATGAGAAATACTGCAATCTCTACACAGTCATTTAGAGAATAAACAAGTGAAATGTCTGCTGCTCATCTCTCAAAGAAATCACTACACTTTCCCTGTGCTTTTAAATAACTGCTCTTCTAAAAGTAGCATGTACTCCACTATTTCTGTAATTTTAACTTCAATTAGGAGGCAGAGAATTACTTTAAAGAGTGGTCATACCTAAAGATCCAAAAGACAAACATACCAATTTTATACAAAACTATGAATATCTAAAAAATTGGAGCATATTTTGTCAACTCAAATATGTTACATATAATTTAAATTTTAGTCAGAAAATTAAGCTACATGTAAAAAGTGTAAGTCAAATTAAAAAAATCTCATGCCTATTAATTCACAGTGAAATGAAAAAAAATTGCTAGTTTTTCTGTAAACTTTTTAGTCTGCAATTAATAAAACTAAAGAAAGGTTTATGAAGTGTAAAAATGAACAAATATATCTGCCATTTAGCTATCTTGCTTTACTTCAAGCAAAATGTTACTGTGCTTGTTTTGAAAAAAGTATTTAAACTATCATACCTGAATTACTTTGTCTACCTTCAAGTCTTCAAGAGATGGATAGAGCGACATTTTTGCAGGATTCTTCTAAAGAAAAAAAGAAAGTTATATTACTCTGATGTCACAGAAAATGGAAACAGACACATAAACACGTATAACTATTTAACACAATAAAAAACATTTAAATTGCAAAACATATTAAAAAATAGGAATATATAGGCCATACCAAAAGTCAGCTGATACTTAAGAATCAACAAACTATCTCTCTTCCCCTAATATTATTACTGAACTATATCCATCACCGATTTTTAAAATTCCTTTCAAGTAAAAGTCCCTTCATTTTACAAACTTAGAAAATCAAATAGAATAGTTATGTGACTTACTCCTAACTTACACAAGTACTTGCAACTTAGCCAGGACTACGAAACTACCCTTAGTACAATGCCCTTGGGCACCACACAGCTACATTTCCTTCTAACAATAAAAGCCTAAAAGCAGACCATATGCAGTAACAATACATGAAACCTCTATTACTAAGAAAAATATATACACACATATATGTATATAGAAGAAACTATATTAACTAACAGATTTATCTTCAGAAGACAGATGGTAAAGGAGTGAGGAATAAGAGGGAAATTTTTACATTTCATTTAAAATACTTCTATATTAAGTAAAGTATGTTTTTTAGTTATCATAAATTGCTTTTTGTAATAATTTAAAACACAATTCTCTTAACATATTATATGAATACATATTTTAAATTTTATTTAGCTGTTTTGAGATGAATACCTGATACTTTCACTTAATCCAATAAAACAGAATATATGCTAAACTGGTATATGGTTTAACGTTAAGATTCTTGATTCAGGTATCAATTTATTACCTCCCATTTTCAAATCCACCTCTTACTGCTTTCTCTCCCAAAATGGAGCTGAGCTCTTTCAACATTGCTCTGTTACCAGCTGGGACGATGTTAAGCCTTGTCAGTAGAGGCAACTGGAGGTACACTGTAGGAGGAAGAGGTTTTCTCCTCATGGTTCCAATGTACTACTCTAGTCAGACTCCTGCAGTACCTGCTCCTACAGCATCTTGCAACTTGCAGGAAGTAGTTCCATAAGCATGCAGAAGCTAACCCCAGCACTCTGTTGAGTAACTCTGCAGCAGAATGCCACCACCAAGGAATCTCCCAGAGCAGCTTTCTCAACCCCGTCATGTGGCTTCTGCAGCAAATTCCAAGGTTCAGAACGCCAGAGGGAGAATTTCAGGGAAGTTCCAGAAGCAAGGTCCAGTGCCATCTGTCCCCTCTTCAACCAGACCTGGATCTCAGCCCAGGTAAGGGAGCAGCCCTAGAGTTAGTGGCTACTTATTAAGTCTGCTCTTACAGTATTCTTCAAAGTTGTCTTTACTTCTTACAAGTCAATCTCTATTTCTTCAATCATGTTATAACTAATAGTTCTGTGTATTAAACCTCCACTGTTAAAATCACTATATGGTCTCTGTCTCCCAGTTGGACAGCAGTTTTTTTAAATTAATTCACACACTCTAAAATTCAGCCTTTCAAAGTATACAATGCAATGGTTTTTAATGTATTCACAGACTTCTACAATCATCTCCACTACCTATCTTTGAATATTTCCATCCTCCCCAAAAGAAAACGCATGCCTCCCCATTCTACCCTCCTTCCAGCTCCAGGCAACATACACTTTCTTACCTCTGGATTTACCTGCTCTGGATACTTAATCTAGAATCTTAGGATATGTGGCCTTCGGCATCTGGCTTCTTTCACATAGCATATGTTCAAGGTTCATCTGTGTTGGAGCATTTATCAGTATTTCATTCATTTTCATAGCGGAATAATATTCCACTGTATGTATACCACATTATATTTATGCTGTCATCAGCTCATAACATTTGTGTTATTTGCACTTTTTGGCTATTATAAATAATGCTGTTAAAAATGCCAATGAGCATTTGCATTGTTAGCAAATAATATGTGAGTTTATATACTTTTTAAATAAATGCATCTTTAATTCTCTTGGAATATAGCTAAGCATGCAACCGCTGGGTCATATGGTAACTCTAATACCATCCCCTTGATGATTACAGGATTCGACATATGAATGGAGGGACACGGTCACAAACATTCAGACCATATCATACACCACTATCAATATGATTTACAAATATTTTTCTTATTCTGAAGATTGTCTTTTCATTTTTTTCACAGTGCATTTTGCAGTATGAGGTTTTTAATTCTGATGAAGTTGAATCTATATTTCTTCTTGGTTGCTTATGCTTTAGATATAACATCTCAGAAACTATTGCCCAACTCAAGGTTATGAAGACTTATCCTTATGTTTTCTTCTAAAAATGTTATGTCTTTAATTCCTGCATTTATATCTTTGATCTATTTTATGTTAATTTTGTACATAGTGTGTGGTATAGATCCATATTCATTATTATCCACGTGGAAACCCAGTTATTTCAGCACCACTTTTTGAAAATAACATTTTTGAATTGTCTTGGCACCGTTGTTGAAAATCAATTGATCATAACTGTATACACTTATTTCTGCAATCTCAATTCTATTTCATTGATCTATATGTCTATCCTTATACCAGTACCACACAGTCTTGAGTACTGTACATTTGTATTAAGTTTTAAAATCAGTTAATGTGAATCCTCCCACTTTGTTCTTTTTCGAAATTGTTTTGGCTATTCTAAACCCCTATCAATTCAGTATCAGTTTTAGAATCAGTATATCTATTTCTGTAAAAATAAATAAATAAATAAAAGGTGTCCTTAAATCTGAAGTGAGTCTCTTATAAACTGGGTATAGCTGGCTCTTGGTTTTATTTTTTTAATCCATTCATCCCCTCTATGTCTTTTCATTGGAGAGTTTAGTACATTTAAAGTTATTACTGATAGGGAAGGACTTACAATGACATTTTGTTAATGACTGTCTAACTTGAAACTTTTTTGTCCTTCCTTTCCTCTCTTGCCATCATGCTTTTTGTTTCATTTTCTTTTTTTTAATAGATATGTTTTGATTCCTTATTTGTGTGTGTGTATTTTCTATAGGTATCTTCTTTGTGGCTACCATGGAGCTTAAATAAAACATCTTCTAATAAATCTATTTTAAGCTGATAACTTCAACTGCATATAATACTGCTTCTTTTCATCCATCCCCATACTGCATTACTGATCTCACAAATTACATCTTTTATGTTGTGCATCTATTAATATTTTTATAGTTATAAGCACTTATACTTTTGTCTTGGAATTATATATCAGAAATAAGTGATTTACTCACCACCATTACAATAATAAGCAGGTCTGTATTTGTCCAGAGCTTTATCATTTAATTTTATACTTTCACATTGAACATCCTTTTGTTTCCATTTAACAGACTCCCATCAGTATTTAAGTCAGATATAGTGGTGATGAACTCTCTCAGATTTTGACAATCTTATTTCTCTTTTACTTTTAAAGAAAAGCTTTGCCATATACAGTACTTTGCTGGCAGTTTTTCTTCCAGCAGTTTGACTATATCATCCCACTTCTTTCTGATCTGCAAGGTTCCTGCTAAGAAATCCACTTAGAGTCCTACAGAATCTCCTTTGTACATGACAAGTTGTTCTTATCCTGCTGCTTTCAAAATTCTTTGACAATTTGATTATAGTATGTTTCCATGTGGATGTCTTTGGGTTGTTCTACTCTGGAGTCCATTGGGCTTCTTGAATCTGGATGTCCACTGCCTTCCTTCAATTTGGGAAGTTTTGGTCATTATTTCTTCAAATAAGCTTTTTGCTCCTTTCTCTTTCCAACATATGGAACTTCCATATAATCTATATTGATACAATTGATGCTCTCCCATTAGTACTCTAGGCTGTCTTCATTCTTTTTTTATTCTTTTTCTTTTTGCTTCTCTGACTGGATAATTTCAAATGACCTGGCTTCAAGTTCACTAATTCTTCTCCTTGAAAAACACTGCTGCTAAACTCCTCTTGTAAATCTTTCAATTCGGTCAAAGCATATTGCATCTGTTACAATGTTTGTTTGGTTCCTTTTTATGTTTTCAATCTCTTTGTTGACACCATTTTGTTCATGCAGCATTTTCCCTGGGTCACTGAACATGTTTATGGTGGTTAGTCTGAATTCCTTCTGAGATAATAAAGATATCTGTGTTTCCTTAAAGTAGGTTTCTGGATATTTTGACCCTTTGATTGTGCCATGTTTCCCTATTTCTTTGTGTGCCTTTTAACATCATATTGGGATCCAAGCATTTGAAAAAATATCACCCCTGCCAGTCTTTGTGGACTGGCTCTGTAGAGAGAAAGATCCTCACTGATCAGCCTGACTAGAGATTCTGCAAGCCTTCTGAACCTTTCCTGAGGATGCTTCTTCTCTACCAGTGTGTATAAATTCTCAAGATGAACTTGCTGGTTTCCTTTTTCAGGATCTCATAATCTTTTGCTTCCTGTGCTACCTGTCTATAGTACTTCAGGTTCTCTGGAGCTGCTGCAAGCCACCCAGCTCTCTTTTGTTTTCAGAGGCCTCCAACCTGGTGCCCTTTCCTGTCAGTGGGCTTTTAGAGTATGTCCACTCCTGCCTGTGCTCCAAGTCAGGTGAAACAGGAGCCAGTCCCTTGGGGGTAGCTCTCTGAAGTGTTGGACACATACTCCACTATTCTCTCCCTAACCCCTTGCATGCCATACCTAGGGACAGGCTGCTGAGCTGTATCATCCTCTGTCTGCCCTACCATAGGTCCTCTAGAGCAGAAACAAGTCTTCCAGTTCTCTGTTGTTCTCAGTGGCTCCCGGCACCTGGAATACACCAGCTCCTGTCAGCTTTCCAAGACAAGCAAGACAGAAGCCAGTCCCTCAGCCCACTGAAAAGGTGAAACACTGGACACACATTCCAACTCTTTTGTCTCCCCAAGGAGAAGCCAGGAGTTGAGGATCTTCTCCTGCTGGTTTCATGCTGGGGGTGGGGAGGGACCATGGTGAGTGCATGCTAAACTGTCAACTTTGTTTTCAATGACCCCACAACCTGGTGCCCTTTCCTGTCAGAACTTACATTGAGGCAAAATAAAAACCAGACCCTTGGGCAGACCTCTGAAAAATCTGAATGTCAAACATATGTTTCAGTCTTCTCTTTCCCTCCCCAAGGAAAAACCAGGAGCCTGGAGTTTCCTCTCGCTCATGCCATGCTGAGCCAGGGGAATGAACTATGGTGAGCAAGTAGGATGAATTTTCCTACCATCTTCACTGCAGTTGGTTTACTGCTCACCTAGAATGTAGGAGCCTCTTAACTAGTTTCTGGATTTCTTACAAAGAGCTCTGGTGTGTGTATTGTTATTGAATCAATATTTCTGTGGGGAGAAGAAGTGTGTGAGCTTTCTACTGCACCTTCTTGCTGATATTACACATCTTTTATTTGTTTCTTTTCTAATTTCTCTGGCTATAATCTCCAGTACAATGGTGAATAGTAGTGGCCTGGTACAGTCCTTAAGGGAAAAACAGAATCTGGGTTTGTGGGAAAAAAAAAAAATTCACTCTTGAGAGAGCACTATCAAAGATGATTTAATTGTATTAATCCAGGAGAACAAAGTGAATTACCTTCTTTGCTTCAAAGGATCAATTTCTTAGCAGCCTTTTCTTTAAACACAATTTTTTTGTCTTATTTAAACTTTCGGCCATTCTATCAACATAAACAAAATGCATATGATATATAATATACAAAATGTAAAGCAAGTTGCAATATCAACAACCAAAATGCACTGAAAAGAATGTTACCTGGCCATCTAATATTATTTCTATTTTTTATTTCTTTTTTTGATTCTGTCACTGGCTAACTTCAAAATCCCACTGTTCTCATGAAAAATGAAGTGGTTTCCTAACTTTTCTCTCCATAGAAGTTTCTCTTCAAATAAATATTAACTGAAGTTGTCTGAACAACTCTTGAGTTAATTCACACACCAGCAACTCAAGCCTAGAAGAAAAATGAACTTCCAATTTTTTTTTTAAATAATAAATATTACTGTTAATTTACACTGATGTAAAAAGTAAGTTTCAGGTTTGCTTTAAGTGTATTGATCTTAATTAACTCTCTCACAAAACATTCCTCAATTTTACTTTCTTGACCCATTTCATTAAATTTCTTTCCAAGTATTAAAATGTTGTAGCTGCAAACCACTGACTGACTATTTGCCACCCAGGTCACATGCTTCCATGCCTGCATATTTTTGTAAAAGGTGCATTCTCTTCCAGGAATGTCCTTCCAGGACTCTCCACCGATCAAATTCCTAGTTAGCCTTGAGGCCTAGGTCAAGTGTCAGCTTCTTAAAAGCGGGTGACTTTGATGGCTTCAGTTGGATATTATTTGCTCCTCCCAACTCCTCTCAACTCCGCCTTAGATTATAGCTAGTACATGTTTATCTCCACTACTTAAAGGCAGGACTCACATTCAATATATTTACACAGCATAAATGCTTTTTCCTCATCCTCAAAGATATCAAATGTAGCTAGGCGCAGTACCTGTAATCCCAATAGTTTGGGAGAACAAGGTGAGTGGATCACTTGAGCCCAGGAGTTTGTGACCGGCTTGGGTAACATGGAGAAACCCCATCTCTACAAAAAATATAAAAAAGTAGCCAGGGACAGCGGCACACGCCTGTAGTCCCAGCTACTCCGGGGGCTGAGGTAGGAGGACCACCTGAGCGAAGGAGATTGAGGCTGCAGTGAGCTGTGGTCACGCCATCACACTCTAACCTGGGTGGACAGACTGACACTCTGTCTCACCAATAAAAAAAAAACTTTTTAAAAAGAAGATATCAAATGTTAGTATTTTGACAAATGTCATCAAAACAACAGTAAATAAGATAACTTTAAACAATTATTGAAAAGATCAAAATATTCTTAGGGCAAGTCCATACTTTTGAAGCTAACAGTGTAAAAAGCCTAACAGTGTAAAAAACCTAGCAGTGTAAAAAATAAAGCATTTATCATTTGTGGAAATGATAAATGCTTTATTTTTCTGAAGGGCTCCATTAAGTCACTTGTATATTATATTTAAACCTTTGACCTAATGGGAACGTCAGAAACACAGCCCTTTTTCAAGAACCACAAAGCTAACTCCGGGAAATCCTCCTAATTGTGGCTGGAATTTTATAATGACCAATAATGAGGTTTAAGAGGATTCTGAAAGTAACTATTACATCAGTGTAAGAATCTCGGCCGGGCGCGGTGGCTCAAGCCTGTAATCCCAGCACTTTGGGAGGCCGAGATGGGTGGATCACGAGGTCAGGAGATCGAGACCATCCTGGCTAACACGGTGAAACCCCGTCTCTACTAAGAAATACAAAAAACTAGCCGGGCGAGGTGGCGGGCGCCTGTAGTCCCAGCTACTCGGGAGGCTGAGGCCGGAGAATGGCGTGAACCCAGGAGGCGGAGCTTGCAGTGAGCTGAGATCCGGCCACTGCACTCCAGCCTGGGCTACAGAGCAAGACTCCGTCTCAAAAAAAAAAAAAAAAAAAAAAAAAAAGAATCTCATTTTACCTCACTTGCAACTCTTATCAAACATGATTATTGTACGAACTAAACTACAGAATTTTGTCTCTAGGCTTTCCTTCAAGTTGAGTAATCACTAAGAAGATAAAACTCCCAAATCTACTCTGTAAGAGTTTGATCAAACCTTCCTGATCACTACAGCTTTTTTCCACTGGCCTAATTCCTTGGAAAGAAATGGTACTGCCCACATATGCTTTGATCAGGTTTGGCCCACACTACAATATTTGCAATCTCTGTGACTCACTTCACGCCTTATGAAAGGCCCCTAAACCCAATGTATCTCAGGCCTCAGAAATAACTCCCAAATAGTTTCTATTAAGAGATCTTTCAGTGGTTGGAATAGTTTCAGGACTTCTTCAGAACACCAAAACGCTATATATATATATATATATGTATGTATTTATATTTTGTCTGCCTCAGTACCAAGTTTTCCATTTGTCCCTCAACTCCCTCAGGGCAGTATCAGAGTAATGTCCTTGAAGTCTTTAAATACGTGTACAGAACAAAGCCCTCAACTTAAATACCCTACGTGATGTTTTGCAATTCTAGTTTATTTACTCTCTGGATTTAATAATCTGATTAATGAAGTAGGAAACACTGGCAAAGTTTTCCAAATAATATCACCTAGAATGGCAATACTCATCATTTTCTGAGTTATTAACCTTACCCCTCCTCAAACCACCAACTACAACTGGCCTCGCTTAAAAATGGCATGTGACTGTTTAAGGTGAAATTATGTTTATTTGCTTCTTTTAATCTAAGCTATTAAAACAGGAGTTCCCAACCCCCGGGCCATGGACCAGAACCAGTCGGTGGCCCATTGGGAACCAGGCCACCCACAGCAGGTGAGTGGCAGGTGAGCCAGCATTACCACCTGAGCTCTACCTCCTGTCAGATCAGTGGCAGCATTAGATTCTCATAGGAGCAGGAACCCTATTGTGAACTGCACTGCAAGGAACCTAGGTTCAACTTTCCTTGTGAAATAGTTTCATCCTGAAACCATCCCCCTATCCTGTCCGTGGAAAAACTATCTTCCATGAAACCAGTCCCTGGTGCCAAAAATGTCGGGAATCCCTGTATTAAAAACATCTTGGGATAATAAAAATTTAGGACTGCAGAATCATTGATTTTTTTAAAAAATTACATGACAGTTGATAAGCAATTAGTTGAATTCAAAGATGTTGCCTATTTCAACTACTGATATCTTCAAAACCAGGGAAATTTGGAGTAATTGGGTTTCTTTTGTTGAAGCAGTTATTAAAATTTCTAGTAAAGTTGTGTTTCTTTCTTTTTTTTTTTTTTTGAGACGGAGTCTCACTGTGCTGCCCAGGCTGGAGTGCAGTGGCCGGATCTCAGCTCACTGCAAGCTGCGCCTCCCAGGTTTACGCCATTCTCCTGCCTCAGCCTCCCGAGTAGCTGGGACTACAGGCGCCCGCCACCTCGCCCGGCTAGTTTTTTGTATTTTTTTAGTAGAGACGGGGTTTCACCGTGTTAGCCAGGATGGTCTCGATCTCCTGACCTCGTGATCCGCCCGTCTCGGCCTCCCAAAGTGCTGGGATTACAGGCTTGAGCCACCGCGCCTGGCCGTAAAGTTGTGTTTCATTATTTCACTTCTGCAAACTATTCATAGAGTGACTGAAAAATTTAAAATATAAAAATAAAGTATCAGGCCAGGAACCGTGTGGCTCATGCCTGTAATCCTAGCACTTTCGGAGGCTGAGACAGGAGGACTGCTTGACCCCAGGAGTTCAAGAACAGCCTAAGCAACACAGCAAGATTCCATCTCTAAAAAAATAAAAACTAAAAAATGAAAAAATAAAGTATCCATTGGACCCAGATGGTAAGCATTCCAGACGGCTCATACATGAGGTCTAGAAACACAATTTGATATATCCTAAGCAGTCTTCCAGAGCAATGTTTCTCAATCTGGCTAATCATCACAGCCAAATTACCCGAGGCTCTAGTTATTATAAAATCAGCTTCCTGGGCAGACACAGATTTCATGGAAGGACTTAGGAACTCTTCTTTTTAATAAATATCCTGGGGGTTTCTAATGATCAGCCATTAAGAAGTATGTCCATATGAAGTCCACTCCAAGTAGAATATTTAATCCTTACCCATAGGATTCCATTTCTCACCTAGTGAATTGGCAAAAATCCAGTTTGACAACATTCTCTGACATCAAGGCTTTGAGAAACACTCATATCTACTAATGGGAGCGTAAACTAGTACAATTACCATGGAGAGTGAGTTTGCAATATCTGCCAAAATTCTAAATTCAGATACCCTCCAACTCTGCAGTATCACTTCAGGTCTCAAAACCTGAAGTGTACAAATATATGTGCACAAAGGAAGCAACATATGTAAAAGTTTATTCACCGCAGCACTGACTGTAACAGCAAAAGACTTGAAAGCTATACATGCTGATATTAGAAAAGCTCCAAAATATTATCACTAACTGGAAAAATAAGAGCAAAATGTGGCCGGGCGCGGTGGCTCAAGCCTGTAATCCCAGCACATTGGGAGGCTGAGACGGGCGGATCACAAGGTCAGAAGATCGAGACCATCCTGGCTAACACAGTGAAACCCCGTCTCTACTAAAAATACAAAAACTTAGCCGGGCGTGGCGGCGGGCGCCTGTAGTCCCAGCTACTCGGGAGGCTGAGGCAGGAGAATGGCGTGAACCCGGGAGGCGGAGCTTGCAGTGAGCTGAGATCGGGCCACTGCACTCCAGCCTGGGTGACAGAGCAAGACTCCGTCTCAAAAAAAAAAAAAAAGAGCAAAATGTGGAGCAGTATATAAAATGTTAATGTTTGTACTAAAAGGAGGCAAATACAGCTTATATGTTTGCCTGTGTAGATATAAAATATCCCTAGAAGAATACCTAAGAAATGTAAAAAAGTTGCCTGCCTGCCAGAAGGAGACTTGATACTATATACCTATTTACACTGCTTAAATTTTGAGACATGTGACTGTTTACCTACTCAAAAACAATACGTTTACAAAAGATGTTGGCAGCACTTGAAAAGAAATTAATAAATGCTAACGTTAACTATTGCTAAAAGTAGAAAGTATTTTAAAGTTATTTGGGGGAGCTTTTCTTTTTTAGAATCTCTTGGCATTTAATACCTATGAAAAGTACCCAAATCTGGCAAAAACAGAGAAAATAGTTGTGTCACGCTCATTTTAAGAAACTCTTTAAACAGTACATTTAACCGGCAACCATTAGCAAATTCTTCCCCTATTGTTCCTCTTTTTCTCCTTTTTACATCTTTTCCTATAATGCCCAAAACTAAAAGTTAATGTCTCCAAAGTTAAATTTAATTTTCAATGGAGTGACTACTTACTGACCATTTTAAAAGTCATTCTACTTCTTTTTATTCTGTGCCACAAACCACTTGATTTATAATATTTCTGTACCATTTAAGGCACAAAAGTTTATAGAATTAAGTTGGTAACACAGAAGACAAAAGGACATATTTTCTACCGTTATCCCTCAATCTTAAACAGGAAAATAAAAAGACTGAACAAATTTGAGTTTTAACTAATCACATATACATTTAGAAATCAATTTAAAAGGCCCGCCGTTGTTTTTCAATGTAAATGTCCTCCTTTAATCAACTATTTATTTTTGAAACAAGCAGATATTAAGAGTTTGGTAAGCCGAGCGTATTTTCTAAGCAATGTACGCAATGGAAAAGTCAACAGTAAACTTGTATGTGGTTATACAGACTAGATAATCTAGAAACTCCTTTCAAAAATGGGCACATTCGAAGACTCCATGACTCAATAATCCCACTTTGGTAAAAGTGAAACTTTCCACATCCATATGCCTTCCCTTTCCCATTATTACAAGGAAATCCTGAAAGGAAGTCTCTGAGTCGTCAGATCTCAGGGGTATTTCCTTCTAAACACACCCAACTGGAAACGTTTCTCCCTCAGGTCCAACTTCTCCAGGAAAAAGCTCAAGGCGAAAAACCTCTCCCCACCCCCTTCCAAAAAAAGTCAAGGCTTCGCCCACTAAACGAACACTTCCTTCCTCCTTTCAAATCCAGGACTTCCCGAATAACCCAAAAGGAGGGTGATTAAGTACAGACCAAGAAACGCGGAGCACGGGGAGGAACCGTGACCAGAGGCTCTTTCTTTACTCAACTCGAGATCGTATCGAGGAGAAAACAAGGATCGAGAGACTGTCCCAGGAAGAACCCCAGAGCTGGGGCGGGGGCTGCCGGCGTTCACCCGGCCGGGCCTCCGGGCTCAGCCAGCCCCGGCCCCAGCCCCAGCCCCAGCCCCAGCCCAGGCAGGAGCCCGAAACCCGCGGGGTCGCGGCAGGCAGAGCGCGCTGCTCCCGCAAACTTGCCCCCCAGCCAGCAGGGCGCAGGGAGGGGCGCGGAGCACCCTGAGGAGAGGGCGTCGCCGCTGCCTCCCGAAAACGGCTGCGACCGGGATGCAGTCCGTGAAGTGGCCCGGGGACCCTCACGCCTCTGCCCCAAGTCCCCGCGCCCGGGACCCGGCACCAGTGTCCTTCCTCCCCGCTTGGCCTCTTACCTAGCCCCACAAGGAAACGCTCGCCGCCACCGCCTCCGGTCACTGGCACGGACTTCTGAGGCCCGAGGGTAAGAGAGCGGCGCGCGCCCGAGGACCGCCCCCGAGGCGCGTCATGGCACCGCCCCCGCCTTCAGCCCGCGCAGGCGCACCGCGCAGGGTCAGGTGATCACGTCCCTAAGGTAACCGGGCGGTAGGGGTAAAGAGGCCTGGGCGTGCGTGGGTCGTTCCTGCAGCTCCAGGTGTTCGGCAGTGCGGGGCGGTCCATGCCGGCCGCTCTCCGCTGCCCAGCGGTTATGCGCCCAGTCTTCTCCGCTCTTCGGCAGTTAGTGCCCGCGGGCCCCGTGCCACCCACTCACTACAGTGTGTATCGCAGCTCACGGTCTCTTGGTCTCGTCGCCTCCAATTCAAAGAGGTCTCTGGAGCCTATGCTCCCTCTTGGGATGCCTTCGACTTCCACCACTGCTGCCCTAGTAACACGCTCCGCTTGCTGTACCTGTCCACTATAGGCTCAGAAACGTTCTTCTCACGACCCCTTCGCAACTCCTGCTTTATTTTTCTGTTTGAAATTTGGATGTTGGGGTGGCGGGGGGGCGTATTACGATGTCCGCCTGAGCTAATATTCCTTCGCTGCTGAGAGTTTCTTGTGGTGGTGCGCAAAAGTAATTGCTTCCCAGTACAAAAACATAACGATCATTTCTTGAGGGCTGATTTTGTGCCAGCCATAGCTCTACGAACTTAATGTATAGTCTTATTTGGTCTTCACATCAGTCTATAAAATAAATACAACATCCCATTACAAAGAAACTGAGGCACAGTTTACCCAAGAGTAATCACTGTAGAGTCCTTGACAAAATAGCATTTACAAGCTGTTTATTTCTAGCTAAATTAGTGCCACAATAATTTAATATGTGGCAAAACTAATAAAAATCTGAGTGTAAAAGAGGTGACAACTAAAGATGAAAACTTTGCCGTCAGTAAGGTTATAGTTAGGCTGATGAAATGGACATTTAAAAATAATTACAAGGTAGATTGGGAAGGAAGATACACAACTTTTTGCTTTCAGATGAGATGATTTCTAACATAGAAAATCTGGAAAAAATTGACACTCCTCTAAAAAAATAGAATGAAAAGCAATTATAGCAAGTTTGCATGAACAACTTTAAAACAGATTCATTCTAAGCCAAAATGCTTGGGACCAGAAATGTTTCCAATTTTTGATTTTTTTTTTTTTTTTTGCTCTTGTAATATTTGCATTATATACTTATGAGTTTGCCATCCCTACTCCAAAACCCAAAATGCTCCAGTGAGCATTTCCCTTGGTCCTCATGTCAGCACTCAAAAAGTTTCATATTTTGGAGTAGTTCATATTTTGGATTTCTGTATTAGGAATAGTCGACCTGCATATATGGTCTGTTGTTTTCTTACATACCAGCAATAAACAATTGGTATTTGAAATTAAAAACACGATAACCACTGACATTAGCACCAAAATAAAATGAAATACTTAGGTGTAAATCTAACAAAATATGTAAGAGGTTTATACAAGAAAAACTACAAGGTTCTAATAAAAGTTCCAATGAAAACAACTACAAAGTTCAAAGGAGATCTAAATAAATCTAAGGATATTCCATTTTCATGGATAGGAGTACTTGATATTTAACTGTCAGTTCTGTCCGACTTAATCTATAGATCTGATATAATCTCAATCAAAATCCCAGCAAGTTATTTAGTGATTATTAACTGATTCTAAAGTTTACATGGAAAAATGAAAGACCCAGAAGAGCCAAACCAATACCAAAGGAGAGGAACAAAGTCAGAGGCCTAACAGTACCTTAGTTCAGGCTGTTGGAACAAATTACCATAGATTGCGTGGCTTAAACAGAAATTTGTTTCTCACATCTCTGAAGTCTGAGAAGCCCAAAATCAAGTTGCTGGCAGATCTGGAAATCTGGTGAAGGCTCACTTTTGGGTGTGCAGATGGCAGTCTTCCCATTGTATCCCCACATGGCAGAAAATGAGACAGATAAAGCAAATTCTCTCCTATCTGTTCTTATTAGGGCATTAATTTCATTACGAGGGCTCAACTCTCATGAGCTAATTATCTCTCAAAAACCTTGGGTCTAAATACCATCACATTGGAGATTAGGCCTCAACATATAAATTTTGGGGGGACACAAACATTCAGTCCATAGAAGTACTCAACTTCGAAATTTACTATAAAGCTATAGTAATCAAGAGAGTGTGGTATTAACAAAAAAATAGACAAATAGATCAATGGAACAGAATACAAAGCACAGAACTTGACCCAAACAGATACATTTAACAGATCTTTGGCAAAGTAGCTAAGGGCAGCCTTCTCAATAAATGGTGCTGGAACAACTGGGCTTCCACATGTAAAAAAAAAAAAAAAAATTGAATATAGACATAGACTTAACACCCTTCACAAAAGGTAACTAAAAATGGATCATGGACTTAAATTTAAAAGCTGAATTATAAAACTTCCAGAAGATAACATAGGAGAAAATATAGGTGACCTCAGATTTGGCAAGATTTCAGATGAAACAACAAATGCTCAATGGAAGAAAAGGTTGATAAGATGGGCTTTACTAAAATGAAGAACTTTTGCTTTGTAAAAGACAATGTCAAGAGAATGAGAAGACAAGCTACAGACTAGGAGGAAATATTTGTAAAAAACATATCTGATAAAGAATTTGGGCCAAGTGTAGTGGCTCACACCTGTAATCCCAGCACTTTGGAAGGCTTAGGTGGGAGGGTTGCTTGAGCCTAGGAGTTTGAAAGCAGCCTATGCCTAGGAGTTTGAAACCAGACCCTATCTCTAAACAAAAAATAAAATTAGTAGATATGGTGGCAGACACATGCAGTCCCAGCTGCTTGGGAGGCTGAGGTGGGAGGATCAGTTGATCCCAGGAGTTTGAGGCCAGCCTGGGCAACATAGTGGGAACCCATCTCTATTTTATGTTAAAAAAAAAAAAAAAAAAGTGTATTCCAAATGCACAAACAACAGTTAAACCTCAACAATAATAAAACAAGCCAATTAAAAATTGGACAAAAGATCTGAACAGACATTTCACCAAAGAAGATGGATATGGCAAGTAAGTATGTAAAAAGAAGTTCAACATCACATAACATTCGGGAACTGCAAATTAAAACATCAATGAGATACCACTATACGCCTATTAGAATGGCTAAAATCCAAAATATTGACAATACCAAATGCCAACTAGAGTGACAAACTCTCATTGCTGGTGGGAATGCAGAATGGTACAGCCACCTTGAGACAATTCAGAAGTTTCTTACAAAGCTAAACATAGTCTTGCCATATGAACCATGAATCATGTTCCTGGGTATTTACTCATATTGGTTGAAAATTTATGTCCACACAAAAGCTACACATGAATATTTAAGGAGGCTTTATTCATAACTGCCAAAAATTGGAAACAAACACGATGTCTTTCAATAGGTTAATGGAGAAACAAACTGTGGTACATCCATGAAATTGAATATCATTCAACAATAAAAAGTGAGCTATCAAGTCTTAAGACATGGGAAAGTCAGGCAAGTGGGACTTACCTGTAGTCCCCGCTACTAGAAAGGCTGAGGCAGGAGGGTCACTTGAACCTCAGAGTTCAAGGCTGCAGTCTATGAATAGACACTCCACTCCAGCCTGGACAGCATAGTGAGACCTCATTTCTAAATTAAAAAAAAAAAAGGAGGTTGATAAATGCATTTTTCTAAGTGAATAAGCCAGTCTAAAAAGACTACATGTGGTATGGCTCCAACATTGTGACATTCTGGAAAAAGCAAAATTATAGAGACAGTAAAAAGATAAATGGTTGCCAAGGGTTTGGGGGAGATGCAGATGAGTGAGTAGGTGAAGCACAGGGCATTTATATGGTAGTGAAGCTATTCTGTATGATACTATAATGATTGATACATAACATTATGCATTTGTCAAAAACCATAGGACAGTATGTGGTATAATAAATACATAAATAAATAATATATATATATATAAAGTCTTTGTCTCTGGTTCCTGGTACAGAGATTCAAAAACACTTGGAATATCCTTAGTGATAGGAATGCCTTTGTTATGCTGATGAGGTAGTTCGTGTCAGGGGAGTGAGGAAGAGGGGCCTTAAAAAGCTTCAGGATGGGCCGGGCGCGGTGGCTCAAGCCTGTAATCCCAGCACTTTGGGAGGCCGAGACGGGCGGATCACGAGGTCGGGAGATCGAGACCATCCTGGTTAACACGGTGAAACCCCGTCTCTACTAAAAAATACAAAAAACTAGCCGGGCGAAGTGGCGGGTGCCTGTAGTCCCAGCTACTCGGGAGGCTGAGGCCGGAGAATGGCGTGAACCCGGGAGGCGGAGCTTGCAGTGAGCTGAGATCTGGCCACTGCACTCCAGCCTGGGCGACAGAGCGAGACTCCGTCTCAAAAAAAAAA